>NC_141696.1:879614669-880214669 GCF_964263255.1 Lissotriton vulgaris | reverse complement strand
AAGTGGTTGGAGTCATGAGGGGGAGCGGTGGATGTAGGGGGAGAAGCATAACGCACTGGAGTGACAATTTTCACTGCAGAGAGGGAGTGACCAAAGTGTGCGTTGCACTCTCATGCACTGTAGTCCTCTGCAGTAGCTCTTGGCAGAGGGCTATAGGGGAGTATAGAACTGGACTCTGACAGTGACACAAAGCCATGCTAATGACAATGAGGCAGCAGGGGGTGAGGAGAGAAGAGAGGGCCTGCACCGGTTTCCTCCCTTGCAGGAGCGAGCAGGGGCACCATATGTTTGAAAGTTAATTACAAATATATGGTGTCAAAGCTCGCTCCCGCAATTGAATCGCCAAACGTGCATGTGTTGCCATTGAAAGCACTTTAATGAGTGCACGTTTTTAGCACGAAAAGCAAATCCATTCCAAAAGGCCTTTTTCCATCAGCGCTTTCGCGCTGCGGAGACAAGACCTAATAAAAAGACCCACATAGTGGCCCTTTCAAACTCGCCAATCTGGCATTGTCAGAGTTCCCAATAGGCAAATCTAACAATAGAGATCACTGCATAAATGTGTAGGTTTTCTGGAGGAAGGAGTGCTGTTGCCTGAAATAATAATTGATAATGCCATCATTTTTCTTACACACCATTGTATCAACATGTGTCTTATATTTACAGATTTGGCTGCTATTAAAAAGAAATTGGCAGACTTAGGATATGTTTTAGTAACGACTCAGTTGAAGATTTCAAATACTACGACCTATAGAAAAAAACGCAGACTCAAATCTACTGGTAAGTATGATTGTTGACCTTGATGAAAAAAACGTATTTTGCATAAAATATTTCTGACCAGTTACTTTTACTTTTGTTACAAAAGGGTCTCTGTTTTCTTAGAGTAGCAAGTGTACAAGGCAGCCTCCCCTGACCATGTGGTATTAATGTTTTTTGAGTCCTCTAAAATGCAGACGAAAAGAAACATTATCTCAAGCTGCTCGTCAGAGACTGCCCTCATTGATCAGATATTCCTCCTATGAAGTGACACATACGTGATAGTCTAAACTGGAAGGAGCTTTGGTGTTTTCCCAAATGGCAGGTCCTGCAATGTGGGAAGACAATGCTGACAAGTTATTGAACTACAAATGTATTTCAACAAAATGTGTATAAATCAATGAAGGCTAGAATAATTACTTTGCGCACTTAAAACTGAAACTATTATTTCTAAAATGTATTACTATTAGAGACCCGCTTTTATATCTATTTTTAAGATTTCTGGCAAATAAGCATTTCTTTGCTAGTTTTAGTAGTATCTGACTATGTTTTATCTACTGAGAACATATCAATTTGCAACTGGTGCATTTGAACCTGCATTTTTTTTCAATAAATGAATTCACAGACTTATGGTCCATGTTAGAGGTTGGCAGACAGCGTACTCCAGCGCAAATGCAACAAAGTACCCTGCTCTCCAAACCTCGGTGTGCCCGCCTCATATACCAATGAGAGGACATTAAGGGGCATATTTACAATAAGTGGCGCATCCCTGCATATCAGCAGGGATGTGCCACTTATTGTGCACCATGCCTCCGGCACCATGGATGTGTCGCATTTACAATGCGGCGCACCATGGGGCAAAAACGGCACAGATGCGTCACGCATCTGTGCCGTAAAAGTGGCGCATTGCTGGAGTTGCATCGCAAGCACGACGCAGCTCCAGCAATGCTCTGGGGGGCCCTATATTGTTAATGCTGCGTCAATCCTTACGCCTGCTTCAAGCAGGCGCAGGGTTCTGACGCACCATGGGCCCCAAAGTGACTGAGTGAAATCTTGTAGATTTCACTCAGCCACTTTTAGGAGGCGTTCCACCGGAACGCCCCCCCCCTGCGCAGGAACGCCTCCTTCTGGCGCAGGGCTTTACAACGTGATGCACCTCCCAGATGCGTCACGTTGTAAATACCCCGCACCTTGGAGCATCTTTTGCGCTGCCGCTGCGTCACAAAAGTGACGCAACAGGGGCATAAAAGAGGCGCAAGGGACTTGTAAATCCGCCCCCACGTTTTCATTCGACACGTCACGGCCCATGGAAAGTGCAAGCAGAAAATCCTCTCTTGTTATGGGTACTCAACCTTTTTTATATCCTCTGGGTTGAGCTCTGGGATCATCACATTGCTGGTAAGCTATTTTCTCTTCTCGGGTTGTGTCTCCTTTCTTTAAGAGATTTGCAAAGTACTTTCTAAATCTCTCATGTTCTTTCTTTAACCAGACAGTGCTACTCCTCCCTTGTCTCATATCTCTGTCATCAAACTTCTAGTCTCTTCAACGTGCAGTTTGTTGGGGAACAACCTGCCTGCTTTCTATCCTCTGTCAGAGTATTTGATGTATCATTTTGCAGTTTGTGGCAGGTTCTGTTTGTTTTTATGGTTCTAAACTGTCCCCTTGGGTGATGACCTGCCTCTATATTGTTTGTGATTGCGTTGCTTTATGTTTGTTTCTTTTAAGTTTTACAAATATTTTATTGATCACAGTTTAATAATTGTAATATAAAAGCGTTCTTTTTAAAACTATTAGACAGGCTTTATTGATCATAGTTATATGAATTATATGATAATAAACATTCTGTTGCCTTATATTTCTGTTCTGCCTCCTAGAGGTTTATTCCAATTTTCTGGCTAGTGACTCATCAGTTTTAATGATACTGCTTCTACACTGAATCGACATTTAAGCTCTTTCTTAAAATTCTGAATGCCTCATTCTACCAGCGAAAACTTCCAGAAGAGCTCTAAAAGCTCAAAACTTCCTTTTTGCAAAATTACTCGATTTAGGGTCAGATGTATCAAGATAGCATTTCGCTATTCTCTAATTGCGAATCACAAGGAACCGCAATTGGGGAATTGCAAAATGCAATGTATTAAGGTGTGTAGTACACCCTTTGCGATTCCTAGGGAGTTGTAAATACCCTGCCTCATTCATATTAATGAGGTAGGTCGCAATTTGCGAACCCCTAGGATTCACAAAATTCACAGGGATGGGGCCTACTGAGATCAGCAGACCACCATGTACGTGATTGCTTTTAAATAAAGCAATTTGTTTTTTATAAAGCAGCACGTTTTCGTTAAAGGAAAACAAGATGCTTGACAAAACGAAAAATGAAAAGTTTTCTTTTCATTTTTTAAGAGCAGGTAGTGGTCCGTGGGACCACTGCCTGCTCTTAAAAATAGTTTTGCAAACATTCACAAAGGGGAAGGGGTCTCTTGGGACCCCTTCCCATTTGGGAATGTGTTAACACCTACTCAAAGTAGATGGTAAAATGTGAATGTTTTGCAAACGCAAATGCGATCACAAAACATTCATACATACCAATGTGATTTGGTATTAGGAAGGGATGCCCTAAACACGCCCCTTCCTAATATTGAATAAGTATGGGCGGAAAATTCGTTCTGCTTGCAAAATTTTTGGCAATTTCGCGATCCGCCAATAGCACGAAATCGCCCAAAAATCTGCAATTCGCAAGTTGGCGGATTTTTTTTCTTGTTCGCGCTTCAAAAATACATTCTTACGTGTGCTGCATTGGCTTACCATGATCCTGCGTTCGCTGATGAGTTTTCCTCCCTGTTCACGTGCGCTGCGAGATTTTGGTAGCTGGCCGAGCGACGCCGCGATTGCGAACACGTCATTGTGACCCAAAACAGGAAATTGCGAACGCGAATACACGAGCAGGCTGGTTAAGTGGAAACAACATGTTCGCGACCATTGCAACCACATGCGCAAGTTCTTGTTCCCGTCTGGGAAAAAAATCTCGTGAACTCGCAAAAAATAAAAATTCGCAAGCACGTGGAATTTGGCTGATTTTTGCGAATCGGGATTGCGAATTCACATGAATTCGCGTATCGCGAAGTCGCAAATTCCACCTATGCTTAATATTGAATCGCAAACCCATTTTGTGATTTGGTAACAGCTTATCGAATCGCAAACTTAGGTTTGGTACATCGGAAAAGCAATTTTTGCGTTCGCAAATGGACAGATTCTGCGAATCTGCCCGTTTGGGAACGCAAAAAGGCTTGATACATCTGGCCCGTAAACCCTGAAAATACCAAAATCTTTCACTGTTATTTTAATTGAATTATCAAGGGAAAAATATAGAAAAAATGGTCAACATTTAAACACATGATGAAATTCGACGCCACAGCCTTATCTGTAATTGCGCGTTTGTTTTTTGCCTAAAACATAACATTTAAATGCTACTTTGCAAATAATGGATGAAGCACTTCATATTATGGACAAATGGGGCTGCTTGCATTCTCATAAAACCACTCTCGGCAGCCTCTGATAAAATCATTTGCAAAACTTTACTTTTACAGCAATCCAACGCACTTAGGGGCACATGCATCATTGTATCATTTTGCGATTTCTTAGTTGCGAATTTTAAAAAATCGCAATTAAGGAATCGCATAATGAAATTCATCATGAAAATAGTTTTTTTTGCGATTCGGTTAAAATCGCAATTTTCCCCGAATCGCATTGTTTTTGCGAATTCTTATTTGCCAATTCGCAAATTGCCAATTCGCAGATTGCGATTTACCCATGATGCTGAATTCCAAGACATCACAACCAGGAAGCAAGCTACTGATTGCACACACCTGCTTCTAGGGAGTGGTGTTGGAGAGGCAGTTTGTGCTCAGCTAGGAGGAACTGGAGCAGACTGTGAGCCTGCAGCTGAAGGTGAAATGGCTTCTGAAAAAGCAGGAGAAGATTTACAAGTCAGAAAAAGAAAGATTAAATTCAGTGACAAAGATTTGGAAATCTTAATTGAGGAAGTTACTCAGAGGCAGGAGCAGCTTTTTGGGAAGCTATCTTTGAAGGTTCCTGAGGCTGCAAAAAGAAAAATATGGCTTGCAATTCAAGCAAAAGTGAATGCTGTTGGGGTTGCACACCGTGACATCACTAATTTACCAAAGCGATGGTATTACCTGCGCAGTCGTGCCAAAGAAAGGATTGCCAACAGAATGAAGGCAGCTAAGAAAACTGGTGGAGGAACACCCAGGGACGAGGACTTGGTGGAAGGCACCCTTACCCCAGAGGCAGTTGTTGGCGTAAATGATATTGACACCTCTGAGCATGCCCATACATCTCAAGGTAAGGAAACAACATGTATATTGCATGTGAATGTGAGTGATTGAGAACACAAAGTTTATTTTAGTTTTGAGCAAGTAGCATTCACAATACACAACTTAATGTGTATTTGAATGCAGTAATTTTTTATACTTTTTAGTACTGCACCCGTGCATCATGGGTGTATTGGGCAGAAGTGCATTTGTAAAAACTGGAAATTGAAATTTGCACAAGGACAAATGAAAGTAGGACACATGTAATGCAATTTGTACGTTTAATGTAGAAATTAAACATTATAAAGTGCAAAGTAGGAAAATAACAGACTGTTTGCACTATTTCAATCATGGATACACAAGTAAACAGAAATGAAAATGAATGGTCTGAGTTCCAGAGTCAGGACTTACAAGAAACTGATAAATCTAATGCAGCAACATCTTCCCCAACAATTGCACGTAGGAGACAAACAAGCAGAGTGCGCCAACTACAACACTCAGATAGTGAAGATGATGTCAATGTTTCGGTCCAACAACCAGAGGCTGCTCAAACTCCAGCAACCATTAACATACAGCACAACAGGAGCAGTCGGCTGCAACAGTTTTATAGGCGCAGACACAGAACATCACAAATCCAAAGGCCAGGAGAGCATGATATGTATGCCAGTGATGTTGAGGTGAAAATCCTTAAAGTTCAGCGCCTGCAAGGAAAAGACATCCGTGTCATAAAGGGCAAAATTATCAAAATGAGTCAAAACATTGGTGGTATACATACCTGCATTCAGAAAATGTCAAATGTGTTTAAGCATGGACAGAAAGCGACATCCCAGAAACTTGACTGTGTTGCAACAGCAATTGAGACAATGTGCACAAAAATACCTGCCCAGCAATTGTCTAGTGACCGCAGACACCATAGGGCTATGTTGAGCATGCAAGGGTATAGCAGGGCAATGCAACGTCTTTGCAACAGTACATCTCAACTTTCAAAACAAACAGTTGCAATGCAAATGCAAATGTCACACTGCTGTGGTGAAGCTTCTAGGGGAATGATGACACTTATGAAAGTTGTGGAGGGCATGCATAGTGGAACTTCAAGTGGGAGCCTAGTAGATGTTTTTGGAATTGTAGGTGCTTCAAATTCTACTAGACACATTGATCCTTGTGTAACTGGGGTACAACGAAGCACCAGAAGTGTAGAAATTACTTAGAAGGCAACTTTGGCTGATCCAAAAAATTCTGCTAAGGCATTAGGGGTTTGTGGACGTAAGAAATAGAAAATGACTTTATTACATACAAAGCTTTTGTCGATGATACATCTGCTGCAAAGCATTGCAAATATTATGAACAGTAAATTATATTTAATTTTCAATTTTGCTGAGGGTCCATATCTTAGCTAGGCTTTCATTCCCATGTGTAAATGATGCAAGAAAGCTACAAGGGCTGCGTTCACCCCATCTCCCTCAGCACAGCCTACACTTTCGATCTAGCCACTGTGTCAAATGTTGTGCTGGGGCCAAATGTATACATTCCTTTTTATTAACTGTATATTTATTAATTGAAAGGTAGAGGTTCAAGTTTTGTTCTATTGTCCCTTGTCCTGTCCCGAAATATTCTTAACTCAACTTCCAAGGCAACCTCTGAAGAGGGTGAATTATAGATCTCTATTATGCAAACAAAGATCTTATGTGGAAAAGTTAACAGGACTCCCAAAATAAGTCCAGAATCAAAGACTACTTGCTCCATATTGCAACCCACCTCACAAATGTTGCTAAGCCCTCCTTGGCCCTACCATGTGGGGAGGCCACACCATTAATCCAGAAAACAGTAAACCCATCCATAAAGGACAATCCCTCTACATTCCAGGTCTCCTGGAAACACACTTTCTTAAAAGATTTGCAAAACTACAGCCCCTTCTCATCCGCTAACAATGATCTCAATCCTGCAACATTCCAGCTGAGTAAGTTCAAATTACTCTAGGAGGACTTTTGAGGGACCCCATCCTCTTTTGGCATTTCTGTTATACTTATTTCCTACAGACTCAACCTTTCCTTGCAAACTGCCTGAAGATGATTAATTTCTTCTCAATTAGGTCAAACAATATCTGCTAAGGCATCAAATCGATTATATGTAGGGATGGAAAAAGAACTAGCCCAAGCTCCTTGAACGATGAACGTCGCAAACTAAGGCTTACGGAGAGATTATGGAGGAACATACCTTCCATTACAAACCTCAAACAATTGAGGATGTCTAGAAGTTCATATAACAAACGTATCCCTAGTGTGAATACTGAACACCTTAGGGCACAGCTAGGCAATGCCAAAACAGACCTAGAAAACTATTAGAAATCATCAAACAACAAGCTAACCAATCATCCAACTGGCTCTCTGAACGCACGATCTCTTGCCCCAATGGGGAGCATTCTCAGCACACTTCCTTGAAAAGGCTAGAAAATGTTAACTTGAACTGGAACTTGCATCAAGTATGTTGCAATATCAGACTCTGCCCATTCCATCATCTTTTCTAATTGCAGCGAGAGCCCCTACTTCCCACTCCATAGACTATACTCCAAAAAACAATGCATTGTGAAACTCCTTTTTACTACCTGAAACTGATGAGCTGTTCAATCTTATGACTTAATTAAAACCCTTCATTCACTTCAACGATCCACTCCCCACTAAGGGCCATATGTAGGTGGCCAAATACCGTTCGGTAAAACCGAAAACGGGTCGTTTTCGGCGTTACCGACCGGTATTTAGCCATTTGAGATGTAATACCGAATGGCATCGATAATAACGAATCGGTAAATAATTGCTGATTCCTTATTTACCGATCGGAGAATACAGAAACCATGAATACCGAATCGGAAATAACGAATCGGTAAAAAAAAACAAAATGCGATGTAGCAAACCTCGGTATCACCGAATTTGACCAAAATCGGTAATAACGAATCGGTATCTACCACTTTTCAAGAGCAGGTGGTAATCAGGTGCAGTGCATAAAAACAGCCACAAAATGCAACAGTGTGAACACAATGGCGGCCCTCTACCTCATAGCAAGGCGCCTACGCTTGAGAGCAGCAGGAGTGAGGATCTGGAGACGGGAAGAGCGGATGTACAGACTACGCATCACATTGTTCCAATTGACTGAACCTGAAATCCATGAAAGGTACAGACTGCACCCAGATACCATCCTTGACCTCATACGGGACCTTAAACCCTATCTGGAGCATCAGACACCAAGGGCCCACGCAATCCCAACCCATGTGCAGGTACTCTGTTGCCTGCACCTCCTTGCATCAGGAAGTTTCCAGGGTGTGATAGCGGCAGTGGGTGGTGTGTCACAGAGCTGTCTATCCCGTTTCTTCAACATCTTCCTGGATGCCATGATGGACAGAATGGAACATTACATAGCCTTCCCCAGTACGCAGACAGAGCTGCAGAGGACCAAGTTGGAGTACTACCAACTTGCACAGTTCCCACACGTAATTGGCTGCATCGATGGGACACATATGCCCATCTGCCCACCTGCAGCAAGTGAATATATCTACAGAAACCGCAAATCCACCCACTCCATCAATGTGCAGGTGATATGTAATGCCAAGTACATTATAACTTACATTGTGGCCAAATATCCCGGGAGTAGCCACGACTCGTACATCTTCCGGAACAGTGGCATCCATACACGTCTGCTTGCTGGTGAATTTGGAGACGGATACCTACTAGGTAAGTCAATGTGACACACCCTGATGTACACCCTGGCCCAAGCTGTTTGTCACACAAATCAATGGCCCTTTCTTCTGTACATAGGTGACAGCACATATGCCCTCCGGCCATATCTACTCACACCTTATCTCAACCCAACCACCCCAAGGGAGAGAAGATACAATGTGGCACATAGGAGCACACGCAATGTGGTGGAGCGCACTTTTGGATTGCTTAAAAGTAGATTCCGTTGCCTCCACAAAACAGGAGGTGCACGTCTGTACAGCCCCATCAAATGTTGCAAGATAATCGCTACATGTGCAATGCTACACCATCTGGCCACAAAAAAAGGAACAGCAGTGGAACTAACTGACTCAGAGGACAGGGACGAGGACAACCCTCAGCCAGAGCCCTGCGCAGCAGGTGCTGAAAATGAACATGATGGGAGACAGAGACGGGCAGAGATTACCTCAAACTATTTCTGAGTGAGTAACGAGACAGAGCCAGCAACAGTTACATGTTAAGGTGTTTATTAGGCACACCTCCAGTATTGTGATCAATGTCCAATCAGACATGGGTTACATCACCCATCTCATGTATGGCAACAGGCATAGGTCTCTACTTCCTGCGTCCACGCGCTGCACGTCCACGTTCACTAGCAACACTGTCTGGTGTGTTGGACTGTTCCTATGCTGCCCCGTGGCGTTCACTGCGCCTCCTGCACTCTGTGGGTGAGGGTGTAATGCTACCATGGCTGGTAGCCTCCTCACTGTCCCCCCCTTCCATTGTGGCCACCTTAGCATTCTGTAGGAGCTCTAAAGCTGATGTCATGGACACCATCCCCCTGGCCACATCCCTGCTGCAATGCGCCATCTCCTCCTGCATGGCGATGGACCTGCGACACATCAGTGATGTTGCAGTGGCCAGCCGGTTCATGGACTTGTTATAGGCCTGGAGCATCTGCCTCTCCCTGCGCCTCCCAAGACGGTCCTGCTCCAGCTGGATGCAGAGGTTGTCCACAGAGGTTGCTACTCTCTCCATCCCTGCGCACAAGTTCTCTCCCATAGCACTGATGCCCTTTTCCATCCTGTGCATGTGCTTGTTGATGTGTGCCACCTCCCTGTGCATTGATTTCGTCTCCCTCCATTGCAGGCGCTGGACCTTCATCATGTTGCCTTCCAGTCCAGCAAACACACTTTCTCCCTGCTCGGATGCTTCAGGACTGTCCGGCCTTGCCCTGCGGCGTCGGGATGAACTGTGGGCGCCCTCGGATGGAGTACCAGCCCTCTCCCTGTTGGATCCCTGACGTATTGGACCATGTCCGCCCACTGTGCCCTCCTCTGACGACTCCTCCATCTTCTGGAGGGTAGGCACGGCATGCCTCCTGCCTGACTGTGGTGGTGGTGGTGGTGTTGGTGATCATCGCAGTGGGGACTGGGTGAGAGGGAATTGCGGCTTCCCTGGCGCTGTGGTGATGGCTGTGGTGGAGGATTGGGTGGCTGTGATTGCACTGAGCTTGTGGTCCCTGAAGGCATGCTGTCATCGTCATGTTGCCTCCCCTCTGGCCTGGCTGACTTGCCTTTGCTGCCCTCTGCTGCACTGCAAGATGAATCGCCTGTAATGACACAAATGTAGAAGTACTCACTGCTCTGTCTGCAATGGAATTACATTAAACATCATGCTACAGAGCACAGTGATTGTCCTGACGTAGCCAATTACTTTACCATGCTAATTTGTTTGCTAGCCTGACTGTCCTATACATCAGTTCCCTCTGACTACATCACCCATAATGCATTGCAGGTAATCAGTAAGACATGGAGTGGAGTGGGGAACCCCCATGCCACCATGGGGAATGGGGTTGGGGAGGGGGTAGCACAGCATGCTTGGCATGCTTCTTACCTTGTTTTCTTGGTGCTCTGGCGGAGCTGTATTCGTCTCCCATGCCACTCACACTCTCCGGCTGGATGGTGGACTCCACCATCAGTTCCAGTGGTGTTGGTGCTGGGGCTCGGTTCTTTCCTCCACCTGTTTTTGCTGCCTGCCTCAGTCTCTCTGCCATCCTTTGTTTTGCTATCTTCCTGAGGTCATACCACCTGTTCCTGATGTCCTCTATGGTGCGCTGGGTCACACCTATGGCATTGATTTTGTCCCGGATGCCACTCCAGATTTGCCTCTTCTGTGACTCGGGCACTTGGTGGGACTGGGCTCCAAAAAGCTTGTGGTGGTCTTGGCTGACATCCTGGATCAGTACCTCCAGCTCCTTGTCACTGAACTTCAGTTTTCTTTTCCTGTCACCTCCCTCTTTCTCCCTGTCCTGGCTTGCCATTTCAATGCTTGATGTAGTATTTTTTTTTCTTGCTGGTAGCTGTTAGGCTCTGTTGCTGCTGGCTCCTCAGCTCACCTGCCTGCCTGCCTGCCTTCCTCACAGTGAGCTCCAGATCCTGTGCAGCTGCCTGGGTGTGGCCACTTCCTGTTTGGGAGGTAATTGGGTGATACAGGATTGGCTGATTCAACGAATTACGAATTTTTAAATTACGAATCGGTATTTACCGATTGGGTAATGTATTCTGTAACTCCGATTCGGTATTTGTATTTCGGTATTTAATTTTATTACCGATTCGTCCGCATTCGTTATTTATTACCGAATTTTAACGAATCGGTAATGTTTAGCAAGTTTTTTTATCTACATCGTGTTTACCGAATTCGTAATACCGATTCGGTAAAATTCGGTATTAAGGAATCGGTATTCTTGATTTACCTACATATGGCCCTAAGTTCCTCAAAGAGCTCAAATCTGCCTTTCTCCCACTCTGGTCCTTTATTACCCATGAATCTCTCCTGCAGGGTAGGATTCCTGACTGTCTCAAGATGGGAAAAGTCACCCCTATCCCAAAAAAGCCATATGAAGACTCGGGGGATCCCAAAAAGTTCCATCCAATTACTAATATCATGACTTGGCCCAAACTGCTTGAGACATGCATTCACTCTGTAACCACATCGAAAAGTTTCAGCCCGTTGAACAATACCAGCCAGGCTTCAGAGGGGGTCCTAGTACTGAAACCGCTCTAACACACATTGTTGATGACGTCTTGAGATCTCTTGACCAGAATGTACTCTGCCTATTTTTCCTTCTTGATCTGTCCTCTGCGTTTTACATGGTCAAACATGATAACCTGACTGTTCCTCTCCAAAAAAGAATGGGGCTATGGGGCCCTATCTTAAACTGGTTTTCTTTGCTCTTACAAAACAGAACTCAAAGAATCAAAGTTAACCACTCCCTTGCAACCGGTACCCCGGTCTCAATTGCAGTGCCTCAAAGTTCCACACTCTCACCCACGCTTTTCAACCTCTTCGTGTTGATTCATGAATTTTGTTTTTTGGGGTCCATCATGACAGCCAATTATTTATAATACACTATTCATCTACACATTATTTGCCTAAAATGACTTCAAATAGTATGAAAAGCTCAGCAAATATTATACATATTGGGGTAAATTACACTTGCCCAATCATATTTCATCCCAATTCCCTAATCAATTTTTCTTATCACTACCTAAGTTATAACCATTTGTCTACCAGGTTAGTTGTATTTATTTATTCATGTGTGTATTCCAAATAATATAAAAGCTCCTGCCTATGTTGTAGGCCCTTCAGGCCAGAAGTCAGAATGCCATATTTCAGCAACACACATGCAATTAGTCCATATTTTTAACCCCACACCAAACAGAGCTATCTCATACACCTTTTAAATATATGATGCTCTATGGTGTAAGAATGGGTCCACACACATTCCGTTCTTGTTTTGCTACAGTGGCCAGTAAACAATATTAATGTTCAAAGTAAAGGAAATACCTGGAAGCTTGCTAATATGATATATTTTCTCTTTCTTTCAAGACAGAACTTGCAAGGCAATCTGTTCTTCTAGTGACATTTCAGCTGCCCGGTTATATTATATAAAGCTTTAGAGAATGCTAATTGTTAATGTCTACACTCCGCCTATGCAAGACTGATCAAATCTATATTTATTAGTTTAAACATTTGAATGGATCCAGTTAGAAATAAATAGGCCTGTTTTCTAGGCCTTACACTTCCAGCATGTATTCAAATGTATTCAATGCACAGAAAGTAATCATAAAATACAGCAAGGTAACATTATAAAAAGCAATGCCAATCCTGTCAACTTTTAATGAGTTTTAAGACTCCCTTGAAGCCAGGACTAGCTTGATCCATTTACTTGTGGGACTAGGACTCTCATCATAGTTCTTCCATGGGACCAGCACAGTAAATCTAGTTTTTTTTAATTGTACCATTTTTTTTAAAAACTTGAAGAAAATGTCCTTTCCCATGTCTCCTCAACTGCTGCTGTCAGACTTCAGTCACCATTAACCTTTGTATTAAAATTGTCGTGTAGTTCCTATAGTACCAATGCAGGACCTGCTCGTTCGGATAACATAAACTAAGGGTTTCGTGGCAGACTAACCCTGAGCACCCTGACCGTGTATGTTATTCTGTTTGCATTAACTAGCTCACAGTGCTACTAGAATCTCCTCTTTTCAGGAAGAGAATAGTTTCAGGCAACCTTAGACTATGACAAACCTGATCCCCCAGGATCGTGGAAACAATGTACTACCTTTCGCTCAGTCAATCATGCTCACTTAGTTTCTCTCAGAGAGTTACACAGAAGAAACATTTGGGCGTGTTTACATTCGTATTTATTGCACAGTAGTTTTTCTAGTGTAAAATATACGTACTGCGACAACCTTTAGACAGTGGCCTAGATATATGATCAGCAGTACAGTGAATATAAAAGGATAGTACAGTTCTACTATTTTGCAGTAATCAAGAACACATACATGGATATAAAATGCATTATAAAAGAAAGCGCACGTACTCCTACAATACATGTCTAGATGTACCTAAGTGTACCTAGCATGTGAGTAGGTGTGAATCCAAGAATCCCTCTAGGTTTAGTCTAACCCCATTACCTGAAGAAAGATAGTGTGGGATCCCGGCTTGGTCTCGAGTTGGACACCCCGCAAGGGATGTTTAGACCACTGTCAGCTGGAGCATCTGCATGCAGGAGCCACAGCGTCTCTGGTCAGTGTATCAGCCGGGAAGTCTTGTTTCCCTCTAACTAATACCAGCAAGAGGTGCTGTATTTATACAGAAAAGTAGCTAGGGTTCCTTTGTCGCTTGTTTCTTGTATTAGCCATTGTTGGGTTTGAGGATGACCTATGGGATGAACCTTGTACGAAGATATTATGCAGGTGGATGTAGTTCCTGCCTGGTTTCCAAGAACCCTTAAAAATATTCATTAATACTGTCAGTCTAAAGATAAAGTCATAGAACGATATTGTTCAGGGAAATCCTCCTTCTGTGCCCAGGACTAGAACTAGGTAAAGGTTCAATCCTAAAAGACTTGTTACTGTGTAGTGTAGGGGAGGTAATTAGGTGAAGTAGTATGAAGTTACCAGACCTATATCAGAGTACCTATATGAAACATAACAAAATGTTTCTATGGGAACTATGGAACACACCATTCTCCTTCCCCGTCGGCAGTGCTGAATCTGTCCAAGACTTTACATACCGGTTTCCCCCAAGCCTCAGATGACAGCTTGAGGTACCAACGGTTAGTGCGGTGCCTCCTATACCTGAGCAGTGTCCAGGCGAGGTGAGGTAGCTTCAGCCTTCAGTCGGGGATTCACTAGAGTGCGAGTGAGTCGGAGGGTGACAACATATGGTTATTACAGGTTGTACCGTAGTGAACTATTTCTTTTCAGTTTTCCCATTTCTTCTTATGGTGGAGGTGAACTTTTTTCACTTGTAAGAGTGCAACGAGTATAAGAACAGAGGCCCTGATGAATGCCGTGGGATTAGACACCCAATAGGCAGAAACATGTTGGCCCCTTTACAGACAGATATTTGTTACTGTCATCTTGCACTGTTCTGTTTTTAATTAGGAGGTATGTCTTGTCCATAGAATAAAGTTGCGTAAAGGAGGACATTCCATCCTATTTTAAGTCACATTTTCTGTTTTGTTGCACCTTTTTCAAAACGATCAATAGATTGGTCATTGCGGATGTTTCATCAGGACTGGTGGACCAAATCCTAAGATATCAACACGGTGTGGTTCAGTCCCATTGATCAGGGGACTAGCCGTTCACACTCCAGGGTTTGGCCAGATGATATGACTGATCACAAAAGTCTTTTTTTGATGGAAACCCTACATCACTCTTTTGGACTGGTCAGCCACTGATGAATAGTCTATAATGTATCGATCTCTTTTTCACCTTTGTATCCACTTCATTTCTTACTTTGTCCTTATTCTTTTGCACACACGTTGAGATCTAGGTGACTCCGTAGTGATAACATAGCTCTAACAGTTAGCTAATAGACCCCCTGTGTTTCTTATGGTGTATATCCCTCTAACTAATACCAGCAAGAGGTGCTGTATTTATACAGAAAAGTAGCTAGGGTTTCTTTGTCGCTTGTTTCTTGTATTAGCCATTGTTGGGTTTGAGGATGACGTATGGGATGAACCTTGTACGAAGATATTATGCAGGTGGATGTAGTTCCTGCCTGGTTTCCAAGAACCCTTAAAAATATTCATTAATACTGTCAGTCTAAAGATAAAGTCATAGAACGCTATTGTTCAGGGAAATCCTCCTTCTGCGCCCAGGACTAGAACTAGGTAAAGGTTCAATCCTAAAAGACTTGTTACTGTGTAGTGTAGGGAAGGTAACTAGGTGAAGTAGTATGAAGTTACCAGGCCTATATTAGAGTACCTATATGAAACATAACAAATTGTTTCTATGGGAACTATGGAACACACCATTCTCCTTCCCCGTCGGCAGTGCTGAATCTGTCCAAGACTTTACATACCGGTTTCCTCTCTTTAACAGGGAAGAAAGTCAAGCAGTTGGCCACCCATTGAAGGTGGATTCTTAGGGTGTTCTTTCTTTGAATTCTGCATTAGATTATCAAATCTCTGGATGTCTGAATCCTGCCTAGATTTTCAAATCCGAGGATCCTTGAATCCTGCCTAGATTCTCAAATCCCAGGATCCTTGAATCCTGCTGTAGTCTGCCAATCAGAGAGCACATACTGTCACAGCTTTTGGGAATAGGATTGGCTGTGTTGGTTATGAGGGGGTAGCAACAGGGTAGCACACAAGTGACAGCAACAATACTGGGCGGGATGATGTGCTGCATGTGCAACAATGATATTCTGAATAGCAATGCCCGGGGTAAGGGGTGGTAAGGGCCACTAACAATACCTAGCTCAGTGGCAGATGGGAGTGAGGTGAGCACTGGTGGCAAGACTTAAAAGCCCCATTTGCAAGAGAACCTGTTGAATAATGTTGTAATACCACTCCAATATGGTGTCCAGGGATGACTGGAAGTTTAGGGCAAGACAAGCAGCCTGGGTTTCTTTCATGGCTTAGGAACAGTCGGAAGTCCAGTTGCTCAACATTGAAGGAGAGCATTACTATATTTCTACTTCTAACGGATTAAGTATCTAATGTGTGAGTGCACCATGATGGATTAGGTATGGTGGAGGAAGCATTTTAAATCCCATATACAAAACAAGTTCACGTTCAGACCCTGCGAACTATAGAATGATTGTGGAGGCCAAGATATATGCTTCAAATCTTTTGGCAGATCTAGAGGATTGGGTCAATCGCATAAACCTGATACCAAAAACTCAAACTGGGTTTCGGGCTGTAATAAGCACCCTTACCAATATTTCTGCTGTAACGCTTCTAGCCCATCAAGCTTACGCAAAATCTCGAACCTTGTATGCTTGCTTTATTGACCTTAAAGCAGCGTTCGAAAAGGTTCAGAGAAAGAAGTTGTGGGCCAAAATGCAAAGCTGGGGGGCACCACCTAAACTTTTGGAGGCAATAATCAACCTTTACTCAAACACGTGGGTGCAGATAAGGAAAGGAGATGGCCACACCATAACAAACAAGATCCCAACATTAAACGGGCTAAAGCAGGGGTGTGTGTTGGCCCCCTGTTATTCAACATCTACACAGCCGATCTTGAGAACTACCTCCAACAAGTGCAAATTGACCCCCCAAAGTAAGGCAAAACATCAATCAGGAGCCTTCAATACGCAGATGATATCATGCTTGTTGGACCCGGCCTCGTGGCGTGGTCCCACTCCTCCCGCATGGCGGGTCCAGGACTACCTCGACCCCTGTTCCCCAGCCAAGAGCAGCACCATCCACCCTCCACGAGAGCCGCCCCTCCGGGCCGCCCCCAGCTCTCCCCCGTTGGAACTAGACAACCTCTCCTCAACACCCTCGGCTGGTCCGAACCCCATCCCGGACCACCATCCCAGGCCCAGACTTCATCTTGGGCCCTCCACGACCAGGCCTCGTGGCCTCAGCCCGACCCCAGCCGCAGACCCAGCGAAGCCCCGACATCGAGGCACCATGATCCGAGCAGGGGGTGAAGAGACCACTTGACGGATCAATGGGGGAAAGAGTTTCGATGGTCCTCCAACCGTCCCCCGACGCCTGGTTTCGATCGCCCCCAGCCTCCCTGGGCGCTGGCTCCACCCCCCTGCTGAGTGTCTGGACATGCACATCCCGGCCCCTCCGACCTCCAAGTGCAAGGGTCCGGACATCAAAGGACGCCGGACCTATAACTGGGGCAGCTCCAGAGCAGGTCGGCAGTTGTATCCTGGAGTCGAGAGACACCGAGACGAACTCATCCGCGTAGAACCTGTAACCACCTTGGAGCCCTGCTGGCGCTGCCGCGGCTCATCTTCGTGAAACCATCTCTGGAGCCCTGCTGGCGCTGCCGCTGCTCATCTTCGTGAAACCATCTCTGGAGCCCTGCTGGCGCTGCCGCGGCCCATCTTCGTGAAACCATCTCTGGAGCCCTGCTGGCGCTGCCGCGGCCCATCTTCGTGAAACCATCTCTGGAGCCCTGCTGGCGCTGCCGCGGCCCATCTTCGTGAAACCACCTCTGGAGCCCTGCTGGCGCTGCTGCGGCCCATCTTCGTGAAACCATCTCTGGAGCCCTGCTGGCGCTGCCGCGGCCCATCTTCGTGAAACCATCTCTGGAGCCCTGCTGGCGTTGCCGCGGCCCCTACTGAAGAACGCCCCAGCTCAAGGAGTGAGAACTGAGCGCAGGGTATCCCTGTACCAGGCTGGTACCAAGACTGTCCCGCTACCCCCTTCCTTCATAGACTAAGTTTGAGAGGATCCCTGGATCCCGTTATACCTGTATCGTACGATAACCTGCCTAAAAGTACTGATAAAAACGTTAAGAACCTATCTTTGTGTAGTGTCCGTCTGTAGGGGGGGTGATTGCTCATCTGTACGATCCTAGGAGAGGAACCTCACCAGGAGGCCTCTCACCCTTGCTCGGCCAGCCCTAAGATCCCCTTTCCAACATTGGTGGCAGGCGGTGCGATCCGAGCAGACGCAGATCATACAGAGAGTAACTCGCCCAACTACGAACAGAAGCACACGGCAACCATGACGACTAAAGAAACCGGACCAACCGCAGAGTTCCAGATGGAACGACTAGAAGATTATAGCCACAAAGAATTGAAGCAATTCTGCAAAGACTTGGGTATCGCTACCACAGGACTAAGCACCAAAGACGATCTCAAGCAGGCTCTGCAGACCTGGGTGGAGACAGGAGCGTCGCCACCCCAAAACGAAGGACTCACAGTCACCGATCTGCACCCCGAGAACACCGCAACCCCAGCGGAGGGGAGAGACACGGACCTCTCCCACGAGGATGCCCGAGAACGAGAAAGGACTCGGCTCCACGAATTAGACCTGGCTAGACTCTGTTTAGATGGGGAACTGCAACTGGCTGAAAAGAAGATAGCCCTTGAGCAACTACGACTACAGGGAGACCTGGAAGAGAAAAGAAGACAGAGGGAGTTGGAGGAGAAGAAGCTCGCGTACGAGCACGAGCGCGGTTTAAAAGAACTGGAGATTAAGGCGAAAAACGGGGACACTGGCGTCTCCGGAGGCCGGAGCCCCCCTCCCTCTACTGACACCAAGGTCCACATCCCCAAAGATGTCGTCCAAGAGTACAATAAAAACGACGACATCCAGCAATGGTTTAACCCCTTCCATGCTCATGACGAGCTCAGCTCGTCATGAGGCACAGTGGAGCTGTGCTGATGACGAGCTGAGCTCGTCATGAACAATGGAAATCTGTTGAGTTCAGCACCTTGCGGGAATTGCTGTAGCAGTCAAGGTGTTAAAGCCTATGAGGTAGCCATGACCTCACACCGAGTACCACAAAAAGACTGGGGTGCCGGGTTGTGGGGGAGGTTCGTCAATGAGGGGAGAGACGCCCTGCTACAGCTCCCTGACGCCGAGATGACCGCCTACGAACACATGAAAGCCGCCCTCCTCACTCGCTATGGGCTCACCCCCGAGATGTACCGACAGCGATTCCGAGACTGCAAGAGGATCCCCGGTACCACCTGGGTGGAATATGTGAACTTCTATAGTAGAGCCTTAGAGGGGTGGATCAAGGGCAGCCAAGTCACCACCTACGAACAGTTGTTCAACCGCATTGTATGGGAACACCTCTCCAACAACCGTTTCATCGAACTCAGGCAGCATCTCCTCGACAGTAAACTGACCGAGCCACATAAACTCGCCATCAAAGCTGATCGATGGGAGAGCACCCGGGTCCCCCGGAACTGGGTGGGAGACCAAGGCCGAGCTCACCAGCGATCCCCCCATCAGCGAGGTGGAGGAGGAGGAGGCCAGGTCCGGGGCAGGGACACCACCACGGTCCCCCCCACCAACACTTCCCCTCCCCTGGCCGGAAGAGGAGCCCCCCCTGCACGGCCGGGGCCCCGCTCGTACATTATCTGCCACAAATGCCAGCAACCCGGTCATTACGCCAATGACCCCAACTGTCCCAGAAACCAACCATCCAACCCCATGGGTCCGCAAAACCACCGGATCACCGCCGCCTCCCTGGGGGAGGAGCAGGGTGAAGAAGAAGCAGAAGACTATGAACAAAACCAGACCGAGTGGGAGCCCGCAGCCTTGTCCCTGGTTTGTCTGGGCGAAAGAGACCTGGTCCCCCGGGCCCCGATCCCGGCCAACACCCAGAAGTACAGCCAGTGGGTCACCATTAATGGACAACGGGCCGAAGCCCTCCGCGACACAGGAGCCAGCGTGACGGCCGTCCGTTGCCACCTGGTGACCCCGGATCAAATTTTGCCCAATGTACTGTGCCCAGTACGGTCCGTGGATAATTCCAAGAGCCTGTGCCAGATGGCCCACGTCCCCTTTGAGTGGGGAGGGGTGTCAGGCATGCTGAGAGTGACTGTCCGAGACGATGCCCCCATAGACTGCCTCCTCGGGAACGACCTCGAGAGCTCCCCCTGGGCTGACGTCGAGCGGAGGGAGCACCTGGGGATGCTTGGCCTCCCTGAATGGGTCTGTGCCACAACCCGATCTATGGCCGCACGAGCCATCACCTCCACCGAAGAACCAGAGTGGCCCGAGCCTCCACCGCCCGTCGTCGCCGAAGACACCGACCCTGAACTGTGAAGAAGTTGCCCCGCTCAGCGACCTCCCGGAACTGGCCCAGTGGCGCCAAGAAGGTGGCCCCACTCGAGAACAGCTCCGTCAAGAACAAAAAACGTGTCCCTCCCTCGAGGGGCTCCAACAGCAAGCCGCAGCCCAGAGCACAGGCGATGCCTTGGGGGCCCACTGGGTCTATTGGGACAATGAGCTCCTCTACAGCGAGCAGAAGATTGCCGAGCTGGGGGCCAGCCGGGTGCTGGTAGTCCCCCTCCGATTCAGAGACTTCCTCCTGAACCTGGCACATGATGTGCCCCTCGCCGGGCACCTGGGGCAGGACAAAACTTACAGCCGCCTTGTGACCCACTTCTACTGGCCCAAGATGAGGAACGATGTGCTCAACCACTGCCGAACTTGCCCCACCTGCAAAGCCAGCGGGAAGAGCGGCGGAAAACTAAAAGTCCCCCCGCAACCTTTTCCAGTCGTCAACACTCCCTTCGAGCGGGTGGGAATCGACATTGTGGGGCCCCTGGAGCCCCGGACATCACAAGGTCACCGTTCATCCTCGTCCTTGTGGACCATGCCACCCGCTATCCCGAAGCCATACCTCTCCGGACCGTGACAGCTCCCGTGGTGGGCCGGGCCCTGATGGGGATCTTCTCCCGGGTGGGCTTCCCTCGAGAAGTCGTCAGTGACCGGGGCACGAACTTCATCTCCCGATACATGAAGTCCCTGTGGCAGCAATGCGGGGTCACGTACAAATTTACGACCCCCTACCACCCCCAAGGGAACGGACTGGTGGAACGCCTCAATCGCACCCTCAAGGGGATGAGCATGGGCCTAGAAGGGCCCTTACGACGCCAATGGGACGTGTTGCTGCCCTGCCTCCTCTTCGCCTATCGGGAGGTCCCCCAGAAGTCCCTGGGATTCAGCCCCTTCGAACTATTGTACGGGCACCCTGTCTGGGGTCCCCTAAGCTTGGTAAAAGAAGGATGGGAGGTGACCGCCCAAAATACTCCCCCCGATGTGTACCGGTACCTCCTGACCCTCCGGAACCAGACTCGGCGGTTCCGGGAACTTGCCAAGGCCAACCTCGAAGCCAGTCGAGAAGACATGAAACGTTGGTATGATCAAAACGCCTCATCCATTGAGTTCGAGCCGGGACAACAGGTCTGGGTCATGTCCCCGGTTGAACCATGCGCCCTCCAGGACAAATGGACCGGGCCCTTCAAGGTGGTGGAGCGCAAGAGCCCCGTCACCTACCTGGTGGACATGGAGTCTCCCAGGAACCCCCTCCGGGTCCTCCACGCCAACCGACTCAAGCCTCACTTTGTCAGCTCAGAACTTAGCCTCCTGATGGCTACTGACAGTGGGGCTGAAGAGGACTCCGAGCCCCTACCAGACCTCCTGAACGCCCTCGAAAAAGACGGCTCCATGGAAGGAGTCAACCTCTCTTCCACCCTGACCCCAGAACAACGCCAAGATTGCCAAGAACTATTGAGACAATTTGCAGATCTATTCTCTCTCACCCCCGGGGTCACCCCCTGGTGCCTCCACGATGTCGACACCGGGGATAGCCCGCCTGTGCGGCACCGGGCCTACCGAGTTCCCGATCGAGTGCGAGCCTGCATTCAGTCAGAAGTGTCCAAAATGCTGGCTCTGGGGGTGGTCGAGCCCTCCGACAGTCCATGGGCCAGTCCTGTTGTCCTGGTCCCCAAGGCCGCCGCCCTGGCGTCGCCCCCGAACTCAGGTTTTGTGTGGACTACCGGGGTCTGAACGCCGTCACCCGAACAGACGCTCACCCCATCCCCCGGGCTGATGAACTGATCGACCGCCTGGGGGCGGCCCGGTACCTGAGCACCTTCGACCTAACCGCGGGCTACTGGCAGATCGGACTCACTCCGGGCGCCCAGGAGCGATCTGCTTTCTCCACCCCCGATGGCCACTACCACTTCAGGGTAATGCCCTTCGGAATGAAAAATGCCCCTGCCACGTTCCAGAGGCTGGTGAATAAGGTGCTGGCGAAGCTCGAGGAGTTCAGCGCTGCCTACCTGGACGATATCGCAGTGTACAGCCTCCACTGGGCTGAACACCTCCAACACCTCCGGGAGGTCTTGGCCGCCATCCGACGGACCAGACTAACAATAAAAGCCAGCAAGTGCCAGATCGGCCAAAGTTCTGTGACCTACCTGGGGCACCAAGTGGGAAGTGGCCAGGTGGCCCCCCTACAACCCAAGATCGACGCCATCATGGCCTGGGAGCCCCCGATCACCCAGACAGAGGTCCGAGCCTTCCTGGGGCTCACTGGGTATTACCGGCGCTTCATAAAAGACTATGGCAGTATTGTGGGCCCCCTCACGGAACTCACTTCCAAAAGACAACCCCCGAAGGAACACTGGACACCCGAGTGTCAGACCGCCTTTGAGACTCTCAAAACAGCGATGTGCACCGCCCCGTGCTCCAAGCCCCCGATTACAGTCGGGAATTCATAGTGCAAACCGATGCCTCCGATCATGGCGTCGGGGCAGTTCTCTCACAAATCAACAAGGGAATTGATCAGCCGGTGGCCTTCATTAGCTGACCCCTGCTGGCCCGAGATCAGCGCTGGAGCACCATTGAGCGGGAGGCCTTCGCCGTGGTGTGGGCCCTCAAGAAACTCTGGCCCTATCTCTTCGGCACCCACTTCCGGGTACAAACGGACCACCGACCTCTGAGGTGGCTGATGCAGATGCGAGGGGAGAATCCGAAGCTGTTGCGTTGGTCCATCTCCCTCTAAGGGATGGATTTCACTGTGGAGCATCGCCCAGGCAACGACCACGCCAACGCAGATGGCCTGTCCCGCTTCTTCCGCCTCGGCGAGGAGAATACCCAAGAAGATGGGTGACTCTCCCTGCCTTCAGCTGGGGGGGACGTGTGTTGGACCCGGCCTCGTGGCCTGGTCCCACTCCTCCTGCATGGCGGGTCCCGGACTACCTCGACCCCTGTTCCCCCGCCAAGAGCAGCACCATCCACCCTCCACAAGAGTCGCCCCTCCGGGCCGCCCCCCAGCTCTCCCCCGTTGGAACTCGACAACCTCTCCTCAACACCCTCGGCTGGTCCGAACCCTATCCCGGACCACCATCCCAGGCCCAGACTCCATCTTGGGCCCTCCACGACCAGGCCTTGTGGCCTCGGCCCGACCCCAGCCGCAGACCCAACGAAGCCCCGACATCGAGGCACCACGATCCGACCAGGGGGTGAAAAGACCACTTGACGGATCAATGGGGGAAAGAGTTTCGATGGTCCTCCAACCGTCCCCCGACGCCTGGTTTCGATCGCCCCCAGCCTCCCTGGGCGCTGGCTCCACCCCCCTGCTGGGTGTCTGGACATGCACATCCCGGCCCCTCCGACCTCCAAGTGCGAGGGTCCGGACATCAAAGGACGCCGGACCTATAACTGGGGCAGCTCCAGAGCAGGTCGGCAGTTGTATCCTGGAGTCGAGAGACACCGAGAAGAACTCATCCGCGTGGAACCTGTAACCACCTTGGAGCCCTGCTGGCGCTGCCGCGGCTCATCTTCGTGAAACCATCTCTGGAGCCCTGCTGGCGCTGCCGCAGCCCATCTTTGTGAAACCATCTCTGGAGCCCTGCTGGCGCTGCCGCGGCCCATCTTCCTGAAACCATCTCTGGAGCCCTGCTGGCGCTGCCGCGGCCCATCTTTGTGAAACCACCTCTGGAGCCCTACTGGCGCTGCCGCAGCCCATCTTCGTGAAACCATCTCTGGAGCCCTGCTGGCGCTGCCGCGGCCCATCTTCGTGAAACCATCTCTGGAGCCCTGCTGGCGCTGCCGCGGCCCCTACTGAAGAACCCCCCAGCTCAAGGAGTGAGAACTGAGCGCAGGGTATCCCTGTACCAGGCTGGTACCAAGTCTGTCCCGCTACCCCCTTCCTTCAGAGACTAAGTTTGAGAGGATCCCTGGATCCCGTTATCCCTGTATCGTACGATAACCTGCCTAAAAGTACTGATAAAAACGTTAAGAACCTATCGTTGTGTAGTGTCCGTCTGTAGGGGGGGGTGATTGCTCATCTGTACGATCCTAGGAGAGGAACCTCGCCAGGAGGCCTCTCACCCTTGCTCGGCCAGCCCTAAGATCCCCTTTCCAACAATGCTCCTAGCACAAACACCAATAGGCCTGCAGCGATTGATGACCCAACTAGGATCTTATATCACTTCTGCTCAATTAATAATTAACCCTAAGAAAACTAAGGTATTATGCTTTAGTAGTCATCACAAAATAGGGTCAAAGGGGAAATTCACCTGGAAACTGGAGGAAAAACCAATATCCCAGGTGGACTCATACAAATACCTAGGGCTCCAACTTGACCATACACTTAAATAAAAGCAACACTTGGACCAAGGGAATATTAAAGCAAAACAACTCCTTTATGCTTTCAAAATTTTACAGAAGAAGCTAAAAGGTTGCCCAACAGGTCAGGTGCTTAAGATAATTGCAGGAAAATGTATACCCTCAATATCATATGGGTCGGAAATTATGAATACAAAAGATGCAGCCGCCTTAAACCTAGCCCAATCAAGTTTTTTTAAGCGCCTGTTTATAATTCCTCGGCACATCTCTCAGGCACAAGTTCGACTGGAATACGGGCTGAAAAATCAGAAACCTGCCAGACAAGGGGCGATGGCAAAATATTACTGGCGGATGAACAAGCCGAAGACAATACTTTAGCCCACTGCTGTTGGGAAGAAGTTGAAAAGCAAGCGAGGCAAAAAAACTCTATTGTTGCAGTCCTAAAAGAATCACTCGTTGATCTACGTCTTGAAGAGGCATGGCACACAACAACATCATATTCCGGGTTCAAAAATATGGTAAACAGCGCAATACAACGAACGTTGCTATTTATTGGCAAATCTGCCTTTGCTAGGAAAAATCATGCATGGGCAGTGATTCAATCATATCAGTTTCTGAAACCCCAACCGTACTTGTCTGAATACTTCTCGCATTACAAAAAGCACTATTTGAAGCTATTGCGGCTGGGTTCATTCCCCACAAAGGATCTAACCCCGAAATGGAAGTCTACATGGCCAACTAAAGAATGTCGCCTGTGTGAACCAGGAGAAGAGTTGTTATTACACCTTTTTGCATCTGTCCCTTGCTATCAGAGCTTCGAAAAATAGTCCTCCGTTAGATTTTTAGGAAACACCAATTGAGGTTGTGCAAAGCTGCAGTGATACAATGCCTTGGTGGACTGTCAATTCAGCTGTCATGTCGAGCCATCACCTTTTGGAAAATAGCAGCCAAAGAATTGGACAAAAAAACATAATAGTCCACATGGCAAAGGTATATGACTGTCTGGTCACTCCCTTTCTGCACTGTCATCAAATATCGCTCTTTTCATATTGAACTACAATGAACTTCTTAGAATTTATATAGATTGTAATATTTTTGTTTTGATTGTCGCTGCGACCAAAGCTTATGAAAGGATAATGTTTTTTACTTGTCTGCATTTTATAGACTTTTATCTTAGATAATTATAATGTAATATGTGTTTTTCCATGCTTTTAGGATTTTTAATGAAATCAAATAAAAGTAATACTTACTTACTGATGGATTAATTATCGAATTTGTGAGTGCACCAGTTTCTTTTATCACTTGGGCATCTTAATGTTTGTGGTATTTATCTCTACCCCTTTCAGCTGTTCAAATAAGTAGGGCCTTTTATGACACTGATGTGGCATGCTACTCTACATTGAGCCCACTGAAACATGTTCAGAATGACTCCATCTCCACTCATCAGCCTTCAAGGTACAGCATACAGCTCATGTCAACAAACATCCATGCCCTCCATACCCACATGCTGTTAGCTTTCTGATTTCAAGAAAAAGGAGCTGTGAGACCCTACTGGTGGCAGTTAAACACCTTGAAGATAACAATAGCATTGAAAGGATGTGCCATAGGCATCGAGAAAGCAGCTGGCATGCTAAAAATTGTGCTACAATTATCAAACATTGTTAAATTGTAACCCTACTCTAGACAGCATGTTTACTGACAACCACTTTCTGTTTTTACATGTTACATGAGTATGCTGCTTACATATCCTCTTTAGGCGATGTAAAATAACCTCTGGCAAAATGTTAGCAGGGCAGATATTGCTTCAGAATCTGTCCTTAACTGTCACCTGAGAAGTCTGCAAATATATCCATTTTGTAAAGAGCAGAATAAGATTTTTTTTCCTTTGCATGATTAGCAGAATGTCATCAGAGTGGGTATGCTTTCTGTACCACTTGCTCACATGTCACCAGGCTAGACAGCCAGCATATCCCTTTTGAAAAAGAGCAGCATCACCCATTGAATCTGTCTAAGGGTGAAGCTGCCCAGGATAGGTTGACATACATTTTACATAAGGAAGTCGGTCTTGCTTTATGCACTAAGCTGATACCTACAAGGAGCCAGCGTGTACATGTAAGATCCATTCCCATTATTTTGTGTATTTATGTAACAGTATTAAAGAAATGTAGGCTAGATAACTGGGGTCCACATTATTTATCTATCAACCACTAATACATTCTCTTGTGGTCCATGCAACCAGGATGAAGTTTAAAACCTAATGCTATCCCATAAGTCTTCAGAAAAGGGAATAGAAAAGAGTGGATGCAATTGGTAAGATACATTTTTAAAGTTTGTAGATTCTTGAAACACTCGACTCAGGAAGTTATTTAACATCAGTAATGGGGAGATAAAGAAACTGCATACTATTTCCTGGTCTTTCATCATCTGCTGTATGTAATCAGAGTGCCCTAACCAATCATCAGAAAAGCAGTATATTAATAAACCAGGAAGTTAGGGCAAACTCATATGTATTTACTTATTAATGAATTTATGAACCTGTCAAACAACTGTCATAGGAGACTGTTGAAATAACCTTCAAGTACAACAAGGTAGGACAACCTTATTGTAATGTGGGTAATTTGAAGAGTAACCACATGCTCACTTATTCTTTTTAATGTAAGGGTTTTGCATTGTCTGGACCAACAGGTTGGTGCAATTCAGGTCTTCAATCTGATGATAGTATTTTGGCAATTAGAAAATAAGCAAAACCATTGAACTACCTTTCTTTTTTGATGAAAGAAGACAGATGACTCTTTTCTTTAGTTGATTTTATACCTTTCTCCATCGGTCATTCCCTTGGTCTAGTTGGCCAAATAGTTTGAATGAGACCAGTTCCTGAATGGGAGGTTCATTCTATCGAACAGACCTCACAAGCCCCACATATCTATCAGCATTGCTTGACAATGAGGAAGAAAGTACTAAGTCTGCATCCAGTTGGCCAGCTCCGAAATGATCTCCTGGAATGGTAAGAATTTCTGTGCAAATATAATAAGAGACAAAAGGATTCTTGTAGGGCTCTTCATTGGAAGGCTTAGAATGAAACCAGCCTCTGGTCAAAGATGGGATTGGGAGGAATCTAATTTTCTCTTCGGCAGGGCATAGATTGAAAAAGACGTAATGGGTCTTTTGTGGAAAATCCTTCTTGATTCTGGGTCTTGGAGGACTTGATGACCAGCATCTCAGACTGGTTACCAAAAAGCTTTTTTATTTATGCTGCTGCCCCAGTTGGGATCAATATGTTGTTATGTTTTACTGCTCGGAGCACTGCTGGCAAGGTAACAGAACACACGTCTGCTACCAGCTGGAGGGAGACTTTTAAAAACTCCCGCCCTCTGGTAGCAGACTTAGGGCTAGATGTAGGTAAACTACATTTACCGATTCTAAAATACCGAATTTTACTGATTCGGTATTTTAGAATCGGTAAATGCTATGTAGGTAATTACTCGGTAAGTATTACCGAATCGGTAAATACAGATTCAATAATTCCCATTCATTCCTATGGGCCTGTAGGCCCATAGGAATGAATGGGAATTACTGAATCGGTATTTACCTATTCGATAAAATGGGGAAAACATTCAAGGGTGGCAGGGTGTCACTTTGCCACCCTGTTGCACCCCTGAATTGCGCATGGGTGCACATGTGGCACCTAAGGGCATGTATGTCTGCCACATGGCACTGTTATTAAATGCAAAAAATAGCTTTTTTTAGGGTTTTCGTAATTTACCACCAACTTGTAGTTGGTGGTAAATACCGAATCCTTACAGGTGAAAAGCACTCACTTGAGTGCTTCCTACATTTCAGATTCGGTAATTTACCGAATCTGTATTTAAGAATTAGCTGGCAGATGCATCAAAGTTATGTTTTGCGAGTCCTTAATAGCGAATTTTAAGGAATCGCTATTAAAGACTCGCAAAACGGGATGCATGTAGGAATCGCAATGTTATTAGCGATTCCTACAGATTCCTTATTAGCGATTCGGTAATAGATAATCGCTAATAAGGAATGGCTTTCCCATTTATTCCTATGGGCCTAAAGGCCTAAAGGCCCATAGGAATGAATTGGAAAGCCATTCCTTATTAGCGATTAGCTATTACCGAATCGCTAATGTTCCACTATTTCAAGGGTGCTGGGTGTCCAAAGGACACCCTGTTGCACCCCTGAAATGGACCTGTGCACAAATGTTACACACACACATACCCTAAGGGCATGTGTGTGCGCAACATGTAACTTTGAAAAATGCACAAAAGTGCATTTTTCAAAGTTTTAGCAAATTACCTCGAAGTTCAACTTCATGGTAATTTGCTCCCTCTATTAGCGAAATCGCTATTTTTTGGGGTTTCATGCATTGCATTTAAGGAATCTCATTTTGGGATTCCTTAAATGCAAGAGCAATTTAAGGAATCGCTATTTAGAGATTCCTTAAATTGCGATTTCTGCATTTGGGATGATGCATCCCAAATGCAAAAATACCGGGAGCAAACGGCCAGATTCTGAGAATCTGCCCGTTTGCTCCCGGTATTTTCTTTGATGCATCTGCCAGTTGGTAATTTACCAAATTCTTAAATACCGATTCGGTAAATTACCGAATCTGAAATGTAGCCACCTACATCCCAAATGCCTAATACCGGTCGGTAACGGCCGAAATTCAGTAATTTCGGCCGTTACCGACCGGTATTAGGGTTCCTACATCTGGCCCTTAGTGTTTGCTCCCGTTTAGCAGGAGATTTGAAAATGCTTTTACCAGGCAGTAGCAAACATGTTTCCCTGCCAGTGCGGGCAAGGAAACGAATGTATCCGGAGTGACTGAAAGCTTACTCTATTAGACAGGATTGTGGAGCTCCTTGTTTCCCACATTGTTCACCTTCCCTCTCTTCCGTGTTTGTTTCCTATCACCGACTGTCATTTTTTTGTATTTAAAGTCATGTCTTGAGTTATCTTTACCCAATGGACATGGCATGCCCACATTATTGGTGACAAGGTGAAAGTGACCCAGAGGGGCTATCAAAGAATAACTCTCAAGTCCTCAGTTCAAAAGCCACTCTATTCTACTGTACTTTACAAGGTAAATGCCATGCAGTCTCCCTCATATCTTGAGGCTGTAGCTGACCCAGGGCCTTTGTGTTCTGTATGTTGTATAAGGGCCAGGGAGACATATGTAAAGCCAATAGAGAACTATCAGCTAAGTGACAACCTTTAATTACTCCATATTGAGTGGGTTGAATGTGTGTCTAAAGAGGCATTCAGCCTGATTCATCAAAAGGCCCGTTTTGCGAGTCTGTAATAGCGATTCATAAGGAATCGCTATTACAGACTCGCAAAACGGGATTCATGTAGGAATCGCAAAAAAAATGCGATTCCTACACATTCCTTATTTGCGATTAGCAAATTGCTAATTGCAAATAAGGAATAACTCCCCATTCATTCCTATGGGCCAAAAGGCCCATAGGAATGAATGGGGAGTATTCCTTATTTGCGATTAGCAATTTGCTAATCGCAAATAAGATAGCGATTTAAAGGGTGCCAGGGGTGTCCAAAGGACACCCTGTAGCACCCCTTAAATGCAAATTTAAACAGGTGTTGCGCACACACATGTCCAAAGGACATGTGTGTGTGCAACATGCAACTTAGAAAAATGCTTTTAAAAGCATTTTTCTAAGTTTTCCCTATTTACCACGAGGTTTGACCTCGTGGTAAATAGCGGGCCGAAATTGCGAATTCGCAATTTTAAAATGGATGATGAATTGCATTTAAGGAATCTCAAATAGAGATTCCTTAAATGTAATTCCTCGCAAAATAGCGAAATCGCTATTACCGATTTTTGCATTTGGGATGATGAATCCCATATGCAATAATTGCGCTCGCAAAGGGCCAGATTCTGAGAATCTGGCCCTTTGCGAGCGCAATTCAGCTTCATGAATCTGGCTGATTGCTCTTTCATATTCATCTTAGCGTCCCGCTGATTTATTTTTTGTAATGGCGACTGCAGTGCTTTACGGCTTTATATAAAAGGTTTGACACTGTTAAATATGTTGCACAGTTTTGCAATAACTATTGACCTTTTTCACTAAAACTGGCCAAGATCTACACTCCACCCTAACCGGTTTCAAATAATTTATGTGTAGTTTTGAAGGTAACAGCTCGATACGAGAAATTACAGACATTATCTTCATTCCAGACCTACATATTGCAGCGCATGGTGGCATAATTTATTTTCTTTCATTTATTAATGTCATTTGTTTGGTTCTAGAAAAAGAAAAGTTCACACAAGAAGGGAAACCAGTGAAACCGAAAGCTCGCCGTCTGAATGGTAAAGCAGCAGCTAGAACAGAATTACCAGGTTATACAGACAATAATGCACTTTCTTTCTTAATCTTGCATATTGATTGAAGCGTAGATGTATATTCTAATTAGCAGCTAAAATTGTAACATATGTTTTGTTTTTACAAATTTCCAGGTTGCTCAAGGTGCTATGCTATATCAAACTAACTATTGTATGAACATTCTTCCATTTTAGCTGCAGAGTTTAGGAAATGGTTATAAACACCTATCATTCACGGCTACAAGTATTATTTCCCTGCAGAAAGAACACGTAGATTTATAGATGGGTAACTGAATTACGGGGATGATCTTCACCAAGGGGTTCTGAGTGACATCAAATAAACAAGGAGAACGACGCTTGAGGTGTTTATGTCACTCAGAACCGTGAGTTGAAAAACATCCCTGTAATTCACGTTTCACCCATCTATAATATCATGTTATACATGACCTCCAAAATCATATGCAACACTTTCAACTGCTGCACAGGGAAGGCGGAGCCATACATAACACAGCCTCTCCTCCCTGTCTCAAATGTAATAAAAATAAGCTTACTGGCAATCCCTAACCAACTATCACCTCCCGTGCCTTCCTTCCCCCTCATAGAGCTGTGCTTTCTGCCACAGCAGACAGCTATCACTGTGCTGACAGGCTCTAAAAGAGCCCTGTCAGCCTGGCCTTGAGGGCCCTCATGGCATAGCAACTGGAGTTAACACGTTTTTTATCAACTGTTGCTACGCCAAATAAGTGAGTTATGGCATTTAGAAACTGACATAAAAAATACAGGATCTCAATGCAGCCTTACAAATCCATGTGAATTGTTATGCTGCTGTTCTGTAGTACAAGAGGGAGCCCTGCACATGACATATATTAATAAATGTATGGGTTATGGTCATTTACACTGGAATTATGCAGCAGGGGACCACCAAATTATTCAGCATAGCAGATTCAATTATGTGGCTAGAAAATGCAAATTATACAACATAATGCTGCACATTTTGTGATAGTAATACTTCATTGTTTTGGCCTTTTTACCGATATTACCATGTTCATGCAAACGTTTTGCTATATTAATAACCCAGATACGCAACTGAAATTTGACCAGTTTGTACACCAACGGAGGCATCTCTGACCAGGCGGTCTGCTTTCCTTGGATTTCGCCCACATCTCGCCGCACCCGCTTCGCGGGTGCCGCATCGCACAGGAGTGTGTGGGACTTTGTCTGCCTGCGTGGAGGGACAGCAAGGCGGCTAGGGTAAGAGGCTCAGCGGGGCTGCGAGCGTGCAGGGGACTCCAACTACCAGGTGTCCCTGCTAGACCGTTAACCACCATCCGGTCCACTCTCCCTGCTGGCCCGCCCCCCGCCCACCTGTGGGCTGAAAAGGCGCCCTGTACCTCTCTTCGGCGGGATACCAGTTTGTACACCAACGGAGGCATCTCTGACCAGGCGGTCTGCTTTCCTTCTTTCCTTGGATTTCGCCCACATCTCGCCGCACCCGCTTCGCGGGTGCCGCATCGCACAGGAGTGCGTGGGACTTTGTCTGCCTGCGTGGAGGGACAGCAAGGCGGCTAGGGTAAGAGGCTCGGCGGGGCTGCGAGCGTGCAGGGGACTCCAACTACCAGGAGTCCCTGCTAGACCGTTAACCACCATCCGGCCCGCTCTCCCTGCTGGCCCGCCCCCGCCCAATACGCCCCCTATATCATAACTGTAAACTCCAGCAGCGCGGGACGCAGCTCGGGCGAAGACCGGGCTAAGAGCGGGCCGTTTGAGGCCGTTGGAGGTCTAAGAGGTCTGGGCTGGGCCATTCCCCTTGGTTGGACTGTTAATAATTGCGCTAAAATCCACTTGTGTCTCACCATTTTGTTAAATATCCATTATGTGTACACGGGGTAGTCGCAGCAAAACCGCTAAGGGCCTTAATAAACCTAATGGGACCCTAGATGATTTCCTAACAAAGACCAATCTGGCCATTGATGCCGAAATCAATAAAATGCAACATAGAGTTTCCTTGGAACTAGAAGCCACGCGGAAACTCTCTCTTAATCTGGCTTCTTCTAAGAAATCATCTTTAGGTAACCTAGCCCTAGCTCTAACCCCAGAGCGTACGGCAGGCCCCCGCCCCTTGCTTATATCGGCAGATATCCATCGTCCCCCAACCACATCCCTACCCGAGCCTATTATGAAACCCAACTTACCATCTCTTAAGCCCTTGGAGGAGCTTGTACCACCTACCCTTGTGGCCGCTATAAGTTCCCCCTCCAAAATTGTTTTGCCAAAGACTGCAATAAATGCTAAAAAAGCTGCCCTACAAAAGAAGAAAAGCCACGCTAGATCTACTTATGCTCGCAAAAAGGCAAAAATTGCGAGATCCCAGTTTTTTAATAGTAGACGACCTCTGGGCACATTTGGGGTAGGGGAAGAAATAGTCAAAATCAACACTGCTTTATCAGGCAATGACACCACCCATGACTCAAGCTGTGTTGTGCTTGATCCTCCGGTGGTAATTCTCCCTGATAAGAGCAAGGAAGGGTTAATAGAGGGTGGGGTGAGTGTGGCAGAGGGGGATAGGAGGGGGGACGAGGAATTCCTTAAAACTGTCTGGGACACACTGAAACAGTTACTTGCCCCCCTGGAACTTAGACTTTCCCGAATGGAAAACCATCTGTTAGAAATGGATAGGACTATAGTTACATTGGCTAGCCTTAGTCTCAAACAAATGGAAGCTAGGCTTTCCCAGGGTGAGGGTTCTATCCCCCAGGCACATGAGTTAGAACCCCCGGCCACCACATCCCCAAGACCTAAACCTGTACCAAAACCCTGCACTAAAGTCGATGATAACGCTGCTATCACTTCGAAACTCATTACCCCCAGTGCTTGTCTCCCTTCTCAGAATATAGTACCATCTTAACCCAGGCCAAAAGCTTGTCCCCCCCAGAATGTAGGGTCATCTAAACCCAAGCCACAAGCTGTCGTACACCAGTCTAATCAATTGACAAATAAGGAATTGTCATTCTATGAATCTAGCCGACCAAACTTTCGTGGTGGGTATATTGACCTACCACCCGAGGCTAGTCCTTATGTCATAGTACTAGCTGGTGTACCTACTCTTGACCCTCAAACTAAAGAGAACCATTGGTCTCTAAAAAACAAGGTCATACATTGGCTTAACACGAATAGACAGCTCCCCAATCACCAAAGAAGTCGGGTACTAATGGTGCGAAGAGTACCATGGGTTGGGCCCACGCGCAAATCCATCCTTGGTGATTGTATAGTGGTGTCATTTGCGGATCCCCATACAGCACAACATCTTTGCTCATGGGCCCCTCGTGAAGAAGACCCCTCTGTTGTTGTTAGACCCCTCACTTTTTTCTACCCTCCTCGACAACAGTTTGAAATGGAGGGGTCTTGGTCAACAGTTCATAATCCTAGACAGAGGGGACGTAGGAACGGTTGGCAAAACCAGAATAAATGGTGGCAAGGGGTACCTACTTCTAATATGTTTGGTTGTCTGGATGAGGTTGACTGACTCGGGGGGGTTGATGCCTCTATACACCCAGTGGAACCAATTCCGACCACCCTGTCAGTATACAGTATGGATTGTCCTATACTACAATCAGGCCGGAAAATAACACTGGACAATGTTTTTATTCCCACTTCGACTGAGTCAGGGGTTCTGAGACAATTAGAGCCTATTAGCCCCAGTAATCCGGTTAATGAAATCAAGGTGGCCTCATGGAATATAGCAGGACTGAGGGGTCGCCTGGGTAATGACGACTGGGTAGATTTCATTACTACACATGATATTGTCGTCTTCCAGGAGACTTGGTCAGTTGATCCCCTGTTTAGGGTAAGCTTCCTTAATTATTATAAACCAGCCATACAGGGCCCCAGGGGTAGGGCTTCGGGAGGCCTTACCATATGGATTAGAAACTCCCTGGGCTTCAATGTTAAGGAAATCCCGGTAGAGAATGCTGACCTCCTTTGTATTTCCCTGAGCAAGGACAATTGTAAGGATATTGTTTTAATTAACATCTATGCCCGAGGTTGTCAGGGTGGGAGGAAGCAACCCATTCTTAATGACCTGGAACATCTTCTGAATGAGTATAAAAGTGACCATCTTGTCTTATTGGCAGGTGATCTGAACTTCTCATTCGAACCCATCCTGAGCCTAGCTGAGGATGTGGGGATGGATGAAGATATCGTCTGGAATATCCCCCCTCTAGCAATAACTAAGGGTGTTAGGGGAACAGAGGCTGCCCTCCACTGGCTAGGGCTCTGCTTGGAATGGGGGCTTCGGGCAGTGAATGGCCGTAGTTTGTCTGATAAGGCGGGGAAACCAACCTTTGACAACGGGACTAGTGCAAGTCGCATTGACTATATATTGGTCAACATAGAATCCTGGTCACACGTAATTGATATGTTAATAGAGACCAGGCCAGAGAGTGATCACAATCCTCTCTTACTGGGGCTTAGGGTTCCTGGTTTAGGTGTCCCCCAAACAGAAACAGCCTGTATAACATCAGACCTAGTCCTGTGTGACAACAGAAGACGGGTCAAATGGTCAAGGGTCATAGCTGACCCAGAGCTTATCTGTCAAATCGAGGAACTGGTTCTGGACACAAGAAATAGGATGACTGCATTATCTCCTAATGGCGGGGTAGAGTCCATTATTGTTGATCTCCACGAGCAATGTTTTGCGGCTCTTAAAAAACTTCTCACTAGGCCATCTAGAAATCAGAAAGCCAACCCACATAAAGGTTGGTATAATAAAAACTGTAGAGAAGCCCACAGCAAACTAATAGCAGCTGTTAAAACTAGAAATACCCCTGACATCAGGAAAGCTAGACAATTCTATAAACGCACCCTGTGGGAAGCTAAGAGGGAATGGGACGATTCGTATTGGCTTGATCTTCTCAAAGCCTGCGAGTCGTCTAACCAAATAAAATTCTGGGAGATAGTCAGATGGGGCAGGGATTCAGATTCCCAATCCCCTGAAAATTATGTTTCAGCCACGGACTGGGTGGAATTTTTTTCCGCCCAATTTAAAGATACAAATATTGAACGGGAGCTGGCAACCGAGCCTATAACGGGGATAACACCAATATTGTATGGGGATAGGCTTACTTTCTGCACCTCAGATACTGTACATGCCCTAGGTTCTATTCAGTCTGGTAAAGCCCCAGGGTTAGACGCCATACCAGCGGATCTTTTTAAATTAAATCTAGATCTGTGGGTTCCATATATCACAACTCTAGCCAATTCTATCGCAGCAGGGGCAAGGGTACCACAATCCTGGAAAGGTGCTGAGATACTTCCAGTTTATAAAAAAGGGGATCGATTGTTGCCGAAAAACTATCGCCCCATTAGCCTGATCAACACTATCCAAAAAGTTGTATCAAGAATGGCCCTGGCAAGAATACAGGGGTGGATTGAGCAGAATAATATACTCTCCCCCATGCAGGCAGGGTTTAGATCAGGCACCAGCACCCTAGATCAGGTGTTCCGACTTACCATGCTGTTTTGGAAGGTGGTTCTCTTGGGCGATGGGGTCATCTATGCCGCCTTTATCGATCTTAGGTCGGCCTTCGACTTGGTCCCTAGGGCAAAACTATGGGAAGCCCTTAGACTCATGGGTCTCTCACCTGAACTTCTAGAGCTAGTCAGGCGTTTACATGAGGATAATTTTGCCCGGGTAAGATGGGGGAGACAGGGTCAGGTGACCAGCAGCTTCCCAGTCCAACGAGGGGTGCGCCAGGGTTGCGGGCTGGCCCCTACCCTGTTTCTCCTGTTTATCAACCAGGTGGTTTCATTCTTTAGTGATATACAAACAGACGCACCTACCCTGGGGGGTTCAAAATATCCCATGTTAATATTCGCCGACGACACCCTGCTCCTTTCTAAAACCCGGAGCGGGTTGCAGGTAGCCCTGGATAGATTTGCAGAGTTTTGTATAATAAATGACCTACAGATTAATGTAGACAAAACCAAATTTATGGTTTTTAACAAAAACAAACCTATTAAAAGTTCGGTTACATTAAATGGTGTCCCACTTGAACAGGTCAAAGTCATGACATACTTGGGCGTGACTCTTGATCACCAACTCACCTGGAACCCCCAGTTGGAGGTTTTAATACTTAAATTTGTTTGCCTTACAGGATGCTTATTGCAGGAACAAACAAAAACCTTGACCAAACGCATTATACCAGCGATAAAAATTTATGAGGCCAAGGCCAATGCTGCTACCCTGTATGGAGCGGACATATGGGGTTACAAAGACTTGTCAGCACTAACCACAGCACAGAATAGGTTTTTGCGGAACCTGGTGAGGCTTCCACAATCATCACCAATACAACCATTGCTCTTAGATCTAGGCTGTAGACCACTGAATGAGATGGCGCAGTATCGTCTCGCAGCACTCTGGTGCCGCCTTTGGACGACCCCAGAGCTTAGTCTTTTCGCTCATGAATTGGGCGAGGTCAGATCATTGTGGGGTGCTCACAAAATCCCATGGCTCCGGGAAGTAAAACAAATTTTGTATTCAATGGGCTTCCCCGAATTATGGTTACATCCTGAATGCTCTAGGTTCCCATCTAAACAAGAATTTAAAGAGCAATTCTGGGCTGTAAAGAAATCTGCACTGGTCTCTCGTTCGTCAGAAAATAGCTTAACGGGACTTTTTTTAACACACAAGGTAACACCGTCCCTTGAGCCCTATTGGGACCTGATCTGCAAAACCCTAGATCATAAACTGTATCATCAGTTTCGGGTGGGTACTTTGCCGATCAACTCCTTCACCGCAAAGTGGGTGAAGAAATCAAGTAACAAATGTTTTTTTTGTCCAGACCAGGTTGAAAGTATTGGTCACCTGTTTTTTGCATGCCCAGCATATCGATTGCCTCGACTGAAATGGTTGAAACCAATCTGTAGAACCTTGAATTGTGGGGGGAATCGTGAAGCCCTGTTGAAATTACGTGATATACGTATTGAAATATCTGTGATCTGTGTTGCCAAATTTTTGGGTTGGATGTGGCTGATTCGTGCAAAGAAATCGAAACCCTTTTTAAATTAATTACTATGGAATGATTGTATGTCGATTGAGACACATTCTTTTTATATATTGGGGGCTTATTGAAAATGTTTTTAATGTTTTTATTATGTATGATGTCTTTTATGAATTTTATTCGAAATAAAGACAATATGAAACTGAAACTGACTAGTCAAACTTCGTGAAGGTCGTTCAATTGCAACAGGTGTTGTCACAATTGTAGTCACTTTTGATACGTTTGAGCTTGATACAATGTTTTTGTTAAAATATTATTATGGATTATGTGGCAATTCCAGTCATTTGGCTGCCTCTGCATATAGTATGCTCTGAAAGTTGTACAACATAGAAATGGGATGAAAGGGAGTAGTAGTTGTTGTTCTGTGTTTCTACAATGTTCAATGTGGAGCTAAAGTGCTATGTGCAAAGTTACCAAGTTAGTGCATACGCTTTACGGTCTGCAATGTCTATAGGGCCCAGTGCAGTTTCTAGTAACAATAGATATATGCAGGCTACTAATGTAGTGAACATTGCTAGGATGGATTGGAGTTCATACAAAGGCATGGAAATAGATATGTAGAAGCTGAAAATGAGGAGTAGTACTGAGGTATTTGGAATCATTAGGGTTAATTGAGCAAACTATAACATGCATTCAGACTGGTAAAAGTGGGCTTAGTACTTCAGGGGCCATAATATACAAAGTATCCCAGGAATGCAATGATAGTTTGCACCCGATTTACGTGGCTCCATGGCACTCGGGTATTACAAAAGGGGTCGCAGAGACCTGTGCAGCTCGTTCTGTGAGCAGGTAGCACTGGTGCATTTAAAGCACTATCATCAGAGGGAATCTATTTACCTCTGCGCCGTACTACAGACGCGGGCGCAAAGGTAAAGGAGCTGTCAGGAGGTATCTGAGAGTGAGCCACCTGAAAGATGGTGCACTGTCTGTGCACCCGTGACGACAGCCCTCAGGAGGAGGTGAAGGGGGTCCTGTAGACCCCCTAGACATGCCCTTGCAGGCGGATGCTGTCACTCACTGCACCCGCCTGCAAGGGGTGCACTCACCCCTCTTAAAAGTGCAGGCGGGTTTCCGCCCCCACAGTAAAACACGCGGCTGCTTCAAAGCCACTTTGTATTTCACTTGAATGCGCTGGCCCTAGGGCAGCACAAGTTCACGGCTGTCCCTAGGGCAGTGAATTCAATTTAATACAATGCGCTCTCGTTGTTATGGCGAGCATACCTTTTGAATGGTGCGCCAGGCACTAGCAAGGAAAATGCACTGCATTGTATAATCGAGACCCAGGTGCCTAGATTATGGTTGGGGAGGCTGATATAAGGGCATGTTAGCATGGAAATGATAATGAAGAGTGGCTGATAGCAGTAGATGTCAGAATGCAAAAGTTGTGCAATGTGCTAGTAGTGTGGTAGTAAGGTGCACATAGTTCTTACTTATACTGAGTACATGTATACTGGTGGTGAGGTGCAAAAAAAGTAGCATTAAAAGCTATGACTGCTGCAAGACGTATGTATTGAAGCTGAAAACAGCTGCTGAATTTCTGTGTTTAGAGTGCTTAACTGCTGAAAACTGGAAGCTTAGACAATGAAAAAATAAATCTTTAAAAGTTTGCTGTCTGTGCATTTGCAGACACGCTTTTGTTCATGTATCGGTAGCCATCTAAGTCATTTAAAAGTTACATACCTTGCACACTCATTTGGGATCTTTGAATGATTCTAAAGCAATTCAAAGATGACCTTTTCCTGTAGTACTCATGCTGCACTTGTGCTGCAAATGGCAGAGATAGCCTGTAGGCCCATAGGAATAAATGGGAATTACCGAATTGGTATTTACCGATTCGGTAAAATGGGGAAAACATTCAAGGGTGGCAGGGTGTCACTTTGCCACCCTGTTGCACCCCTGAATTGCGCATGGGTGCACATGTGGCACACATACATGCCCTAAGGGCATGTATGTCTGCCACATGGCACTGTTATTAAATGCAAAAAATTGCTTTTTTTTAGGGTTTTCGTTATTTACCACCAACTTGTACTTGGTGGTAAATACTGAATCCTTACAGGTGAAAAGTACTCACTTGAGTGCTTTCTACATTTCAGATTTGGTAATTTACTGAATCTGTATTTAAGAATTCGGTAATTTACCAAATTCTTAAATACCGATTCGGTAAATTACTGAATCTGAAATGTAGGCACCTAGGGCCAGATGCATCAAGCATCCATTTTGCGATTCCTTATTAGCGAAAAATAAGGAATCGCTAATAAGGAATAGCAAAATGTAATGCATCAAGCAATCACTATAAAAATAGCGATTCCTTAGAATTCCTTAATTGCGACTCGCAAATTGCGAGTCGCAATTAATGAATACCTCCCCATTAATTCCTATGGGCCTAGAGGCCCATAGGAATGAATGGGAAGACAATCTCAATTTGCGAATCGCAATTAGCGATTCGCAAATTGAGATTGCGAGTTCAAGTGTCGTAATTGGCATGGCCGCGTTAGCGATTAGCTGAAACTACACGTTTTTCTCCTTAACTTGGCTATATATAAAAATGCCATTTTGAATGTTGCGGCGGCCATCTTAGACCATAAGCGGCCTCGTGGCTGGCGTGCCCTTTGGTCCGTTGTCTGTACCACTGACCACTTCAGTCTGCCCAGCAACAGGCTATTTTTAGTACTGGTCAAGCTCACGCATGTGCAGTCCCCACTGACCAGTTACCCCTCAGGAATGTGCGCCAAACTGACCAGCGGAGTTGTACCCCCTCCAATGAGCTGGCTGTGTTCCAAAACATGACCATATATGTACATAAATGTGTTGTAACTTGTACCGCCTATCTTTTATTGCCTCAAAACTGTATAAAAGTCGGGGTCACACTGGTGTTCGGTGTGATACCTCTTGCATTACCGAAGGGTGCTGTATGAGTGTACCACCACCCCATGGGGTCTTAATAAACTTGTTCTTTGCCTTTTACAGTTTCCGTGCCAACAGTTCTTGAGTGTAAGTGGGTTATCTTCGGAGCATGTAGGCCTTGGGAACCATGATTACTACAAATTGGCGACCACGAAGGGACTCATCGGCGACTCGGATGCCCGAAGGAGAGGTCGTGACGAAGGCTTGGAAACTCGCCATGGACGCGCGCTGCCACTGAGTGACCCGAGTCTTGGCACCCACGGTGTTTCTTCCTTTCCTTCTGATCTGACCTTCCAGGTGGCGCCGGTCTCCGACTGAGTTTTCGATCGTCTGCGTTGCTGGAAAGTGCCGTTTGGCTGATTTGATCACAAGACCTTGGCAGTTGGAATCTGGACATTTGAGATTTTGGGTAAGATTTGTGTTCGGTAAGGTAGTCTTCGGACGCTTACTGAAGTTCTATGATTTGTGTTCGGTAAGGTAGTCTTCGGACGCTTACTGAAGTTCTATGATTTGTGTTCGGTAAGGTAGTCTTCGGACGCTTACTGAAGTGCTATGATTTGTGATCGGTAAGGTAGTCTTCGGACGCTTGCCGAAGTCCTATGATCTATGACTTGATTTGAGTTAGCTAACGTTTGTGAATTTGTGGCCTTTGAATCTATATGTGTAGTGCACTTCACATAGGCAGGCATGTAGAGATGTTTCTCTAACTTTGTTTTTTTCCTCTGAGCGGCACATTTGTGTGAAGTACTGTAAGTGCCATTTTATACGGTGTCACGCTTTCGTGATACTTTTTGAACATGCCTGTTTTCAGCACACTCCGAGGGATGTGCTGTCTTGGAAATGGTACCACAATTAGGTTAGCGGAAGCACAGCCGGCTCCCCCAGAAGGAACACCGAACAGGGAGATGTATATTAAATTTGGCCTTCCCCCTATTATGTACAGCAAATTATGGCATAAATACACCAAATCCGATCCTGAATTGCAATGGCCTCTACATGGGTCGTTCGATTTACGTAAAGTACAGTTTGTGGAGCAATGTTTGTTTCAACGCAGGTCTAGACAAAATATGTTTGATTGTGTGCGAATGTGGGAGAAAGCGGTGCGCGAGCGAATGAAACGTGAAGTTGCCTTGGCGGACAAAGAGCAGCGCAAGGCTGCTCGGGATAAGGCTTTACAGCTTGAGGAAAAAGAGGCTCAGGAGAAAAGAAAGAGGGAGGAACGGGAACGTAAATTGCAAACGACTGGTCAATTTCCTATTCGCCGACCGCTTTATCCTGTCCTTAATAATGAAATTGATGATTTTTCATTGCTAGATCGGTCACCGCCTCCGTACGTTTCGCCAACGGCTCCAGCTGAAGATTCGGGAGACGATGGGCAGGATAAGTCGGAAAAGAAGGGTATATCCGCTCTCAGGTTTACTACGGAGAGGTCCGCACATTTACGTAGTTGGGCTCGTAAAATAAATAAGAATTGTGTTTCTCAGGCTGAGGTGGTAGCGGAGAGGAGTAGGTGGACGGATCTTGAATTGCTGTACTTTCTGTCTAATTTGGCGGATGAAGTTGTTGCCGCGTATCGTCAACTTTCAGACACGTTAGAACCTAAATCTGTGTCAGTACATCGTGAGAATTTGGATAAAGGTTTATTTGATCTTGCAGATGTTGACGACCTTTTCAAGCAACTGATCCAGCTGTGGGATGAAACAACCAGATTGCGGGAGGAGCGGAAAAGGAGGCAGAAGGAGTCCGAGCCGGAGCCTAACGAGCAGATTAAGGAGTGTTCTCTCCGGGGTTCAGATAAGAGTTCTGCACTGCATGTTATGCCTATGCGTGAAGCCGCACCTTTGTATGTTCCACCAAAAGGGGAAGGTACAGATGATGATAAATTGTCAAAGGATGTGAAGGGATGTTTTATATATAACTGGGTGTATACGCCTTGGAATAGAGCAGATGTTATGGCATTGAAAAATTCTTTACCTGACCTTCGGAAAAATCCGGCGGCGTTTTATGAAGGGGTGGAAGGGGCCTTTTCGTCTTGTGTGATGACTCTTGTTGACATAGATTTGTTTTTTGGGTTAATTCTTCCACCTGATATGTGGAGGCAAATTCGTAAAAATAATGATGAAACAATACTTGGGGGGACATGGAAAGAAATAAATGCTGCCGATTTAGATAGAGAACCGGCATGTAAGCCTTGTCAGTTGATTTTAGACCTTCCGGCGGCTATCTTGATTAAATTAAAAACGCTTGTTCCTTCTAAAAAGATTGATTGGACTATGTTAGCTTTGTGCAAACAAAAGCCCGATGAAACGGTTTCAGATTTCTTTACACGCTTCGAGGAGGCATTCAATGATTACAGTGGTGAATCTTTAACAGATGATACGGGTAGGCATTTGTTCGTAGATAAGTATGTGGCTAATCTCCTACCGGAGATTGCAAAACGATTGAAATCGAGTGAAAGTTCCTGGGCCACGGCGACCCCTGCGTCTTTGTTAACTATGGCTCAGTATTATGAGCGGCAGGAATTGGAGGCTAAAGAAAGTGTTGATAAAAAGGCGAAAGAATTGAAAACGAAGGTGATGTTGGCGCAGGTTCGGGGAACACAGGGCAGAGGGAATGATAGAGGTAGACGAGGTGGAGGAAATACGTCGTATGGTCGTACGGATATAGCGGAGGATCAATGTGCCTATTGTAAGGAGTTTGGGCATTGGGCTGACGATTGTCCGGTACTTCGTGAGCAGCGTAGTCAGCGTGGTCGAGGAGGTGGTAGGTCGAGAGGAGGTTATACGGGAGCGAGAGGTGGCGGAAGTGATCGTGGAAGGGTTGAGGAAAGGGGCCGTGGCCAGGATGAACGAAACACGTTTGATAGACGGAATCAATATCAGATTTCGGAGGGTGAGAATGTGGAGCACCAGGATTATGTGCATGCATAGGACTGCGTAGGATGGGGTAAGGAATCAATTGAAGTGCCGGTAGATCAGCAGGGTCCATATGTAACAGCGGGTGTTCTGGGTTCTACTGATCAATTTCTAGTCGACACAGGGGCTACTCGTAGCGCTTTGTCGAAAAACTTGGTTCCGAGGGCTCCACTGTCTGGCGAAATGATAACATGTATAGGGTTCGATGGCACACCCTCCCCTAGCCCATTGTCAAAGCCCCTTGCACTATGTCTTGATAAATTTTTCAGTTTTGGTCAATTTTTGTTATCGCCCCATACACCAGACAATATCCTGGGCATTGACTTGCTTAAATATTTTCGAGCAACGATACGGTGCGCTCCTGAGGGAGTGCGGGTTATCTTGAATGACAATTATCCTGACCCAGATAGGTTTTGCACTATATTAGACATTCCAGCTTTGGCCTCTCTACCGCACACGTTATGGGCGACCTCAGATACGGATGTGGGAGAGATGCGTATTCCACCTATACACATTACTGTTAAGGAGGGGGCCCCTCTACCACGAGTGCCACAGTATAAGATTTCGAGAGAAGGTGAAATTGCATTGACACACATTGTTCAGGATTTGATCTCTGCAGGAGTGGTGGAGGAGGTTCCTTATAATGTTTGTAACAGCCCTATTCTTCCGATCCTTAAGAGAGATACTGACGACAAAGTCTATCGGTTTATTATTGACTTGAGAGAGATCAACAAAATTGTCATTCCCCAATACCCGGTGGTGTCCGACATTACGACCTTGCTTACATTGGTGCCACCAACGGCCACAACCTTTAGTGTTATTGATTTGAAAAACGCGTTCTTTTCCATCCCTGTCCATCCTGATAGCAGATATTTGTTTGGCTTCACGTTAAATAATAAATCGTATAGATTTTGTCGTGTTCTCCAAGGTTATACTGAAAGCCCGAGCATCTACAGCCAGGCTTTGAAAAGACAGCTAGATTCTTTTGAGTTGCAGACTGGCGTTGTCCTCATCCAGTATGTGGATGACCTTCTGCTTGCTGCAGACTCTTATGCGCAATGTGAAGAAAGTACAATTGCGTTGCTTTCCTTTTTGGCACAGAACAATCATAAGGTTTCGAAGAAAAAGCTCCAATACTGTATACCTCAGGTGACCTACCTCGGTCATCTGTTGTCTAAGGAGGGGCGTGCATTAACATCTGATCGAATTCAAGCAATTTTAGACACACCAGTCCCCCGCACGCAGAGAGATGTACGTGCCTTCATAGGGTTGACGTCCTTTTGTAGACAGTGGATCATGGGTTTTTCACACATCATAAAACCTTTGCTAGCGTTACTGTCCAAAGCTACACCAATGCCCCTTGAGTGGACAGATGAATGTCAGAAGGCTTTTGAACAGTTGAGACAGGCCCTTTGTTCTGCACCCGTGTTAGGCACACCAGACTACACAAAACTTTTCACATTGTACGTGCACGAGAATGATGGGTGCGCGTTGTCAGTGTTAGTACAAGTACATGGGGACAAGCAGAGACCATGTGCATACTTCTCTGCCATTCTTGATCCTGTAGCACGAGGGTTGCCTGGGTGTTTCCGAGCGGTAGCAGCAACAGCAGTAGCCATACGGCAGAGTGAGGGAATAGTGTTATCACATAAACTGCTGGTGTTAGTTCCTCACGCAGTAGATGCTCTGCTAAATCAAACAAAGACCCAATACCTTACGAGTGCACGGCTAACAGGATATGAGCTGACACTTTTGGAGCCACATATTACACTGAAAAGATGCGCTACCCTGAACCCTGCCACTTTATTGCCCTATCCGGTTGAGGAGGGTCAGGAAGAAAAACATCACGACTGTGTTTTCCTGACCGAGGAACAGACAAAGGGTCGTGTCGACTTACAGGATGTGCCACTTCCAGATGTGGATGGGGAACTGTGGGTTGATGGATCGTGTTTAAGGCTGCCAGATGGTACGACTTCCGCAGCCTATGCGATCACGACGCTTAAGACAGTGGTAGAAACAGCTAGGATACCACAGAAATCGGCTCAGGCAGCAGAGCTGATAGCCTTAACAAGAGCCTGCGAATTGAGTGCTGGCCTATGTGTGAACATATACACAGACAGTCGGTACGCCTTCGGAGTAGCACATGACTTCGGGCTACTCTGGAGAGAGCGTGGGTTTTTGACATCACATGGAGAACACATTATGCACGGAGAACTAGTGCGTGATCTCCTAAACGCGTTGCTTGGCCCAAAGAAAGTAGCGATAGTAAAATGCAGTGCCCACAAAAAGATTACGGATAAAGTGGGCCAAGGAAATGCCTTCGCAGACAGCATAGCGAGACAAACGGCTATGTCCCGGACTAGCTCCCCCATGTATGTGACACAATCGCAGGCTGAGCGATGGAGCGATGCTAGAGCAGAAATATTGGACATTCAAAAATCAGCTACTGAATCCGAACTTGCGGCATGGGCAACAGATGGGGTACTAGATGATGAGGGTTGTTGGAGAAGCAAAGACATGGAGAAATGGAAATTGCCTGCGGCTTACTTGCAGGCGATGGTCCAGATGACACATGGACTGGCGCATGTCGGAGCTCTTGCAATCACTCGATTGTTAACACGTGTCTGGGAACATCCTGAGATTGCTAATACAGCCAAGAGAGTAGTGCAGACCTGCCTGGTATGTTTACAACACAATCCTGGAAAGGGGACCCATACTCCGAAAGGAGGGTTCGTTCCACCTGCTGCACCATTTGAGGTACTCCAAATGGATTACATCCAACTCGAGTGCTGCAACAACCTGAAGTACGTCCTAGTGGTGGTATGCGCCTTTAGCAAATGGGTTGAGGCCTTCCCCACGAAAGACAACACAGCTCTAACAACGGCTAAGGTGTTGCTTAAGGAATTCTTTCCTCGCTTTGGAGTTTGCAAATTTCTGTGGAGCGATAATGGGCCTCATTTTGTTGGGAAGATTGTGGAGTATGTACTGAAGGGGTTAGGGATTCAGCAGAAGTTCCACGCTGTGTTCCACCCACAGTCGGCAGGTTTGGTTGAGCGGTACAATGCTACGTTGAAACTTAAACTGGCCAAAATTGTGGCATCCACGTCGTTGAAGTGGCCAGATGCTTTGCCGCTAGCACTGCTCTCTCTTAGATCAGTACCCCATTCACGAACTGGCCTTACACCATATGAGGTGGTGTTTGGGCGCCCCATGAATATCTGGGGGGTGCCCAAGCCGCGATTAATACATGATGTGCCTTGTGTTATGATGAACGACTATTTGGCACGATTAACAAATGATTTGCTTTCTATTCATCAACAGGTTCGAGAAGCGCTCCCTGACAACTCTACTGGAGAGGGCCATGATCTTCGCCCTGGCGATCATGTGATGATCCGATCGTTTGGGAGAGCGAGCAGTTTGGAGCCAAGGTGGAAGGGCCCCGAACAGGTCCTCCTTGCGACCCGGACCGCTGTACGAGTGACCAACAGAAAGCGGTGGGTGCACTCGACACACTGCCGCCGTGTCTCTCCGGATCTGGTGACTCCTGCTGTGCTGACTGACTACAAAGAGATTCTGGAGAAAGAAAAGAGCCCAGCTGTGACGTCGGCCGAAGTTGAGGGAGCCTTCCCGGACCACGCTGTTGCCGGACGAGAGCACTACAACCTGCGTCCTCGATAAGAAGATTTTTTTTGGGGGGTTTTTGTATCTACTGGTTGGTTACCGCTCCAGGTTTGTGAAACGGAGACCGGGAATTCCAAGGGGGGGGGATCAGTTCTGCCAGTGTAGCGACACCCGTCTTGGCCCGGAGAAGAAAACAACGACTACCTCGGAGTTCAGCACCGCATATTTTTTTTTTAGGTATACACGCATGTGTATTTGAGACTTTGTGAACAATTTGAACTATTTGAGACTCTGCAAGAACTTTCCTGAACTATGGCCTCATCAGCATCACGAGATAAGCGAATCTTGGGTGCCATTCTCTTTGTTTTGACTATTGTGGTGATAGCTGTAATAGCCTGGGTAGTTGAACTTGTGGTACCTGCACGTGAACATTTACTGCCGACTACCCCGGCTCCATCTGAACATTTTCACTTTACCTTACCCTACCATGAAGAACGACATTGGCAAACTTATCTGAATAACAGTTTTATTCAGATTCTTCATCACACGCATAATATGACCAATACTTCCAATTGCTGGGTGTGTGGGATGTTACCGGGGCACCAGAAGAGAGGGGGCACCCCACTCATTCCACCCCTGTTCTCGCATAATGGATCCTGCAATGCCTGGTACACCCTCCTCTTTACTTTGAGATGGCCAACAAAAGGGGGGGTGCTTTTCCGTTTGAATAAAATATGCTCCCATGACAAGGATGGGTTTCCACGGGCCGAGGGTACTCGATTTGAATGGGAAGAGTACAGGCCCGACAATGTATCTGCCCCGCGTGTGTACAGCAATCAACAAAATATCAATGTATCCAGCTCACATGTCATTAATGTCATTGCTACTAAAGCCGATTTGTGCATTAGAAATAAAGGTTCGATTGCGGTAGGGAAAAGTGAATGCAACACCACACTTACTTTTGATAGCCCGAATGGCATCTCGTTTGTAGCATCTCGAAACACGTATTTCATTTGTGGAACAAAGGGTTATCATCAGCTTCCATTGGGATGGTTGGGCACGTGCTATGTATCGTTTGTGCTACCTCCTGTATTCATTGCCCCACCAATGTATCACAATGACTATGTCCTGTATCACGACTTTGTCTTGAATAGAGTCAAGCGGACTGTTGTTCTGGATGACATAGACCAGACTGATACTGCCTTACAACAGTATGTGGACTTCAATTTGGGGCTGTTTTCCTTTGTGGGGGCTGCGTTGAACAGCCGGAAAATAAGACGATTGACACGTGTTGTCGAGGCTGTAGCGAATGACACTGCCATTGCCCTATGAAACATCACTGAGGAACTCCAGATTTCTAGAATAGTTACACTCCAAAATAGGATGGTGTTGGATGTAGTTCTGGCTGACCGTGGGGGGGCATGCAGAATTATCGGAAGTAGCTGCTGTGTGTACATACCGGACAATTCTCCATCTGTTTATAATGCCATATCAAAGCTCCATAAAATCGCAGCTGAGATACATCCGGACAATGGAACTTGGACACTTTCAGGATGGTTCTGGTCAATGCTTACTACTTGGGGCTGGAAACTGTTAACGATTCTATGTATAATTGTGGGGGCACTGTTTTTTGTATGCCTATGTATTCAATGTGGCCCAGCCTTATGTTCCATGTGCCTATCAGCTTGCATACCATCAAGACGAGCTCTTGCTCATGACAAAATGATGCTTCATAAAGAAGTAACCCAAATAATGTTAATAGACATCGAGGACGAACATCCTGATTATGTTCACTATGAGGTAGATTCAGCTAAACGCTAAAAGGGTCGTCTGTCGTAATTGGCATGGCCGCGTTAGCGATTAGCTGAAACTACACGTTTTTCTCCTTAACTTGGCTATATATAAAAATGCCATTTTGAATGTTGCGGCGGCCATCTTAGACCATAAGCGGCCTCGTGGCTGGCGTGCCCTTTGGTCCATTGTCTGTACCACTGACCACTTCAGTCTGCCCAGCAAAAGGCTATTTTTAGTACTGGTCAAGCTCACGCATGTGCAGTCCCCACTGACCAGTTACCCCTCAGGAATGTGCGCCAAACTGACCAGCGGAGTTGTACCCCCTCCAATGAGCTGGCTGTGTTCCAAAACATGACCATATATGTACATAAATGTGTTGTAACTTGTGCCGCCTATCTTTTATTGCCTCAAAACTGTATAAAAGTCGGGGTCACACTGGTGTTCGGTGTGATACCTCTTGCATTACCAAAGGGTGCTGTATGAGTGTACCACCACCCCATGGGGTCTTAATAAACTTGTTCTTTGCCTTTTACAGTTTCCTTGCCAACAGTTCTTGAGTGTAAGTGGGTTATCTTCGGAGCATGTAGGCCTTGGGAACCCTGATTACTACAAATGGGTGCAGGGGTGTCCAAAGGACACGCTGTTACACCCCTGAATGTGATCTGTGCACATATGTTGCGCACACACATGCCCTTAGGGCATGTGTGTGCGCAACATGAAACTTTGAAAAATGCACAAAAGTGCATTTTTCAAAGTTTTTGCAAATTACCATGAAGTTGTACTTCGTGGTAATTTGCGTGCCCTATTAGCGAGTTCGCTATTTTTGATACTTTCATGCATTGCATTTAAGGAATCTCAATTTGAGATTCCTTAAATGCAAACAATCGCAATTTAGCGAATTCTCTATTTGCGATTTTTGCATTTGGGATGATGCATCCCAAATGCAAAAATTGCACTCGCAAAGGGCCAGATTCTGAGAATCTGGCCCTTTTGCGAGCGCATTTTGCGTGATGCATCTGGCCCCTACATCCCAAATGCCTAATACCGGTCGGTAACGGCCGAAATTCAGTAATTTCGGCCGTTACCGACCGGTATTAGGGTTCCTACATCTGGCCCTTAGTGTTTGCTCCCGTTTAGCAGGAGATTTGAAAATGCTTTTACCAGGCAGTAGCAAACATGTTTCCCTGCCAGTGCGGGCAAGGAAACGAATGTATCCGGAGTGACTGAAAGCTTACTCTATTAGACAGGATTGTGGAGCTCCTTGTTTCCCACATTGTTCACCTTCCCTCTCTTCCGTGTTTGTTTCCTATCACCGACTGTCATTTTTTTGTATTTAGAGTCATGTCTTGAGTTATCTTTACCCAATGGACATGGCATGCCCACATTATTGGTGACAAGGTGAAAGTGACCCAGAGGGGCTATCAAAGAATAACTCTCAAGTCCTCAGTTCAAAAGCCACTCTATTCTACTGTACTTTACAAGGTAAATGCCATGCAGTCTCCCTCATATCTTGAGACTGTAGCTGACCCAGGGCCTTTGTGTTCTGTATGTTGTATAAGGGCCAGGGAGACATATGTAAAGCCAATAGAGAACTATCAGCTAAGTGACAACCTTTAATTACTCCATATTGAGTGGGTTGAATGTGTGTCTAAAGAGGCATTGCTCTTTCATATTCATCTTAGCGTCCCGCTGATTTATTTTTTGTAATGGCGACTGCAGTGCTTTACGGCTTTATATAAAAGGCATGACACTGTTAAATATGTTGCACAGTTTTGCAATAACTAGTGACCTTTTTCACTAAAACTGGCCAAGATGTATACTCCACCCTAACCGGTTTCAAATAATGTATGTGTAGTTTTGAAGGTAACAGCACGATACGAGAAATTACGGACATTATCTTCATTCCAGACCTACATATTGCAGCGCATGGTGGCATAATTTATTTTCTTTCATTTATTAATGTCATTTGTTTGGTTCTAGAAAAAGAAAAGTTCACACAAGAAGGGAAACCAGTGAAACCGAAAGCTCGCCGTCTGAATGGTAAAGCAGCAGCTAGAACAGAATTACCAGGTTATACAGACAATAATGCACTTTCTTTCTTAATCTTGCATATTGATTGAAGCGTAGATGTATATTCTAATTAGCAGCTAAAATTGCAAAATATGTTTTGTTTTTACAAATTTCCAGGTTGCTCAAGGTGCTATGCTATATCAAACTAACTATTGTATGAACATTCTTCCATTTTAGCTGCAGAGTTTAGGAAATGGTTATAAACACCTATCATTCACGGCTGCTAGTATTATTTCCCTGCAGAAAGAACACGTAGATTTATGGATGGGTAACTGAATTACGGGGATGATCTTCACCAAGGGGTTCTGAGTGACATCAAATAGACAAGGAGAGCGACGCTTGAGGTGTTTATGTCACTCAGAACCGTGAGTTGAAAAACATCCCTGAAATTCACGTTTTACCCATATATAATATCATGTTATACATGACCTCCAAAATCATATGCAACACTTTCAACTGCTACACAGGGATGGCGGAGCCATACATAACACAGCCTCTCCTCCCTGTCTCAAATTTAATAAAAATAAGCTTACTGGCAATCCCTAACCAACTATCACCTCCCATGCCTTCCTTCCCCTTCGTAGAGCTGTGCTTTCTGCCACAGCAGACAGCTATCACTGTGCTGACAGGCTCTAAAAGAGCCCTGTCAGCCTGGCCTTGAGGGCCCTCATGGGGTAGCAACAGCGGTTAACACGTTTTTTATCAACTGTTGCTACGCCAAATAAGTAAGTTATGGCATTTAGAAACTGACATAAAAAATACAGGATCTCAATGCAGCCTTACAAATCCATGTGAATTGTTATGCTGCTGTTCTGTAGTACAAGAGGGAGCCCTGCACATGACATATATTAATAAATGTATGGGTTATGGTCATTTACACTGGAATTATGCAGCAGGGGACCACCAAATTATTCAGCATAGCAGATTCAATTATGTGGCTAGAAAATGCAAATTATACAACGTAATGCTGCACATTTTGTGATAGTATTACTTCATAGTTTTCGCATTTTTACCGATATTACCATGTTCATGCAAAAGTTTTGCTATATTAATAACCCAGTTACGCAACTGAAATTTGGCTAGTCAAACTTCGTGAAGGTCGTTCAATTGCAACAGGTGTCGTCACAATTGTAGTCACTTTTGATACGTTTGAGCTTGATACAATGTTTTTGTTAAAATATTATTATGGATTATGTGGCAATTCCAGTCATTTGGCTGCCTCTGGATATAGTATGCTCTGAAAGTTGTACAACATAGAAATGGGATGAAAGGGAGTAGTAGTTGTTGTTCTGTGTTTCTACAATGTTCAATTTGGAGCTCAAGTGCTAATTGCAAAGTTACCAAGTTAGTGCATACGCTTTACGGTCTGCAATGTCTATAGGGCCCAGTGCAGTTTCTGGTAACAATAGATATATACAGGCTACTAATGTAGTGAACATTGCTAGGATGGATTGGAGTTCATACAAAGGCATGGAAAGAGATATGTAGAAGCTGAAAATGAGGACTAGTACTGAGGTATTTGGAATCATTAGGGTTAATTGAGCAAACTATAACATGCATTCAGACTGGTAAAAGTGGGCTTAAAGTATAGTACTTCAGGGGCCATATTATACAAAGTATCCCAGGAATTCAATGGTCGTTTGCACCTGATTTGCGTGGCTCCAGGGCACTCGGGTATTACAGAAGGGGTCGCAGACACCTGTGCAGCTCGTTCTGTGAGCAGGTAACACTGGTGCATTTACAGCACTATCGTCAGAGGGAATGTATTTACCTCTGCGCCGTACTATAGACGCGGGCGCAAAGGTAAAGGAGTTGTCAGGAGGCATCTGAGAGTGAGCCACCTGAAAGATGGTGCACTGTCTGTGCACCCGTGATGACAGCCCTCAGGAGGAGGTGAAGGGGGTCCTGTAGACCCCCTAGACATGCCTTTGCAGGAGAATGCTGTCACTCACTGCACCCGCCTGCAAGGGGTTCACTCACCCCTCTTAAAAGTGCAGGCGGGTTTCCGCCCCCACAGTAAAACACGCGGCTGCTTCAAAGCCACTTTGTATTTCACTTGAATGCGCTGGCCCTAGGGCAGCACAAGTTCACGCTGTCCCTAGGGCACTGCATTCAATTTAATACAACGCGCTCTCGTTGTTATGGCGAGCATACCTTTTGAATGGTGCGCCAGGCACTAGCAGGGAAAATGCACTGCATTGTATAATAGAGACCCAGGTGCCTAGATTATGGTTGGGGAGGCTGATATAAGGGCATGTTAGCATGGAAATGATAATGAAGAGTGGCTGATAGCAGTAGATGTCAGAATGCAAAAGTTGTGCAATGTGCTAGTAGTGTGATAGTAAGGTGCACTGAGTTCTTTCTTATACTGAGTACATGTATACTGGTGGTGAGGTGCAAAAAAAGTAGCATTAAAAGCTGTTACTGCTGCAAGACTTATCTATTGAAGCGGAAACAGCTGCTGAATTTGTGAGTTTAGAGTGCTTAACTGCTGAACACTGGAAGCTTAGACAATGAAAAAATAGAGGGGCATATTATCAAGGGGGTTTATCTCCGCTTTTTTGGCTTTAAAAGCCAAGAAAGCGGAGATAAAATGATCTCCCTGTTACCTAGCTGTCGCTAACACCAGTTAGCGACAGCTAGTAGGAGATAGCGATCATCTTGGGCCCCACTTTGCATGTCAGTGATATTTATCACTAATGACATGCAAAGTGGGCGTGCCAAGATGTTAGTGACTGGAAACAGTCGCTAACATCGCTATCTCCTATTACCAACTTTTGGAGATATTCGCGCTAAGTGCGAATATCTCCAAAAGCTAACACCTGCCCTGAGCAGTTCTTAGCCATGTTATCCAAAGGGAGGTGGATAACATGGCTAAGAGCATTAGCTCGGTAATGCATGAATATCGCGGACTTTTCAGCGATATTCATGCATTGCGGCCGATTTTTATCGCATTTGCGATAAACTTTGGTAATACCAAGGTTTATCTGCCATAAAAATCGACGCAGCTCAGCGGTAAAATTCTGTCTCTAACCAAGTAATTGCGATAATTATCGCTATTACTTGGTAATATGCCCCAGAATCCTTAAAAGATTGCTGTCTGTGTATTTGCAGGCACGCTTTTGTTCATGTATTAGTAGCCATCTAAGTCATTTAAAAATTACATACCGTGCACACTCATTTGGCATCTTTGAATGATTTTAAAGCAATTCAAAGATCGCCTTTTACTGTAATACTCATCCTGCACGTGTGCTACTCATGCAGCGAGCCAGGCCTTAGCATATGGACTGCTTCAAATGCCTATCTACTATGCATGCAGTCGTCTAACCACCTACACACTTGCCTTTAACACCTTCATTTCCCCAGTAAGTATCAAGTACTCATGCACTGAGCCAGACCTTAGTACAAGGACTGCTTTAAACGCCTATTCACTTTGCATGCAGACCTCTAACCAGCTACACACTTGTCTTTCACACCTTCAATTCTCCAGTCAGTATCCATACACTTCCAGCAAACACACTGTCTCTCCTCTTGCACTCCTCCAATGCTCCATTCAGCACCATGTACTAATCCATTCCCTGCGCCAAAAGCCAAACACTTATAAATTCACCCAGGCACTCTCCTTGCAGTACTCTAATCATTCAGTCAGTACCCAATACTCATGCACTGAGCCAGGTCTTAGCACATGTACTGCTCCAAACCCCTATCCACTATGCATGCAGTCCTCTTACCACCTACACAAGGGTATTTCACACCTTCAATTACGCAGTCAGTATCCATACACTTCCAGAAAACACCCTGTCACTCCCCTTGCACTCCTCTAGTGACCCATTCAGCACCATGTACTAATCCATTCACTGCGCCAAAACCCAATCACTTACAAAATTCACCCATGCACTCTCCTTACAGTACTCTACTCATTCAGTCAGTACCTTAGTACTTATGTAGTGAGCCAGACCTTAGCACATGGACTGCTTCAAACGCCTATCCACTATGCACGCAGTCCTATAACCACCTACATACTTGTCTTTCACACCTTCAATTCCCCAGTAAGTATCCATGCACTTCCAGCAAACACCCTGTCACTCCCCTTGCACTCCTGCAGTGACCCATTCAGCACCATGTACTAATACATTCACTGCGCCAAAAGCCAAATACTTATACATTCACCCAGTCACTCTCCTTGCAGTACTCTAATCATTCAGTCAGTACCCAATACTCATGCTCTGAGCCAGGCCTTAGCACATAGACTTCTGCAAACCCCTATCCACTCTGTATGCAGTCCTCTAACACCTACACACTTGTCTTTCTCACCTTCAATTCCCTAGTCAGTATCCATATACTTACAGCAAACACCCTGTCACTCCCCTTGCACTCCTCTACTGATCCATTCAGCAGCATGTATTAATCTATTTACTGCACCAAAACCTACGCAATTATGAATTCACCCAGGCACTTTCCTTGCAGTACTCTAATCATTTAGTCACTACCCAAGTACTCATGCACTGAGCCAGGCCCTAGCACATGGACGCTTCAAACCCATATCCACTATGCATGCAGTCCTTTAACCACCTACCCACTTGCCTTTCACACCTTCAATTCCCCCGTCAGTATCCATCCATACAGTATCCAGGAAACACACTGTCACTTCCCTTGCACTCCTCCAGTGACCCATTCAGCACCATGTACTAATGCATTTATTGTGCCAAAACCCAAACACTTATAAATTCACCCAGGCACTCTCCTTGCAGTACTCTAATCATTCAATCAGTACCCAAGTACTCATGCAGCGAGCCAGGCCTTAGCACATGGACTGCTTCAAATGCCTATCCACTTTGCATGCAGTCCTCTAACCACCTACACACTTGTCTTTCACACCTTCAATTCCCCAGTCAGTATCCATACACTTCCAGCAAACACCCTGTCACTCCCATTGCACTCCATTTATTGTGCCATTCAGCACCATGTACTAATTCATTCACTGCGCCAAAACCTAACCACTTACACAATTCACCCAGGCACTCTCCTAACAGTACTCTAATCATTCAGTCAGTACCCAAGTACTTATGTAGTGAGCTAGAACTTAGCACATGGACTGCTTCAAACGTTATCCACTATGCATGAATTCCTCTAACCACCTACACACTTGTCTTTCACACCTTCAATTCCCCAGTCAGTATCCATACTCTTCCAACAAACACCCTGTCACTTCTCTTGCACTCCTCCAGTGACCCATTCAGCAAGATGTACTAATTCACGGCGCTAAAAGCCAAACACTTATAACTTCACCCAGGCACTCTCCTTGCAGTACTCTATTCATTCAGTCAGTACCCAATACTCATGCACTGAGCCAGGCCTTCGCACATGAACTGCTTCAAACCCCTATACACTATGCATGCAGTTGTCTAACCACCTACAAACTTGTCTTTCACACCTTCAATTCCCCAGTCAGTATCCATACACTTCCAGCAAACACCCTGTCACTCCCATTGCACTCTTCTAGTGAGCCATTCAGCACCATGTACTAATTTATTCTCTGCGCCAAAACCTAACCACTTAAAACTTCTCCCAGGTATTCTCCTTGCAGTACTCTAATCATTCAGTCAGCACCCAAATACTTAAGTAGTGACCTAGAACTTAGCACATGGACTGCTTCAAACGCCTACCCACTATGCATGCAGTTCTCTAACCACCTACACACTTGTCTTTCACACCCTCAATTCCCCAGTCAGTATACACACACTTCCAGAAAACAACCTGTCACTCTCTTTGCACTCCTTTATTGACCCATTCAGCACTGCGCCAAAAGCCAAACACTTATAAATGCACCCAGGCACTCTCCTTGCAGTAAAGTAAAGTTTTTTTATTTGCATAATTAATTAAAATCATTGCAAAGTGCACTAACAGAAATGACCATTGCATAGTAAAAAAGAAGAGAAGGTACACAGATCAATTACGAACACAGAAAAATTTTAAATTAAGAGGACAGATGATAATGTCACTGGAGGTGAAACAGACGCAGACTAGGTCAAAAGACTAAGTTTGGGGAATTAATTTCTGAGATAAACTTAACAAAACGCGCCGCCAACTGCGGGGAGTCGCCCCTCATGCAAGCGTCTAATGCTTCTTGACAAGTCCTGATGTTAAGGAGCAGCCACATCGGACGCAGCCAAAAGTTTCTTTGAGCTTGTATTTTTCGACATATGCACAAGATATGAGTAAGGTTTTCGTCGTCCAGCTTGCAAAAGCGACTTTGCGATGATACTTCTTTCTTGTATCCTTGGCCAAACTTGTAGGCCATCAGCGGAATTAGGCTGAATCGGAGTCGCTTTTAGTTGAAGTTTTGTGTGGACTTTCATAGAAGATGCGAGATAAGACGAAAGAGTTTTCGGGGCGTATAATTTGGAGACCCAAGGACCATGGGAGAGCTGGGCGACACGTTGCTTGTCAGAATCACTTGATAGAATTTTTGCTTGTTTGGTTAGGAGTTTTGTTTTCACGTCGATAGGGACGGAGGATAACCATATGTCCTTTGCTTTGAGAGATTCAAGGCATGATGTCAGATATTTACTCCAGGAGGTTTTGTGGTTACTGAAGACTGACCATAAACAGCTCTTTAAGGTGTAAGGGCTAGCATGCTTAGACTTTAGGCAATAGCTGATAGAGCGTGAGCTCATTATCCATGTCTGGGAGGACAATAAAAGTTCTTTCCGGATTGGGCGTGGGCAGTTGAAGTTGGCAGTCGAAGACCCTGCGATAGCACGACAATTGAGCTCTGTCCAACCAATTATTCATTTTGTCCTTAAAGTTATTGCACCGAAGGAGATTGTGGGAAGAAATTTTGCTGAAATTAGTTTTATTAAAGGAACTAGGTCCTGGGAGTACAAAGCGATTTTCGTTCTTATAAAGGCCCCTTCCAGGGAGCGAGCAAAAGCCTGCACTTCAGTCATATGCGCAGAGGTTCTCCCTTTATGATCGATCAACACTCCCAGATACTTATAGGCGGAAACGGTTTCCAATCTCTTCCCTTCGATGAGCCACGTGATTTTTTTAGTTTTTCCGGAGGATATTGTCATTGCTTTGGTTTTTGACACATTTATCTCGAGCATGTTCGTGATGCAATACTGGGCAAGGGAATCGAACAGTCTTTGAAGACCCACCTGGGTTTGGTCTAGCAGGATAGTGTCATCAGCATATTGGAGAGTTTGGATCTTTCTTAATTCTATTCCTGGAGGGAAAGCACTGATGTGTGACAACCATTCTGGGAGATCCGCGAGGTACAGGTTGAATAGCATTGGTGCAAGGGTGCACCCTTGTTTTAAGCCTCTGGTGGTATAGATTTTATTGGAGGTCGACCAGCTTGATGTAACTCACACTTTTACCCATGTGTCAGTGTGTAAGGCGATTAAGGTTTTCAACAATGACTGAGGAATGCCCCATCTTGCAAGTTTTTCCCATAGTTTTGGCCGAATTACACTGTCGAAAGCTTTGCGAAAGTCAATGAGCCCTAGATGTAGAGCCTTTCCTTTTGAGGCTAGGGTGGATTCCATCAGATGGGCAATACATATCAGGTTGTCCTCGATGTGGCACCCTCTTTGGAAACCAGTTTGGGTGAAGGGGACCAAGTTGTTATTTTCGGCCCATTCGGTGAGTGCTGTTAATAGGATGCTTTTTTGTATGTAAAAACAGTTGCCAACTTCACATTACTTTTCGCCTCGCAATTGAGGAAAACAAACCAAAATTACAATATAGTCTGTTTGGTATATCTACTTGATACCTTTTTACTTTTTATTTGAAATAAAAAGTAAAAAGGTATCAAGTAGATATACCAAACAGACTATATAGTAATTTTGGTTTGTTTTCCTCAATTGCGAGGCGAAAAGTAATGTGAAGTTGGCAACTGTTTTTGCATACAATTTATTGATGGTCCAGCCAACTCCATGCCCCAGGACCTAACTGCTCATTGTAAGAAGTTAATAGGATGCTAGCATATGCCTTCCCCTCCACGTCTAAAAGGGCTATCATCCGATAGTTATCAGGGTTGGAACGCAAGCCTTTTTTGTGGAAGGGAACGAGGAGCGATCCTTGCCAAGACTCTGGGATGGGGCCACCGAAAATTGCGGCCTCGTAGAGGGGTGTCAAAATCTGGGCCCATTTTCTGGCGGAGGCTTTGAAAACTTGGGTCGGGATTCCGTTCGGACAAGGGGCGCCGCCCGAGCGCATTTTCTTTATTATTCTGGTTATATCGTCCGTTAGTGTATTGATGTGGGCCGTTGTTCCGTCCTGATTAGTTAGTTGGTCAAAGATGGCCGGGCTGTTAGCACTCTGACCATCTGGGGCAGAATAAAGCGCTTTGACATAGGACTCCCACTCCGCGGGGGAGATGTTAGTTGCGGTAGGAGGTTTAGTTGTTTGACTAGCCTTATTAACCCAGTTCCATTATTTCCTTTGATCTTTAGACTTTATAATCTCAAAGGCTATTGCCCAATGCTGTTCTTCTTCCAATTTCTTTTGATTAAAGCGAGCCTTCCTGTAAGCTTTTCGTGCAGCATTTATGTCCTCCTTCAGAAGGTTGTGATCACTTTCATTGTAAACAATTGTTTGTTGGAGCTTATTTAATTTACTTTTGGCAGTGGTTGTGTGTTGTTGTTGCACTGACAGAGTTGTTGAGGTCGGGATGTCCTTTGAGCAGATGTTTAAAGGTTTTGAGGTGAAGTGGTCTCTGAAGTTGGTCAGTGTAGTTTCCCAAGTGGGGGCCGTCACATGGCTAATATCAGCCAGGAGCCCTCTATTCATAAGCTTGTCCACTTCCGCTTCGATTGCGTCCTGGTTGCTTTCTGACCATCGGAGTTTCTTCACACTCTGTAGGCTGGAAGCCGCCCCTATCGGATTTATGAACAGACGTTGAGGGGGGCCCAAGGCAATGCTGCATGTTAGAATAGCGTGATCACTATCTGGAGAGGGCATTACCAGGAATTGTCATGCCAGGTGGAAGGCTGTTAATGATATCCATATATAGTCTAGGGTGGCCATTCGGAAGAAGGATGTATGTGAGTATGCCGCCGGTCGATCAGTGGCGATCCTTCCATTAAGAGTACGCAGACCAAGATGGTTCAGTTTTGTTGCCAATTGTATTCCTTTCACGTCCTTTCGGTGGTACTGGGATTTTGTCTCCGGGTTTGCCCATATTGCGTTGAGAGATGTTATTTGGGAGGATTGGGCTGGGTCGGTTTCCATTAGGTTTACATTGAAGTCACCCGTTATCAGCCACAGGCCAGTGGGGTACAGAGTTTCAAGATTAAGCATTATTGGGAGTATAATACTCAGAGTGAGCTCTTGCCTTGCTTTTGTTGGATGTAAATAAACACATCCAAGAATCATTTTTTGTTTTGGTTTCCCCTTTGCTTGGCTCTTAATATCAATACCAATGAAGACGTGATCACCTCCTCCCATTTGCCATTTAAGAAGTCTTTATTCGATTATTTCATCTTAAAAGACGTACATACAAATTATACATGATAAAATAACAATTCACATAAAATCAGTTGTAACCGACATTCTTATAATGGGTACAAAACATTAATTCATTGTGGCGTTAAAAAAGTATTAAATAAAATATTACAGACATTCTTATAATGGGTACATAGCAATAATTAGTAATAGAATATAAAAACCTGGAAGACCTAGATCTACAATTAAAAGTCCCATTAAAATGTTCAAAGGCAAGCCTAGCACTGACTGTTTTTTAAATACTAAGTTCTAATCACCCACGCCCATCCAAGGAATTTAGCCACACCAGTGACAATAAGAGGGGTTAGGTTGGTTCTTAAGAGTCTGCTAGCCTCAATAGCTGAGCGAGTACCCAGGGATCTGCAAACTGGGCCAAGCCATTTGGACCTTGGAGCAGCATACAGTGGGCAAACAAACAAAAAGTGATCAACACTTTCGCTCAAAACTTGACACTGAGGACAACATTCAGACCCACCTGAACACCATTTGTTGGTAAATACCCTTAAAGGCAACGTACCACATCTAAGCTGATGGAACAATTTGCGATCCATTGGTTTGGTGATTAGGTCCCAATATTTTTCAAGCTTGGGGGCATCTTTGAGATCAATGAACTTACTAGAAAGGTTATTGGCAGGCAATCTCTGATGACGGTTTGAGGTCACCCAGTCCCAATACAGTGCTTTTAATATTTTCTTTGTGGGGAAGACTGCCGAATCAGGGGCCACCCAAAGATTACTTAACCCCAAGGCATAAAGTGACGTTTTAAGATCTCTAAACCAACTTATGTTCGATGAACCAGAGGTATTTCTAACATCTAGACAGGCCCTGGCATACAGGTTAAGTTCCGGCGTCCTCCATAGGCGCCTCCAGAACGCCAATGGGCGAAATCTAGCCTGCTCCTCAACCGGAAGACACCCTAGATCATACATAAGTGGGATCCTTGGGGTTGATTGCGGCGGACCTGAGGCCACCCTGAGAAATTTGTTTTGGGCTAATCTCAGCGGGTCCAAGTTGCTAAACCCCCAAAGTTCTGCCCAATAAAGAACAGAGGGAAGAACCTTGGATCCATAGATCTTAATAAGGGGCGAGATAGGCCCAGTAAAGGAGCGTTTGTGCTCTTTAATCAGCGCACCTCCAATCTGCAGATGTTTCAAGGGCATAAGCTCAATCTGGGGGGTCCAGCTTAGGGAGTCGCTAAATGTAACTCCTAAATATGTAAACAACTTCAATTGTTCTAAGGGCAAACCCCCCATTGTGACCCTTGCGGAAATCTGATTATGGCATCTTAAGACCATAAATTTGGTCTTAGAAACGTTTACCTCCAACTCATATTCGTGACAGAATAGCTCAAACCTAGAGAGGGCCTGCTGGAGACCCTGTCTGGTTTTAGATATTAAAAGGGTATCGTCAGCGAACATGAGTAGAGGTATTTTCATTCCTGCTAATGAAGGGGCATCTGTGGGGTGATTAGCAAAGTAGTTGACAACCCTATTAATATATAAGGAAAAAAGGGTAGGGGCTAAAACACAGCCTTGCCTAACACCTTTAGCCACGGAAAACCTTTCAGTCACCTCCCCAGGTTTGCCCCAACGCACCTGGGCATAGGTATTCCTATGTAAGCTAATCAACAAATTGACAATAGGGGCTGGCATGCCCATATCTAAAAGGCTCTTCCATAAACCAGCCCTCGGTACAAGGCCAAAAGCAGATCTGAGATCTACAAATGCTGCATATAGGTTGCCCTTGCCTAAAAAGACCGTCTTCCAGAAAAGTAACATAAAACGATAGGCCTGGTCTAAAGTGCTTACATGGGACCTGAATCCAGCCTGTAGTGGAGTCAGAATATTTTCTGAATCTATCCAATCATGAATCCTAACAAGGACAAGACGGGCTATAATTTTTTGTACTGCATCTATTAGGCTGATAGGCCGATAGTTGGAAGGAATCGACCTATCACCTTTCTTATATATAGGCAATATTTCAGCCCCAGCCCAGGAATCAGGAACTCTGGCACCAGAGGCTAGAGCGTTAACCAAGTGTACCAGATATGGAACCCATAGATCTTGATCCTGGAGGAATAGGTCGGCTGGGATGCAATCTGGTCCAGGAGCCTTCCCTCTCGGGATAGAATTCAAGACAGATTTCACTTCTATAGAGGTAAACACTAGGGGGTCTGCTGATAAAGGCCAACAAATGTTATTTAGAGGAAAATCTGGACCCTTAAATTGGTTCCCAAAATAGCTAACCCACTGTTGTTCACCCACCGATGAAGGGCTCGGCCGATCATCCTGAGACAGGCCCCATCTAAGTAAATGCCAGAACTGCTGGAGATTCTTGGAGCTACATGCATCAGCCAGTGTGGACCACCTTTCTTCATCCCATTTCACCCTGGCTCTATGTTTCGCTGCGTTAAAAGCCTTCCTACAATCCCTTATGAGGCACAGATCCTTCAGTTTAAGGGCCTTGAACAATTCGGCATGGGTTCGACGACACTCATCATCGAACCAATTTAACCTTTTTGTACACTCCCTACCCCCCCTTTTAGTGAGGGATTTAATGAAAAGTTTCTTTAGAGACCCAAACATAAGAGTGTGAGTATCAGTGATCATAGAGTTAATTGCCTCCTGAGTTTCACATTTGGAAATGTTATCCAGGGAATCGGATACCACAGCTCTGATAGTTTTACAGGCTTCAGGATCTGCAATAATTTTTGGCCAGCGTACTCTTCTTGTGTCATTAGTGAGAGTGACATTATCCTGTATGACATTAAGAGCATGATTATCTTGGCCTGAGAAACTTGTGTCCCTTAATTCTACCACTAGGGGATCATGATCACTTTCAGGGCGTGATGTTACCTCCATGTCCACCAACAAGTGCCACAATTTAACATCCAGTAAAACATAGTCGATTCTACTACTATGTCTACCATTACTAAAAGTATCCTTTCCTAACCTATCAGAGGTTGTTCTACCGTTGAGGGCACGCAAGCCTTGGTCCAAGCACATACCTTTAATAAAAATAGCCACCTGAGACCACCTTTTAATCAGGGCTAGATCCAATTGAGGGATCCCCCAGGCCTGGTCTTCAGGCTCAGTAAAAGAGCCGTCATCCTGGCTCAGGGGTTCAAAACAAGAGTTTAAATCACCCATTACCACCTTTAACCCTGAATTTGAAGCTGTACTTAAATAGTCATCCAGGGTAATAAGGGATGGAGAGATCTTACCTCCCTGAATACCCCTGGCATAAATGTTAATCACCAAAATATCCAAGCCACTTGTGGATTTTATACTAACAAGTAGTATGTCCCGACTATCAATAAAGACTTCTTCAGCTATGATGCCCGCTTTCTGCCTAACCCACACTGTCAGGCCCCCCATGGCACAACCTTTTTGTCCCTTAACAGCCAATTTGCTAAAGGACAAATAGCCAGTAAGGAACAGTGGATGGAGTGACCAGGTCTCTTGGAAGGACCAAACATCCCCTCACACCTTCAATTCCCCAGTCAGTATCCATACACTTCCAGCAAACACCCTGTCACTCCTCTTGCACTCCTCCAGTGACCCATTCAGCATCTGTACTAATCCATTCCCTGCACCAAAACCCAAACACTTATAAATTCACCCAGGCACTCTCCTTGCAGTAATCTAATTCTTCAGTCAGTACCCAAGTACTCATGCACTGAGCCAGGCCTTAGCACATGGACTGCTCCAAACGCCTATCCACTATGCATGCAGTCCTGTAACCACCTACACACTTGTCTTTCACACCTTCAATTCCACAGTCAGTATCCATACACTTCCACCAAACACCCCGTCACTCCCCTTGCACTACTCCAGTGACCCATTCAGCACCCTGTACTAATCCATTCACTGTGCCAAAACCGACACACTTATACATTCACCCAGGCACTCTCCTTGAGGTACTCTAATCATTCAGTCAGTACCCAAGTACTCATCCAGTGACCCAGGCCTTATCACAAGGACTGATTCAAACCCCTATCCACTATGCATGCAGTCCTCTGACCACCTGAACACTTGCCTGTCACAACTTCAATTCCCATGTCAGTATCCATACACTTCCAGCAAACACCCTGTAACTCCCCTTGCACTACTCCAGTGACCCATTCAGCATCTGTACTAATCCATTCAATGCGCCAAAACCCAAACACTTATAAATTCACCCAGGCACTCTCCTTGCAGTACTCTAATTATTCAGTCAGTACCTAAGTACTCATGCACTGAGCCACGCCTTAGCACATGGACTGCTTCAAACGCCTATCCACTATGCATGTAGTCCTGTAACCACCTACACACTTGTCTTTCACACCCTCAATTCCCCAGTCAATATCCATATTTATTTATTTATTTTTAGCATTTATTAAGCGCGAACAATTGCCCGCAGGCGTCTCGGCGCTGTACTGTTTTACCCTCCTATATGATCTTTGCAATTTTTCAAAGGTTAAATAGCCAGGTTTTCAATTTCTTCCTAAAGGACATTAGATTTGGGCTTGATCTTATGGTTTGTGGAAGCATATTCCATAGTCTTGGGGCGGCAGCTAGGAAACGTCTGTCTCCCCAATTGACCAGCCTAGTCCGTGGCACTACCAGGTCATTCTGTCCTGCTGATCGTAACATTCGGGTGGGAATGTATGGGACAAGATGGTCGCACAGGAATTGAGGCGCTTGATGGTGTAGTGCCTTGTAGACGATACATAACGTCTTAAATTTAATTCGGTTCCTAACAGGAAGCCAGTGGAGACTCCTCAAAGATTCAGATATTGGCTTAAATTTGGGAATGTTAAGGAGAAGTCTGGCTGCTGCATTTTGGATTGTTTGCATTTTCTTAATTGTCCTAACTTGGGCGTTTGCAAACAAGCCATTGCAGTAATCCAGTGCTGATAGGACCATTGCGCTAACCAATGTCTTTCCCACATTGGTAGGAAGAAAAGGAAGAATCTTCCTTACCAATCGTAGCTTGTAGAAGGCATTGGAGGCCGTCTGATTGGCGTGAGCCATGAAATTTAGGTTATCATCAAAGATGACACCCAAGTTTCTCACTTTCGTGACTGGTTTGGGTACAGCTCCGAAAGATGATGGCCACCAAGTAGGGGACCAACTAGGGCTGAGGTGGCCAAAAGTGACCACCTCGGTTTTGTCGGAATTTAATTTCAGACAGTTTGCTGACATCCATTTTCCAATGGCCAGCATACCTGTCTTGAAATTTTCCGCCACTGTTTCCCCATCATTTCTGACAGCCAGTATCAGCTGTGTATCATCCGCATATGAGGTAAGGTTCATCCCGTGCGCTTTGATGGTATTAGCGAGGTCCGACACATAGATATTAAATAGTGTCGGACTAAGGGATGAACCTTGAGGTACCCCACATGGCAGTGATAACTCAGCGGATTCAAATTGGCCCAATATGACTGCCTGGGATCTCTCTGCTAGAAAAGACGCTATTAGATCTTTTGCTAGGCCTTGCACGCCCATCTTTTCGACACGATTGACTAAGATCTTGTGGTCAACCGTGTCGAAAGCAGCTGATAAATCTAAGAGCACCAATAATGCTGTGCCACCTTGGTCTCTGATTAATCGGATGTCATCCGCTGCCTTGATGAGCGCTGTTTCCGTTCCATGAAACTTACGGAATCCAAATTGTGTTTCATCGAGCAGATGGTATTGCTCGATGAATTCCGCGAGTTGGATATTCATGGCTTTTTCAACTATCTTAGCAATAAAGGGTAGGTTCGCTATAGGCCTATAATTTTTAAGTTCTGCTTTGTCCAAGCCAGGTTTTTTCAGGAGGGGTTTGAGTAGAGTTTTTTTTAACTGGTTTGGAAAGATGCCTGTGCGGAACATAAGATTAGTTATTTGAATAATAGCTGGAATTACAGAGTCTATTAATGAACGAAGAGTGTTTAAAGGGCAGGGATCCAGGGCTGATCCAGATTTAATTGTTTTAACAATGTCCTGAATATTGTCTTCTGTAACCTCTGCGAAGCAAGAAAAATTGTTGCTTGAAGGTGGGGTATTTATTTTTCTAAGGCATTGATCGTCACCTTGATTGAATGCTGAAAATATGTCGTTCACTTTGGTGAAAAAGAAGGATGCTAATGAATCGCAGAAATCTTGTGAGCAAGGAGGGTTAAGGTCTGGGGTACATCCCGCGAGATGTTTAGTTATTTTGAAGAGCTTTTTATTCGAATTTTTTGCGCTTTCGATTTGCTCAGTGTAAAACTTCTTTTTTGTCTCTATAATTAGAAGTTTATATTGAGTTAACAGTTCCTTGTACACTATCCTATCTTCATTATCATACTTTTTCCTCCAGATTCTCTCTTTGTTTCTGCATTGCTGTTTTAGTTTTTTAAGCTCCTCGGTATACCAAGGGGCTGAAGGGGAGCTTCTATTCCTGGACATTCTTTTTTCTGGTACCAGTTTATTAGCCGCCTGGCCCACCCATGTATGATATTGTTCAATAACGGTTTCTGGATCAGTAGCCCATTCGGGTGTAGAGTTCTGTAACACCTCCTTAAAACAGGGAATATTGATGTCTTTCCAGACCTTGAACACTTCTCGTTTGGGGGGGAATGTAGAGGTGGTTGATGTTTTATTAATTTGTATGGTTGCCAGTACCAGGTAATGGTCGGACCAAATCATAGGCAAGACATCGGTCACTAATATATTTTCCAAGTTAGTGAAAATACCATCTAAGGTATGGCCTGCATTATGAGTGGATCCTTTCACCAACTGAGATAGACCAAAAACCTCCATTTCGGATTGCAAAGATGTAGTGTCCTTGTCTTCACTACATTCCAAATGGAAATTAAAATCACCTAGCAGAGTTACCGAATTGTCAGTAGCTGAAGTTTCTAGGATGGTGAGTATTTCTGTCAGGAAGTCCGCCCGAGTTTCTGGTCTTCTATATAGTAATATGCCTTTAAAATTATATGAAGGGGAGAGGTAAATATCAAATGAAGCGCCTCACATGCCTTTGAGGGAATGGCAGTGGTACGAATTTTGAAAGAATCACGGGCAATTATAGCAACCCCACCACCTCTTTTACCAGTTCTATCTAGTCTATAGCATTTGTATCCGTGTGGAATGGCTATTACGAGGTCTGGGTCGGAGGCTTTATCCAGCCAAGTCTCCGTCAAGAACATTATATCTATGTTCCTGTCGGTGAGTACATCGGCTACCTCTTGCCTATGTTTGGCTAATGAGCGCACATTAATGAGGGCTATCGTGAACATTTGGTTTGTTTGGTTCAGGTTTTCACTACCTGCTCTTTTATTTAATAGGGGAATAGACATTTGACAGTGTTTACAGTCCAGTACAGTTTTAGATAATAAGGAGTCAGGGCTGTACCTTATGCAGTTTTCCATAGCTTGTGGGCGGAGATCAATCAGTGCTGAGCGCGGATAAGATGTAAGGCTTGCGTGAGCATTCTGGCCAGGGGGGGTGGCCCTGGGCCTGTGTCCGGCGCGGACGGGCGCAGACGGGCTTGCCTTTGGCGCGCCGCCGGCGCGCCCGCTGCGCCCGCCCGCTGCGCGGACGGAATGGCCTCATCATTTTATAGTCTGTAGAGGAGGGTGGGAGGCGTCCTGCCACTGGACCGCCAACCCTTCCTCCCTCCAAGATGGCGCCTTTCTCCGCGATGTGAGCCCCAATTCGGCCACGCCGGGAGGAGAAGGTGATTAAAGTGTGCCTCGGTGCAATGTAATCTTGCACACGAGAGCGCGGTGCTACAGTGCCAATTAAAAGCGCTACAGATTAAAATATATACAATATTTAAAATGCCGCTTTTGTCACCAATAAAGAATAGAGAATAGAACCCCCGGCTTTCCGCCTCAGGGGAGAGTAGTCTAGTACACTGTGTTATGATCTAACCTGTTTAAGTACCCTGGAGGGCGGGAGGCGTCCTGCCACTGGACCGCCAACCCTTCCTCCCTCCAAGATGGCGCCTTTCTCCGCGATGTGAGCCCCAATTCGGCCATGCCGGGAGGAGAAGGTGATTAAAGTGTGCCTCGGTGCAATGTAATCTTGCACACGAGAGCGCGGTGCTACAGTGCCAATTAAAAGCGCTACAGATTAAAATATATACAATATTTAAAATGCCGCTTTTGTCACCAATAAAGAATAGAGAATAGAACCCCCGGCTTTCCGCCTCAGGGGAGAGTAGTCTAGTACTAGTAATAAATAAATAAAATAAATAAATAAATACCCAAGTACTCATGCAGCGAGCCAGGCCTTAGCACATGGACTGTTTCAAACGCCTATCCACTATGCATGCTGTCCTCTACCCACCTACACACTTGTTTTTCACACCTTCAGTTTCCCGGTCAGTATCCATACACTTCCAGCAAACACCCTGTCACTCCCCTTGCACTCCTCTAGTGACCCAATCAGCACCATGTACTCATCCATTCACTGTGCCAAAACCCAGCCACTTACAAAATTCACACAGGCACTGTCCTTGCAGTACTTTAATCATTAAGTCAATACCCAAGTACTTATGTAGTGAGCCAGACCTTAGCACTTTGACTGCTTCAAACGCCTATCCACTATGCATGCAGTCCTGTAACCACCTAGACACTTGTCTTTCACACCTTCAATTCCCCAGTCAGTATCCATACACTTCCAGCAAACACCCCTGTCACTCCCCTTGCACTCCTGTAGTGACCCATTCAGCAAAATGTACTAATCCATTCACTGCACCAAAACACAACCACTTATAAATTCACCTATGCACTCTCCTTGCAGTACTCTTATCATTCAGTCAGTAACCAAGTAGTCATGCACTGAGCCAGACCTTCGTACATGGACTGCTTTAAACGCCTATCCACTATGCATGCAGTCCTCTAGCCACCTACACACTTGTCTTTCACACATTCAATTTCCCAGTCAGTATCCATACACTTCCAGCAAACACCCTGTCACTCCTCTTGCACTCCTCTAGTGACCCATTCAGCACCATGTACTAATCTATTCACTGTACCAAAACCCAGCCACTTAAAAAATTCACCCAGGCACTCTCCTTGTAGTACTCTAATCATTCAGTCAGTACCCAATATGCATGCACTGAGCCAAGCCTTAGCACATAGACTGCTTCAAACCCCTATCCACTCTGCATGCAGTCGTCAACCACCTATACACTTGTCTTTCACACCGTCAATTCCCCAGTCAGTATCCGTACACTTCCAGGAAACAGCCTGTCACTCCCCTTGCAATCCTCCAGTGACCTGTAAATCACCATGTACTTATCTATTCACTGTGCTAAAATCCAAACACTTATAAATTCTCCCAGGCACTCTCCTTGCAGTACTCTAATCATTCAGTGAGTACCCAAGTACTCATGCAGCGAGCCAGGCCTTAGCACATGGACTGCTTTAAACGCCTATCCACTATGCATGCTGCCCTCTAACCACCTACACACTTGTTTTTCACACCTTCAGTTTCCCAGTCAGTATCCATACACTTCCAGCAAGCACCCTGTCACTCCCCTTGCACTCCTCTAGTGACCCCATGCATTAATCCATTCACTGCACCAAAACCCAACCACTTATAAATTCACCTATGCACTCTACTTGCAGTACTCTAATCATTCAGTCAGTACCCAAGTACTCATGCACCGAGCCAGACCTTCGTACATGGACTGCTTTAAACGCCTATCCACTATGCATGCAGTCCTCTAACCACCTACACACTTGTCTTTCAACCTTCAAGTCCCCAGTCAGTATCCATACACTTCCAGCAAACACCCTGTCACTCCTCTTGCCTTCCTCCAGTGACCCATTCAGCACCATGTACTAATCCATTCACTGCGCCAAAAGCCAAATACTTATAAATTCACCCAGGCACTCTCCTTGTAGTACTCTAATCATTCAGTCAGTACCCAATACTCATGCGCTGAGCCAGGCCTTAGCACATGGACCGCTTCAAACCCCTATCCACTATGAATGCAGTCGTCTAACAACCTATACACTTGTCTTTCACACCTTCAATTCCCCAGTCAGCATCCATACACCTCCAGGAAACAGCCTGTCACTCCCCTTGTACTCCTCCAGTGACCTATAAAGCACCATGTGCTAATCTATTCACTGTGCCAAAATCCAAACACTTATAAATTCCCCCAGGCACTCCTTGCAGTACTCTAATCATTCAGTCAGTACCCAAGAACTCATGCAACCAGCCAGGATTTAGCACATGGACTGCTCAAATGCCTATCCACTATGCATACAGTCCTCTAACCACCTACACACTTGTCTTTCACGCCTTCAATTTCCCAGTCAGTATCCATACACTTCCAGCAAACAGCCTGTCACTCCTCTTGCACTCCTCCAGTGACCCATTCAGCACCATGTACTAATCCATTGCCTGCGCCAAAAGCCAAACACTTATAAATTGACCCAGGCACTCTCCTTGCAGTACTCTAATGATTCAGTCAGTACCCAAGTACTCATAGAGTGAGCCAGGATTCAGCACATAGACTGCTCCAAACGCCTATCCACTATGCATGCAGTCCGCTAACCACCTACACACTTGTCTTTCACACCTTCAATTCCCCAGTCAGTATCCATACACTTCCACCAAACACCCTGTCACTCCCCTTGTACTACTCCAGTGACTCATTCAGCACCCTGTACTAATCCATTCACTAAGCCAAAACCCACACACTTACAAATTCACCCAGGCACTCTCCTTGAGGTACTCTAATCATTCAGTCAGTACCCAAGTACTCATCCAGCGACCCAGGCCTTATCACATGGACTGCTTCAAATGCCTATCCACTATGCATGCAGTCCTCTAACCACCTGCACACTTGCCTGTCACAACTTCAATTTCCCAGTCAGTATCCATACACTTCCAGCAAACACCCTGTCACTCCTCTTGCACTCCTCCAGTGACCCATTCAGCATCTATACTAATCCATGCCCTGCGCCAAAACCCAAACACTTATAAATTCACCCAGGCACTCTCCTTGCAGTACTCTAATTATTCAGTCAGTACCCAAGAACTCATGCACTGAGCCTGGCCTTTGCACATGGACTGCTCCAAACGCCTATCCACTATGCATGCAGTCCTGTAACCACCTACACACTTGTCTTTACACCTTCAATTCCCCAGTCAGTATCGATACACTTCCACCAAACACCCTGTCACTCCGCTTGTACTACTCCAGTGACCCATTCAGCACCCTGTACTAATCCATGCACTAAGCCAAAACCCACACTCTTATAAATTCATCCTGGCACTCTCCTTGAGGTACTCTAATAATTCAGTCAGTACCCAAGTACTCATCCAGTGACCCAGGCCTTATCAAATGGACTGCTCTTCAAACCCCTATCCACTATGCATGCAGTCCTCTGACCACCTGGACACTTGCCTGTCACAACTTCAATTCCCCAGTCAGTATCCATACACTTCCAGCAAACATGCTGTTACTCCCCTTGCACTCCTCCAGTGACCTGCACTCCTGAAGTGACCCATTCGGTAACATGTACTAATCCATTTACTGCACCAAAACCCAACCACTTATAAATTCACCTAGGCACTCTCCTTGCAGTACTCTAACCATTCAGTCAGTACCCAAGTACTCATGCACTGAGCCAGGCCTTAGCACATGGACTACTTCAAACCCCTATCCACTATGCATGCAGTCCCCTAACAAACACATGTACACACTCATATATTTAACATAAAGAACAATATTTCAGTTTCAATATTTTAAAAAACATTTTTATTTCCATATATATCAACAATATATAATGTAATTTAAAAATTAGAAATATGTAAACATATGTAGATACATATAACTATTATTACATTTAAAAATGATCATTTAAAAAACCTTCAAAATACACTTAAAAAACATAGGTTTCAGACATGTTATAGTTAGGAACTAGCATTTAAAAAACCTTAGACATTCACTGAAAAAACTATAGGTTTCAGGGACGTTATAGTTAGCTGGACATTTCACTCGCACAAAACCATTGAAATTTCTCTGTTATAGTTAGTTCTGCTAACTATAACTCGGGTGCCCGCAATCCACTGCTGATGATGTCACATATTACATCATTCATGACATGGTCAGTGACATCACTGATGATATCTCTGATGACATCTCAAATGACATCACTGATGACATCACTGATGACATCATCCAGTGAATGTGGTTTTTGTCGTTATTTAAATATGCATTATATATACAGCAATCTGTACTGAAGAATGAGTGGATATATAAATATAATTATCTGGATGGACAAGGTTATATCAAAAACAGCCTTTTTATTGTCATAAACATATTAGAAACATAATTACACATTTACACTGTGCCAACTGGCATGGGCAATATTCACAGGGGATTATATACACATGACAGGGCCACATGGACCACTGTCAGAATCATCACTCAGTAAAAATAGTAAAAGTAAAACATGTCATAAACATAGAACCCAACCAGTAATTACTGGCAAACACTGTACTCAGCATTATCCTGCACGTAAATCATAGTATGCAAAACCCATAATCACAAACCACAGGCATAACTCACGGTGCATAAATAGAGTACATGAATCACATTTCCTGCGCACCTACTTAAATCACATTACGGCCTGGCACCCTACAAACCTCACTGTCCCCTTGGTCCACTGACCTTCTCAGGGGCTCAAATGCCCTATGTCCCAGAGTCAGGGCGTAGCTGCCAATGCAGCGAGGAGAAGGGCCCAAGCACTTGGGCCAAGGAGTGTTTCACACTTCTTTCTCTTAAATGAAAAATTAAATGCTCCCCATGTTGCAGCTACCTGCGCTCTTACAGCCCAGCTGAGGTCAACACCAAAGGTACAAGCACTGGCACTTAATTGCTCCTACTGAATCAGGGGCCCCTGCGGAGCTCTGCCGAGAATTCAGGGACTGAGGAGAATGCTGCCAAAACTTTGCAGCTGCCTGCGCTGGTGTTGTGCAGCCAGTTCCAACTGGTTCTGGAGCACTCTGTTTACCAGCCTCCTCTTCCTTATTGTTAGGTGGGGGCTCGTCATCAGACACAACCCAGGGAGGCAGAGCCAGCATTCACTAGGGCAGGCACACTCCTATTCACGGATCAAGGACTTCTCCTCCCACTATTCAAAATGTAGATGTCCCTTTCAGACTAGCGCAGACTCTCCCTCCCCCTCCTGGAGCCACCCACACCTCATCAGCCCTGTTACTCAATAGCCAGACATGCAATTCACATCAGACAGGCAGACCCATAGTACACAGAAATGCCAACTTCTAAAAGTGGCATTTGTAACATAACCACAATAAATCTGTGCACACCATTGCGCAGCAGTTATTAATACCATTTCACACATACCAGACTTGACCACGCTGCGCCTCTCATATGAGGATTTACCTCTGGCCCACATTCATCAGGGAATCCCCCATGCTTTCATATGGGAGCGCAGGCCAATCTTACTACATGTAAGACAAAGCGCACACACTTTGCACTGGACGTCAGTGATAAAGTTTGTAGAGGCCTAAAACCACCAACACTACACAGGGAAATGGCTAGGAGACAAGCAAAAAGTTTAGGGGTGAACCTGCCAAAAGGGCAAAGTCCGACACATACATATATCTATGTATGTATATATACTAGGGGTGAGTGGCAAATTCCGTTCCGCTCGCCAAACGTGCAAAATTTTGGCATTTTCGCATTTCGTGAGGAACGCGAAAATGTAAAAACGTCTGCGATCCGCGGCGGAACTGAAGCATCTTCCTTGATAATATGCAGGGCAGGATTCTTTCTGGCACAGTGCTCCTGTCACAAAAATTAAAGCTCAACAGGAAGTACTTACAGATATAAATACAGCAGGTCCCCGAGTTTAAGCTCAAATTCAGTAACTCATTAACCAGCTGAAAAAAATCATGAGCTTGTCGAAGCTGAGCAGGTGTGCTTTCTCCCCATATCTACCCTCGAAAATTAGCTTTGATGCTTGATGGAGGCCTTTGGAACGTTGACTTTCACGAGCGCAATCCCTGTGCAGTTCCTGTGACCAGGAGCTTCTTTCTCCTCATCTGCTGCTTTGATCGGTCTCTGACCTTTTATAAACACGAAAGGCATGTGAACTCGCATAGAAGCCCGCCCGTTTTGCCCCGCCCCACACACTAGCAGTGTGCACTGTCTTCCCGCCCTTTACCCACTATGATGGACAGCTCACTCAAAGGACCCTGGCACCCTTCTGCACAATGGCAAAATTACACACACATCACTGGAGACAACTCTTCTGGCCCTTTACGCTGCTGTAGTGTGGGAAAAGCACTATACATTTACCCAATGAGGTAGCACTTACTGATTAGCCAGTAGAAAGCACTCCAGTTGAGTAGAGGTATCAAACTAAATGGTGGCATCTTCTTGGATAAATATGCAGGGCAGGATTCATTCTGGTACCATGCTCCTGTCACAAAAATTAAAGCTCAACAGGAAGTACCTAAAGTCCAGATATAAAAAAGCAGGTGCCAGAGGTTAAGCTCAAATTCAAGAACTCATTAATCAGCCCCATAAAATTGTGAGCTTTGACAAGGCTGAGCAGGTGTGCTTTCTCCCCATATCTACCCTAGAAAATTAGCTGTGATGCTTGATGGAGGCATTTGCATCCTTGACTTTGACAAGCGCAATCCCCGTGCAGCTCCTGTGACCAGGAACTTCTTTCTCCTTATCTGCTGCTCTGATCGGTCTCTGACCTTTTATAAACACGAGAAGCATGTGAACTCACATAGAAGCCTGCCCAATTGGCCCAGCCCCACACACTAGCAGTGTGCACCGACTTCCCGCCCTTTACCCACTATGATGGACAGCTCACTCAAGGTACTCTGGCGCCCTTCGGCACAATGGAAAAGTTACACACACATGGTCACTGGAGACAACTCATCTGGCTCTTTACGCAGCTGTGGTGGGGAAAAAGCACTATACATTTACCCAACGAGGTAGCACTTACTGATTAGCCAGTAGAAAGTACTCCAGTTGAGTAGAGGTATCGGACAAAACTGTGGCTTCTTCTTGGATATATATACAGGGCAGGATTCATTCTGGCACGATGCTCCTGTCACAAAAATTAAAGCTCAACAGGAAGCACTTACAGTCCAGATATAAATAAAGCAGGTGCCCGAGTTTAAGCTCAAATTCAGTAACTAATTAATCAGTTCAAAGAAATTGTGAGCTTTGTTGAGGCTGGGCAGGTGTGCTTTCTCACCATATCTACCCTTGGAAATTAGCTGTGATGCTTGATGGAGGCCTTTGCATCCTTTACTTTCAAGATCCCCGTGCAGTTCCTGTGACCAGGAGTTTCTTTTTCCTCATCTGCTGCTCTGATCAGTCTCTGACCTTTTATAAACACAAGAGAGGCATGTGAACTCGCAAAGAAGCCCCGCCCCCGAAATCTCCGCGAGCACGCAAAATTCTATGTGTTCGCAGCGATTTTTTGCCGTTTCGCGACATTTTGCGAAACGCAATTTCGCAAATTCCACCCACCCCTAATATATACACGTATGTATGTATGTGTATACACACACACACACACACACACACATACATATATATATATATATATATTCACTGAAAAAACCATAGGTTATAGACCATATATAGTTAGGGATTAGCATTTAGAAAACCTTAATTTACTCGCAAAAAACCATAGAAATTCGCATATATAGTTAGTTGCACTAACTATATATCGCGCACCCGCAATCCACTGCTGATGATGTCACATATTACATCATTCATGACATGGTCAGTGACATCACTGATGACATCACTGATGACATCTCAAATGACATCACTGATGACATCACTGATGACATCTCAAATGACATTACTGATCACATCACTGATGATATCATTTATGTGATAATACAATGAACATCTTCAGACTCTAACATAACCTTAGATACAATCAGTGTAAACAGACACTCACAGACTGTCACTTATCCATGGAGTTACTCACACACCTAGTCAGTCATGCAAAGAATCAATCACACCTCCATTTTCTCAACTATACAGTTATACACACCTTACTTATTCAAACATATACTAACACATATTTACTCTCTTATACAATCCCTGATACATGTTCACAATGATCCATACAGCCACTCACACATTCACTGGCTCTTATGCACAGTTATTTATATATGTCAACTCTCACATGTACTGTGTTTTACATATGTACTTACTTTGACATGTAGAACTGAGAAATCCATTCACTCACCAATACACTCATGCAGACAGTCAACCGCCCATACAGCTGTTTCCACATGCACTTTTGAACCCATACATATAGTGAATCAACTACTCACACATCTATGCACAGAGTTACACACCTCCCAGCCACCCACACACACTCAGTCTCCCATACAAATACTTGGGCAACCAATCAATAACCCATATAGTTACTCATATAGCTACTGATCAACACATGCAGCAGTTTACAGAACAACAGACATAATGATGCACAAATTAAGACAGTTTACTCACTAACCCATGCACTCAGTGAGACACATTAAATCACTCACTCATACACTCAGTCATACACCTACTAAATCCTTCATCCAGACACTTATACATCCACTCATTCTTCAATATGTAAGACATATTTTAACTTTACAGAAACATACAGTCACTGGGTGTTGTCATCAGTGATGTCATCAGTGATGTCATTTGAGATGTCATCAGTGATGTCATCAGTGATGTCACTGACCATGTCATGAATGATGTAATATGTGACATCATCAGCAGTGGATTGCGGGTGCGCGATATATAGTTAGTGCAACTAACTATATATGCGAATTTCAATGGTTTTGTGCGAGTAAATTAAGGTTTTGTAAATGCTAATCCCTAACTATATATGGTCTATAACCTATTTTTTTTCAGTGAATTTTCAAGGTTTTGTAAATGCTAATTCCTAACTATACATGGTCTATAACCTATGGTTTTTTCAGTGAATTTCAATGGTTTTTTAATAGCAAATATCAAAAGCTGTAAAATGTCAAGTACGTGGTAGGTAAAAACATTTTCGTATTTATGCACGCTGATGTGCTTTGAACGCTGCCCCCCCCTCCTCTTTTCTTTTAGGAGTATTCTCTCTTTGCAGATAGTGAAGGGTAGGTAACACAGGCCTTTGCCCCCGTTGTAATCCGTCGTGCCTGCTTCCCTCTCCATTCGATTGATTGTTATCCTAGCATTTATTGTTTTGAAATTGGTTCTCTTTGGTTCATTCTCTATTTACAAACAAGCACAGAGTCGCAATACTCTGTTTAGTCTTTGCAGATAGTGAAAAATCGTTAAAAAAACAAAAGGAATCAAGCAAAATCAGTAGGCCACTAATGGGATCTCTTTTTGACCTCGCTAAAATAGAAACATTATGAACAACCCCTCATGACAAATACGAAACTAGTGAGAGGAACTGAGCTCGACACCATGATGGCTGCAAGACAGCTCGGCTCCGCCGCCCACCCCACCCAAAATAACGACAAACACTATGCAAATATTATAAATATATACAACACACCAGCAAAGTAACAGGGTAAAACGTTTTATTAAATAACTATTTACATGGCAGCCTGCTGCAACATCGATCCAAACAAGTCTTTGTATTTTGGGCTCAAAATAAACCATCAATAGTAAGATTTTCATAGGTGAGTGTAGGTTCATGGTTTTCCATCCACAGACTAAAAGCCTGGAGTGGGAGTGAAAGAACAATAACTAGGTAAAAAGGAAGGCAGAGGTTGTGGGAAGGACTCTGGATATGGTATGTTGCTTGGTCCCTGAGATGCTTCGATGTCACTGCCTTGCACAAATGGCATAAGTCCTGGATGTTGGGTTAGTTAAGGGTTCCGAGCAGCGCTTGTAACACTGTCTGAAGCTTATTTGCACCTGCTGCAGCTTCAATATTCTCAAAGTAAATGGGGGCTGTTTGTGGACCTTACTGCATTGGAAAACAATGTGATGCAGTGCCTCCCTGAACCACTTGACGGAGGCCCCCGAGATAATTGCGCCTGCTCCACACCTTGTCCCACAATCCGTTTGACCTGAAGACACGTCCTGCGGTGCCCTGGTCCGACCATCACATATACCTGCGCCAGGAGACGGCGTGGGGTGCAGTAGAAGGGAGAGGCAGCGCGAACGAGCCTCCCCCACCTCCCCAAGTGGAGGTTTCTCAGCTACACCCCAGCGCTTCACTCGACCAGCTGACTTGCGCCCGCTCTTGCGACACAGTGCCTTGCTCGGCCAGCTGAATTGCGCCTGCTCTTGCTATTACAACGTCTCACCCGCCATCCAACGGAATTGCACCCAATCTTGCGGTACAGTGACAGGCGGCTGCTACGGAGCTCACGAAATGGCGGTCGGCTCCACAGACTTGGGCCTGGCCTGCAAAGATGGCTCTGGGCAACCGTGGAACTCGGACGCTTGATTGCTAGGGCATGGGCCCCATTCCCAAAAGAGTCCCCTCAGCCTTGAAGATTCTACAACAGTCATCGGGACCCCCGACTCCCGTAGACTTCCGGTGGGGAGCGACTGCCATGATTGCTCGCGGAATGGCCACAACGTAGCCACAAGATGGTGGTGCTCTCATGCTGACGCCAGCTTCAGTCTGAAACATCCAGAAACACTGTAGACTACCAATTCGATCAGTTCCGGTGGAGCCCCAACGTGACCCGGTAGAGAAGAACTTGCCCTCCCCTCTTTGACTGATGGTTCTTGTTGCCTGTCCCTTCTCTTGTCATTTAACAGAACTTTTTGGACTGCTGAAAGGGGTTGTGTTCTGACCGCTGGTTGGTGGAGACATTTTGACTATATTCTGGACCTGCGTGCCGCGTAACGCGTCATATGACGCGCCGCGTTAGCGCACCCGGAAGTGCTCCGGTGCGCGAGGCGCAGCTTCCCGGAAAAGATCCAGAGCGCGGCGCGCAACGCGTAACGTAAGCATAACAGGTCATGTGACTTGTTAATAAAACTTTTCATTGGTTCATTTTACTTTTGTTATTCTAATGATGAAAGGCTTGGTCATATGACCTAAAAATAACACTTTTCATTGCTTTCGAACATTTTTTTCCCCAAATGATGAAAGCCCCACCTTTTCTTTTCTCACTCTGACTTGTAAAGCAAAGGACCCATATGCATTTACAGTTTATCACTAACAATGTTCCAGGCTAATGTATTTTCCCGGGAAATTTACAACTGTCCTGCAAGTAAAATATTCCTATTTCGAGAAAAAGGGCGTTTCTTCGTCCCATGAGGGAGCCGTTGAACAAAAGAGGCTCGGCCTGCTGTCTTAGTCACTGATAGGCATGAATATCGGATTCTTATCGATCGCTTTATGTTGCAGGAGTGGAAAACACAACAGCCCTTGACCATTTATCCTTACTGCGTTCCTGCGTATTATACCTTTTAACCGTCATATAATCGGGCTGCTTTATTTCACTTGCCTTTTACTGATTCGAAAACAGTGGCTATTATTCAAAACTTTACCAATCTAGGTACTACTACCATGTTTTGTATTAAAAACCTTTATTGTGAAAATGTCAGTATACAAATACGGGCCTATAACCACGTGGGCCGGCCACGGAGCAAACTGGAATCGTATATGATGAGGGGACATTTACACTGTAGAAGAACGTAACGGGCGACCCATTAGGTTGCAAGAACTAAGGTGTCTAACAGTTGCGGAATCGGTGGACATAGATTTTATAATTAAAGTACGACAGGACCAGTTACAATAAAATTATCTAGATATACATTTGCGGGCAAGTACCATGAGTGACGTTAATTCGAACTTTCAATAGTACAGTAATCAATAACACATCAGAACTTAATATCAATAGGGATGTCCAAATGTTCAATCAGTACTCGTCCCCGCCCGCCATGTGCTTCAAAACTGCATACGTATCTCGTGATATCAAGGTTGGGCAACCAGTACACAACAAGGAGTTACGAGTCCCATTTATACCGGCGCCATTTTGGGCAATGCTGGGCAGGTCCAGGATATAGTCAAAATGTCTCCACCAACCAGCGGTCGGACCAGAACCCCTTTTGGCAGTCCAAAAAGGTTCCGTTAAATGACAACAGAAGAGATAGGCAACAAGAACAATCAGTCAAAAGAGGGGACGCTTTCGTGAATGGGGCCCATGCCCTAGCAGGCAAGCGTCCGAGTTCCAATGTGTCCCAGGGCCATTTTAGTGGACCAGGCCCAAATCCAAAGAGCTGGCCACCATTTTGAGAGTCCTGTTGCAGCCGGCTATCGCTGCACCGCAAGAGTGGCCGCAATTCAGCTGGATGGCGGGTGAGTCACTGTACCGCAAGAGCGGGCGGAACTCAGCTGGATGGAGGGTGAGGCACTGTGCCGCAAGAGCGGGCGGAACTCAGCTGAAAGGCGAGTGAAACGCTAAGAGGCGCCCCACTGCAGATGAGGTGCCTCCACCTGGGGAGGCGGGAGAGGCCCGTTTGCGCCGCCTCCCCCCCCCCGGGCACCCCACGCCGTCTTTCGGCGCAGCATTGTAGGATGGCCACACCAGTGAAACTTGTTGGACACCACCTCGGTGCCATCCGGATCTCGGCGCGTTCGAGTCACTGTACCGCAAGAGCGGGCGGAACTCAGCTGGATGGCGGGCGAGACGCTGTACCGCAAGAGCGGGCGGAACTCAGCTGGATGGAGGGTGAGGCACTGTGCCGCAAGAGCGGGCGGAACTCACCTGGAAGGCGAGTGAAACGCTAAGAGGCGCCCCACTGCAGATGAGGTGCCTCCACCTGGGGAGGCGGGAGAGGCCCGTTTGCGCTGCCTCCCCCCCACCCGGGCACCCCATGCCGTCTTTCGGCGCAGCATTGTAGGATGGCCACACCAGTGAAACTTGCTGGACACCACCTCGGTGCCATCCGGATCTCGGAGCGTTGTGCTGCCTTCGGCCTACTGTAGCAGCAAGTGCGGGCGCAACTCTGCTGGACGGCGAGTGAAACGGTAAGGGGCGCCGCACTGCACATGAGGTGCCTCCACCTGGGGAGGCGGGAGAGGCCAGTTCGCGCCGCCTCCCCCCCCCCCTGGGCACCCCACGCCGTCTTTCGGCGCAGCATTGTAGGATGGCCACACCAGTGCGGCAACTTGCTGGACACCACCTCGGTGCCATCCGGATCTCGGCGCGTTGTGCTGCCTTCGGCCTATTCGCACATCGGTCCGCTACTGACGCCGCCTCACAGGCCAACGGATTTTGTAGGCTTTTTATAGCCCAAAGCCGCATAAGAGGTCATGTGACTTGTTTATAAAACTTTTCATTGGTTCATTTTACTTTTGGTTTCCTAATGATGAAATGCTTGATCATATGACCTAAAAATAACACTTTTCATTGGATTGAAACATTTTTTTTCCCAAACGATGAAAGCCCCACCTTTTTTTTCTCACTCGGCAATCCAAAAAGGTTCCGTTAGATGACAACAGAGGGGACAGGCAACAAGAACCATCAGTCAAAAGAGGGGAGGGCAAGTTCTTCCCTACCGGGTCACGTTGGGGCTCCACCGGAAGTCATCGAATTGATAGTCTACAGTGTTTCAGGATGTTTCAGACTGAAGCTGGCATCAGCATGAGAGCACCACCATCTCGTAGCTCCGTCGTGGCCATTCCGCAAGCAATCATGGCAGCCGCTCCCCACCGAAAGCCTGCGGGAGTCGGGGGCCCGATGACTTTTGTAGAATCTTCAAGGCTGAGGGGACGCTTTCGAGAATGGGGCCCAAGCCCTAGCAGGCAAATGTCCAAGTTCAAATGTGTCCCAGGGCCATTTTAGTGGACCAGGCCCAAATCCGAAGAGCCGGCCACCATTTTAAGAGTCCTGTGGCAGCCGCCTATCGCTGCACCGCAAGAGTGGGCGCAATTCAACTAGATGGTGGGCGAGACGCTGTAGCCGCAAGAGCGGGCGCAACTCAACTGGATGGTGGGCGAGACACTGTAGCCGCAAGAGCGGGCGGTAAACAGCTGAATGGCGGATGAGGCACAGTGCAGCAAAAGCGGGCGGAAAACCGCTGAATGGCAACTGAAACGGTAAAGGGGTGCCCCATTGCAGCAGAGGAGCCTCCACCTGGGGAGGCCCGTTCACGCCCCCCCAACCCCCCGGGGCGCCCCACGCCGTTTTTCAGCGCAGCATTGTAGGATGCCAAGACCAGTGCGGCAAGTAAAGGACATCACCTGGGTGCCGGCCAGATCTCAGCGCGTTGTGCTGCCTTCGGACTATTCGCACAACAGACCGCTACTGACGCCACCTCACGGCAGCCCATTGTTGCTTTGTTTAAAAAAAAATTTTTAACGTGTTTATTTTGTTGGAGCGTTGTATATATTTATATGTTATTAAAGTGTTATAATCCTACTACTTTGTTGGAGTGCTATATATTTTTAATGTGACACATAATTGTGAAGACTTTGATGTACAAAAGGCATCCCTGGAATCTTCCACTTCAGGCTCGGTCCCACACACCCTCACAGTGAGAATCCCCTCCCCAATCACAATACAGGATCGTTATCAGATAGTAGGAACGCGTGTGGTGTGACGGATCTCATGGGGTGGGGGCCTTTATCTACTGTAACTCCTTTGAAGAGGGGTGATTCTTTACAGTTGGGGCCATAAACTACATCCGCAGGGCTAGGTGATAGCCTGGGACCGGCCTGGACAATCAGACACAGAGGAAGAGGAGTGTCAGAGGGTGCGGTAGTGAATAGGGTGAAAGGGAGGTGTCGGACGGGCACAGGGTGTGATTCTCAGGGAAGAGCAGCGCAGATGGGGGGAGGTTTATGGCCCATGCATGAGAGAGAGAGCGGGGGTGACCAGTGCGTGGGGGAGATGCTTGCGAGGGTGGGGAGCCATGCTGAGGATCGGCGGCGTGCAGAGAGTGGGTCTGGTCAAGGCATCTAAAATGGCTGCCGTGCACGACAAAAGTGTGGCATTGGAAAAAAAGCAAGATGGCGCAGACAATGTTTATCAATACAGATTAATTTATAACAATTATTTTTAACAATATATTTACTCGCAGTGTCAAAATGGCGGTCAACACTTCCTGATTTCCTTCTAATCGAACGTTAACAGACGTCACGCAGCAAAAAAAAAAAAAACGCTCACGCGCAGCCGCTGGAAGACAAGTATCAACATATATGAGCATCCTCAGCCACCCTCAGAAAACATAGGGGATCAGGATACGTCTCCCGTACCCCCTTATACCCATTTCTCACATTGTTTTTCCTCCATTTTGTAATTTAATTAAAACGAAACACAAAATGGCGAATTCCCGTTTCGCGACCCGGTTCGCTACCCGGTTCGCGAACCGGAAAGCGCTTCTACTGCAAAAAATCAAATTTTTTTTATTTGCCCCACGGGACCCTTTAATAACCCCAACATCATTCCTAGGGGGTCAAGAAGGGTCTACCTTGCCCCCTTTCATTAAATTCCCCCTTCGTTTTTCTCCTCCTCTTTTCTCTCGATCCTACCGAGAGACAAGATGGCGGCCGTTCCGGACTGTTTAGAATGTTGACAGACACCGGAGAGCCAATCAGCTTCGCTTCGCAAAGTTCCGTTACGCGAAAAGTTCACGAACCGGAGCGCTACCCGGGACGCTGTCACAGATATATCTGTTTTTTAAAACGTTAATTTCTCAAAATCCACTGGAGCACATATCTTGAGACCTAGCAAAGGCACATCGGGCTAACAGTCCCTACAATTTTGCCAAGTTTCGTGCAAATCCATTCAGCCGTTTGAGCTAAAGGTGAGGCCAAACGCCCTACGGAAAAATGAATGGGAAAAACGCGTTTTGGGACCCCCCTTTTTTCTCAGCCCCCCCTTGACAAAATCCCCCCAAATGTTAAGGGGCTGCTCAGAAACAAAATGTGCCATTTTCCTGAAAATGTCAGCCGATTCCGTCCACAAACGCCGAAGTTATTAGACATAGAATTTTCAAAAGTCCCATAGAGAAAAAATCCTAACTATATATACCTACTGGCGACCGCCAGTAGGTAATATATTTTTTGCATAGGAAAAGCGTTTTTTGATTTGCCAATATCTGTGGTGCCATTTGATGAATCTTCGTGAAATATTTAAAACCAATGGCACGCTCAATTCAGTTGCTGTGTTGAAAGTTTCGGGTGATTCATCAAGCGGGGGTCGAGAAAAAATAGGGTCCAAAACACGTTTTCTCCATGTTAATTTCCATCAGCAACTTTTGTCGCAGCTACAGCCTGAACTGCTGAAGAGAATTACACCAAATTTGGAAGAAAGGTAGCTCTTGGTCCAGAGTGCATTCTTTTTGTTAACTTGTGTAAATCTGTTCAGTAGTTTCTGAGAAATTCATATATTTAGAAATATTAATATCTAGTGACCGTGGTGGATCCGCGAACCCTCCCGATCTCTAGCCTGACTCTGATTGCCTGCCAACAGTTCCAACCAGGAAGTTTTGGCAGCCATATTGAGACTCGGTTGAACCAACTCACAAGAAAAAAGGTAAAAAACAAGAAAAGGGAGCAGGGTAGAAACACCTTGACCCCAGAGGCCTGCTCAGGGGTTCCTACAGGGACCCTGAAATGCAGTCTCCTGCGCTTTGTTCAATTAAGCCCCGGATGGGCAAGGTCCCGGGGGCAATGCCAAAATATGTTTCAGGGGCCCTGCGGAGCCCCGCAGCCCCGCAGCCCACCACCGCCCCATGGCTTTTTATTTTTAAAAAAAGCATGGAGAAGGCTCCTGCCCACCGTGCTGCCCCTGGGACCACCACCTCCCAAGGTGTTAAAATCTAGGTTGCAGCGTAAACATTATCGGCGCCATCTTGTCCCTTTTCCAGGTTCATACGTGTGCATAAGCAGCATCCATTTTGAGTATCATGGCCTCTCTGCCCACTGCCGATCGCCAGCGCGTCTCTCTCTGACCTCGCAAGCATCCCCGTGCACTTACAACCCCCGCTCTCACATGCTTGGGCCTTAAACCACCCCTTCAGCGCGGCCCTGCCCTCTGTGCCCGATTGTCCTACCCGATCCCAGGCCATCACCTAGTCCTGCGGATGTAGTTTATTGTCCCCTACTGTAAAAAGTTGCCCCTCTTCAAAGGAGATATGATTGATCAAAGCCCCCCACCCCATGAGATCCAATCAGCCGCACACATTCCGGGAACCACCGGAATGTCCAGCTGCGCGACAGTCATCACCTACTGAGATCGGGGTGGGGACTTCTACTGTAGATATGTGTGGGAACGGGCCTGAAGAGGGGAGTTCGAGGATGTCTTTCCGTACGTCAAAGTATTTGTAAGAATGTGCCACATGTAATAAACTGCAATAAAAAACATAAACCTGTGTATAAGAGGCCAGGCCTCAGAGATGCGGTTAGAGCACCTCGAGACAATACCTTGTTGTCTGATCTGATGTGTTCTGCTCCAACGGAATAAAACTCTGTTTCCTGCCTTCCAGTCTCCAGCACCTGCCTCTTCGTTTGTATAAATATTGAGTGGTGTGAGAGGCGATTAATGCCGGGCAATACTTAAAGGTTATCGATTGAAAGTGCCCCCTTTTACAATTGGCGTCCCAAGTGTGGGGCCCATCAGCGACACATGGATCCAGTGGGAGAGGTCCTGACGACAGAGTGAACGACTGCAACGATCGGGAAGAGCTCCTGCCCGATAGACCCTCGTCTGGCAGCCGATCATCCGAACTTCACCGGTTCCGAGCAGACCTCTCTCAAGTGATCTACGGTCCTGACTGGGAACCATCAGGAGTGCCACAGCAACAACAGGGAACAGAGGACGATCGGGCGCTGGAAGCGGAAGACGAGAAACTGTCCATGCGGTCCGCGTAAGGTCGTGTAACACGACGAATTGCGAAACGATTGTTTGATTGTTTGAAAATACTAGTATTGTTCATTGGTTGCTTTTTGAGACATTCTCTGCCTGCAAACGGGGAAGAATAGAAATATTCTCTCTCCCTTTGCAGATTGTGAAGAGTAGGTAACGCGGACCTTTGTCCACCCTTTGTAATCTGTCGTGCCTATTTTTCTCCCCACTGATTGATTGTCCGAACATTGATTGTTTCAATTTTGTTATTTTTGAGATATTCCCTGTTTGCAAATAACGTAGAATAGAAATATTCTGTCTAGTCTTTGCAAGTAGTGAAGGATAGGTAGTGCGGACCTTTGTCCACCCTTTTGTAGTCTGTCATGCCTATCTTCTCCCCACTGATTGGTAGTTGGTTCAGCCCGGACCGCCTATTAGAGATGAACCATCCAGCTCCACTGGAAGGCACCCCTAATAAGGCCATGTTCACTAAATACGGATTAGTCGCCGTGGCCTATAGTAAGCTAGGGCATAAATATACCAAGAAGGATCAGGAAAGTCAGTGGCCACTGATAGGATCCTTCGATGACAATAAAATAGAAGTACTAGAAACAGCTCTTCGTAACAATAAGACAACGTCCACCATGCTTGATAGTATCGGCATGTGGCGCAAAGAAGCAGCGCAACGGAAAAAGAGAGATGAAGTAAGAGCAGAGAAAGAGTGGCGAAAAGCAGCTCACCTTGCCGCCAAAAAGTTAGAGGAAGAGATAAAGGAGAGAGAGGAAGCTAAACAGAAGCAAGAGTCTGAAACATCGGGCCAGTGTCCCGTTAGAACACCCCCGGCGCTCTACCCTGAGTTACCTTCAAAACAACGAGCGAACAATGATTTATTACTGGGTCCCCCAATCATCTATATGCCCCCTCCATATGCTCCCTCCCAACCTTTAGTACAGCACTCACAGCCCCCAAATGCAAGTGAGAATAGTACCAGGACCTCGTACTGAACTCAGCGCTAACTGTAACATTAGACGACCCTGAGACTAGAAAGAAAGATTCCACGAGAACGAACGGGTTGAGCAAAGACGAAAGAGCAGGGATCGATAAGATAGTGAAAACGCTGGTGGATTGGAAGGAGAGCGAAGAATATGTAACGGATATGTACAATTCATATACTGATGGCCACAGACAACATTTTGTTGTGCGATTCTGTTATCACACCCTCAATGTCTACGAAGACAGATACCAGGATAAGGGTCCTGAGAGCCTAGCAGCGCTATATAGGAAAGTCGACATCGGAGACGGAGGCGAGTGCGATGTGACGGACCTCTTCACGCGTACGCTTGAAGTCTTCCGCCACCTCACTGAACAAAGGCCAGAAGCTAAGACTACAACTCCTGTAGCGACTGTACCCCGAGTGGAAAAAACTGACACAATGATGCGAGGTCAGGGAACACATGATGACATTAATCACCAAGATGCGAGGGGAAGGGAAGTTTATAACTGGGTCTACCAACCATGGGATCGGCAAGACATCCTGACTTTCCGAAAATCCTTACCCAATTTACGAAAGAACCCCAATGCCTTTTATACTGAACTAGGTACAGCCTTGGGTTCGACAATTATGACCCTAGCGGACATCGATTTGTTTTTCGGGCTATGCCTGCCAGCTGATATGTGGAAGCAAATCCGGAAAATCGACCACCTTGAGCTGTTCGGACATACCTGGTCACAACTCGATGGCATAGATAGACAACGAAAGCCTGGACAGAAACCCTTAAAATCCATTTTAGACCTCCCGGACAAGATCGTCCAGAAATTGAAAATACTGATCCCAGAAAAGAAGGTGGACTGGTCGATAGTAACGGCCTGCCGCCAGAAACCCCAGGAAGACGTATCAGAATACTTCTCCCGGTTCGAGATGGTGTTTTCCGATTACAGTGGCCAGGACATGACCACTGCAACTGGACATCATCTGTTTGTCCAGAATTATGTCAAAGGTCTGTTGCAGGAAGTCTCACAGAAACTACAGACTAGTGAGAGTAGTTGGGCGGCCGCCAAACCTGCGGCTATCCTTCAGATGGCCCAGTACTATGAGCATCAAAAGAACGAGAACAATAAGGCGTCTGAGAAAAAGAAAAAGGACCTGAAGGAAAGGGTGATGATCGCACAGTTGCAAGGGGTGACTATGGGAAAGGAACCATACAAAGGAAATTACCAGTCAAATGCTCCTAGAAATCCACCCCCTGAAGATCGTACACCCGCACCCTACGCTGGACGTAAAGACATAGATGAGAACCAGAGTGCGTTTTGTAAAGGGTTTGGTCATTGGAAGTCCCAGTGTCCGGTCCTGCTAGAAATGAACAAAAATAGGGAAACAAGAGACGCAGCGGGCGGGCCAAGAAATAGAGGACAGGGACGAGGGTACACGAACGACACCAACAACAGGCCAGGCAGACCGAACACATTTGACCGTCCCCAACAGAACCAGTACCAACAGTCTGACTGCGAAAACACTCATGACTTTCCATAGGACTGCCAAGGTCAAGGGAGGGATCCAGTCGAGCTCTATGTTGACCAGCAAGGTCCTTACGTCACCGCTAAGGTCCTTGGTACAAAGTCTCCATTTTTGGTAGACACTGGAGCGACACGTAGTGCGTTATCTAAACGACTGATTCCAAGGGCACCCTTGTCTGGCTTACATGTAACATCGATAGGTTTTGATGGAACGCCCTCCACTAATCCCTTGTCCACACCGATCCCCCTTCACTTGAAAAATAACATCACTGACACAACGTTTCTGCTCTCCTCCAACACCCCTGTCGCCATTATGGGACTTGACTTATTGAAACATTCCCGAGCTACTATTAGATGTTCACAAGACGGAGTTCGAGTCATTCTGTACGACAACCCGACTCTACACAGACCTTGTCCCACACGACGCATGTTTTCTATAACTGATGCTGACCTGTTCCTACTCGACACTCTACCTCTGTACCTGTGGGTCAAAACTGACTCGGACGTAGGACGCATGATGATTGACCCTGTGCATATAACTGTTCGACAGGACGCAGTACTCCCAAAACTTCCACAGTATCGGATATCGCCCGAGGACGAGAAGGCATTGGTAAAGATTATATACTTTAATCAACAGGAAAATGGACACTTGTAACACTGCTTGACCTTTGGTTCAGTGTAAATAAGGAAACCCTCAAAAAAATCAATGTTAGATGGAGTTGCGGTATATATGTTTCATCCCCCCACATTGAAATTCCGGCAGTTATCATAGGGTTATTCCTATTTGTGTGAACTGCTTGCCTCATCCAGAGGCACCTCCAGTCTCGAGTGCAGTGTCCAGAGACAAAAAGGATTTCCCACAGAGAGGGGTGAAAAAAATGAAGGGTTCTTTAAAAAATGGGAAAAGTACCTTATAGTTTTATTTCGGGGCAAATCTCCATTGATTAAAATGATTGGTATACTATGTGAGGGCCAAGTTACTGGGCCAGATAGTATTGCAAAAAGTTCGTCGACATGTTTCAGCTCCTTGGGCCAGGCGGTCTATGGAGCTTTCGTCAGGACTTACAAACAAAAAATAGACATAAAGTTTACACATAAAGTTCTACTCACACTACTTGTGCGGTAATCCATTTCTCATAATGTTTTTATGGAAAAAATGCTCTTCACATAGGTAAAGATTATCCAGTCCCTAGTAGATGCAGGGGTGGTAGAGGAAGTAGTTAGCAATGTTTGCAACAGCTCTATCTTACTCATTGTAAAGAAGCAAGGTGAGGGAGATGAGAAAGCATACCATTTCATCATTGACCTACGAGAGGTTAACAAAGTAGTTGTACCCCAGTACCCCGTAGTTTCAGACATCACCACCATTCTGACTTTGATTCCTTCCACTGCCACCAACTTCACTGTAATTGACCTCAAGAACGCATTCTTTTCTATCCCCATCCACCCAGACAGCCGCTATCTCTTCGGCTTCACCTTAAAAGCCCGTTCATATAGATTTTGTAGAGCACCCCAAGGCTACACTGAAAGTCCCAGCATCTATAGCCAGGCCCTCAAGAGACAGCTGGACGCAGTCCAGTTACCGGATGGAGTGGTGTTGATACAGTACGTCGATGATATCCTTTTGGCGGCCGACACCACTCTACTTGCAGTCACAGCCACCATCCAACTCCTACACTTCCTCGCGGAGAATGGCCACAAGGTCTCCAAGAAGAAGTTACAATTCTGCCAACCCCAGGTGACATACCTAGGCCACCTCTTGTCCAAAGACGGGAGGAAAGTTACACCCGACCGAATTCAGACCATTCTAGAAACCCTGTCCCTAAGACCCAGAAACAAGTCCGCTCTCTGGTAGGCCTCACCTCCTTCTGCCGACAATGGTTGCCAAATTTCAGCCTCATTGTAAAACCTCTACTTTCCCTGCTGGCTAAGGATGTCCCCTTCCCACTCCCTTGGACCCCCGAATGCCAATCCTCCTTCAAAGAGTTACGAGATGCCCTTTGCTCTGCACCAGTCCTAGGAACCCCAGATTACACAAAGCCCTTCTCCCTCTACACTCACGAAAGGGAGGGGTGCGATTTATCTGTCTTGACTCAGTCCATTGGCCCCAAGCAACGCCCATGTGCCTACTTCTCTGTCACTCTTGACCCCGTAGCCAGAGCTTTGTCTGCTTGCCTTCGAGCTGTAGCTGCCGCTGCTGTCTCTATCCGACAAAGTGAGGGAATCGTGCTCTCGAACTCCCTTACGGTGTTAGTGCCTCATGCGGTCGACACCCTCCTGAACCAGACTAAGACGCAGCATCTGACTAGCGCACGACTGACTAGGTACGAACTGACTCTGCTTGTACCCCACATCACACTGAAAAGATACACCACTCTGAATCCAGCCACTCTGTTGCCCCTACCTAAAAACGACCCCAATGTGTCCCCTATACATGACTGTGTGACCCTCACGGACGAACAGACTAGGAGTAGGGTTGACCTCCAAGACACTGCCTTCCCAGATCCTGACGGAGAGCTATGGGTGGACGGCTCTTGCATTAAACTCCCCGACGGCACCACCTCAGCTGCTTATGCGGTTACCACAGCCCGAACTGTAGTTGAGACAGCCCGCATCACACAACGATCTGCACAGGCAGCGGAACTGATTGCCCTCACACGAGCGTGTATGCTAGCAGCAGGGAAGACAGCAAATATATACACGGACAGCCAGTATGCCTTCGGGGTGGTTCATCATTTTGGGCTCTTATGGAAGGAGAGGGGATTCCTGACCTCTCACGGCACACCCATCCTACATGGAGATCTAGTCTCTGCTCTGACCGAAGCAGTCCTCCTTTCCAAACAACTTGCTGTAATCAAATGCCAGGCACACAAAAAGGTGACAGACATTGGGCAGGGGAATGCACTGGCCGATATCACTGCCCGGACCACAGCCGAGATTAGGACGAAGACACTCATGTACGAAACCAGGTCACAAGCAGAAAAATGGAAGGACGCTAGGGAAACTATTAGGGACATCCAAATGGCAAGCTCACCACACAAATTGACTGAATGGGCACGGGTGGGACTGAAAGACGATGAAGGCTGCTGGCGGACAAAAGACACAAACAAATGGTTGCTACCCAACTCATACCTGATCCCCATACTGACCATGGCACACTCCCCTGCACACATAGGATCTTCCCCCATGGCCGAACTTGTCTCCAAAGTTTGGCACAATGACAAGATCACAGACTCAGCTAAACGTCTGGTACAACAATGTCTGATATGCCTGCAACACAACCCTGGGAAGGGAACTGTCGTACCCCGGGGAGGGTTTGGGGTCCCCGAACATCCCTTTGAAGTCCTACAGATGGACAACATCCAGTTAGAAAGGTGCCAAGGTCTAAAGTATGTGCTTGTTGTCGTGTGCGCATTTAGCAAGTGGGTGGAAGCCTAACCAACTCGCGACAATACTGCCATTGCTACTGCAAAGGTATTACTAAAGAAATTCTTCCCTCGCTGCAGCCTTTGTCGAATTTTGTGGAGTGACAATGGCCCCCACTTCGTAGCCGAAGTTATCCAACTCATCTTGAAGGGGTTGGGTGTAAAACAAAAGTTTCATGCGGTCTTTCACCCCCAATCTGCAGGCTTGGTTGAAAGTCACAATGCCACACTGAAATTAAAACTAGCAAAGATAGTGGCTACCACAGGACTGAAATGGTCAGACGCTCTCCCACTAGCATTGCTATCAATGCGTTCCACCCCCACCAAACACCACTTGACCCCCTACGAGGTTGTTTTCGGCCGGCCTATGAGCATTTGGTCCGCACCAAAACCGACATCCATTCATGACGTCCCAGACATCCTAATGTCTGACTATTTGTATAATCTGACTAAAACGCTGTCCGTTATCCATCAACAGGTGCTGCAGTCCATCCCCGATGCTTCCAGGGGCCCGGGACACGACATCCAGCCAGGTGACTTCGTTCTAATCCGGAATTTCCAGCGTGCAAAGAGTCTGGAACCCCGGTGGACGGGCCTCTGGCAAGTCTTGATCACCACCGGAACAGCTCTTTGAGTGGAGGAGAAACAAAACTGGCTGCACGCACACCACTGCAAGAAAATATCCTCGACCCTGACAACGACCGAAGACGTGGCCACCCAAGAAGAGCTCCTGAACAAGGACCGACCATCCCTGAGCTGTTACCCCTATACAGAGACTCTCAAATTGGCAACATTTCCCGATCCCACTGTGCCGTCCAGAGAAGGGTATAACCTGCGACGAAAGGAGGGAGCTTCGGCTAAGCAGACCACTGGCTAAGTTACAAATCTCAGAACGGTAGCCTAACACTACTAAGGCTACCAGGAGAGAGGCTAAACAAAGTTTGTGGTTCTGCCCGCTACCGAGCCCCTTGAAGATGATGGAAGCGCCCGATACGAAGATGATGGAAGCAACCGGACGTCCGAAGATCCACTACAAAAACCCAAAGACTGACAAAATACACAGCTCAAAGACTATTGCTCTTTTCATCGCCCTTCTCTTTTGCCTCCTCTTCATGGCCACCTTCTGGATTGTGGAAGAGAACGCACCAGCTCATAAGACATTTCTAACTACTGCACAGCCTACCACCATGAAAGAACACTACCTGATCTCCCTTTCACCTCAACTCAGAGAAAGGTGTAAGGAGTTCTGGAACAACTCCTTTGTGCAGTTGCTGCACCAACACAACCTCGCCGCCAATGCCACGAATTGCTGGATCTGTGGGTTGTTACCACATGCCACTGGACATTCCATCCCCTTCATCCCTTCACCTTTCTCCGTTCATGGTTCCTGCCTTGCTTGGCTGATCCTCTTGCAAGAGAGTTACAGGGATAATGCCACTACCAGCAAAACTGTGTCACACTTTTATCATGGGTTCTGGCTGAACAAAACTGGAAGAACCGCTGCTCCCTTTTGCCCTGTGACATCCAACGCTTCTTTTCATATGGACATCCCGGCCAAAGAACGGGTTGAAATGCAGGTGTTCAACAATCCAGCCAGACACACCTTCTCCTACCTCCGGAAATGAACAGCTGCCACCCTGACTGTGGGCCTGTCTGTCGTCAACGTCTCGGGCCTTGTATGCATCGAAGGCCTCGGGTCACAATTGGTGGGCCACAGTGCTTGCCACATCACCAGAACTTTGGACTCAGCTGATCCACCCTCTTTTGTCACCTCCCCGAACATGTACTTCGTCTGCGGTACCAAAGCCTACACCTGGCTCCCAAAGGGCTGGGGAGGTACCTGCTACATCACCTTCATCCTGCCCCCGACCTATGTGGCTCCAGCAAGCCACCATCGACAAAAGCGAGCAAGAGACATTGAGCAAGCCGACTCCACCGGAGCACAGTTCCTGGACTCAGTGAAGGGACTTGTTCCACTTAGGGGTCCGATGGCGAACAGCCGTGCCATCTGACATTTGACCAAGGCAGTTGAAGCGACTAGAAACATCACAGCTGGCATCCTCATGAACAACACAGCCGAGCTTCAGGCGGTCCGCCTGGTGGCCCTTCAGAACCGCCTTGTTCTAGATGTGGTTCTAGCGGATCGTGGAGGAGCATGCCGCATCATTGGGTCCAGCTGCTGCACCTACATACCGGACAATTAGCCTTCAGTCTACAAGGCCATTGAACACTTCCACAGACTTTCCTCAGAGGTTCATCAGGAACAAGAAGGATGGTCGCTTGGGAGCTGGTTCTGGAGTGCTGTAAAGGACTTGGGGTGGAGGTTGTTTATGATCATATTGATACCGATTGTAATAATATGTGGATTCTGCCTGGGTGTTCAATGCTTGCCGCCCCTGTGCTCACTTTTTGCGAACTGTATCTGCCCTAAGACTCTGGACTTCGAAGCTGAACGAATGAAAGCTTTATACGAAGTGGAAATCCGTAACATAATGGGGATAGATATAGATTGACAAGCTGGCTAGATATATTAAAAAGGGAGGACTGTTAAAATCTAGGTTGCGGCGTAAACATTATCGGCGCCATCTTGTCCCTTTTCCAGGCTCATACGTGTGCGTAAGCAGCAGCCATTTTGAGTATCATGGCCTCTCTGCCCACTGCCGATCACCAGCGCGTCTCTCTCTGACCTCGCAAGCATCCCCCGCGCACTTACAGCCCCCGCTCTCACATGCTTGGGCCATAACCCACCCCTTCAGCGCGGCCCTGCCTCGAAACCACATCCCGTACCCTGCTAACACCTCCCTCCATCCCTTACATGATCGCACATGGAGGGGGGTCAAAAGTGGGCCAGGAAAGTGGGCCCACGCTCCTGCACCTCTCTTGCCTCCTTCTGCACCTCTTTTACCTCTTTCTGTACCCCACTTGCCTCTTTCTGCACTTCTCTTGCTTTTTTCTGTACCTCTCTTGTTTCTTTCTACACTTATCCCGCCTCTTTCTGCACATTTCTTTCTCTTTCTGTAGTTTTTTTGTTTTCTGCACTTCTCTTGCTACTTTCTGTAGTTCTCTCGTCTCTTTCTGTATTCAAATAGGAAGTGCAAGCTGTCAAGTTTAAATGTCTGCATGTTCTTGTGACATAGGTACATGTCTTTTTGTACTTGTATTCTCACATGTGTTATGCATCTGAAGATGGAAGCTTAAAAAGTAGGTGGCCTCTCCTATAGCTGATCAAACCTTCTCAGTTCTGCTTTGTCATTCATTTGCACAGACAGACATGTCTTATGTATATAGGTGTTATGGAGGCTCTCAAATATATTATTGAATACTCATTTGCTGTGTATTATGAGCAGAAAAAAAACACATACACCTTTTTGTACACAAAGTATGCAGTTTGAAATACAGGTATTCAAGTATTTGTATGTTTATTTTTATGTAACATTTCACTAGGTAAAAGCAGAGACACACACATGCATACCTTCACAAACTTGGTCAGATTACAACAGTGACATGGTTAAGATTGCTGTTTAACATTTGGTAGGCCTAACATTCTGATCAGTCAATGAATAGTGAACCTTCAAGAGAAAAGTGAGGTTAAGGAAATCTTAGGAGAAGGATTGGTGATTAGGCTACTTTGTATGTGTCGGTGGAAAGGTACAGTCAAAGTAGGCCTAATTCTGCACCTCTGTTGCTTCTTTCTGCATTTCTGTTGCTTCTTTCTCCACCTTTTGTCCTCTTTCTGGACTTCTGTTGCTTCTTTCTGCATTTTTCTTGCATCTTTTTGAACCTTTTTCACTCTTTCTGAACCTCTCTTGCCTCTTTATGCACTTATCTTGCCTCTTTCTCCACACATTTCTTTCTCTTTCTGTACCTTTTTTGTTTTCTGCACTTCTCTTGCTTCTTTCTGTAGTTTTCTTGCCACTTTATGTATTCAAATAGGAAATGCAAGCTGTCAAGTTTAAAGGTCTGCATGTTCTTGTGACATAGGTACATAACTATTTGTACTTGTATTCTCACATGTGTTATGCATCTGAAGATGGAAGCTTAAAACGTAGGTGGATTCTCCTATACCTGGTCAAACCTTCTCAGTTCTGCTTTGTCATTCATTTGCACAGGCAGACATGTCTTATGTATATAGGTGTTATAGAGCCTCTCAAATATAATATTGAATACTCATGTGCTGTGTATTATCAGCAGAAAGAAATACATACACATATGTGTACACAAAGTATGCTGTTTGAAACACAGGTCTTCAAGTATTTGTATGTTTATTTTTAGGTAACATTTCACTAGTAAAAGCAGAGACACAAGCACGCATACCTTCACAAACTTGGTCAGATTACAACAGTGATATGGTTAGGATTGCTGTTTCACATTTGGCAGGCATACCATTCTGAGCAGGCAATGAATAATGAACCTTCAAGAGAAAAGTGAGGTTTAAGAAATCTTAGGAGAAGGATTGTACCTCTCTTGCTTCTTTCTACACCCATCTTGCCTCTTTCTGCACCCCTCTTCCTTCTTTCTGCACCTCTCTTGCCTCCTTCTGCACCTCTTTTGCCTCTTTCTGCACCCCACTTGCCTCTTTCTGCACTTCTCTTGCTTTTTCTGTACCTCTCTTGTTTCTTTCTACACTTTTCTCGCCTCTTTCTGCACATTTCTTTCTATACACCTTTTTGTACACAAAGTATGCAGTTTGAAATACAGGTATTCAAGTATTTATATGTTTATTTTTATGTAACATTTCACTAGGTAAAAGCAGAGACACACGCATGCATACCTTCACAAACTTGGTCAGATTACAACAGTGACATGGTTAGGATTGCTGTTTAACATTTGGTAGGCCTAACATTATGATCAGTCAATGAATAGTGAACCTTCAAGAGAAAAGTGAGGTTAAGGAAATCTTAGGAGAAGGATTGGTGATTAGGCTACTTTGTATGTGTCCGTGGAAAGGTACAGTCAAAGTAGGCCTAATTCTGCACCTCTGTTGCTTCTTTCTGCATTTCTGTTGCTTCTTTCTCCACCTTTTGTCCTCTTTCTGGACTTCTGTTGCTTCCTTCTGCATTTTTCTTGCTTCTTTCTGCACCTTTTTTACTCTTTCTGAACCTCTCTTGCCTCTTTCTGCACTTGTCTGGCTTCTTTCTGCGCCTTGCTTCCTCTTTCTGTACATGCATCACCTATGTAGGCATAGTTAGAAATTAGCATTTAAAAACCATTAGAAATTCACTGAAAAAACCACCGGTTTCAGGGACGTAATAGTTAGGAATTAGCATTTAAAAAAACCTTAGATATTCACTGAAAAATCCTCAGGTTTCAGGGACGTTATGGTTAAGCTGCCATTTCACTTTAACAAAACCAGAGAAATTCCCCGTTATATGTAGCAGTGCTAACTATATTTCGTGGCCACGCAAGGCACTGCTGATGACGTCACATATTACACCAGTTAAGACATGGTCAGTGTCATCACTGATGACATCACTGATGACATCTCAAATGACATCACTGATGACACCATCTGCTTAATATTTGACGTAGCTCCTCACACCCTAATATAGGCTTTCATACACCCACTCCATTCACAAAACCATAGACACACCAATACCAATTAGCAAATACCCACTCACTGATTCATAGGTCTACATAACTACCGACTCACTCAACCGTACTGTTACTCATACAAGCAGTGACTCATCAATACAGCCACTGATATATGCACTCACCACCCATACAGACACTCACACACTGCCACTCACCCATAGAGTTACTCGAATACCTAGTCAGTTACCAAAATAATCAATCACACTGCCATTTACTCACCTATACAGTTATGCACATACCAACTCACTTATTCATACAGATACTAACACATACTTACTCTCTTCTACAATCACTGGCACAAGCACACACTCATCCATACACAATCACTTACTCTCACATATAGTCACTTACATACTCCAACACTCACATATACTGCCTTTCACATATGTAGTTACTCACACATATAGCATCGAGACATCCATTCACTCACCATCACAGCCATATGCACACTTACTCACCCATACAGCCCCTCAAAGATGTACCGAAAAACCATTCACCTAGTGAATCACCCACTCTCATATCCATGCAGGGAGTCACACAATCCCCCCAACACACTCAGGTACCCATACAGGTACACAGACAACCAATCATTAACCTATTTAGACACTCATGTATCTACTCATAAACCCATGCAGCCACTTACACACCAACTGATAGACTGATACAGACATTCACACAGATAATTCGTTCACCCATTTATTCACTAAGGTACGTTTAAGCACTCACTTATACAGTAAGTCATGCACCCACTATATCATCCATTCAAACACTCATACACCCACTCATTCTTCAATAAACCTTGATGTATACATATTTAACATTCTTAATCGGTTTAGAAACACTCAGTCACTGGATGATGTCATCAGTGATGTAATCAGTGATGTTACTGATAATGTCATGAGTGATGTAATATGTGATATCATTAGCAGTGCATTGCGGGGTGCGAGTTATAGTTAGCTCAGCTAACTATAACTGCTGAATTTTTCTGGTTTTGTACAAGTGAAATGTCAGCCTAACTATAATTACCCTGAAACTTATATTTTTTTCAGTGGCAATGTTTGCAAGGGACCCACGTTTGGTCTTACCTAAGCATGGGCGAAATTTGCGAATTTGCGGCGCGGATTTCCCCGCGAAATCGCAAAAAAAATCTGCGAATTCTCCCGCGAAATCGCAGATTTTTTTGCGATTTGCCCTGGAGTACTTTATACTGGCTAATCCAGTAAGTGCTCCCTCATTTGGTAAATGTATAGTGCTTTAACTACACTGCAGCTGAGTAAAGGGCCAGAATATGTGTCTCCAGTGACCATGTGTGCCTGTAACACAGGCACACATGGTCACTGGAGACGCATCTTCTGGCCCTTTACGCAGCTACAGTGTAGTAAAAGCACTTTGGGGCAGATTTACAAGCCGCTTGCGCCTCTTTTGCGCCGCAGTTGTGTCACTTTCATGACGCAGTGGCAGCACAAAAGATGCACTATGGTGCTGGGTATTAACAACGTGACGCATCTGAGAGATGCGTTATGTTGTAAAGCCCTGCGCCATCAGGAGGTGTTCCGGCGCAAGGGAGGGCGTTCCTGCGCAGGAGCGCCTCCTAAAAGTGGCTGAGTAACATCTACTAGATTTAACTCAGTCACTTTTAGGTCAATGCTGCGTCAAAACCCTCCGCCTGCTTGAAGCAGGCGCAAGGCTTGACGCAGCAGTGGGGAGATAGGGCCCCCCAGAGCATTGCTGGAGCTGCGTCACGCTTGCGATGCAGCTCCCGCAATGCGCTGCTTTTATGCATCTGTGCCGTTTATTCCACATGGTGCGCCGCATTGTAAATGCGGTGCACCATGGGTGGCGGAGCTGCGGCGCACAATAATTAGCGCATCCCTGGGGATGCGCCAGTTATTGTAAATCTGCCCCTATACATTTAGCTAACGAGGGAGCACTTACTGATTAGACAGTGTAAAGTACTCCAGTTGAGTAGAGGTATTGCATAAAAAGGTGGCATCTTCGTGGACAAACACGCAGGGCGGGATTCATTCTGCCCCCTGTTAGACTCGTTTTTTGTGCCCTTCTGCCCTCTGTTAGACTCGTTTTTCCCTTGTTTTTCTGCCCTTCTGTCCTCTGTTAGACTCGTTTTTCCCCTTGTTTTTCTGCTCTTCTGCCTCCTGTTAGACTCGTTTTTTTGTGCCCTTCTGCCCTCTGTTAGACTCATTTATCCCTTGTTTTTCTGCCCTTCTGCCCTCTGTTAGACTTGTTTTTTGTGCACTTCTGCCCTAAGTTATTCCCTTGCTTTTGTGCCCTTCTGCACTCTGTTAGACTCGTTTTTTGTGCCCTTCTGCCCTCTGTTAGTCTTGTTTTTGTGCCTTTCTGCCCCCTGTTAGATTCATTTTTTGTGCCCTTCTGCTCTCTGTTAGACTCGTTTTTCCCTTGTTTTTCTGCCCTTCTGTCCTCTGTTACACTGTTTTTTTGTGCCCTTCTGCCCTCTGTTAGACTCGTTTTTCCCTTGTTTTTCTGCCCTTCTGCCCTTTGTTAGACTGCTTTTTGTGCCTTTCTGCCCTCTGCATCACCACATCATCACTCAGCGCTACCCCAGCATCACTCAACACCACCACATTATCACTCAGCACCACCACATTATCACTCAGCACCACCACATCACCACTCAGCACCACCAGAGCATCACTCAGCACTACCACAGCATCACTCAGCACAACCACAGCACAACTCAGCACCATCACAGCACCACTCAGTGCCACCACAGCATCACTCAGCACCACCACAGCATTACTCAGCACCACCACAGCACCACTCAGCACCACCACAGCATCACTCAGCACCACCACAGCATCACTCAGCACCACCACAGCATCACTCAGCGCAACCACAGCATAACTCAGCACCACCACATCACCACTCAGCACCACCACAGCACCACTCAGAGCCACCACAGCATCACTCAGCACCACCACAGCATCACTCAGCGCCACCACATTATCACTCAACACCACCACATTATCACTCAGCACCACCACATTATCACTCAGCACCACCACATCACCACTCAGCACCACCAGAGCATCACTCAGCACTACCACAGCATCACTCAGCACAACCACAGCACAACTCAGCACCATCACAGCACCACTCAGTGCCACCACAGCATCACTCAGCACCACCACAGCATTACTCAGCACCACCACAGCACCACTCAGCACCACCACAGCATCACTCAGCACCACCACAGCATCACTCAGCACCACCACAGCATCACTCAGCGCAACCACAGCATAACTCAGCACCACCACATCACCACTCAGCACCAGCACAGCACCACTCAGCGCCACCAAATCATCACTCAGCACCACCACAGCATCACTCAGCACCACCACATTATCACTCAGCAGCACCACTCAGCACCACCACAGCATCACTCAGCACCACCACAGCATCACTCAGCACCACCACAGCACCACTCAGCACCACCCCAGCATCACGCAGCACCATCCTTCGTATCAGCATCACCACAGCACCACTCAGCATCACCACAGCACCACTCAGCACCACCACAGCACCACTCAGCGCCACCCCAGCATCAATCTGCGCAACCATTCAACAACAACTGGTTCAAATATGTTCTCTCAATGTTTCAAGCTTTATTACAAATGTCACAAAAAGATGTTAATATTTCATTTCTGTTATTGGATTTTCGTCACAATAAAATACACTGCACATAATCTTCACAAAAGTTATTTACAAAAGTTTAAGCTATTGCCATTATAAATTAAAATTACTTTTATTTAAGTATTAATTATTTAAAAAAAATTAAAAGCCATTGTAATTTGTAATATCAATACATCTAAGTTACGTAAATACAAAACATGTTGCATTACAAATGCTATAGGTGTCACATTTGCGAAAGTTATAACTATTGGCATTGTAAATGACAAAGCTATTAATTTAGCTATTTTCAAAACCAACACATAAATAAAAAAAAATGTCATTTACAAGACCAATAGCTCAAACTTTCCTAATGCGAGACCTATTGCATTGCAAATGCTTGTTTTTATATCTGTCAGTGCTTCCTGTTGAGGTTTAATTTTCGTGACAGGCGCCTCATTGCCTACTTGTAACTATTCTCTGACCCTGCTTTAAGGGTCAGAACAGGGTCAGAGAATAGTTGCAAGTAGGCAACGAGGCGCCAGGAAGCACTTACAGGCTTACAGCAGCAGGTGCCCAAGTTTAAGTTAATTTCTTTGTAACCCTTTTGTAAAAGGTTACAAAAAATGATCTTCAACTTTTGCACCTGCTGCTGTAACCCTGTAAGTGCTTGGCTGAAAATTTGTCCCCGCTGATTCGCGGATTTTACAGCGATTTTTGCGAGATTCGCGGATCGCGAAATCACGGAAAATCCGCAAATTCCGCGAGCGGAACTAATTTTCAGCCCATGCTTAGTCTTACCCGATCAACTTAGTGCAACTTAGGGTTAACAAAGCAAACACAAAGAGATGATGGACGGAGTGCTGAAACCTTTGACACACTCACCCCCATTCACAGATCTGGGTTGAATCCATCATCATTCTTTAGCTCTCTTTGCCACCCCAGTTCAGAAACAGCTATATGCAAACCAGTCTCGACCCTGTGCCTCATGGGAACAGTCCAGCACAAACTGTCAAGCCATGTCTTCCCTGCACCTGAAACAAGCATCCTGGGACCCGTTTTGGAGTGGCTGCCTCAGCCTGGCTAGCTTGAATACTGTGGCAAAGTGAGCAAGGGACCCACGTCTGGGCATACCCTGCCAACGTATTTATTTTAGGAGTTTTATATAGCGCTAGCTAGACCCGAGGGTATCAGAGCGCCTCGCAGCATGTACAATTATGTGCAAACAGACAGTACAGATAGTATTGTAAAACATGAGGGATCAAGCCGGGTAAAGATCGGACAAAGGAGCGAACGAGCAAAGGGGCGTGGAGGGTTTTCAAACAAGACGAGCATCCAAAAGATTTCCTTGTTCAAACAGGGAGGGTGACCAAAAAGATTTCTAGATCCGATTCAGTGTCATCGGTCACAAAATTAAGGTAAGACGGAGAGCCGGCTAAGGTACTTCCTTGGCTCTTATCGGTTCACTGGAGAGCGGTCGAGGAAGAGGACTTTGAGTAGGTTCTTGAATTGTGGAAACGAGGGGGTCGTTTTGATGTGGGGGGTGGAGTTCCAATTTTTTGGGGCATTTCCCGCAAATGATTTGGCTGCATTTTTTTGCTTATGAGTTTTCAGCGGGATGAGTAGCAGAGTGTTGGAGCTCCTGAGGTTCCTGGACTGGCCAGCCCTTTTGAGTTTGGCGGCCAAGTATTCCGGTTTGCCTGTGTGCAAGGCTTTGTGAGTGAGACAGGCTGTTCTGAACCTGGTTTGCGACTCCATTGTTCGAATTTCTAAGTTCCGGTGACCATTCTGGCTGCTGCATTGAAGGTTGTTTTCAGGGGGGTGAGGTGCAATTTTGCTGTCCCAGTCAGGGCTGAAATTCCATAGTCAATTCTGGAGAGCACCAGTGCTTGGGTGGCATGTTGCAGATCCTTGGGCAGGAGGAAGGGTTTTAGTTAGTACAGTAATTTCAGGTAGAGAAAAGGAGTTTTAGCGGGTCTTTTAATGTGTTTTTTAATGTCCAGTTTCGGGTCTAGAGTGATACCTACAGATTTTACCAAATCCACCAGAGTGAGGTTACTATTGAGGGCGTCAATGGCTTTGAGCCATTCTTCAATTTGGGGGTTTTCGTCTTTGTTGGAGATGAAGAGTATTTCCGTTTTCTCTTGATTGAGTTTCAGGTGATTGATTGTGAGCCAATGCTGAACCTCTCTGAGCGTGGCGTTGAGTCTCTGGATGTCGTCAATGGAGGTAGTTTCCAGATATAGCTGTTTGTCACCACATATAAGTGGAAAGGGATGTTAGATCTCCTGAGTAAAGTGGTAAGGGGTTCAATGTAAATGTTGAACTTAGGGTGAACAAAGCAAACACAAGGAGATGCTGGACAGCGTGATGAAACTTTTCAAACTCTCATCCCCAGTCACAGATCTGGGTTGAATCCATCATTGTTCTTTAGCTCACTTTGCCATCCCAGTTCAGACACAGAAATCTACAAATCAGTATTGATCCTGTGTCTCATGGGAACAGTCCTGCACAAACTGCCAAACTATGTCTTCCCTGGACCATAAACAAGCATTCTGGGACCGGTTTTGGGGTAAAATACCTCCTCAGCCAGGCTAGCTTGAATTCTGTGGCAAAGTGAGCAGGGGACCCACGTCTGGGCAAACCCTGCCAACTTAGGGTAAACAAAGCAAACACAAGTAGATGCTGGACGGAGTGCTGAAACTTGTGAAACTCTCACCCCCGGTCACAAACCTGCGTTGAATCCATCATCGTTCTTTAGTTCACTTTGCCACCCCAGTTCAGACACAGCAATCTACAAATCAGTCTTGACCCTGTGCCTCATGGAAACAGTCCAGCCGAACTGCCAAACCATGTCTTCCCTGAACCAGAAACAAGAATCCTGGGACCTGTTCGGGGTAACACCTCTCCTCAGCCAAGGTAGCTGAATCCAGTGGCAAAGTGAGCATGGGAATAACATCTGGGCATACCCTGTCAACTTATGGCGAACAAAGCAAACACAAAGAGATGATGGACGGAGTGCTGAAACTTTTCAAACACTCACCCCAGTCACAGATCTATGTTGAATTTATCATCATTCTTTAGCTCACTTTGCCACCCCAGCTATATGCAAATCAGGCACCCTTAGTGGGACGGGTATGCCCAGACGTGGGTCCTGTGCTCCCCATGCCACTATAGTCAAGCTATCCAGGCTGATGAGGGGTGAAACCCTGAACCCGGTCCGAGAATGCTTGTTTCCAGTCCAGGAAGGACCTGGCCTGGAAGTTTGGGCTGGTCTGTTCCCATGAGGCACAGGGTCAAGACTGATTTGCATAAGGCTGGGTTCAAACTGGAATGGCATGGTGAGCAAAACAATGATGGATTGCGGCCCAGATCTCTGTACTGGGATGAATGTATGACATTGTTCTGCATTCTGTCCATCAATTGTTCTTTTTGCATTTGTCACCCCGAGTGGGACGGGTTCGCCCAGACGTGGGTCTTGTGCGCTCCATGACACAGGAGTCAAGCTATCCTGGCTGATGAGGTGTGAAACCCCAAAAACGGTCCTAGGATGCTTGTCTCCAGTCCAGGGAGGACCTTGCCTGGTAGTTCAGGCTTCACTGTTCCCATAAGGCACAGGTTCAAGACTGATTTGCATATGGCTGGGTTCAAACTGGAATGGCGAGGAAAACAATAATGGATTTTTCTTCAGATCTCTGCACTGGGGTGAATGTATGACATTGTTCTGCATTCTGTATTCTGTCCATCAATTTTTTTTTGCATTTGTCACCCTGAGTGGGACGGGTTTGCCCAGACGTGGGTCCTGTGCTCTCCATGCTCCTTGAGTCAAGCTATCCTGGCTGATAAGGGGTGTAACCCCCAAACTGGTCCTAGGATGCTTGTTTCCAGTCCAGGGAGGACCTGGCCTGGTAGTTCGGGCTGAACTGTTCACTTGAGGCACATGATCAAGACTGATTTGCATATGGCTGGGCTCAAACTGGAATGGCATGGTGAGCAAAACAACAATGGATTTAGGCACGGATCTCTGTATTGGGGTGAATGTATGACATTGTTCTGGATTCTATCTATCAATTGTTCTTTTTGCATTTGTCACCCGGAGAGGGACTTTTATGCCCAGACGTGGGTCCTGTGCTCTCCATGCCACTGGAGTCAAGCTATCTTGGCTGATATAGTGTGAAACCCTGAAATTGGTCCTAGGATGCTTGTTTCCAGTCCAGGAAGGATCTGGCTTGGCAGTTCAGGCTGGACTGTTCCCATGAGGCACAGGGTCAAGACTGATTTGCATATGGCTGGGTTCAAACTGGAATGCATGATGAGTAAAAAAACAATGGATTTAGGCCCAGATGTCTGTACTGGGGAGTATGTATGACATTGTTCTGCATTCTGTCCATCAAATGTTCTTTTCACATCAATGTATCATAGCCATACAAGTGGTTGGATGCTAGAAGTAGCAAGTATATAGTTCTCTAGTTTCCCCATGAAGTTATATGCATATGATGGAGCCATCTGAGTGCCCTTGGAAGACCCTTATATCTGCAGACAGCGTTTACCATTGAATGTAAAAATGTTGGATTCATATTGGTCTACAATGATGTAACATCAAATATAGACAAAAGAGTGTCATCATCCAATGTGAAGGTTTGGTTTAATTTTTCAATAATCTGAAGGAAGTGACTAGTATCTTTAACAAATGATTGTAGCTACTGTACTCCAGCTGGAGGTACAGGTCAACAAATAAAGACAGTCTCTCAGTGGCTGTATGATTGACAGAGATGATGGGTGGGCCAGGAATGTTCATTTTGTGAAGCATATAAAATCTCTCAGGTCTTAGTTTCGGAATGAACAAGTATATCTGCTGTTGTTTAATCAATTAAGTTTAAACTACTGTATCTTACAACCCCATACTGTTTGAAATATCAATTCCCTTAGGTGAAAGAAATGTAAGTAAACCAGGCCTGACTGGTCTGAGCAGTAGGGATAAGCGTCTCAGAATTAGTGGATGAAGTATTTCGATCTGCCTTATTTAAGTCTTTAGTTGGCAATCTTTTGGATCCATTGCTTTCATGTGTCCCTTCTCCTAAGGGGGTCCTGGAGGCATTCAGGTCCCCTAACTTTTCAGCCTACTAGATTATGCAAAGACTGTCTGTCCCAAGGAGACAGGGAAAAATTGGCTGGTTTGACCATGACTGTAGGGCTGCAAAGAGGCAGCTTAGAGAGACATGCAATGCCCACCTAAAATCCAAATGAAAATCATTCATGCTATTGTAAAATATAGGTTGGACATCAAAGATTAGGAAACAAAGTCTGAAGGAAAAGACATGGGACCGACTAATGTGTACCTGCATTAAGAGAGAAACCAGGGGATTCTGATAGATAGTCAAAAGAATGAATTTGCACCTAGATGTTCCTGAGGATATTGGTATGCATATTTCTCCTGAGCAGGGGCTGACAAATGTTTCTGCAATTTATTCCATGGGCCTTAACAGGCCACTTGAAAGTGGTGAGGAAATACGTTCCCCCTAGATAAGAGGTTTGGAATGGAGGAGGTTTGGGAGGCTATTCAGACTAGTCCTGTAACAAGGCTCCAGGCCCAATGTCGTTCCAATCGATTTCGATAAGAGAAATATCCCATTTGGGCCCTGTTAATCACTAACATTCTTAATGCAGATGCTGTTAATTGTATTCCTAAGGAATGGAAAGCTGCCAAAAGTGTGCCTATTTAAAAAAAAAAAAAGACTGCCAGGACCTTAGCTTATATAGGCCCATTTCCTTGTTAACTTTGATCATCAAAGTGGCAGGAAGAATTGTTATGAATAAAATTGAAGAGTGGGTACAGGTCAATATTATCTTGAGTCCTGTCCGAGACGGATTTAGGGAGGGCAAGAGAGCAGTAGAACAGTGTCTCGTTCCTAATCTGTTAATTGGGAAATACATGGTGGTGAAGCAACTATTCACCTATCGTTCATGAATTTAAGTAGTGCATTCAACTGTGTAAATAGGTCTGAGATGTGGTATTTATTAGCCGATCTGGAAATTCATTAAACCATGTTGTACATTTTACGTGCTATACACACCGACATAGCTGCTACTGTTAGGTAGGGACAGGATTGGTAGTGTACGGACTGCCTTATTCTTCCTAGAGGGGTCAGGCAGGGGTGCACTTTAGAGCCCCTCCTATTTCTATTGTATTTCAATGGCTTGAATAAATTCTTGATTTCCAATGGAGGGATATACCCAAGGTTTATTCAGTTTTTGTCCAGTCTCTGCTATATGCAGATGACCAGTTTTGTTATCCCGCACAGCTAATTTCCTAGAAGTTCAGTGGACTTGTTTGTACAGTTCATTGATGATATTAATTTAGACACTAATATCTCCAAAACCCATTTATTGGTCTGTAGTAGGTTGTGCTCTAAAACGTGGCTTCTAACTATCAAGAGGAGAGCTATATCGTGATCCAGTTCATTCCCATATTTGGGAGTCACTTTTGACCAATATAGCAATTGGATCCCATGTCTGGCTGTTAGATGACAGCGTTTTAACCAAGCATGTGATGACCTCTATAATTTTTCAGCAAAAAAGCTGTAGCTCCCCTGCTTCAAATCTGTAGGCTCTAATGTATGTCGGTTTGTAACCATGGTGCTGCTATTTGGGGTTACCAGAATTGTATAAAAGCGCAGTAGGAAGAAAATCGGGTTGTCGCAATTTGCTTGAGGTTGGTCCTGCTAGCCCAAGCTCTTTTGTCCATGATGAATTGGGTTTGGGGTATGTAGAAGATTTTATAAAATTAGCCTAACTCCTTTTCGGATTCCTGTCTAGCGTGGGGACCACACTTCTTTCAACATAGAAGTAATTCAGGATTGCCTAAATTGTGACTTGGAGCATAATATCCTATGGCTATCTTATAATAGAAATGTGGCCAATAAGTTGGGACATCCTGAATTGCATTATGCCCCCCAGTCCATTCCTATTGCGGATGGGAAAAGGATGCAAGAGCTGTTTTTTAACCTGGCCAAGAAAACAAGGGATACTAGGGCCTTGAAGAAACTCATCATGAGAGCCTGCAAGATTATGAAATCTACTTCCAGTCTTGAGCCCTATCTTACTCTGGTAAAAAATCCATGAGAGAGATCACTGCTTGTCACGTTTGGTTGGGCTCCATACAGCATGGATTATGTCCCACTAGTCCCTCTTGCCAGTTTGATCGCAACTCTATACTAACCTCTTTCTGTGATGTCACCACACAGCAGACCGTGGACCATCTGGTGCTATTCTGGCCAATGTATAACTTCCCTCAATGAAGCAATATGCTCCCCCATTTTAAGATCCTGGAATTTGTATCAATTAAGACCCGCTTTTCTCCATCTTCAGATGTTGGACGACCCAGCTATTACAGCTGCTGTAGACTCATGTCCTTTTTAAAAAGTACCCTGTATTATAATTAGAGGTGGGCGGAATTTGCGTAATCGTGTTACGCAAATCTCCACGAAACGGTAGAAAATGTCAGAGAATACGAAGAAATTCCGCGAACACGTGGAATCGCTTGTTCGCAGTGCTTTTTTCCTGTTCGCAATCGCTGTTTGCGTGCTCGGGGGAAATATATCGCTAACACGCATTTTGAGAACACGAACAAGCAAAAAATGTTGCGAAGTTGCGGAATGCAGAATTTGGGGCAATTTTTGCGTCTCCGCGGAACGAAATTATTTAAATTCCGCAATTTCCGCAAATTCCGCAAGCGGAACAAAATTTACCGCCCAGGCCTAGTTTTAATGCTGCTATAAATATGTAATTATCTATGTTTTTGCACCAACAGGAATGTTGTTCTACATCATATGTATTCTTTTTTTATGTTTTGTTTTTAAGATATTTATTCCTGATTTTTCAGTTTCTAAGGTCCATGTCCAAAGCCTTAAACAAACATGCTTACCAACTTTTGAAGAGTTATACTTAAATTCAACAATTATACTGTGAGGGTAAGCACTATCTGCAGATACAAGGGACTTCCATGGGCACTCAAGTGACTCAATCTTTCATGGGCAGACTAGAAAACTATACTTGTTCTAGCCTCAAATCACTTGTATGGCTACAAAACATTGATGACATATTTATAATATGGAATGTTGGAGGTAGAACATTGGAACAATTTGCGGCTTATATCAACAGTATCCATTCTATCATCCCATTCACCAGCAACAATACTAAACAGAAGCATCATCTCCCTTTTTTGGATGTGCTACTCACCATTTATGAACAAACAATTATAACTGATCTGTACCACAAGCGTACAGATGCTCATTTGTATCTAAACTGGACTTCAAGTCTCCCACGCTACACTAAACTCAGCGTCATCTACAGTCAACCACTTAGAATAAGACCCATCTGCAGGAATGAGGACACCTGTAAAGACCATCTACAGATGCTTGCTACATTATTTAAAAGGCAAGATTATACTCTGAATATCATACCGCAACAAATTGACAAGTCTTTGCTGTTGCCCAGGGAAGCACTTATTTGGAATACCAAAGGAAGAAACAAAAGTGACAGAACTCAATTTGTGGTTGACTATCATCCATTATCCCCCAGATACAGAAATATAATGCAAAAAACATTTCCCTTACTATTCACTTGTGAAAATTGCAAATGACTTTTCCAAAACTGCCAGTAATTTCATACCTCAGAGTTCCAAATTTACGATCCCTTACTGTGAGAGCTGAACTCAAGCAAGCTGTAACAAATTTAGGGTTTTATTGCCATGACTTCAAAAGGTTCATCACATGTGAATACCTTTTACAAACATCATCAGTAACTAGTTCTGTTATAAGAAGGACCTATGGAATAAATCAACATCTTACATGTTGTTCAACATGCATTATTTCTGTCATTCAGTGCAAACGCCAAAGCTGTAAAAAAGTATATTTAGCAGGGCTCGAAAAATCTGAAAATTTGTACTAGTCCTACAGGTCTAGTACTTTGAAAATCTCCTCGACCTAACAGTAACCTACTTGACCTCCATCTCTGAAAGTGGAGCAAATGTGACAAGATAAGATTTAAAGGCATCTTTATTGCTCGTTTGCTTTGTGAGCAATAAAAAGGCCTTTAAATCTTGTTATCTTGTCACATTTGCTCCATTTTCAAAGACTGAGGACAAAAGTTAGTATGGTTTCCTACTCGCCATAAAAGGGCGAGCAGGACCAAAAAATAGGTCAACCTCATTAAATTTACCTCGCCAATGCGAGCGGTCGAGGGGATTTGTAGAGCCCTGTTTAGGCCAAACAGTGAATTATCTCCGTATATGATTTAGGAACCAGAAATCAGCAATAATTAATAAGAAACTTGACCAGCCTTTAGCCAATCATTTTAATCTTGTGGATCATCTACTACCAGATTTTAAGTTTTTCCCTCTGGAACATGTCTTAAAGGAAGAACTTCTGGACTTCAGATAAAACTCTGTGTGCACTGATTTCAAATCACAGCATACAGACGGACTGAACATCACTGACAATACCATCTGATTACTGCATATCTTGAAGAGATCTCTGAACTGCGTTGATTCCCAATTCCAAATGGAATCTTCACTCATGATGCTTTTTGAAAATTCAGCAGTGTCACCTGTGCAGCCACTGAGCAAACCATGTTGTGTTGCCTGAGGAATGCGGAGGCTGAAACGTTGTAGTGGAAATATATTTTTGTTGTTTGTTTACGATCCCTTACTTTTGACTTGCCTATATCTTTGGCCCAGTTTGACAAATATACACAAACATTTCCCCAAAAATTTGACACCCACTTTTGCTGGGGGTTAAAAACATTTTGTTTTGCAGTTATGCCACACAATTGCCGGTGGATCTGCAAATTCACAGAAAGATTGGGAAAAAAACACATGCATTTTCGTATGCTTGTTTTCTGTATGCCCCAGACCCCGCCACCCATGGGCAAGGTCACAAGCATTTAGCAATTATTTATATAAGTTAAGTTACGGCTGGAAAGCAGCAGTACTCACACTTGTAGCTCGAGAACAGCATTTGACTCCGAGTACAGTCATGAATCAAGGCAGTCACCTCCCGAGAGTTCCAGGCTTTGCAGCACTCACTACTCTCTTGACTGCTTTAGCTGCCTTGTGTGTGCAAGAAAGAGACCTGCTTGTGAGGTGCTTGATAACGCAGCACTGTACTCCCAGGAGCAGAGGATTAGGCAGGTGGGAGAGTGCATGGAACGAAGTATAGCAGACGGGGTCGAGCGTCGCAAGCACCACAGACTGCCTGAGAAGGAAGCATCCCAATGACATACATGATGCAGCACTGAGTGGTTCAGTGGGTAATTCTCAGAGGATAGTGCTGAGAGGAGAGCAGGAGCAGTGCTGTGGGCAGCAGGGTTGTGTACATGGGCAGCACTGAGAGGTACACAGGGAGGAGCTGGTGAGTACATGTACAGTGTGCAGCGAGGTACAGTAGAGTGTGTGTGACATGTAGCGAGTAGCATCGCTGGGGTCTGTGAGAACTGATTTCAGAGAACCTGTCAGTGCCTCTGTCAGTCTATCAGGAGCTCTGTCTGTCTGTGTGTAAATCGTGTTATCTCTCTTCTAGTCATAACTTTTTCTTTAGCTTCCGTCCCTCAAACACTGTGCTTCGGGCATCTGTCTTCTAATTTTGTTTCTGTTGGAAACTCTCTTTGCTCTTCTGAGTCCACATCATGAACTCCTCTCTGCGTCTCACTACCTCGTTAATACTGCCTTATCTCTTTGCCATGTATAATATCTGTACCTCGAGCAAAAGCACCCGGTAAACTGTGCCGTTATCTATGTCTGTCAGGGTCTGACTGCGCTGTGCGGTCTCTGAGTGTTGGACCGCATCATTTAATATTTGAGTGTCAGATAGTGTCATCTAGTCATTAGGGTGTGTAAACTATTTTATTATCTTTTTCAGTGTCTGACCGTAACTGGCTAGGTGCCTATGTCTGTTGGTGTCTGACCGTGCTGTGAGTCTCTGAGTGTTGGACCACATCATTTTATCTCTGAGTGCCAGATAGTGTTATTTGGTCCTGGGGTTCAGGGCAATAAAGCCTTCTCTTTATGCCATTGATTGACATGAAACTGCCCCACAGCAAAAAGGAGTTGGTGGCATCAGAGATAATCTTGGAAATCACCAGTCGGGTTCTGTAATAGCGGCACACACTATGGAGACTTCTAGAAACATTTAAATTGCACCTGAGTGTAAAACTGTTTCTAGTAAACTGTATACCAGCTGCTTTTACCTTTCCTGAATATTTGAAGCATGTCAACATGAGGGGGTTAGTCTTTTGAAACCACAGTCAACAGTGTAACCACTTGATGCCACACCCCGATATCTGGCATGCCATCACATTACCTTCTGCTATGATTTAATGTGCCACAGAAACTGTAAGACTTTCAATGAAAAGGGAAGAATGCATGTGAATCTATATATATGTCCAACGTAAGTATGTGTAGAATTAGGCATAGGAAACCTTTAGAATACAAAATTACCTGTTGAAAGGTTCTCCCTCGATATTCTGGTCAAAATTTTGTCAGTTTAATAATTGGTCCAAAATATTTCTGACCCACACCTCTGGCTACCACTCTCCACACCTCCTGCCCCATATCACACATACACTCACACTCTATGTATGATGAGTCCCAAGCATGATACACTTTCGAGATCTTAAGAAAGTGAGTCAAAAGGTAGCTCTTTATGCTATGATGATGGATAATCTGTCATCGCTTATTGGTTGTCTCATGACTGGTGTCATTACCTGTTCATCGGACATTAGTCCAGTTTGGTAGAACCCTTTGGCAAATCCCTAAAGTCTAGTGAAACAGAATATCTGAAAGATACAGTAAGTCATAGATTCCTTACCATCAGCCCAGAAAGCTTTTCAGCAGCAGTACCTCTGCGCGTCGAAAGGTGGCATCAGTCGACTACGCTTTCGTCTTGGGCGGATAACGTTGCAGTAGCTACATAGACTCCACCCTCGTGCGCTGACATCAGTTCTTTATTTTTCCGCGCCAGCTAGGCCACATTTGGAGAGAGCAGCACCTCCAGTCACTATTTGACTGACTTTTTCTCAACTTTTGTTGACATCTTTTTCGAGTCCATTGGCTCCTGTTGCACGAAGGATGCCCGGCTTTAAGGCTTGCGGTTCTTGTAACCGACTGATGGTGACAGATCCGCACTGTTCATGCCACTTCTGCCTGCGGCACAACCCAAGGTCGTGCACCGACTGCCGGATCATGAATCCGAAGTCTTTGTGGGATTTGTCCCGAAAGCTTCTCGAGGCCCGGCAGTTGGCTCAGTGGCTCTCGAGATCCGGGTCGCGTAGGAGGTTGAGGAACCGGTCACGGAGCCACCATCAGTGTTTGCACTCGGGGTCAGGTAAGTCAAAGCACAAAAAGAAGTCAAAGAAGGTTAGTCGCTCTTCGATTTCTCCCCGTTCCTCGGCCGGTGTGACGCGGGTGGTGTCTCTCCCGTGGCTCAACGTGAGGAGCCAGAAAGGTCGGCTCCGAGTTTTCCTTCCTTCCCAGGACCTGGAGCGACCCCTGCCCAGTGTTGTGCTTTCTGCAAAGTGATGCATGCCAGCTTTGGGCAGTCCGACTCCGCCGGGACACCTTTGAGCTCTGAAGACTTGGCTGGGGGCCCTGGGCCTTCGAGGCCGGCAGCTCCAGCCTCGGCACTGCAGGGTCCCCTTGGATCTAGGCCTGGATCGGGATTGGCGCCGGTCAACCTTGTAACACCTCCACCGGTACATACTCCACCGGCACCATGTCCGCAGCCGGCCTCAGCTATGTCCCCAGTCAACATTGACCCCGGTCTCCACCTTGAGGTTAACACAGAGCCGGATCCAGCGCTGATGTGTACTTTTGTGCTTCTGTTCTACCCTGGCTTTTGAGAGCAGATTGGAAGCCAGAGGAGGGTAAGGAGGATGGGGAGGGGTCTGGGGACCCTTTAACTGACCAGCTAAGTTATGAACCGGATTGGAGCGAGGACCTGGTGGAAGCCAGTGGTCTTGATACCTCAACAGACCTTGGCATGTTGTCTCCTCCTACTGTGGCTATGCAGGAGGGAGCATCATACGCAATGGTGTTGCATAGGGCGGCCAAGGCTCTCCACCTCGAGCTACCTACGTTGGCAGTCAGGACTAAACTCCTGACAGAGGTACTTCAACCGGCAGTGAGCTCTTCAGAGCCCCTGCTACCGTTTAATGAAGCCCCGACGGACATACTTTTGGGCACCTGGTCCAGGTCCAATGCAGGGGCTTCTGTTGACAGGATGATTGCCTGACGCCACTGCCCGGCCCTTGGGTGATACTAATTTCTTCTCCCAACACTGCAACCCTGAGAACTTGGTGGTCCAAGCCACTGCCTCCAAGGGATCATTCCCTACTGCTACTCCTGATAGGGAATCCAAAAACCTGGACCATCTTGGGAAGAAGATGTTTTCTTCCTCCAGCTTGGGACTGCGGTAGGTAAACACTGCATGTCTGTTGAGCCGTTACACCGACTCTGTGTGGGGTACTGTTGGGCAAGTGCTGCCTCAGTGTCCGGAGAAGGCCCAGGCCATACTCTCTTGAGCAGTTGCCGAAGAGAGAGACGCAGCAAAGTTTACCATCCGCTGTGGTCTGAATACCGTCAACTCACTAGGCAGGACGATTTCCACGTTGGTAGCCCTTTGACAATACGCCTGGTTGAGGTTGACTGTTTTTTCTGGGGATGTCCAATCCACCCTTATGGACATGCCCTTCGATGGCCGTCGCCTATTCAGTGACAAAGCAGACAGCACGCTAAAGTGCTTTAAGGACTCTCGGGCTATGGCCAGGTCATTGGGTCTCTCCACCACCCGCCCTGCGCAGTCTGCTTTTTGCCCCTTTCATGGTTATGAAAGGGGTGCCCCACCACATCCCGCCCAGAGCAAAAGGCCAGTGCAGCCTCCAACCCTCCTAGTTCCACCTTTCAGGGCCACAATCTCCAGTGGGCAGCAGGATTCGCCATCAAGGGGCTACTCCCTCCACTTGGAGACTACCTCCCTTCATCCCTGCCACCTCAGTACCATCGCATGTCGAAGGATCAACTGGGTCTTCTCCAACATGATGTCTTGACACTCTTGGCCAAGGGTGCCATCGAATAAGTTCCTGTCCCAGAAGTAGATCATGGTAAATATTCCCACAACTTTCTGGTGCCCTAGAAGGACAAAGGCCTGTGTCCTATCTTGGATCTCAGGGATATCAACCACTTTTTCCAGAAAGAAAATTGCAAGATGTTGACACTAGCTCAGGTCCTGTCTGCACCCGACCCTGTACACTGGATGGTAGAGTTGGACTTGCAGGACGCTTACTTTCACACCCCCATCCTACCGGCCCACCGGCGTTATCTTCAGTTCACAGTAGGACACAAGCATGTTCAGTTTACCGTGCTCCCCTTTAGCCTTAGCAGCGTCCCTCGGGTGTTCACAAAAGTGATGGAGGTGGTCGCAGCTCATCTGCGCAGATCAGGGTTTCCGGTCTTCCCCTTTCTCGACGACTGGCTGTTGAAGGAAGGCTCGCCAAAAAGGCTGTCGTCTCCCACCTCCAGACTACAGCTGACCTCCTGCATTCTCTGGGGTTCTCCATCAACGTGCCGAAGTCACACCTGACACCCTCTCAGAAGCTCCTCTTCATCGGAGTGCTTCTGGACGCAATGCAGTTTTGGGTCTATCTTCCCGAATAGCGAGTCGGGGATATTCGAGCTATGATTCCAATCTTTCAGCCCCTATCACTGGTTTTGGTCAGGATGACCCTGAGGCTGCTGTGCCTCATGGCCTCATGCATCCAGCTGGTAGATCATGCCAGGTGTCATATGCAGACTCTGCAGCGGCACCTGAAGTTCCTATGGGTGCAGTATCAGGGGAATCTGTCTGATTGCGTCCAGATATCGAAGGGCACTGCATGACAATTGCAGTGGTGGCTAATGAACTAGGATTGTGTCAATGGCAGATCCCTCTCCTTTCCCCAACCAGACCACACAGTGATGACGGACGATTATATGACTTAACAACTACTGCCTAAACCACGACTTCTGGAACAACGAAGGCTAAACCACCACCATTACTTAACCACTACATTTTAAACCACTACTTCCTAAACCAGGCAAAAATAAGATTTAATGATACTTTTTCTTTTTATGCCATTTTTTTAAATACTAGTTAAAATCTGTTTTAAAAAACGAGCACACTAATCATATTCGGTTCGTGATTCGATAGCATTTACATGTGTTAAACTCAAAGCAACACTGCCATCTCAGGACATAAACCGGTACATTTATTGTAAACCTTTTTCTTCAACAACCTTAGCTTTAAGTAACTATTTCTAATTTATTCATCACGTTTTATTTTTAACTATATATTTTTTTATCGTATTTGTGTGGGGAGACCCCACACCCCCCATCTACCCATTTATATGTTTTCCTAAATTATTCTACGTGCAACTCTGGTGGTCTAAAAGTCGTGGTTCCATCCTTCGTTGTTCCGTCGTTCGTGGATATTACCTTCGTGGATCAGCCCTCTTTGTTGTTCACTCTTTGTTGTTCAGGTTAGTCGTTGTTCATACATCGTGGTTAAGGATGTTTCCCATGACGGACGTGTCCCTTCTGGGATGGGGTGGCCACATGGGAGAGGGGGAGACCAGAGGCCTCTGGTCTCTGGTGGAGTCTAGGCTCCACATAAACCTTCTGGAGTTCCAGGCGATCTGTTTTGCACTAAAGGCATTCCTTCCCTCTGTTCGGGGAAGAGTAGTACAGGTTCTCATGGACAACAACACCACCGCCATGTGGTACTGCAACAAACCGGGCGGGTTGGGGTCGTGGACCCGATGTCAAGAGGCTCTCTGTCTCTGGACTTGGCTGGAACATCAGGGCATATCCCTGGTGGTTCAACACCTGGCAGGTTCTCTGAATGCCAGTTCAGATGAACTCAGCTGCAGGTGCATGATGGATCACGTGTCTTCACTCGGAGGTGGCGCAAGGTCTCTTTCAGAAGTGGGGAGAGCTTTGGTAAGATCTATTTGCCACCGAAGAGAATGCATACGTCAACAAGTCTGGGGGTTGGAATTTCCAAGGCGGCACTCGCTAAGTGACAGTTTTCGTCGTGAGTGGAGTAGCGGTCTTCTATACGCATTACCGCCAATAGCACTTCTGCCCAGAGTGCTGAAGAAGATCAAGCGTGACCGGGCCCAAGTAATTCTTGTGGCTCTGGATTGGGCACAAAGAGTCTGGTATCCTGAGCTGCTACACATGGCCATCGATCCTCCGATCACACTGCTTCTTCTGGAGGATCTTCTGTCGCAGCAGCAGGAGACGGTCTTCCACATGAACCTGTTCAGCCTCCATCTTCTTGCGTGGAGATTGAGCGGTGGCAGTTGATGTTGTTTGACCTGCCTTTTGAAGTCTGTGATGTAATCTTGCTAGCCAGGCGTCCCTCCTCTACGATGGTATACGCCTGCTGATGGATAAAATGTGTGGCATGGTGCACAGCAAAGATTGTGGACCCCCTTTCCAACCCTTTTTCTGAGGTTCTCATGTTCCTCCTTTCTTTGGCTCAGCTGTCCCCTGTTGTAAATCATTTCGTTAAGGACATTACTTATCTTTTTCCTCCTGTTGCCTTCGTAATGCCTCACTTGGAGCATCTCCAACACCCACGGACCACGCACGCAACCTAGGATTCATCCTCGACTCCTCCCTCTCCATGTCGAAGTAGGTCAACGCCATCTCCTCCACCTGCTACAACACCCTCTGCATGCTTCGCAGGATCTACAAGTGGATCCCGACCGAAATCAGAAGGACGGTGACCCAAGCCCTCGTCCGCAGCAGGCTGGACTACGGCAACGCACTCTACACAGGAATCCCGGCCAAACACCTGCGACGACTACAACGCATCCAAAACACCTCCGCCTGACTGATCCTCAACGTCCTCCGCCACAGCCACATCACCTCCCACCTAAAAGACCTGCACTGGCTCACCGTCAACAAGAGGATCACCTTCAAACTCCTCACCCACACACACAATGCACTCCACAATACCGGACCAGCCTACCGGAACAACAGACTCAACTTCTACACCCCCGCCCGCCAGCTCCGCTCCTCTTCGCCAGCTTCACCCTCGCCGCCGTCCTGTGCATCCATCGAACAACCTCCGGCGGCAGTTCCTTCTCCTTCCTCGCCGCCAAGACCTGGAACACCCTCCCCACCCATCTGCGGCAGACCCAAGACCTGCTCACCTTCATAAAGCTCCTCAAGAACTGGATCTTTGAGCAGTAGCGACACCCCGTCCCCTCAGTGCCTTGAGACCCTCACGGGTAAGTAGTGCGCTTTACAAGTTCACTGATTGATTTTGATTGAGTGTGACTTGAACTTGGTTCTTATATACCTTAAGTGCACTCCCTTTGAGCTGTTACATAACTGTCTTCTCAGGCTTCTAACTCTGAAAGTGCACATTTTGGATCCAGATGGTAGAGCCTATCTTCCTCTTTGTAAGGATGCGGCGGAGGAAAGAAGGTGGGCAAGGTGATGGTTTGGCCAGTGTGGAAGGAAATAACCACCTTGGGAAGAAAGGAAGGTCTAGTTCTAAGGACTACCTCATCCAGATAAACAGCCAGAAAGGGAGGCTTGGAAGAAAGAGCTGGTAGCTCCCTCACCCTGTGCGTAGAGGTGATGGCCACCAGAACAGCAGTTTTCAAAGTTAGAAGGCTGAGAGGTGGGCTGCCCAAAGATGGCATGCATCGCTTCGTAGAAAGCTTGAAGCTGGGCAGGGGTGCTCTGGGTCCTGGGAAGGGAGAGAAAAACAGAGCCGACCATTCAGGCTCCACACATGGAGCCATTGGAGGGGCAGCACCCTCATCCCTCATCGCGCCGGCTGACGGACAGGGAGAAGTCGAAGAGCAACAATGCTTCTTCGACTTCTTTTTGTGCTTCAACTTACCTGATCCTGAGTGCGAAGACTTGGAAGAAGAATGATGGTGGCTCTGCGACCGGTCCCTCGACCTCCTAACCGACTGGTACTTCAGGCAGCGTGGAGCTGCCTGCAGGGCCTCAAGAAGCTTTCGGGACCACTCCTGGAAAGACTTCGGATTCATAGTCTGGCTGTTGTAGCACAACTTAGAGTTGTGGTTGCGCTCCAGGCAGAAGAGGCACACGCAGTGCGGATCCGTCACCAACATCAGTAGGCTACAAGACCTGCAAGCCAACCAGACCACACAGTGATGACAGATGCGTCCCTTCTGGGATGGGACGGCCACATTGGAGAGGTGGCCTCTGGCCTCCGGTCTCCGGCGGAGTCCAGGCTCCACATCAACCTTCTGGAGCTCCGGGCTATCGTCTTGCACTAAAGACATTCCTTCCCTCTGTTCGGGGGAAAGTAGTGCAGGTGTTCACGGACAACACCACCACCATGTGGTACTGCAACAAACAGGGCAGGGTGGGGTCATGAAACCGATGTCAATTGGCTCTCCGTCTCTGGACATGGCTGGAACATCAGGGCATATCCCGGGTGGTTCAACACCCGGCAGGTTCTCTGGATGCCAGTTCAGATGAACTCAGCCTCAGGTGCATGTTGGATCAAGAATGGCATCTTCACTCAGAGGTAGCGCAAGGTCTCTATTAGCAGTGAGTGGAGTTGCGGTCTTTTATACTCATTTCCACCTATACCACTTCTGCCCAGAGAACTGAAGAAGATCAAGCGCGACCGGGTCTCAGTCATTCTTGTGGCTGTGGATTAAGCACAGAGTCTGGTATCCCGAGCTACTACAAATAGCCATTGATTTTTCGATTGGACTGCCTCTTCTGGAGGATCTTCTGTTGCAGCAGCAGGGGACGGTCTTCCACCTGAACCTGTTCGGCCTCCACCTCCTTGCATGGAAATTGAGAGGTGGCAGTTGGTGTTGTTTGACCTGCCTCCTGAAGTCTGTGATGTAATCTTGCTAGCCAAGCATCGCTCCACTAAGACAGTATATGCCGGCTGATATATCAAATCTGTGGCATGGTGCACAGCAACGGTTGTGAACCCCTCTTTCTGAGGTTCTCGTGTTCCTGCTTTCATTGGCCCAGCTGTCCCCTGTTGTAAATCATTTCCTTAAGGGCATTACTCATCTTTTTCCTCCTGTTCCCTTCGTAATGCCTCAGTGTGACTTGAACTTGGTTCTTATATACCTTAAGTGTGCTCATTATGAGCCGTTACATACTGTCCAAAACAAGCGCTTTCCTTCTACTTGGATCGCACCAAATAATTTTGGGTGGACGTCCAGCTCTTTATTGGTTACGTGGGCTCTAAGAAAGGTTGGGCTGTGGACAAATGGACCATCTCCAGGTGGTTGTTCTGTGCATCAAAGCTTGCAACTCTTTGGCAAAGAAGGAGCTTTCAGTGCGGCTGCGTGTGCCCATTCCACCACGGCGACGGCAGCTACCACTGCTTTGGAACTGGGAGTCCCTCTTAATGACATCTGTCAGGCAGCTACGTGGGCATCGTAGGCACACATTCACTAAATACTACTGCCTGGACAGCCAAGTGCAGAGAGACAGCTTCCTTGGCCTTTCGGTTCTCCACTACTTTCTGGTGTGAACTTAATTCCCAGACCCACCTCTGGGGTTGGTATTGCTGGGGTAAATATTCTAAGGTAAGGCATCTATAACTAACTGTTTCTTTCAGATGAACAAGTTACTTACCTTCGGAAACGACATATCTGTAAAGAAACATAGGTTAGTTATAGATTCCTTACTGCCCCACCCATCTTCCCCCTTCTGCGAACTGACTTCTATAGTTAAGGACTTCCTTTCAGGGCCCTAGATTTGGGCACCAGTGGTCAGTGTCTTGCAGGGCTCTGTGCTTCTGGCGTGGAAAGTCGTGTACAGAACTGACGTCAGCAAACAAGGGTGGTATCTATATAGCTACCGCAACGTCATCCTGGCGGCCATGACGCCAACGCAGAACGCGGAGTTGACCGACGCTACCTTTTAATGCTGATGAAAAACATTTCAGATCCAGTCTAACGCCTCGGTGTAATTCTTTTTTAATTTTTGAAAAGCTTTATTGAAGAAAGAGACATTGATAAGCAAAAACATCAGCAGAAAGAGTAAAGATGCTTAAATATAGCATGGAATATTAACAGTGCTAATGTCGATGATTGGGAATCAAAAGCATTTTATGGGGATTTTAAAGATACAGGGAAAGGGGAAAGGAAGTGGAGAACCGCAGCCTTAAGGCCCGGCGGCGCAGGGTACGCCTGAAATCCCCGGGATTCACCTGCCTTGTCAAAAACAGAGACACGGACTCTTCGTCTGGCGTGGAAGATGGTATTTATTAGCTGCAGCTAGTACAGTGGTCTTAGAAGACGTTGGTATAACAAGGTTCAAAAGAGACTGCCACTTACCTCTGTGGCGCACAGGTTTATATACGATACAATACAATGCAAAATGCAATCACAAAGAGCATGAGCTATAGGCAAATGTTATAGACAATGTTTTAAGACCAAAGTAATTCGAGTTCCCGGTTTCGTTTGTCACTCGACCCCTTAAGTAAATTACAAATGAATCCACACAATTCAATTTACAAGTAGAGAAAACACAGCTGCGTGTTGTAGAAGGACAGTCATGAAACAGGAGAATGCATGAGACATGTAGCGAAGGACAGCAGATAAGATAACAATGGTGTGAAGCAACAAATTGTCCGGACAGGGATTAATCAGCTCAGACAGGAATTAGTGTACTCGGGCAGACCATGACACTCGTTAGTAAACATAGGCAAAGAAGGCACCTGACACGCAAAGGCAGAAACGACAAAAACATTGCGTTCGTCGAGCTGCCTGAGTGAGGGCAACATAAAATGGCAGCGATCACAAAATGAAGGCTGAGCACAAACAAATTCGTAATTTACAGAACCTCAGAAGGGGGAGGAAAAGAAAAAATGGTATTATAAAATATTAATATTAGAGATCAGTACGGCAGGTAAACAAATGGTACACATTATCAATATAATATATACAGTAAATAAAGAAGTGATATAACTTATAAAACCTGCAAAGGATAACAAATTCACAAAAAGGAGAGAATAAAAGTCCTTCAAAGAGTTGACATGAGTAGATTTCTTTAGAGTCAATTGATCCAGGTATGTGGTGAAAGGTAACCAGTAAAGATCTGTGTTACGTATTGGGTTACAGGAAGAGGCAAAGGCGACATCAAGCCTGTGAAAATGACATAAAGTGTTCCACCAACCCTGTATGGAGACATTTGTAAGGGATTTCCAATTGGAAGAAATGTGTTGGAATGCGAGACCAAGCATGAGATCGAAAAGACCACCTGAGTTCACAGGAAGATCTAAGGAGTCTGAAAGACTACCAAGAAAAAGAAGAGTGGTTGAGTATGGAACAGAAAGCGTGAAATTGCGAGAAAGATATGACCAAACTTTTCCCCAAACAGCAGAAACAGCAGGACAGAAAAAGAACAGATGTAGAAGATCAGCATTTAGAGTACCACAAGTCCAGCATTTAGAGTCAGAAGAGGGAAGGAAACGGACAAAGAAAGAGGAGAAAGGTAAAGTCGATGATATAGATAAAATAAAGATTGAGTAAGAGAAGCAGAACAAGAGATTCTTAAAGATCTGGACCAGAGCTTATCCCAAAGAGCAACAGACCAAGTACAGTTCAAATCTGTTTCGCAAGCAAGCTCCAATTTAGTTTTGGCACGATCTGGGTTAGGGGAAGAGAAAAATATATAAATAAGAGATGCTTTAGGGAGAGTAGAGAGGAGTGTAAGAAGAGGAGATTGAGGTGTAAACGAAGTTGAAGAAGGAAGAGAATAATAACGACCAAGAATTATTGCCATAAGAGTAGTACATTTCTGTAAAAAAGAATGTAGACAGTGGAACAAAAGTTGAAATTGGGGAAAAGAGCAAGGTAATAAACCATCAAAAAGATGGTTAACCCATATGCCACCTTTTAACCTCCAAGATGACCAGAAGAAGGGTCTATTATTTAAAATGATAAGTGAAATATACCATATGGGTTTTTTAAAAAAATGCTTCACACGTGATGGTAGTTGGGAGAATCAAGGGTTTTAAAAGAGAAAAAGTACATTTGAATAAAGGGAATGGAGTATAAAGAGATTTGGTAGAGAAACATATCATTTCACCAAAATAAAAGGGTAATAATAAAGATTGTTCATAAGGAGCCAGAGAGGAGTAAGTGGCGAAGGCTGTGATGAAAGCCAACGTGATGTCTGGCGTAAGGAAAAGGATTTATGGTAAAGACGGAAATCTGGAAAATTAACTCCTCCATTAGGTTAAGGTTTACGGAGGGTTACAAGAGAGATTCTAGGTTTTTTATTCTTCCAAAGAGATTTCGAGAGGGAGCAATCAATACGTTTAAAATAGAGGGCAGGAACGTGAACAGGTAACATGGAGAAAATATAGATTAAAATAGGGGCAATCATCATTTTAATTGAGTCCAATCAACCCCATCAGGAAAGAAAAAGAGGGTTCTAGGAGGATAACAATTGAACAATTCGGGATAAAACTGCGGACATATTTAATTTAATTGAAGAAGAAATGGAGCTGGAGAACCAAATACCGAGATATTTAATCTTTGAACTATTCTAGGAGAAGCCAGACGAGGAAAAAAGATGAGGGACACAGGTTTTGGTTAAAGGAAGAATTTCAGTCTTCTCCGAGTTAATCTTACATCCTGAAACTAGAGACAAAGAATCAAATTCGGATAGTAAAGGGGAACAGACACTTCTGGATTGGAGATAAACAAGAGAATATCATCTGCATATGCATAAAGTTTAAATTGACTATTACCATAGGGAAAATCAGAAATTGAGTCATAGTTACGGATGGAGGACAGAAATGGTTCGAGAGCTAGGACAAAAAGAAGAGGGGATAAGGGACAGCCCTGACGAACCACCCGCCGAAGATAAAAAGTAGAGGAAAGCTGACCGTTTGCGAGTACTGAGGCTTTGGGCGCAGAATATAACAGAGATATGAGAGATATGAATTTGGGACCAAAGCCATTTCAACATAATGAAGCAAACAAAAAGGACCAGCCGACCCTGTCAAAAGCCTTTTCCGCGTCAACAGAAATAGCGGCTAGAGGAATTGAAAGAGATCGGGCTTTATTCAAAATATTAGGAAAAAAAAAGAGAATTATCAGAGATGAGTCTACCTTTAATAAATCTGCAATGCTCCTTACCAATGAGATGAGGCATAAAGGTATCTAAGCGTAGTGCAATTAATTTAGCAAGTAATTTGTAGTCAACATTAATTATCAAGATTGGACGATAATTTTTACAAAATTTGGGGTCGCGACCATCTTTCGGACTAAGACAAATAGTGGAATCTTGAAAAGAGCCATCTGCCTTACCGGATATATAGAATGATTGAAAAAGCGTTAAAAGTTTGGGTTATAAAAGTTCATAGAAATGTAAATAAAACAATCAGGACTGGGTGTTTTAACTTTAGTAAGGGATGATAAAGCCACGGAAGTTCATGTAGTGAGGGGTCAATTTCAAGGTCTGGAAAATTGAGGTGAGAATTAGAAGATTTAGAAAGTTTCTCTAGATAATTCTGAATAAGAGAAGGAGTAGGAGGAGATTCTGGAGTATAGAGATGTTGATAAAACTATTGAAATTGGTCAAGTATTTATTTATCGTTATGTAGGAGAGTATTATCAGAAGAGTAAATAGATTCTATAAGAGTAAGTTCTTTACGAGATTTAAGATAATTAGCTAAAAGTTTTCCTGACTTATTACGACCACCATAATAACGAGCACTGCTACGAAGGAGAATTGAAGATGCATTATCAGTGGTACATTTATTAAAGTCTAGTTTCGCTTGCAAAAGATCTGGTGACATACATTTGTCTGAAGAAGAATAAAATGTATGTTCCAAGGATTTTATATGTGCTAGGGATTTTTTACTTTTATGAAGATATTGCTTCTTTTTCTTAGAAACAAAATTGATAATGAATCCCCTAGCAGTATCTTTAAAGGAGTCCCAGAGAATATGAGGAGGGGTACTAGGATCAGAATTCAATAGAAAGAAGTCATTAGCAAAGGAACAAAAAGAGGACGAAAGATTAGGGTCGGTGAGAAGTGCGCTATCAAAACACCATCGAGGTGGCTTGGGATGCGGCGGAAGTAAGTCAATATCCGTTACAATGGGTGCATGGTCCGAAATAACTATGGGTTCAATAGAAGAAGATAATAGGTTTCGAGATAAGGGTTGAGAAAGAAAAATGTAGTCAAGTCGAGAGAAAGATGTGTGAGGAGGAAAGGCAAAAGAGTAATACAAAGTGTCCGGATGTAAGAGTCTCCAAGAGTCAGTAAAAGATGATTGTAAAATAGTGTTAAGAAATTGTTTATGTGTTTTGTATGGAATGAAGCGAACAGTGGTTTTACGATCAAGGAATGGATCAAAAATCTGGTTACAGTCTCCACCTAAGATAAGTAATTCATCTTTATGTTGGATACATTTGTTCGTAATTAGAGGCCAAAAAGAGCAGTCAGGTTGAGTAGGACCATAAACATTAAAAACAGTTAAGGGAATAGAATCAATAAGCAATTAAGTTAATACCCATCTACCGCCAGTATCATTTTCCCGTGATAAAACTTTACATTTCAATTTTTAATGACATAGAATGGCAGCTCCGTTCTTTTTGTTGTTGGAAGGGGAGAATAAGACTGTACCAACACAATTCCTTTTTAATTTAAGGCATTCAATTTCAGTAAGGTTGGTTTCTTGCAAAAGGACTATATCAGGGTTATAAGAGGCTAAACGGGAAAGTTCTCTCTGTCATTTAATGGGATTAATAAAACCTTTTACATTCCAGGAAACAACTCTAAATCTACAAATAGCATAAAATCAATAAGAATAAAAAGTGCAAAAAAGTTTACATGTAACATACAGCAGAAAAGAATAAGAATGAGTATAAAGACAGGAATAGAACAGACAACATCAAAAAAAGGGCAAGGGTGAAAGAAGGGAAAGAAAAGGAAATTCGCGCAAATGGGAAAGATGAAATAGCAGAAGAGACAGTACATATCCAAAAGGAAGACTGAGAAGAACGTACTTGAGGGAGATATACAAGAGAGAAATGGGGCAATGGCGACACTTAACAGAACCGGACCGCTCGAAGAGTGGGAATCTAACCGCACCAGGACATAAGAAACAAAGGGAAGGAGCCACATAGGATGAGGGAACAAAAATCACGTACCTGTGTAAGGATATATAAAAGAGAAAACAAATAACAATAGGGAAACAACGTTAGGGATATACATTATAACATATATAACAAACAAACCTACATAATAACATATTCAAAATTATCTAAAGGTAAATTTGAATGCAGAACACCAACAGGAGCGCACCAAAAGTGCTGTAAGAGGACAAACAACAAATCTAAATATTAAGTCAGTCAGCCACTAGGAGAAGTAGAAGTAAACATGCCACTATTGGATTGAAAAGTCCATGTCGATTTTGGTGAGTGACCTTGAAAATACATGGGTGAAAAAAGCCATATCTAGCTCCAAGAGAACGCAAGGGCGCACAAAGGTTGAGAAACTATTTTCTTCTTGATGCAGTGGCATTGGAAACATCTTGAGGGAGGAACACTCTCTGGCCCAGCCATGAAACTTGAAGCTTGGATCTAGCTGCAGAAAGGTCTGAGAGAAGATCCGTGAATTTCAAGAAAAGAATGATGATTCCTCATGGTTTAGTTGAAGCAGATGAACGTGGACCAAGTCTATGGGCACTTTGGATGGTAAGAGAAGTAGTGGATGGCTTGTCCAGTAGTTTCGAAAGAAAAGAGGTGAAAAATTACACAGGATCATCACCCTCTAAGGATTCTGGTAAACCGTAAATAGGAAGATTATTCCTCCTATTCCTATTTTCCAAATCTTCAGTATGTTGCTGGAAGGCAAGGACCGGGTTCTCCAGAGATGAGATGCGTTGAGAGTTAGTTTGTATCTCCTAAACCTGTTGTTCCACAGATGTAATTCTACTATTCATAGTTGACCATTTTTCCGAAGAGCACGAATCTCCTCCAAGATTATTTCCATAGAGATAGGAGGGGGCAATTTGTCTGGAGATGGAGGGTCATGTTTCAAACGTTTGGTTGAAGTAAAAGGAGGAGAAGACTTGGCTGGTATGGACTGCGTTGAGGAAGAACAATTGGGTGTAGCTCCAGCCATTTGAACCGCAGCAGTAGAGATATGGGAAGCTGAAGAAGTCGGAACTTGAACACTCTTAGAAGGTACAAAGACAAATTATGGTTTGCGCAATTTGCCCATAGAGAGAACTACTGTCAATTGAGGTGTAAACAGTAGAGTTGACGGTGAATTCAAGGAAATTTAAGAAAGCGTAACATATACCACAGAAAATCTCAAATGAAATAAACTATTCAGAAAAATCTGCTTGGTATTCTAGTGCGCTTTAAATAGAAGCATGCAGAGATAAGAACAAGATATGGCCAATCAAAAATGTATTTAGAGAATTCCTTTTGAAAAAAAATCCAGCATTCAATGTTCAAGACAGACATTAAAAGATGCATGTATCCAGCAGATTAAGCCTTAGAGAATGACATTGATCAGTAAACAAATAGGATTCAGAAAAAAACATTCATCTATGGCAAATTATAAAGAAACAGGCATGGCAAAGCACCAAAATAATGAAGAGTGAAGCAGAAGCGTTGAAATATCCTCAATTATGTGGTAGGTGTTGTGGATGAAAAACAATAGTTACAAGTAAAACAGGGGAGCCATTGTTCCAAAACGAAGCACTTGAAGGAGTAGACAGCTCGGTGAGGAGAAACATGCTGGAAGAGGTGTGGCGCCACGGCTAGGGTGACTGACTCTGGAATCTGGGGATCACGGTTCGATCCCCGGCACCAGCGGCAGATTAGCCCAGCACCATGTGACTCTGGGCAATAGCTTGCTTAATCTTCCCGACGGCCCTCAGCGCCTAGAGACCCTTGTGGGTGATTGTGCGCTTTACAAATGTGGATTTATTATTATTAATATTTATTATTAGACAAAATGGCGGACGCAGCAGGGTCATAGGTGCGTTAGTGCCAATAACTGATAAAGCGCTATAGGGTGTTTGAAAACAGGGAGTTCACTCAATGGTGCTCAAGCACAGAGTCATGTAGGTCACATATTTCTTAGAGAATGGCATTGGTCAGTAAACAATTAGGTTGTAGGAGAAACCATTCATCTGTGACATATTAAGAGGGCACAGACAAGGTAAAATACCAAAATAGTGAGGACTAATGCAGAAGCATTGAAATATCCCCAGTTATGTGGCAGGCGTTGTTGATAAAAAAAAACAAGTGTTACTATGGCCACAGGGGAGGCATAGTTTCCTAACGAGATGTTTTGAGGATGTACACAGCTCAGTGAGGAGAAACGCGCTCCAACAAAATGGCGGGCGCCACAGGATCAGAAATGCGACAGGTCCGATAATTAATGAAGCGCTGTGCGGTGTGTGAAAACAAGCTGCTCACCCGATGACGCTCATGTTCCGATTCACTTAGATGCTAGATGCAGCCAAGGAAACACAGTGGAAATGCCACAAAGACTCTGCCAAGAGCCACGCCCCCACCTTGGTGTAATTCTAAGGTAAGGATTCTATAACTAACCTATATTTCCTACAGATATAACATTACCAAAGGTAAGAAACTTGTTAATTCATGAGACAGTCCACATCCGCAAGCGGCCATGAAGAGTCTGTCAGCATGATGAAATGGCGAGCAAAAAGGCACATCGCTACTGCACTAGAGACTTTTCATTCTATAGCAAGTTAACAAATATCCCTTAGACAGTTCTTTATGTGGTTTGCCAGCAAACCATTTGAATATTAAAAAACCTTGCAATGGTGCAACTCACTAGTTTTCTTAAGACACAGATACTAAAGCCACAAGACCAATCACACAAGTCATACTTGGGTAGCTTCCGGCCAATGACTGCAGTGTTCCATGAAGCAACACAATAAGTACATTTCAGTTTTAAAGAGTGGGATGTGGAGAGTTCAAGCATTACACAATCCACACACATTATTTATTCATTCTCCTACCTACCTAAGTCAGGGTATGAGCACTGCCTTGAAAACCTTCATTTAAGTTAAATAGTATTCTGAATTTCTCCCATTGAACATCTTTAAGTAATTTCTGAGCTTTGATTTATTAATAAGTGGTCCACAATTGTAATGTTTTTATTGACCAACAGATAACGTATTTTATTTAATTGATTATTAAAAATTGCCATTACACTTTATAAATGCTTCAATTCGAATCGCTATATACAATGCATCGGGGGTGACTGAAAGCTTACTCTATTAGACAAGATTATTGAGCTCCTTGTTTCCCACTTTTTCCATCTTACCTCTCTTTCGTGTTTGTTTCCTATCACCAGCAATCATCTTTTAGGATTTAGAGTCATGTCTTGAGTTAAATTTATCCAATGGACATGGCATGCCCACATTATTGGTGAGAAGGTCAAAGTAACCCAGCCAGGCTATCAAATAATAACTCTCCAGCCCTCATTTCAAAAGCCACTCTGTTCTATTGTACATTACACAGTAAATGCCATGCAGTCTCCCTCATATATTGACATTGTGGCTGACCCAGGGCCTTTTTGTTCTGTATGTGGTATGAGGGCCAGGGAGACTCATGTAAAGCCAATGGAGAACTATCAGCTAAGTGACAACCTTTAATGACGCCATATTGAATGGGTTGAACCAGTGTCTAAAGAGACATTGCTCTTTCATATTCATCTTAGCGTCCCGCTGATTTATTTTTTGTAATGGCGACTGCAGTACTTTAAGGCTTTATATAAAATGCACGACACTGCAAAATATGTCTCATAGTGTTGCAATAGCTATTGACTTGTTTTACTAAAAAGTGCTCAAGATCTACACTCCATCTTAACTGTTTCAATTAATGTATGTGTAGTTTTAAGTCAGCACGATACCTGAAATTGCAGACATTATCTTTATTCCAGACCTACATATTGCAGCGCAATGGTGGCATCATTTGTTTTCTTTAATTTTTCATGTCATTTGTTTCGTTCTAGATCATGAAAACTTTGCACAAGAAAGTAACCCAGGAAAACCGAATGCTCGCCCTCTGGATGATACAGCGAAACCTAGGACAGGATTTCCAGGTTATACAGATAATAACGCACTTTCTTTCTTAATTTTGCTTATTGATTGCAGAACAGCTAAATGGTAAAATACGTTTTGTTTTTACAAATTTCTAGGTTGCACATGGTGCTATGCTATATTAATCTAACTTTCATATGAACATTTCTCCATTTTAACTGCAGAGTTTAGGAAATGGTTATAAACACTTACCATTCAGGCTGCAATTACTATTTCCCTGCAGAAAGAACACATAGAGTTATAGAAGGGTAACAGTGAATTACGGGGATTTTCTTCACCAAGGGGTTCTTAGTGACATCAAATAGACAAGGAAGATAATCGAGTTGCTTATATCACTCAGAACCCTGAGTTGAAAACCATCCCTCAAATTAACTTGTTATCCATCTATAATATTATGTTACACATGACCTCCAAAATCATATGCCCTCCTTTCAACTGCTACTCAGGGATGGGGAGCCATACATAATTCAGCCTCTCCTCCCTGTCTAAAATGTAATTAAAATAAGTTTACCAGCAATCCCTAACCAACTCCCATCACCGTCCATGCCTTTCTTCCCCCTCCAACAGCTGGGCTTTCTGCCAAAGAAGACAATCAGCACTGTGCAGACAGGCTCTCAAAGAGCACTGTCAGCCTGGCCTTGAGGGCCCTCATGGTGTAGCAACAGTGGTTAGCAAGTTTTGTTTTCAACTGTAGCTATGCCAAATAAGTGAGTTATGACGTTTATAAACTGATATTATTAATACCAGATCTCCATGCAGCCTTACAAAACCATGGGTTTTGATCATGCTCCTGTTCTGTAGAACAGGAGACAGCCCTGCACATGACCTATATTGATAACTGCATATGGGTAATGGTCATAGCCACTGGTATTATGCAACGGGGGAGCACCAAATTATGCAGCACAGTAGATTAAATTATGTGGCAAGATATGGCAAATTATGCAAAATAATGCAGCACATTTTGTGATAGTATTACTTCATTGTTTTGGCATTTTTACAGATGTTAACCTTGTTCATGCAAAAGTTCTACTATATTAATGACCCAGATACGCAACTGAAATTTGAATAGTCAAACGTTGCGAAGGTCGTTCAATTGCAAAAGGTGTCGTCACAATTGTAGTCACTTTTGATATGTTTGAGCGCAATACATTTTTTTGTTAAAATATTTTTATGGATTAGGTAATGGATTATATGGCAATTCCAGTCATTTGACTGCCTCTGGATATAGTATGCTCTGCAAGCTGTACTACATGGCAATGGGATGAAAGAGAGTAGTAGTTGTTCTGTGTTTCTATAATGTTCAATTTGGAGTTCAAGTGCTTATGTGCAAAGTTAACAAGTTAGTGCATACTCTTTACCCTATGCAATGTCCATAAGGCCCAGTACACGGACTAGTAATGATAGACATATACAGGCTACTAATATAGTAAACATTGCTAGGCTGTTGGAGTTGATACAAAGGCATGGAAAGAGATATGTAGAAGCTGAAAATGAGGACTAGTACTGAGGTATTTGGGATCATAAGGGTTAATTGAGCAAAATATAACATGCATTCAGACAGGTAATAATGGGTTGAAGTATGGGACTTCAGGAGCGATATTATATAAAGTTTCCCAGGGATGCAACTGTTGTTTGCACCCTCTTTGCACAGCTCTGGGCAGGGCTCTCTGGTATTACAGAAGGGGCAGCAGACACTTGTGCAGTCCCTTCTGCGATACAGTTGCGCTGGTGCACATACAGCACTATCGTTAGAGGGAATCTCTTTACCTCTGCGCCATACGATAGACATAGGGGTAAAAGTAATGGAGCTGTCAGGAGACATCTGAGAGTGAGCCACCAAAAAGGCGGTGCACTGTCTGGGCGCCCCTGTTGGCAGCCCGCAGGAGGGGTGAAGGGGGTCCTATAGACCTCCTAGACATACCCTTGCAGGCTGATTCTGTCACTCACTGCCCCAGCCTGCAAGGGGTTCTCTCACCTCTCTTAAAAGTGCCGGCGGGTTTCCGCGTTCAAAGTAAAACATGGAGCGTCCGCTTGAAATCCACTTGGTATTTCACTTCAATGCGCTGCCCCAGGGCAGCACAAGTTCACCGGTGCCCCCAGGGCAACTCATTCAATTTAATATGACACACTCTCCTTGCTAGCAGCGAGCACACCTTTTGAAATAGGGCACTCGGCACTGATAAGGAAAATGCACTGCATCCTATAATGCAGCCCCAGATGTCTAGATTCTGATTGGGGTGGCTGATATTAAGGCGTTAGCATGGAAATGGTAATGCAGATTGGAGATGTCAGATTTCACAAGTTGTGCAATGTGCCAGTAGGGTGATAGTAGGGTGCACATAGTTTCTTATATTGAAGACACGTATACGGTTGGTGAGGTGAAAATAAAATAAAAAGTGGAATTAAAAGATGTTACTGCTTCAAGCGGTATGTATTGAAGCTGAAAACAGCTGCTGAATTGCTGCATTTAGAGTGCTTAAAAGCTGAACACTGGAAGATTATACAATGAAAAAATAAATCATTAAAATATTGCTGTCCATGCAAATGCAGGCACATTTTTCTTCTTGCATGGGCAGTAATATTTGGGAATTTTTAAAAGTAATATAAAGATTGCATACCATGCACACTCATTTGGCATCTTTGAATGATTCTAAAGCAATTCAAAGATTGTCATTTCCTGTAGTACTCGTGCTGCGCTTGCGCTGCAAGTGGCCGAGAAAGCCTATCATCAATGACGGTAGAGCTGCCGACCCTTGCAAAATGAAACACATGTTATATATACATATCTATAATATAATATAATGTAATGTAATGTAATAATATATTATATTATATTATATTATATTATATTATATTATATTATATTATAATATATTATATTATATTACATATTGATATATATATATATGGTTAAATTAGGGACATTATAGGTAGAAATTATCATTTTATCTTACTTTACTGTTAGTAAAACCTTAGAGGATGTAAAAGGTGAGCCCATATTGCCCTCGATGCCCGGGCTGCTGGCGCAAGTCGCCTCTTAGTTCCCATTCTGAATAGTTACCAAATAAAGAGACGGGTGCTGGAAGCAGGAATCACAAGAACAGGATTTATTACTCATGAGGAGAGCCTGTCATTTCGGACACGAAACACAGTGTCTTTCGGGAGGTGCTCTAACAAGTGAGCTGAAAGATCGTCTTTTATACCTTACAGAACACTTAGCATTACAATCACAACATTGTGAAACACAGAAAAGACATCCCCATGATCCTCGTGTCAATCCTACCCCACATATGTTCACAATAGGGACCCTTGACCTGCTGATAAGAGGGGAGGGCAATCACGCAGCTGAGTGTTCCGTTAACTGTTTAGGATGTGTGCGCCTGATCATAGCCCAGGGGGTGGGGTGGCCAGGATCAATAGTGGGTCCTTTGAAGAGGAGTGATTCCATACAATAAGCAGTAAACAGTATCTCCTGGCTTAGGCGATGACCTCAGACACGTGTGGACAGTCAATCGTGGAGGGAGGGTTTACTAACAGAGGGGTTATTCATGCAAGGAAAGGAGGTGCTGGTCAGGCGCGGCCAACAGAGGGGTTATTCATGCAAGGAAAGGAGGTGCTGGTCAGGCGCGGCCGTGACTCCCAAGGACAGGGTCTTGCAGAAGAAGAAGGTTTATGACTTGCCCGTGTGAGGGAGAAGGGAGGGGGAGCCAGGGTGTGCACAGGGACAGAGTCGCACAGAGAGAGAGGTCTTATGACTCATGCGTGAGGGAGCGGGGGCTATCAGGTGCAGCTGGGGAGGGCTATGTCAGCTAAGGCGAAGGATGCCTCTTCAAGAGGGAATGGGGGGGGGGGGGGTTGCGTGGGTCAAGCAGGAGGGTTGCCTTTCAGGGCAGGGTCGCGCAGAGGGAGAGGGTTTCATAGTCTATGCATGTGAGAGAGGGGGGGGGGTTCAGATACGCGCAGAAGGGAAGCCGGTGATTCTAATGAGCGGGCAAAAAGGGCCAGGGTGCCTAGAATGGCTGTCATGTACATATGGGTACGGGCTCTTACTGGCAGTGTGATGCGGTCAATAATTTACGGTATTCATGGTGCTCACAGGGAGAGGAGTGGGAAAAAGGGAAATGAACGCTGTTTATGTACATCAATTTCTTCAATTTCCACAGTCGCCCCTTTTTACATTAAAGAGTTCATTTTTGTAATTGATGGGGTTACAAATAAACAGGCGTCGTTGAAGAATTAGCATTTGTCAATACTAACATTTGGCATATAATCATGGACAGTTGATGTGATGGGCAGAACGCAGCACATAGGAAATTGCATTTCGTTGAGTTCCTAACATTTAAACGCACTACATAGCATAAATACTTCTGACTTTCTCAAAAATGTGACCAATGAATATCTTGACCAAGTAGTAGAGGGCGGAATTCAGTTCAATACACAAGGTCTCTTCATCACAGTGTCTTTTTAGCAGTGAGCCATCACTGGTAGGCTCTAGTCCGTGTTTTTTCGTTGGCGCTGTTTAGCACCTGCGGTGGAGCTATAGGTCCAGCTCGGATTTATCCTTACGCGTTGCAGGGTGCAGTCAGTCCTCTGCTGTTAGACCACAGTCCTGTTCCCTAACCAATCCGTTTAGTGGCGCCTTATGCTCGGCACCTATATTTCCGTGGCAACACCCTATTCCCACTTGAATGCAGTTCTTCCTTTTGGCAATAAGTCACGTGGAAAAGAGGGTGTGTGTGGTTCACATAGTCGATAGGAGAGAGGGCGGAGTTGGGTCAGAGTTCCTGGGACACACAAAAGGGACCAAGGGAGCAAAGGATAACAAGCAGGCAGGTCCATCAATCGGGCCCAAAGAAGGGGGACGGAGACTCCAGGCACACGTGGGTTAGCAGACGGAGGGCTTCAGGGCGGCCCGTCATTTCTCATTTTCCACGTTGAAATTGCTGTCTCGTCCCGTATCTCGTTGCTCTGCAGCTCCACCTTTGGTCGAGGTCACATGTGTCTCAAGATCTGCAGCCAGGCTGTACGTCACGTCCGACCCTTCTCTTCCGGTGATCGTAAATCTTTGAATAGGTACAAAACAAGTTTTTAGAGAACTGGCAGAAGAAGACATCTATGCATGTGAATTCCTCCCTCAATCCTACGCACTTGGGAGATACGCTCATCGGTCACAGTCAGAGGTCTATTACCAAGCAGTGCATATGTCGGCATTCTTACTGAGTTCATGCCAAGTTTATTCATCGTCCCATTTATAACTCAAATGGGGATAAAATAAGATTCCCATCAACTGCGCATTTCATCAAATTCAATATTTCGGAACATTTCCCTTCAAGGCTGGCTAACCTTTTCAAACAGGTCAGGGGCGCTATCATCAAGAGTCAGGTAAAACAGGTTTTTCTCGAGGGACGACAGTTACTCATGGTCATCATGTTTATATCCGGGACAGCAGCTGGGGTCTATCAAGTGGGGCGGGGACGCTTCGGGCATTCGCGCTTGGGTGCAAAGGGGTGGGGCAATCTGGGCATTGGAGGTCAACCTAGACGTTGGCGTTCGTCTCTGATGAACAAAAAAATAAGGTGCCATTGACATACAGTTCCCCTATAAAAGGCCAGATTGGGGGACTTTAGTCGTCTTACCTGTCCTTTCCTTCTCAGCCAATTCGAGTTCATTCATTTTGCAGAAAGGAGAGGCAGTAATATGGCGAGATACGATCATTTTAGTTTCGGTCAATTTCGCTGAACACCTTCGCGTTCAATAAGTATCCAATCAGACTGGTGCCAGCGGGGCACCATTTTATATACAAAAAGGAAGATGGAACAGGGGGGACTCTCGTAGAGAGTGAGAGTCGTCCGCAACCTAAACGAGCTATTCAGTACACATATGACATGTAGAGAGAGAGAGAGAGAGAGACAGATAGAGGGAGAGAGAGAGAGATCGAGGGGAGAGAGAGAGAAAGACGTGTACGGTAATAGGCCATTTAGTGCTCTCACAACACAGAACGACAGGGGTCAGGTAACACGCAAACACAGACAGAGGGAAGACATAAATCCGTACATTACATACACACAAACTCAGACAAGGGAAGACAGTACATGTGTTACATACAAAAGCGTTCACGACAAAACACAAAACAGTTGTTGGCCAAACAAAAACCTCCTTGCGCATGCTGCGCATTTTTAATATTCTATTTATCCATGGGCTGAGTTCCTTTTACCTTTCCTCCTTCTCTTCTCGTAGGCTATTTTTGCGAGCGCTCCCAATTGCCAATACTTACACTTCGGTCAGCCGGTCAGAAATTAACCTGGTCGGGCTATTGCCCATAGGTGGATCTTAGACCACTTTCGAGTGTCTTCCTTTGGTTGGAAGTTCTCCAGGCTGAGGCAACAGAGGGTATTGGTCAGGAGAACAGTCAGGCAGCTTGGTTATATCTATAAGAGGGTGAGAAGGAGGTGGTACATTTCGAACATCAACAATACTTCTAACTTCCCAGACGGGTGGTGCCTGGGTACCCTTATCTCAGGACTTTTCCTAGTCCTTTCCCTATCTAATTAAACGTCATAATCGCGTTATCTAGCGTGCTAATTTCGAGTCAATTTCCGTCATACAGTACCCGTCAAGTTTCTATGTCAGTCCATCCTCCCAGTCGTTAGGCTCTAACGGAGGAACAGTCATATCTACGTCTACGTCTGTCAAAGCTTGTTAGCATAAGTACTATGCTCAGATCCCCTTTTTCTCCTTTTGTCGGTCGCTCGATCGTCGCTTTTCCATACTTCAGCCGACGTTCCGACGGGACCTGCAGAAGGGAGGAGAAGAAGGGGGGTGGGGGCAGCATTCAAAACACATCAGCGCGCATAAATCCGAAAATGTTTTTACCTACCACATACTCGACCTATCTCCCCGGGGTGCATTCTCTACCATCTCGGCGTTTAAGCCCAGAGGGACCAGTAGCGTCAGATAGATAATCATCGATGGTCTGCGTATCTACATGAATCACACGATCGTGGCCTTATAGGTCGTGTGCAAGGGTGGCGGTCAGGTGGTATTTCTGTGGTATCGCTCAAGGGCGTCTAAAAACACCTTTCCGGCTGCCTGCGATACATAGTGTAGCTGCTAAATACCGGGCCTTTTTAACCTTCAACCTTAATCATACTGCATGTATTTTGCCTATATCGATGACAGTAGCCATACATTTCAACAACATTCATAAATATAAACGCTACGATAATATTTGCGTGTTCAAAGATTTTAATGAAAAAAGGTTGGCGCACAAATACGGGCCTACAAACCAGTGGGCCGGCTACGGAGAATAAAGTCGGTGGTCATTCATTTCGTAAAGTGCAGCAGTGAAATAAAATCATATCGAACTTTCTTACACTGCAAGTATGATGCATGCCAATAATTCAATTTTTCAATAATTTTATCTCACTGTCCAACTATTACTCAAGATCTAATATTTACCAATTCATTGTCCGAATGCTCAATCAGCTCCTATTTCATACCAATTCATTGCTTCCAACACATAATTAGTACCCACTCTAAATCAGCTCATTGTCCCAGCACATAATCAATATCCATCTTATATCGCTTTCTTTTCCAAGCACATACTCAATATCCTTCATATCTACTTTCATTGTCCAAAAACTGCATACATATCTCGGGGCAAAAAGCTGCGCAATCAGGGTGCAACAAGGTTTATTTAAAAAGTCTCATTTTGTGTCAGCGCCATTTTGGGCGAGGTCAGGCAAGTCCCTGCATAGTCAGATTGCCTCCGCTGACTCGTAGTAGGACCAGAACCTTCCGTTGGTGGTTTCAAAAGTTTTTCGCAATGGGTTAACAGTTTAGCAATATGGACCATCAGTCAAAGAGTGGGGAGGGCGGTAACAATTTTTCCTACCGGGTCATTCTGGTGTTCCTCCGGAACTGAACAAGTCTGTGCCTTGGCTGTATTTTAGCCATTTCCAAACTGAGGCTGGCGCTGGCAGGAGTGCGCCGATGTCGCGGTTCCCAGTGAGGGGGACGGGGGCGCCCATGCGGAGGGATCGGGGTGCCCCCCGGCTCTCATAGAATCTTCAAAGTTGAGGAGAGAAGGCATGGGGCGTGTGCCCGTCCTGGGCAAAAGACCGCTTTTCGATGTTGACCCTCTTTAAGCAAGAGCATTGGGGTGTCGCTGGAAGCCTCCACCTGGAGGGAGGTGGGGGAGGGTCGTTCGCGCCGCCTCCCCCTTCCAATGACCCCGCGCCGTTCTTCGGCTCCAGCGCTTCGGTATTAGCCGTGCCAGCCATTGAAGATGGGGGGGGGGGTCGGTGGCTGAGGCAAGACATCCCCCCCCTTTGACATGTGGCGGGACTACCTGCAACTGTCCAGGCGTTGCCGTGTGGCTGGACTACCTGTCACTCTCAGGCGTTGACATGTGGCGGGACTACCTGTAATCGCCGCCGTCCTCGCCTTGGCTTCGGCCTTCGAAGTGGGCCGGATCAGGCGAGAGAGAGAGAGAGGGGGGGGGTGGTCGGTGGCTGAGGCAAGACAGCCCCCCCCGTGGCCTGCAGGGCAGCAGAAGAGGGGAGAAGGAGAGGTCATCACGGTTTTCTGGGCCGTCCGCCCCACAGCCTCCCCTTCCGACTGCGGCCAGGCGAGCCCCGCATGCCTCGAGGCCTCACCTTCTGGATGGGCGTAACCGCGGACCTGTTGCACTTTGGGAGCTTCCGGAATGGGGGTAGGTACCTATTGATTTGTATCTATTTCATGTGACTGTTATTTGGGCGTGGTGGGCAATGAGGCAGACATGTTTGGAGCAGGAGTAGGCAGCATAACCTAGCTACCTCGTGGCTGTCTTGCTGTCAAGTTTTTCGCCATTTTATATTTCTTATTACGAACTGTTTCTAATGTTTCTTATTTTTAGTGAAGTCGAAAGCTCATCAGGGGGTTACTGACTTAGCCTGATTTCTTTTTATTTGTATTCTTCTTTTCCTTAGCGTGTTTCGAGCTAAAGTTTCTGTGAACAGGGTACGGTGATCACTTCATATTTTTATGTGTCCTTTTCATTAGGGGTACTCCTGGACGGACCAGACGAGTTACCTCCAATAAATGGTCCGGGGTGGAACTAGATTATCGACCAAAAGGGGAATATATATTCCTTCATTAGGGTATCATCCTGGGCAGACCAAACGATGTACTTCCACTTACTAGGGTAGCCACCTGGACGGACCAGATGGCCTACTTCCACTAAATGGCCCATGAGTGGGGAGCATATGTCCTCCATAAGGGTAGCCTCCTGGACGGACCAGGCGAGCTACCCCCCAAATAAACAATCAGTGGGGAGTGGGTAGGACTGACGAATTCACAAAGGGGCATAACCTACCCTTTACTACTTGCAAAGACTAGACAGAATATTTCTATTCCACGTTGTTTGCAAATAGAAAATACCTCAAACGAAACAATTCCTGGAACAACAATGTCCAGGCAACCAACCAATCAGTGGGGAGAAAAACAGGCATGACGGATTACAACGGGGACAAACGTCTGCATTACCTGCCCTTCGCTATCCATAAAGGAAGACAGAATATTTCCATTCGTCTCTGTTTGTAGACAGGGAAGATCTCAAAGAGCAACAATCGATTATTAATCGATTTCAAACAATCAGTGGGGAGAAAGGTAGGCATGACGGATTACAACGGGGACAAAAGTCTGCATTACCTACCCTTCTCTATCTGCAAAGAGGGACGAACGTTCCTATTCGCCGCCGTTTGCAAACAGAGAATGTCTCGTTCTCAAGAAGAGAACCAATATTTCAAGTAGCATCCAAAGCTAAATGAACCAATAACAACAATATCAGTATTCAAATACCGATTCCAATACAATCAATCAATCAATCAGATGGATAAAACCATCCTACCAATCAGGCGCGAAACGCCCTACTTAATCTTACCCGGACCGGACCATGCGGACAGTTCTTCGTCTTCCTCCTCCAGCGCCCAATTGTTCTCTTACTCTATGCAGCATTCCTGTGGGATTCCAGTCAGGACAATAGGTCACTCGAGAGAGGTCCGTTCAGAATCGGTGAAGTTCATTCAATCGGCAGCCGGACGAGGGCCCTCTCAAGGCAGGTATACTCCGATCATTTAGATATTCACCTCATCGTCTGGATCTCTCTTATTGGACCTCATGTCACTGATGGACCCCGCGTTGGGACGCCAATTGTAAAAGGTGAGCCCATATTGCCCTCGATGCCCGGGCTGCTGGCGCAAGTTCGCCTCTTAGTTCCCATTCTGAATAGTTACCAAATAAAGAGACGGGTGCTGCAAGCAGGAATCACAAGAACAGGATTTATTACTCATGAGGAGAGCCTGTCATTTCGGACACGAAACACAGTGTCTTTCGGGAGGTGCTCTAACAAGTGAGCTGAAAGATCGTCTTTTATACCTTACAGAACACTTAGCATTACAATCACAACATTGTGAAACACGGAAAAGACATCCCCATGATCCTCGTGTCAATCCTACCCCACATATGTTCACAATAGGGACCCTTGACCTGCTGATAAGAGGGGAGGGCAATCACGCAGCTGAGTGTTCCGTTAACTGTTTAGGATGTGTGCGCCTGATCATAGCCCAGGGGGTGGGGTGGCCAGGATCAATAGTGGGTCCTTTGAAGAGGAGTGATTCCATACAATAAGCAGTAAACAGTATCTCCTGGCTTAGGCGATGACCTCAGACACGTGTGGACAGTCAATCGTGGAGGGAGGGTTTACTAACAGAGGGGTTATTCATGCAAGGAAAGGAGGTGCTGGTCAGGCGCGGCCAACAGAGGGGTTATTCATGCAAGGAAAGGAGGTGCTGGTCAGGCGCGGCCGTGACTCCCAAGGACAGGGTCTTGCAGAAGAAGAAGGTTTATGACTTGCCCGTGTGAGGGAGAAGGGAGGGGGAGCCAGGGTGTGCACAGGGACAGAGTCGCACAGAGAGAGAGGTCTTATGACTCATGCGTGAGGGAGCGGGGGCTATCAGGTGCAGCTGGGGAGGGCTATGTCAGCTAAGGCGAAGGATGCCTCTTCAAGAGGGAATGGGGGGGGGGTTTGCGTGGGTCAAGCAGGAGGGTTGCCTTTCAGGGCAGGGTCGCGCAGAGGGAGAGGGTTTCATAGTCTATGCATGTGAGAGAGGGGGGGGGGGTTCAGATACGCGCAGAAGGGAAGCCGGTGATTCTAATGAGCGGGCAAAAAGGGCCAGGGTGCCTAGAATGGCTGTCATGTACATATGGGTACGGGCTCTTACTGGCAGTGTGATGCGGTCAATAATTTACGGTATTCATGGTGCTCACAGGGAGAGGAGTGGGAAAAAGGGAAATGAACGCTGTTTATGTACATCAATTTCTTCAATTTCCACAAGGAGGGGTGTGGTCTGGCGCCAACCAAGATAGCTGTGTAGTCCATGGCTCTGCTGCGGCTTTCCCGCCCTTAACTAAATTCTGACAATTTACAGAGGGCTCTGACCAGTAAAATCTGCCTGGAAACCCACATAGCAGCAGAGCATCATGCTCTTTCAAAGTGGGCCGCGATTTACGGCAGGAGAGGTCCGAACATAACATGGCTTCGCCGCCAAGGTGCGCCGCTGAGAGCTTGCGGAGGGAGGATCCTTCCTTGATTCGTCTGAGCCCCAACAACCCAGGACAGGCCGAATACGAGAGAGGCTTACGGCCGGTGTCCTAAAGCCTGATCGGACCCAGGCCCTGCGGCGGTGCCCTGCGGGATGCTGGGATCTGCATGACCGATGGCGGGAGAGACAGGTGAGGCTGATGGCGAGAGTCCGACTGAGACGTGGGAGCCAGCCCAATGCTGTAGCGGGGGATGCGGAACATCCTGTTGAATTATTGCTCTCCTCTACACGCGGCCACACTCCAAACAAATATCTACCCGCTCCAGAGCCTTCCTTCACCAACTGGGGGGTGCCGGGGGGAACCAACAATGTGGCAGAGGCCAGGCTGTGACTGGGGCCCTGGCATCGCAGCCTAGGCTGTAAAATGGTCGTCAAGACTGGTGGTACCCTGTCTCATAGGGGAGAATAACTGCGGGATCAGACTGAGTCCCCTCATCTCTCTTGGAGGCAGGGCTACTGCATAAAGACTCTGGCAATGCACATGAAAACCAGGCCACAGAGGTAGGGACCTTGATCAACGGGGCCCTTAAGCTTTCGAAACAAGTGACTTGGCCCTGGGACAAGGGCTACACCCAAACCGCACAGGGTGAAGCCAGAGTGGCCGACTGGATGGTTCCCGGTAAATGATCAGCTCCCCTTCCTTGAATAAGAGCCCAAGAACTACAGGGAGGCCCCCGCACCAAGGGGGAGATCACGCTGCAGCCTGAGGATCACGAGAACTGTTGAGTCAGGACAGCTATACAGGTAGCAGCGACAGGAAAGTCTGGCGCGGCTTTGAGGGGGGAGGTCATGGGCCCATCGGGGGGTTTTGGCCTGGACTGAGATACTGCGGTGTCTTTTCCGCCGTTCACCCCAGCGGAAGTACACACAATGTGCCCCAATAGAGCCCCTCCATAGCAGAGTAATACATTTGATAAATGCACAATACCCAGGGTACAGATGTCAGACGGGGGGAGCGGCACACAGAGCTTAAGACCCAATGGAGCCTTCACTGGGTGCAAGTCTGGCAAAGATACATGAACTGGGGACAACGCTCGAATACAAAATTGATAAAGTCACATTCGAAGTGACCTTGCGGAGAACAGACCTGATATAAACCTCTGAAAAAGTGCGCACAGTAGAAACAAATATCGCTGAACCGCAAACTGCTTCCAAAAGAATGGAAAAGCATAACAGCATCTCACACAGCAACACAAACTGATGGCCGCAAAGCTTTAGGACCAGAAAGGGCTATCCTGGAGGAATAACATTTTAGTGATGGGGGTGCCTGAGGGGGCAGTGGGCCCAGATGCAGGACTCTTTTTAGAAGACCTCGCACTTAACCACCTCAAACCCAAGCACCTTTTGAACTATTTCTTTGTAGAGGGAGCGTTTAGATCACTGGCGCCCCTACTTCTAAAACCAGGGGCCCGCGAGGACAATATTTGCATGCATCCTTAACTTCCAAGATCGTGACATAATACTACAGTCTACTCGGACAAGGGGGGGCCTACCCTCTGAATACTCTGTAATCCGGTTCTTCTCAGACCTCACTCTTATGGTACAGCGGCAACGACACACCTTTGATGAGGTGGAGAGAACCCTGAGATGAAAAATTATCAAATATATGATGATATTTTCTGCTAAACTTAGAGTCATTGACCACGACAAATCTCTATATTTCATAAGAACTGATGAGGTATGGGACTGGCTTGAAGGAGGGAAAACATTTCTTGACAGCAACGGCAGGACCATGGCCGGAAATGGGACGATCAAAAGTGTTCCCCTCCTGGTGGAACACAGACCAACGAAACTCAAGCACATACACAAACTCTGAAGACGACGCTGGACACCGAGCAGCAGGAGGGAAGGGGGAGAGTGAGGACACATTTCAATATCCAGAAGATAAGTAAGAACAGGAAGGAAAGAGTTTGTAAGGTAATCAGGGCCTTTCTGATATGGTGAAAGTCTGCTGAGGAGGGGTCTATGACTTTGGACAACATGCTGCCTCTATGGCTAGCCCTCAGATGCTAAAGGGCGGGAAGGTGCCTGTGGGTACATACGTGGTAGAGCCAGCCAACCCAAGAAGTAGTTAAATGGTTTTATAGGGGCGACAGGCGCTCTGCAAATTGGGTAGGTGGGTTGTTTAAAACCTACAGTGCAGGGTAGCAGGGAGGGGGGTAATTGCAAAGGGAATATGTTTTTGAATATGAGATTATGTTTCTTATATGTTATTGTTGCGCTATACATTGACCCATTATTTCAGACCAAATGCACCTGGCGGCAATCGAGGAAGGGAGGGATGGAGAAGGAGGTGGGAATGGACCCTCATATGCATAATACTCAGATATGGCTACAACACCACAGTTCACAACCACACTAACATTGCTTACCTGGAAATTGAATGACCTGAGGGACAACATTTAAAGGACTATGGTCATGCAGTACCTACGTAGGTACTCCCCCGACTTAGTCCTTCTCCAGGAGATGCACTTGAAAGGCAACCAGGGTCTAGCACTCAAAAGATACGGCTACATGTTAGCAGCCCATGCTGGCTTTACGACGGGATCCCAATGAGTGTTGATACTAGTTAAAAACTCAGTGCCACTGATAAGGGACTGCACCTGGCAGGTCCCTCTGGGCAGATTTGCAACACTGACCGGAACATGGGCGGGGCGTAACCTCAATATATGTTTGGTATACATCCGACCAAAACTCCATGAAGGCACCATCCCTGAACTAAGGAAAACACTACTGGATATGCCACCAGGAATACACATACTGGGTGGGGATATGAATGCAGTGATATCACGCGATTTGGACAAACCTGCAGCGCAGACCTGCACGGGATGGACAGAGCCGCTGCGAACATTTGCGAAGGCAATGGGTCTAGCACACCTATGGAGACTGCATAACCCAACCAGTAGACAGTATACACACATTTCTGCTGCACATGGATCTGGGTCATGTATAGACTGCATGCATGCGGGATACTTCTGAGGAACACAGCATATAGCCAGAGGCATCACGCCACACCCCCATGTAAAGCATCCTGGCACTTTCAGAGTAGAGAATTCCAAGATACATTTAGCTAGTGAACGCAGCAATATTTTGACAAAAACTCTGGGTCTGTGTACTCACACTCCATCTTGTTGGAAAGCTGCTAACTGTGATATCAGCAGCATGTGAGTAGATGGATGCGTGGTGGCAAAAAACGTAGCTCTTGGTTACCCGTGTTCCATGAAGTAGCATGCCAGAAGGCTCGTAAGCACTCTGTTTTAAAAGTATTTAATTTTTAACTTCACTGGTTCCAACAGGCAATCACTCACTCCCCTCTCACCTGGTGTGGAGCATCGCTTCTCCCCGGTCCACCGCAGCTTGTGCTGTTTGTGTGGAGGGAGTCTTGGCGACGAGCTCTCATAGTGCCCTCACTTCCTGTGGCCCGAGTTTGGCGGCCATTTTGGGGGTAGCGCTCTAGTGTTTGTCAGACTCCGGCTGACATAAAGGATCAGCTCCGCGCTGCCGTGACAGAAAGCTGCTAACTGTGATATCAGCAGCATGTGAGTAGATGGATGCGTGGTGGCAAAAAACGTAGCTCTCTGTTACCCATGTACCTGAAGTAGCACGCCAGAAGGCTCGTAAGCACTCTGTTTTAACCTCTTCGCCGCTAATGACAAGGGTAACTCGTCATGAACTTTCCATTCATTTCAATGGAAAATTAATGTAAAATGACATCAGTGCCTTAGCAGTAAAGGGGTTAAAAGTATTTCATTTTTAACTTCACTGGTTCTAACAGGCAATCACTCACTCCCCTCTCACCTGGTGTGGAGCGTCACTTCTCCCCGGTCCACCACAGTTTGTGCTGTTTGTGTGGAGGGAGTCTTGGCAACTGAGCTCTCATCGTGCCCTCACTTCCTGTGGCCCGAGTTTTGTGGCCATTTTGGGGGTAGCGCTCTAGTGTTCTGCAGACTCCGACTGACATAAAAGAACGCCATGGGCTCAGGGCCACCCCCCCTGTTCGATCCACCCCGGACAAATGGGTCATCTGTTACAATAGGGAGACACTTCTGGAGCTTGACCCTCTAAGAGGAAATGCAACCTGCCCACGAGTTACACCAAACACAAAACCGACGGATTAAAACCCCTGTCCAAACTGCCTGACCCACCTGCCGCATATAAACCCTCTTCCAATTAGTTAACTGGCACGAGCTGACAGGTCTAAACCACCAGGAAATAAGGCAGAGGCACTACATAGGGAAGTTCTGTACATCCATACTTTGTCAGATAACACTCTCAAGCCAGCACACGATGTAAGGAGTAAGGGCGGCTTGAGCTGTTGCCTGCAAAATGTTAGATCCCTTCCCAAACACGCAACCGAGACACAGCTACAGATCGAGTCTAACAACCTGGATGTCCTGTTTCTGACAGAAACATGGACGGTGGCTGAGTTGGAGTCAGAACTGGGTCCAGCTTACCCTGTGGGATACAAGGTCCTCCACAGCCCCAGGCTCAGGGGACGAGGGGGAGGAACTGGAATCCTATTCAGGAAAGAATTGAACATTACTATGCTGGACATAGACAAAATATCCTGTGTAGAGTTTCTTGGAATCTCAATAAAATATGACTCAGGTCACTGCCTAACCGGCATGGTGTGTTACAGACTACCAGGGGCCATCAATGCCATGCCACAGCAGGAATTGATTGGCGTTATCAATAATATAAAACAATAAGGGGGGGAGAAGGAGGATCAATCGGATCCGGAAGGGCTGAGATTACCACTCCAGAAAGGCGAGTGGAAGGTCCAGCCGCAGTCGTAGCCCTGGCAATTGTGGTAAACAAGGAAGAGGCTGGGCTGTTCCTAAAGGAAGAAAGGGACGGTCACTAAGGTGCAAGGGGTAGTACTCAATCGAGAGTTAACCCTGGGTATCCATTGTGTTGGATATAATGGCCTCACACACCCTTGCGAGTGTCATGCTTCATCATAGGCAATGCTCCACGTTGGGTAGGCGGTGCAATGCCTAACGGGCATCCCTCAAAGAGGGGCTCTTTGTCGGAGATCTTTTATCCAACTGCCTGTGGGTGAAGTGTGGGTGAGGGGCCAGAACAGAGTAGATGGTGTGGGTGAGGATTAAAATGTGGCACAAGGTACCGGAAAACAATTTTATTCTGGTGGTCCTCTGCCGCAAGTAAAATCAAGAATAGTCTGTACTCGCTGGAATTTAAGTTTCCAAAGGCGATACAGTCCTAAAATGTGAAGGGTGTGGTCAACATATTTCTCGCTTAAAGTTCATTAACTGCGATTCTTCAGGACCTAATATATCAAAACTACTATCTACAAAAATATGACCTACAAGAGTGTCAGTTTACAAAAAGCACACAAGTTGTACTACCTGTTTAACACCTGCTCTTGCCTAAATTGGGAGGCAAAAGAGACCATTACCACAGGTAAGTGACAATCTGTAATCCCTATAGTGACCGTGAGCACACAGTGACATTGTGACATACTAGTGATAAGTGTAGCTAGTATGTGTCTAAAAACCAGAGTGGCAAATCCAAGAATGGATGTATTAAAAGCACTTGATTGCAGCAGCATTCATACCTAGTAGACCATCCAAATGAGATGGAGCAATGTTACTCGCCTAAAATTTAGAGTAAATAGGTGTCAACAGTACCCAGCAGGTCTGACATCAGGGGAGAACCCATTGTAAATGAGGCTGGGTAGAGGTAAAAGGGGTATGCGGGTATTAGAGAGCCTCCAAGTTTTATGCAATGGACGATGGTGCATCTTGCTTACATTGTAAATGGCAGGTAGCCAACTAGGTTGCCAGTCATGAACGCACCCTGCATTGTCTCTGGGTGAAGTTGCACTTATTTCTAGTCTATGGGCAGCAGTAAATCTGATAACCTCCTTGTGTATGATATCTATGCCGATCTGGCTAATCTAAACCAAGACGTACGGTGTGTAGTGTTTGGATAGGAGTCAACACAGTACCAATTAGTTATGAATAGCCTGTCAGGTCAGAACTGAAGAAAATGCAGCATAGGGTCTTTCGTACACCGAGATCAAACAGCAGTGTCGCCCTAGAAAAGATTGAAATTGTGCCCATTATTATATACATGTTGTATCCTTTGTTATGTATATATTGTTAGGTGCAAGCAGAGTCATCACTGGATTGAACAGAAAATAGGTCAACTTAGTGCCCATTATTATGTGTATATTGTGCCCATCGTTATGTATACATACTAAAGCTGAACACAGAAACGGCACTTGAGCTATTGCTGACAGCGATCAACTTACTGCCCATTATTGTGTGTCTATTGTGCCCATTGTTGTATAAACATCCTGAAGCTGAACACAGAAACGGCACTTGAGTTATTGCTGACAACGGGGCCCGCCCACACTAGACCATTGTTGTATATACGTCCTAAAGCTGGACACAGAAATGGCACTTGAGCTATTGCTGACAGCAGGACCCGCCCGCATTAGACCATTGTTGTATATATGCACTAAGGCTGAACACAGAAATGGCCCTTGAACCGCCCGCTCTAGACCAGAACTTCATGGTCTATCCGTCTCATACAGCGGACTGGTGAAGTCCAATGAAGTCGCTGTGGGTCCGTACTTAACTAGCTATACGGATCTCTTAGAGTCACCGTGAGCCCCGTAGTGATGGGGCGGGGGTTGTGGGGGGGCGGCCCGCAAGAGAGGGCCAGCCGAGGGATAAAGTTAACCTACAGCAGAGACTTACTTCGTACTGCCTGATTCAGTGTCGGTCGCGCCTACCCATCACTGCCAGGCCCGGATAGTGGAGAGCTGGTGCAGCGTTGGTAACTAAATACCGCGGTGGGCGTAGCTGGGCGCGCAAACCGAAAAGCCTTTTGCCGGTATGTCATGTGACTAACAAGGTAACTGGGGCAGCCATGATGGAGTATAGAAGGTGTCCACGGATACTGTTGGTAATGGGTAGGAAACTAGAAGTTAGCCCCCGTATTGACTATCACGGGCAGTATCAGTGTGTAAAAGGGATGTATAAAATTGCACGGTCATTGAAATTAGAACAAGCCTTACGTCTACATGAGTAGCGTGATAGGATGACATGAGAGGGGGGAGAAGGGGGAACCGCCAAAATTGTGCAGTCCATATGTATTGCTATACCGTGACAAACAGGGTTGTATCAAGCCGGCAGTGCGTTGCGTACATCGTATGGGGGATCTGGCATACTGGGGCGGGTACCACTGTGCTCACATCCGGATTACCCTATCCAGACGGAGTCAGTATCCCTACGATGGATTGGTGCGTGGTGTTTATAGGCGGAGGAATCGTCCTTTTAGACCCTCAAATGGCAAGTCAAAGGAGAAAGAGTGTCAAATGTAATAGCAAAGCGGATAGGCCCCTTGACTGTCTTGTTCACATGGGTATCCAGCTTGGGAGTGGAAAAGACACAGACAATTTACACTATGTAGTCGGTTGGTACACTGTTTAGTCACATAAAGTTAAGCCAGGTAGGTGGAAAAGGGTATTGTGATTCATCACCTATTCCCACCATCTCATTAATATCCTTGCGATATTGGGTTGGCAGTGATCAGTACACTGGGGGAGTGACTAGCAGTAGGGAGATTACACCAATATGGTGTGTTCATAGTGTACTCCATGGGATGTTCTAGTTAAGCCCGCAGCTGTCGCTGGCCAGACGGTGTATCCACCTCTGTTCCTTCAGGAATAGATTGCGTTTCAATTTATCCGAGGTGGCTTCGAGAATCAGCCAAGAGAGTGAGTCAGCCGTGTGGTTCTGTTCCACATAGTGTTTGCACATTTTGGTGTTTGTTTTCATGCAACGGAAATTACTTCTGTGTTCAGAGATGCGGGTTTTTATGGGGCGGGTGGTCATGCCCACATATTGCAGTCCACATGGGCATTTCAGCAGATATATGCAAAAAGAAGTATTGCAATTAGTGTGTCCCCGTAGTTCCCACGTAAAGGTATCCGTCAGAAGGATCCTCTTGTGTATGGACGTGAAAGGGCGCACACTGCAGGAGCTGCATGGGTAGTGTCCCTGTACAGGTTGTAATTGCCACAGGGTGGTTTGTTTAATTGCATCCACTTTTTTTGGTCTAGTATGCACGAGAATGTCTTTAATGTTCTTCGACCTCTTAAAGGCAAATCTGGGTAGTTCTAGGTTCAGTGTACCTGTGTTGATAATCTGCCAGTGCCGTGTAATAATCTTCTTAATTTCATTAGAAGCTAGCGAAAAGCTAGTAACACAGGTTATAAGGTCTGAGCCCTGCGTTGTGGGAGTGTTGTACTCAAGGAGGGGCCCTCTATGGTTGTTTTGTGCACGTTTACGTGCCTTGTAGATCTCCTTGGTGGGGTAACCCCTATCCGTCAAATTTCTGGATAGTATGGTGGATTCTGTCTTGCACTCTGTGAGATTGGAACAGTTTCGCCTAACCCCCAGGAATTGCCAAAAAGGAAGATTCAGTGTCAGTGCCTTTGGGAGGTGGCTCATAAAGTGGAGCAAGCTATTTGGTCAGTGGGTGTCCGATACATAGTAGTATCAATTTTCCCTTCCACTAGCCTAATGATCAGGTCCAGAAAGGCCATGTTGGTGGCAGAGGCCGTCATGGTGAAATTGAGGGAGTCATTCAGCCTGTTAATCCAATTGAATAACTCTTTGTATGAGTCTGCGGTCCCTACCCAGAGGATAAGGATGTCATCAATGAATCTCCTCCACAATTTGATGTTAATATGGTAGGGGTTCACTGGACCACTGATGTTTTTTTCCTCAAAATCAGCTATGTAGAGACAGGCCACCGAAGGAGCAAATTTGCTTCCCATGGAGGTGCCCTGGGTCTGGTGGTAGTGTTGACCCTTTAAATTCAAAGTAATTTTCTGTAAGGGCTTGAGTGGCACACTCCATAATGAACAACGGTGGTGTAGGGGAGATCCATTCCTCATCACTGAGGGCCCTCTCTATCACCTCTAGTGTGGCCCAATGGGGGATGTTGGTATAGAGGGCCTCCACATCGAGGGTAATGAGGAAATCCACTTGAATACCATCCTGTAGATTGTCCAAAAGGCGTAGGTCATCGGTGGTGTTCTGGACATAGGAAGGTATCCGTTTGACCAATGGTTGCAGGAAGTGATCACAGAACTGTGACCGAGGCTCCAGTACAGAATCAATGCCCGATACTATGGGGCGTCCTGGTACTGGGGTAGTCTCTTTGTGGATTTACGGGAGGATATAAAAGTAGGGAACCCTGGGTTCTTTTTTGATCAGGAATTCCACCTTCTTTTTACTAATCCACTCCTGGCATTCAGCAGATTCAACTATACCAGTGATGGTTCTTATAAGGCGCTCAGTAGGGTTGGAAGGAATGGGGGTGTAGTATCGCCTATCCCCTAGTTGCCTGAGACATTCAGTGTCGTAATCAGTGGTATTCAAGAGGACAGTGGCCCCGCCTTTGTGGGCCTGCTTAATTGTTATAGATTGGTCATTCGCTAAGAAATCCAACAACTGCATCTCAGAATTGGAGATATTAAGGTGTTTCTTGCTAGGTCTCATGGCTCCAATGTCCTTAAGCACAGCCTGCTCATATCTCATTGGGAACCATCCCACTATTTGGAGTGAAATTGGATGGGCTGTGGAGACCTGAGTCATCAGGAGTCTCTACTGGTCTTCCATCAAAAAAGGCCCTCAACCTAATTTTACGGAAAAGTTTTTAAATTTCACAAGTCCGTTGGAAATGATCAATCCTCGGGGTCGGAACAAAGCAGAGCCCTTTCTGAAGTACTTTTTCTTCACCTTCCGTATGTTGGCGTGAAGATAAGTTCACCACCAAACTTACTTGCGTGCCGTTTTGCTCCTGGTATCCATCCCTTGAGCTTGTGTGTCCTCCCCCTGCACTCTCTTGTCCGGCCCGTTTCCTCGCTTGCGCCCGCGCCCTCTGCCCCAACCTCTGTCTAAAAAAGGCGGCTGATTAGTACCATGTGTGGCAAATTGGGGTGGATACTGGGGTGCATATGGTGGCATCGTATGTGGGAATTGGGGGTATTGCCAAAATGGCGGACCCTGAAAAGGAGGGTATGGATAGAGTTGTTGTCCACACCTCCCCCCTCTCCTCCCCCATCGGGGTTTTGATTGCCAATCTTCACCACTCGAGTTGCTGTCACTGTTGGATCCTCTTCTAGAGGAGATAGTACTAGAGTCTGAGAGGTAACCTGTTCCAGGTGGGACATAGTCATCTTTTAGATAAGGGTAGACCTTTTCCTTGGAAATGCGCTGAATGTCTTTCTGTAACTTAGTTACCTTCTGTTTCATCAGAAACTCTTTATGCTCTGAGATTTCTTTATTTAGTTTAGCCAGTTGGGTTTTAAATCCCGGGTTCTGTCCGGCACTTTTGAGTGCACTTTCTGCAATCTGGATTTTGCTAAGTAATTCGTCAGCCAATCGTTTGGCTGTGTTGACTAGCAGGATTAGGAGGTTGTGGGTACATTTCCATGAAATTAATGACCATTCGATCTTGAATTGGCCATCCTCCCAGAATATTCTAAGGAAGTTTTTAACAATGAGGCCGTTAGGTGCTATTTTGGCCTTAAAATACTCAGCCATGAGTGCTCCGTGTAGGGTAATCCTAACCCATTCTCTCTTCATATCAGAGAGGGATTTCCAATCCGCTGTGTCTCTCCCTGTGGCTGCTTCAGTATCAATCCCAAGGATTGAAGGTATCCTATGAATGGCGGCTGCGTCATCGTCACCGAAACTCAACCCTTGTCCATCCATCTTGTGGTGGACCGGGAATGAGAGGTGTCATGATGGTGAAAAACTAAGTGAAAAAAGAAGGTAGTGTGTACGAGCACCAGTTCAAAGTAGAGGTGCCCGTGACTCTCTTAGTGTTATGCTGAGGGGAGATAGGTTGGGGGAATGAACTAATCTTACCCACCATACAAAGTAATCCCCACGGTGGTTAGCCGTGCAAGAGATAAAACAATAAGGAACAGAGGTGGATACACCGTCTGGCCACCGACAGCCGCGGGCTTAACGAGGACATCCCAAGGAGTACACTATGAACACACCATACTGGTGTAATCTCCCTACTGTTAGTCACTCCCCCAGTGTACTGATCACTGCCATCCCAATATCGCGAGGATGTTAAGGAGATGGTGGGAATAGGTGATGAATCACAATAACCTTTTCCACCTACCTGGCTTAACTTTATGTGACTAAATAGTGTACCAACCGACTACATAGTGTAAATTGTCTGTGTCTTTTCCACTCCCACGCTGTATACCGGATACCCATGTGAACAAGACAGTCAAGGGGCCTATCTGCTTTGCTATTACAATTGACACTCTTTCTCCTTTGACTTGCCATTTGAGGGTCTAAAAGGACGATTCCTCCGCCTATAAACACCACGCACCAATCCATTGTAGGGATACTGACTCCGTCTGGATAGGGTAACCTGGATGTGAGCACAGTGATACCCGCCCCAGTATGCCAGATCCCCCATACCATGTACGTAATCTCCTCTGAGAAAGAGTTTGTTCAAGTAGCCCTTAGCATCTCCTCGGGATCTCTGCTTGATCCTCTACCCCACAAAATTGTGAAGGAATTCGGGTCCAAATTCTTTCCTATACTCCGCCAGTTATGTGGTCAATCTCTCAGCACAGGCACCGTACCGGTTGGACGGAAGCAGGCTGTTATCACACCGCTGCTGAAGAAACCTAACCTTGACCCCAGCTCCCACAAGAACTATCGACCTATTTCGCTCCTGCCCTATCCAATTAAGATCACGGAACGTTTGGTTAGCAGGTCCCTGTCCCTATTCTTGCTGAAGAACAACATTCTAGAGGAGGAACAGTTTGGGTTTAGACCAGCCCATGGGACCGAGTCAGCACTCGTGAGGGTTCTAGACAACCTGCGAATGAGGGCAGACAGGGGCGAGTCGGCAATTCTAATTCTGCTGGACTTGTCCGCCGCATTCGATACGGTGAGACGTGACATCCTGCTGACAAGGCTGGAAACCTTTGGAGTGAAGGGAACTATGCTCAACTGGTTGTGTTCGTACTTGTCAGATAGGTGGCAGGCAGTGGCACTCTCTCCATACCAATCTGAATTTGCCAAAGTTCCACATGGGGTTCCACAGGGATCATCCATCAGTCCCATCCTGTTTAATGCTTACATGCAACCCCTCTTGGGCATCATTAAGGCTTATGACATCAGCGTGATCAACTACGCTGATGTCACACAGCTTATAATCTCCCTCAATGGTGCTCAGGCGGATTCACTAGAGAGTTTCCATGCCTGCATGCATGAAATGGCGGCATGGCTAAAGGGAAAATCGCTCCAGTTTAACAGCGGAAAAACAGAGATCATGCAGTCCAAAGTGGGGAGAATTGCCAGAAGCCTGCCTGCACAATTTTGGCCTTTAGCCTCGGATGGACCGCTGACACCAGTAAAGGCGGTGCGGAATCTGGGGGTCAGCTTTAATGAAAATTAAATCTGGAGACCAACGTCAATAAACTGGTGGGCAGTTGCTTCACTTTAATGCGAGGCCTCCGAAAGCTGCTGCCTTTTCTACCAGTAAAGGCAAGAACAACTGTAGTCAGGAGTACCATCCTCAGCCGCCTGGACTACTCCAACGCCTTATTACTAGAATCACCTGGATATCTGATTTCCAGACTGCAGAGTATCCAGGCGGCAGCAGCTAAGTTGGCACTCTCACAAGCCTGCTGATCCTCTACAACTCTAGCATTGGCTGACCTGCACTGGCTCCCAGTGCCTCAGAGGAACCTCTTCAAGTCCCTATGCACCGTCTTCAAAGCAGTACATGGTCAGGGTCCTAAACCACTCCAAGACAAGTTCCAGTGGTACGAACCCACACAGGCCCTCCGTTCCTCGTCCACTAACCTTGTTAGAATTCCTAGGATTAGGAAAGCGACCCAGGGTGGCAGAGCTTTTAGCGTAGCAGCAGCCCGCCTCGGGAATAGCATTGCAATCAAAATCAGGAAAAACAGCGAATTACTGCTTGTCCGCAAAACAATCAAGAACTGGCTCTTTCCAAAGGTATAACCCCCCCCCCCGCCCCCTAGGGGTAGTAGTAACAGACCCTCAACGAGACACCCTCCTCTTGCTCTCAATACTGATTGTTCTTTGTTGCACCTTTCTTCAGCGCCAGGATGCCCGCAGGGTAACAGCGCGCTATACAAATGGTATAAATAAAAAATAAATAAATAGAATTCCAATATACATTTAGCTAGTAAACGCAGCAATATTTTGACAAAACTCTGGGTCTGTGTTCTCACACTCCACCTTGTCGGAAGCATAGAAGGTGGTGGCGAGGAGATACTTGCAGGCCACTATAGGTGCTCTAAATGTACTATGTTAGAGCATGAGATAAGTCTACTAGAACAATGCAACAAAGGTGGTGAAGCAGACACCCGGGGGCAGCAGTATTTAATAAGCCTTAAACAAACGGAACTTCAGGACTTAGAGAAAGAGACTCCATGCCACCATGCAGTAGCTACACAGAGACCACTGTATGACTAGGAGGCCAAAGCCAACAAACTCATTGCATGGCTAGAGCAGAGAGATAGAGAGCGGAACTGGGTCGCCAAAATCTGTAAAACAGATGGTACTAGGTGAGGATTGGTGGCAGACATAGCAGAGGTATTTGTGTCTTATTAAGAGTCGCTTTAGCAATCAGCAACAGTTAGATCGGGGGAACAGAGTGTAGAACTCCTCAAAGACATCTCACTCCCAACCCTTACGGATGACAACAGGGAGGTGCTTGACAACGACTTAACAAAAGAAGAGGTAGAAGAAGCCATAAGAGACCTACAATCTGAGAAGGTGGATTTTCCATATGGACTACCCATTTATCTCTTTAAATGTGCAGCGACAGAAGTGGCGTAGCCGATGCTGGAAATGTTGAAGACTGTGCTGGAAGAGGGAGGCCTATTCGAAGACCTAAGGTTGGCCTTGATTGTAGTCATCCATAAAAAAGGACAAACCCACAGACTTATGCATGTTGTACCAACCCATATCCCTTCTCAATTACAAAACCAAAGTACTTTCTAAATAACTGGCCAACCGACTCATACCTATAATCTCAACCCTAATACATCCTGATCAGTCTGGGTTTATACCCTCACTGAGGCACCCACTTAATCTAAGGTGACTTTACGGTGTCATCCAGGCTACGGCGGCACAACCACATATACTAGCGGCTCTTATGTCATTAGATGCCTGAATGGCGTTCGACAGCATTGAGTGGCCTTATCTCACCGCTGTTGTTCAGGCTGGCTATCGGACCTCATTTCTGTGCCTGGGTGCATCTTTTATACCAATGCCTGAAACCCTTCGTGCATGTCAATGGGTTGGTTTCGAGAACATTATTACTCCATCAGGCACGAGACAGGGAGGACCACTGTCACCAATATTATTAGTTCTTGCACTGGAACTGCTTTCGGCATGGATCCGAAGGGACTCCTTGATATGGGGCATAGACATTGGCGGGGGTTGGAGGAGTGTATAACATTGTATGCTGATGACGTATTGCTTTACGCACACCAGCCCACATATACATTCCATACGCTAATAAACATACTACAGGTTTTTGGCACCTCCTCTGGGTACCAGAGAGACTGGGACAAGTCCATTTTTTTACTCTTGTGGGCACCCACCCTCACAACTGACTGTGTAGCTCTAGTACACCATGACAAATTCAAATACTTAAAAAAGTGGTCTAGTCCCAGGTGGCAACTAGGGCTTCAACACAAACTACTGATTAGACCTCATGTGTATTTAACATACATTTTTAATAGGAATTATCATCAATTCAATTCAACATGGCGTCAAATCATTTACCGGCTGTAGGTATAAAAATTTCAGTGACGAAGCAAACAACATTACACCAGATTGATAATTCAACTGAAAGCTTTCTTTTGCATTAAATTGCAGGACCCAATGCATTTCAGGACACTTGGTCCCTTCATCAGGGGTCTTCTGTGAACGAAGGAAAAGGAAAACATTTCAGTTGATGCATGTTGGGATCGGTTCTAGTTTGTATAGATGATACATTTCTGTTGTGTTTAAGTGTGTCATGCAGCCATCACCAAAGTGAAAAATATGTGTTTGTAGAAAGACCACCGCTTACTCTTTTATCACAGGTCAATGCTAACAGAAAAACAAAAGCAAGAACAAAGAAACAGGAGGTTACGGGTGCTGACTTCCTCTGTGCCGTATTACACTTAGGGGTGGGCGGACATTTCCGTTCCGCCCACGGAATGGGTGGAGATTTGACCCTTCCGCCTTCCGCAAAGAAGGCGGAGAAACGGGGCAAATCACTGCACACTCAGGGGCGGACCGGAAGTTGGCCGACCGCCTCCCGTCCGCCTCCTGCTCGCAATATTAAACATTGATTGAAACCTAAAATAAGATTTAATAACACTTACCTTATCTCCGGGTCATCGTCCTGGTCTATCGCGCCTTCTTCTTGAAACTGCACATGCGCGCGAGCCTGCGCATGCGAATTCCTGGTGAGGAATGCGCATGAGCAGGCTCCCGCGCATACACAGTTTCAAGAAGAAGGCGCAATAGAACAGGAAGATGACCTGGAGATAAGGTAAGTGTTATTAAATCTTATTTTAGGCTTTAATCAATGTTTAATATTGCGGGCGGGCGGGCGGCGGGAGGCCGGCGGGAGGTGGGTGGGCGGCAGTCGGGGTTCATGTTAGGGAAATTTGCGAAGAGGCCCGGAGATTGAATCAATCTTCGTGCCTCTCCGCGAAAGTCCCTTACGCGACTTCCGCCCACCCTTAATTACACTCAACTACTATGCTGACAAGTAACACTCTATCACATACCTGCAAAGCAAATCCTCGCACACTGTATGGATATATCAGCTGATTCAAAAAATATGCAGGACGCCTAAAGGTAAGCATACAACTAAATCAATAGACCGTACTAGTCAGTTGACACACAAACTGAGAGGAATCACCTGAACTCACCCATGTCAAAAGACACTGGCGTATATATTGAATCCGCACTCTGTACAGCATCTCTGTGAGACTGAAATATAAATTATCTGAATGTTGGTATCATTGTCACCAGTAAATTCGTCATTGTCTAATTCGACAAGCTCAAACATACAAGGTACACTAACCTCACAAGCACTACTACCATGATGCGCTTCTGGTAAATTCCGGGAGTGTCCAATGTTTTCTCCCTCGATATGCCGTTTACATAATGGATAACCACAACGTAAATTAGCGGCCATTGACAGAGTGTTTGTAAACTCCAAACTAAGTCCAACACGTTCCTATTCAGAAACCCATTCGAGAAAAGTGCTCACCGTTCGAAAACTCCTTTTATTCCGGAAAGAACTGCCGTAATCATCCAACGCAATGGTAGATGCCGAGAGTCCCTCATCTCTATCAGAACTTCACTTCCTCATAGCCGCAATACCATGGTGACGTAATCATCGGGGGTGTCAACACTAAAAACTGACTCGCAGTCTGTATTTCATTAACAACACGGAACGAAGTTAAACACGCAAAATCTATTTAGTCTTCAGAATAAACGTGATAATCAAATACTTATTAAGTGATGTGCAAAAAACTCCGCACTAAGTCCTAAAACGTGAAAAAGCAGACTTGAATGTGTAAACTATTACCCGTGAGGTGAGAAACATCACTAGCATGCAGCGTGAGTGTAAAAGAAAAAAACATATGTCATAACAAAGATTATACTGCATCAAAATGTTGGTCTACAGACCCGAGTTTAGTTCAGATGACATTTTTTTGCACACTCAAAAATTGGCATCAGTGTATGTAAACAAAAGATATATAATCTTCTCCAGTATTAGGGGTGTCTTTCATAGATTCACATGCCTGAATCATTCCCCGTCGTCGGAGTGGGAGTCCCACGGTACATAAAAAAGCAATAATATGCCATAAATATGTAGTAAATACCAATATAAACAAACCAGGAAGTAAAGTAGCAACAGCTACAGTAGAAAAAACTTCCACATCTATGACTCTCCCAGTCATTTTGTATAGTCCAAACTCCAGCCAATCAGGCGCTAGCACCCACCAGAATGTTCTCCCCAGAGGCTCAGGCTCTCAGATTTTCTACCGCACGCCGTGTGAAAGGGAGTCTCCCTGAGCTCTGCTCAGTACTTCTCATCTTTACCAGTGTTTCTTCAGAATTGGAATGTCTTCAAAGTCTCTCTTTAGAGCTTGTGACTCTTGTGGAAAGATTAGGCTTTTTAAAGAGAATCCCCACAAGAAGTGTATATATTGTCTATACCCTGAGCATGAGGTGAAAGACTGTAAAATCTGCAGGACTTTTCCACAGAAGACCCTCAGAGACAAGGAAGGTCGTTTGCTGCTGAGGTTGCAGAAACTGAAAGGAAAGGAGGATGCTCTTTCTGAGGTAGGAAGTGTGGCTTCTATTTCCTCTGTGTCATCGAGAAAGAGAAAGACTGAGGAAAAGAGTTCTTCTCCTGGGGCTAAGATTCAGAAAAAAGTCAAGGTCTCTGACCTGCCTTCTTCTTCTTCTTCTTCAAAGAAAAAGGTTTCTGCATCTTCTACTTCTGGATTGAAATCACCCTTGAGAAAGTCTGCAAAGCCTGTGTCATCTAAAGGACACTCAGACAAAAAATCACCTCAGAATCAAACCTCGACGACGGACTCATCGTCGATGACGGCTCCGTCGACAGGTCCTGTCTACAGTATTGCATCTACGTTGACGGTTACTTTCTCGTCTCCGAAGCCACAAATGATAATGACGTCGGCGTCTTCTTCGCCGACGAGGGTGTTTGTGTCGATAAGACCCATCTCGTCGACGACCATCCAACCATCGAGCGTCGACGTTCCTTCGTCGTTGACGGTGAAGATAATTCTGTCGACGAGCTCATTGCCGACGAAGCTAAGCCCGTCGACGAAGATTTCTCCGTCGACGGATCCCTCGTCGACGAAGACAGCCTTGCCGTAGACGAAAAGTTCATCGCCGTCGAAGACGGCACCGTCGACGAAGAATCCTCCGTTGACGACAGATGTACCATCGTCGACGAGAACTTCATCGTCGTCGAGAGCATCGTCGACGAAAACAACCGCGTCACTGATGGCTCCGTCGACGACACAGGTCAAACCTCCGTTGACGATACCGTCGAAGATGGGCCCGTTGACGCCACTTTTATCATCGTGTACAGATATACAGGTGTGGTCTGCTACGTCGCATACTGCTTATGACGCTTCTCAGTCATCAGGAGCGTCACTACTACAAAGAAGAAGCTCTACATTGCAGCTTCTTTCTCCATTGAAGTTACCTGACCAGTTACTATATTCAGATGAGGAAGGAGATCAAGACTTTTCTGATGATGATGGTAATTTTAGAGTAGCCAGAAGTCCTTCAGAATTGTTCATCAAGACGCAAGAGGATGATCAGGAGGACAATCAGTTTGTTGCAGCACAAAGGAGTCAAACATCTACACCAATACCTACGGCACAAATGCCAGTAGATCTTATTAATAATTTACAGTATATGCTGAGTGATTATTACCGCAGGTTTCCTCCATCAGAGTCTGCAGAATCACGTCCGGCAACTCTAATGTCATAAGAACATGTCTCAATTTCTACAATACCTAGACAGTCGTCACTGACGCCAATACCTGAGGCTCACACTAATGACCCTCCATCTCCAGCTCAATCCCAGCATACGTATCAGACAGTTGATAATGATGATGATGATGAGAGAGAGGAAGGGGAAGTTGATGAAGAATCAAAAATGCCGGAGTGGGATAATTATCAGACACAGACCCCATCACCAACTGCTCCTCACACAGCGGATTCACCACCGGTTGACATTGGAGGTTTTCACCTGGTCATGGATAGAGCGACAAAAAGATTTAAGATCGCTATGGAGGTTGCACAGCAAGACTGTTTTTTATATGATTTTAAAGATCAACCACACAAACAAGTAAGAACAATCCCAATAATTTACTTTATATGGAAAGAAGGCATAAAGATCATGTCTACGCCAAATTCTTTACCTGCAGTCATGCCACGGCTGGAGAAAAAATACAGGGCACCCAAGACATCCCCTGCATGCCTTGTTAGACAGGCAAAGATCGAATCTGTAGTTGTGCAGGCGGCACAAAATAGATCTAAAATTCCAGCCTCTCAGGTCAATGCTCCACCGGACAAGGATGGAAGGCGCCTTGACTGTATTGGAAAAAAGGTGTCCACAATGGCTGCGACTACTGTCAGGACAGCAAATTCACTAGCAATTTTGGCGAGATATGAAAGACAGATGTGGGCAGACATATCTCCATTTTTGGAAAAGTTGCCAGAGCCAGAAAGATCGGAAGCAATGAAAGTGCTTCATGAGGGTGAGTGCGTCTCGGCAGAAATGATCGACGCAGCAGTGGATGTCGCGTCCACAGGTTTTAGACAGCTAGCAGGAGCAGCTGTGCTAAGGAGGCAAGGCTGGCTGAAGTCAACTACTTTCAGACAGGAAGTCCAAGCAAAGATCATGGACATGCCCTATGATGGGGAGTATCTTTTTGGGCAACATGTGGACGAAGCCCTGCAGGCCATTAAAAAAGATACAGACTTGCCAAAATCCCTGGGAACGCTACAGTTTCGTAGATCGTCCTTTCGTGGCGCCAGAGGACGGGGGTCCTATTCGAATAGAGGCGGATTTTCCCAGCAACGCTCTTACCAGTCCTCACAAAGTAATCAGCGATACCAGCCGTATAGGCAGCAAACTTATGGACAACGAGGCAACTATTCACAAGGCAAAAGACGATCTTCCTACCGGGGTAAAGATTCTGCTAAGAGACAATGAGAACAGTCACCTGTCACCACCTCTGACAAATATACCATCAAGAGTTGGAGGAAGAATATCCCATTTCTCATTCAATTGGTCAAAGATTACAACAGACAAGTGGGTTCGGGATGTTGTAACCAGAGGTCACGCCTTGGAGTTTATCAAAGTTCCTCCAAATTCACCTCCGAAAGGTTCCCCACCAGCTCGCATCAAGGAGCTTCTTTCCCAAATCAATATTATGATTCGGCAAGGCGCAATCGAGACTGTTCCACAGTTACAGAGAGGAAGAGGCTTCTACTCAAGGCTCTTCCTCATTCTGAAAAAGACAGGGGAATGGCGTCCCATCCTCGATCTGTGCGCTCTCAACAAATATCTCAAAAAGATATCTTTTCGAATGATAACGCTCCAAGAAATCCTTCAGCTTCTGTCCCAAAACGACCATATGGCTTCCCTGGACCTTCAGGATGCCTATTTTCATGTACCGATTCTCCCCAGGCACAGAAAATTTCTAAGATTCAGAGCGGCTGGCAGGGACTTTCAGTTCAAAGTTCTCCCGTTTGGACTTCGGTCAGCGCCTCGAGTATTCACAAAGATGTTGGCACCAGTACCGGCGTATCTTCGCTTAAAAGGCATCCAGATTTTTCCATATCTGGACGACTGCCTTATAAAGGCCAGTTCTTTGAAGACAGCTACTATGCATGTCCAGAAATGTCTCTCACTATTTCAAAACCTGGGATTAACCGTCAATTAAAAAAAATTACACCTTGTTCCATCACAGAGAATATCATTTCTAGGAGCGACATTAGACACTCAGCTCACCCAAGCCTTTGTCCCAAAAGAAAGACAGTGCAAGATTTGCAAGATGGCCCTCGACTTGCAGAAAAGAGAGTACGTTTCAGTAAGGACTTACAAGTCTTTCCTTGGGATGCTATCATCTTGCATCCCTCTCATACCCAATTGTCGTCTGCGCATGCTTCCTTTTCAAGAAGAGCTCAGTCTTCAATGGATTCAGGTGACAGGGTCATGAAGACAAGATCTGCATAACTGGCCGAATGCTAGACGCTCTTGCATGGTGGGCACAGACAGGCAATTTGAAAAGAGGACGTTCTTTCCTAACGGAAATTCCAGCTTACACCATCACCACAGATGCGTCTCTGGAAGGTTGGGGAGCGCATCTGGAGGGAATGACAGCCAAGGGCAAATGGAGCAAAGAACAAAAGAGATGGCATATCAACGTTTTGGAGTTGAGAGCAATCTTCCTGGCTTTAAAATCTTTTCAAACAGTGATTCACGGATCAACGGTACTTGTCAGAACAGACAATACAACGAGTATGTATTACCTGAACAGGCAGGGGGGCACAAGATCAGCCCTTCTCTCACAGGAAGCCCAGGAAATATGGAGTTGGGCTTTACATCAAGGGATCAATCTGTCAGCAATACACGTTCCAGGATAGTCCAATGTGCTCGCCGACTCACTCAGCAGGGCGACAACAACAAATCACGAGTGGGAACTTCATCAGGCTACTCTCGACAGAATTTTTCAGGAGTGGGGTCAACCCGAGTTGGACCTGTTTGCGACAAGGCCGAACCGCAAATGCTCACACTTCGTAAGTAGGTTTCCTCACAAGGAGTCTTGCAGAGAAGCACTCTCGATGAGCTGGTACCAAATATTTGCCTACGCTTTTCCACCGATTCCTCTAATTCCCAGAGTCATTCGGAAGATGAAACAACAACCTTGCCGTCTGATCCTCATCGCACCCAGCCAGTATTGGTTTACAGAGCTCCTACTTTTATCAGAGTGCAAACCCATACAATTGCGGACTCTGCCGAATCTTCTAACAATGCAGGAGGGTCAAATCTGTCATCCGGACCCAGCCTCCTTGAAGTTAGCAGCTTGGCTCCTCAACACGTCGAATTTGCTCATTTAAATATCCCAGAGGATTGTAAAGAGGTCTTAGCCAATGCCCGAGCACCTGCAACTATAAAGACTTACCAGTTAAAATGGAAAAGGTTTTGTAATTGGTCTCGCAAGGCTCATTTGCATCCACTTCAAGCGAGACCAGAACAGATTTTACTGTTCTTTCTCCAATTGGCTAAGTCTGGTTTGGCCCACTCCACACTGAAGGTGTTCTTAGCGGCCATTTCCAGATTCCGGCAAGATGGGTCTAATTCTCTGTACTCCTCTAGGATAATACAGCAATTCTTTAAAGGTCTGTTCCGTATGTTCCCGCCTGTTCGGCGTCCGCCTCCATCATGGTACTTGAATGTGGTACTTTCTCAGCTCATGCGTCATCCTTTTGAGCCCATTCATAAGGTAGATCTGAAATTCCTTTCTTGGAAGGTGGCACTTCTGTTGGCTTTAACGTCAGCGAGAAGAGTCAGTGACATTCAAGCTTTCACCATCAAAGCCCCTTATATACAGTTTACTTCTAATTCAGTGGTGCTTCGCACAAATCCAAGATACATACCAAAAGTACCATCTGACTTTCACCTTAACGAACCGGTGTGTTTAAAGACATTCTTTCCTAATCCACAAACGACAGCAGAAAGATCTTTGCATTCTCTGGATATCAAGAGATGCCTCAAATTTTACCTTCAGAGAACGGCTACATTGCGTAAGACAGATCAGCTTTTTGTAGCATATGGCAGAATGCGACAAGGACACGCAGTAACCAAACAGACTATAGCTCGTTGGGTGTCTTCAGCAATTGGTTTGTGTCATCAGCAAGCAGGAAAACCACTACAATCCTTGCCTAGAGCGCATTCTACAAGAGCGGTCTCGTCATCAGCGGCCCTCTTTGCTGGAGTGCCCCTGCACCACATATGCAGAGCGGCAACTTGGTCCAGCACGCATACTTTCAGCAAGCACTACTGCCTGTAGAGCAGAGCGATGCAGATTATTCGGTGGGAAGAGCAGTGTTGCGCAATCTTTTTAAATAAGGTGAGCCTCTGTTTTTCCCTCCTCCTCTATGCTTTCCTAGACGCCTATGTTATGTTTATATATTATTGTACCATTGACATATGCATAATAATACAAGATAGCGTCTAAGAGCAAAGGAATTTTGTACTGCTATTTACTCTGATTCAGGCATGGGAATCTATGAAAGACACCCCTAATACTGGAGAAGAACAATAGTTACTTACCTGTAATCTGTGGTTCTCCAGTATTGGTGTCTTTCATAGATTCACATGCAACCCGCCCACCTCCCCTCAGAGGCTTTCAGGCTATTTTGGTTTACCTACACTCCTTTCGAGAAAATCTGAGAGCCTGAGCCTCTGGGGAGAACATTCTGGTGGGTGCTAGCGCCTGATTGGCTGTAGTTTGGACTATACAAAATGACTGGGATAGTCATAGATGTGGAAGTTTTTTCTACTGTAGCTATTGCTACTTTACTTCCTGGTTTGTTTATATTGGTATTACTACATATTTATGGCATATTGTTGCTTTTTTATGTACCGTGGGACTCCCCCTCCGACGACGGGGAATGATTCAGGCATGTGAATCTATGAAAGACACCAATACTGGAGAACCACAGATTACAGGTAAGTAACTATTGTTCATCCTTCATGGCTACTGTGTGGGTGTGGAATCACGAAGATTGTACTGCATAAAAGCATTGATCAACAACCCAAAACTTAGTTCAAATGACAGTATATGCGCATATACGAAAATTGACATTAATGTATATAAATAAAGTCCATGAACATATCAAATCAACAATCATAGTTAAATGCAAACACATCAATCTCACAATAGTGATCCCCCTGTGCTCATCTGTGTGTTAATAGATGTGTTAGAAAAAGCTAAGTGATTGCTAGGGTGGTTTTGTCTGAACTAATTACGATCCCTCTGTGGTTCTCGTAATTACTGGTATATATCATTAAAGGAAACAAGCCATCTCCAATTTATTATTGAGACCATGCAGCATCATGATCTGAAGAATTTGGATCAAATACACTTCTCTCCGCAGAAGGTTTTTGGAATTAACCGTGCCTGGGATTTTCAAAACTTGTTCAATTATTTGAAATTTGAGTTGTGTGATGTTATGACGTTCTCGTATCCAGTGTAACACGAGGTTAGAGGTCATGCTTTTTGTTCTTGTTTTACTTTTGTGCTCAGTTAATCTGATTTTCATCTTTCTCTCGGTTTTTACCAGGTATAGTTTCCCGCTGGGGCATTTCATGGCATAAACGTAATTTTCCGAGTTGCAATTTATGCTACCTTGAAGTTTGATTTTTGTTCCAGTTCTAGGATGTAATAAAGTTTCTCCGGGGATAACATTATTGCAATGAATGCAATTCTAACATTTGTGTTTGCCAATATCCGCAGTTGTGGAGTGTGGTGATGATAAGTGTTTTTTCTTTTTAGATAATATTTCTTTTAGATTATGCACTATTGTGAATGCAAACAGAGGCTTATCGCAGAATAACTTGTTGAAATCTGTTTCTGATTCAAGTAAAACCAATCGCTTAGTAATAATGACTCTCATGTCTGTTGATGCAGTAGAATATATTTTGACATGAATACCTTTCTGTTGTTTTATTTTTTTGCGACCTTTTTCAACAGTTGTGCTCTGGGTACAAGTGTGACCTTTTCTAATTGTTGGTTCAAGTGATCTTCAGGGTATCTTCTTTTGATGTAGTTTGTTTTTTGTTGTTGCCATGTTTCTTCACACGCCCTGTTATTGGACAAAATCCGTCGGGTTCTTAAAAATTGAGACACCAGTGAATTCCTGATTAAAGAAAGTGGGTGAAAGCTGCTGTGTAACAGAGCATTGTTTGATTTGACCGGATTCTATTTTGATCCATACATCAAGGAAAGAAGGTGCTCTTTTGTGGATGGTGTGTGGGAATTGGATCCTTGGATCTACTAAGTTAAGAGTGCGTATGTTGTTTGTCAACATAAGCTCTGGTTTATTCCAAATAACGAAAATGTCATCAATATACCTGCGGAAAAATACAAGGCCTTCTTTCGAAGACGGGTCAGACAGGATGTAATCATTCTCAAATTTAGCCATATACGTATGCGCATAGGCAGGTGCTCCGGGGAATCCCATGGAAGTACCATTCAACTGAATATAAAACTTCCCATTCCATGTGAAATAACTATTCTCCAGGCAGAACTCTAGTAGTTGTAAGAAGAAACATTTTGGTGCATCCAAGTTTTGTCTTAGCAGTGCCCATTCAACCGCTTCTAATCCGCTATCATGCAGTATTGATGTGTATAATGCGACCACGTCGATGGTGCAAAGAATCTTCCTCATTAGTTCATTCAAACTACGCCGAAAATCAGTTATATCTTCTACATAAGTTTGCCAACTTTGCACGAACGGTTGTAGAAAAGCATCAATGTAGCGTCCAGGATTTTCAAATAATGAATCACACCCTGATACAATCGGTCTAGATGATGGATCCACAAGACTTTTGTGGATTTTGGGTAATAGATATATTTTAGGTCTCCTTGAGAACGGGTTTGTGAGGTATTTTGTTGTTGTTGTGTCAATCCAGTGAAGATCCTCTGCTCTGTCTAAAACTTTGCTTAACGTTTCTGCTATTTCCACAGTGAGATCTCCTGTTTGACTTATGTGACTCTATTATTGACATGTTCAAGAACTTTGCTTTCGTAATAGTTAGAGTCCATCATCACTAGACCATCTCCTTTGTCCCTTCTTTTGGAACACAATATCTGGATTCCTGCAAGTGAGGTCAGTGCACTGTATTCAACAACCCAATACTTAGTTCAAATGACAGTATATGCACATATGAGAACATTTTCATCAATGTATATAAATAAACTCCATGAACATATCAAATCAACAATCATAGTTAAATGCAAACACATCAATCTCACAATAGTGATCCCCCTGTGCTCATCTGTATGTTTATAGAAGTGTTAGTAAAAAGGAAGTGATTGATAGGGTGGTTTTAATTGAACTAATTACGATCCCTCAGTGGTTCTCAGAATTACTGGTATATATATTAAAGGAAACATGCCATCTCCAATTTATCATTGAGACCATGCGGCATCATGGTCTGAAGTATTTTGATCCAATACACTTCTCTCCGCAGAAGGTTTTTAGAATTGTCCGTGCCTGGAATTTTCAAAACGTATTCAATCATTTGAAATTTGAGTGGCGCAATGTTATGACGTTCTCCTACATAGTGTAATGCGAGGTTAGAGGTTGCGCTTTTTGTTCTTATTTTACTTTTGTGTTCAGTTAATCTAATTTTCATCTTTCTCTCGGTTTTTCCCACGTATTGTAGCCCACAGGGGCATTTGATGGCGTAAACGAAATTGTTCGAGTTGCAATTTGTGATACCTTGAAGTTTGATTTTTGCTCCAGTTCTGGAATGTAATAAAGTTTCTCCTGGGATAACATTATTGCAATGAATGCAATTCCGACATTTGTGTGTGCCATTCTCCGCAGTTGTGGAGTGTGGTGATGATAATTGTTTTTTCTTTTTAGATAATATTTCTTTCAGATTATGCGCTCTTGTGTATGCAAACAGAGGCTTATCGCAGAATAACTTGTTGAAATCTGTTTCTGATTCAAGTAAATCCCTTCGCTTATTAATAAAGGTTCTTATGTCTGTTGATACAGTGGAATATTTTGAACTAAAACTGACATATTATATTTCATAGTTAAAATCTAAAACAAATAATGGGAGTATTGTATAGACCCAACTATAGATACAATAACCAAACTCTCCGGCAAAACCCTATTTATTCATGCCTCTGTTTCGTCCCTGAAATTTAAAAGCGGCAGACTCTCAGTAATTAACACACCACACCGTAACCCAAACATTCATCTATAACCTTACCGGGGAGAGTACTCCCTACAGCATCAAGTGGGTTCCAAATTCATGATCAACCGGACCGCCATAATTCGGCGTTTAAGTACCTGATCGCGCCACATTACTCAATGGTCTAAGAAATAGAAATAGGACATCACCAAACTTCCTTGTCCTACTAAATGGTCGCCATCTTGGAATGGTTAGTTAACGCTATTAAGAATTTTTGGATTTGTTTAAGTCCCGTCCAAAATACAAAGGATGCCTCCGTTAAAGTTACGAATCAGATCATTAAATCGTCCAAGTTTTATACATTGGGCGAGTATTAACATACTAGCGTACAGATTTGAAAAAGCATCATTATAATATCCCGTACTGAAGTCAAAAGACAAACCAATACCAGTCGCCCGACTTCATCCAAATTTTCGCGAACCAAACGGTTATCACCTTTTCTTGGGGGTGCCATTATTATCCTTTTGCATGCTCTCTCTCTCTGACCCGTTTTTCATCTTTTAAAATTTATACTGTGATGCTTTTTCTATGTTGTTTCCTGTAATATTGGTTTGAATCGGGCTTTCTTTGGAGCCCTTTGGTGTCTTAGAGATTGACAAACAATTTGAACCATTTGGTACGCGTAATTTGGATGAAGTCGATAATGAACAATATGTTCTTTCTTTTTGTCTCTGTCATGGTAAATTATCTCATTGACACTCATGTGACCTTCTCTATTGTGTACACTCTTTTTTGTCCTTTTGACTAAATCTATGGCGGTGTTTGGTGTGGGGGGTATACCCACTGGTGATGGTGTGGTTTTATGAATTTCTAGAAAATTGTATATATTATGTATCCCTCTTCATATTTGTCGTAGCCCTGAAGAAGTCATTGGGTGATGTGTCACATGACGAAACACGTGTTTTCATTGGTTTTTGCTCTATTGGCTACATCCTGTATGAACTCTATGGATTATGAAGATTAAGATTATGATGAAGAACATTTGATGTATGAAGAGAATAGAAAAAGAAAATGAAAAGAACTGATCTAATGAACTCTTAAACAGAAATAATTTGATTTGGTTCATCTTTTCTCTTGGGAAAGTATAAGAAACTGCCTGATTGTGCTCGGGGACAACCTATCCTTTTCATTGTATTCTCTGTCTTTACAGAGGAGTTTTTTGGGGATGTAGGTGGCCGTTTTTCCCTTGTTCCCTTGAGCCATTTACTTGGAGAACACTGAATGAGTTGGTGTTGCGCAAGAGTTACCCAGCCACCACTTTGCATTCCTTTTTACTTAGGCATATGGATCACCGGGACAGCTGAGGAATTCCTTAGCCTTAATATACATCCCGAATCAGAGAGGCTGTGCGGAGACATAAAACACTGGCAGAATTTGCCGATCCCCCTCATGGGCACCGCAACATTATTCAAGATGATGGCTCTACCACGCTTGCTCTACGTCTTGCAGAATACCCCATGCATAATCCCTGATTCCATCTTCAAAACGATAGAGGGAGAGCAATGCATAATACTCTGGGAGGGAGGCAGGCCTCAAAAAGCTCTGCGTAAACTACAGTGCGGAGTTTACTGGGGCGAACTAGCAGTCCCGCACATTCAGAGTTCTTACTTAGCGTTTCAACTGATCAATATCAATAGGTGGGTTTTTGAGCTGCAGACAGAACCGGCATACAGGATCGACAGACATGCGATGGGAAGCGGAGGGCACTTAGCAGCACTCTACCAGAAACACTGAGTTAAATCATTGCCATTGCACACATACGAGGTCATAAAAGCATGGCACTTTATTTTTAGACTGCTGGGGTGGGACTCGATGCTGACTCAGCAGACACCACTTTGGGAGAGCTCTGAACTGGGCAATGTAGAACAACTACAGGGATTTTACAAATAGAGCTTGATAGGTTTAGACACCATAAGGGATGCATGGCGAGGTGGGAAAATGCTAACCTTTGCAGAACTCAAAACTGACTATCAACTAGCTGATATGGAGCATTTTCGCTACTTACAATTGAGACATACCTAGCACAGCTACATATCAGAGGGAGATACCATCTGCAAGCGGCCATGAATAGTCTGTCAGCGTGATGCAATGGCGAGCAAAAAGGCACATGGCTACTGCACTAGAAACTTTTCATTCTATACCAAGTTAACAAGTATCCCTTAGACATTTCTTTATGTGGTTTGCCAGCAAACCATTTGAATATTAAAAACTTTGCAATTATGCAACTCGCTAATTTTCTTATGACATAGATACTAAAGCCACTAGACCAATCACACTTGTCATACTTGGGTAGCTTCCGACCAATGACTGCAGTGTTCCACAAAACAACACAAAAAGTACACTTCAGTTTTCAAGAGTGGGAGACAGGAGTTGTGGAAAGTTCAGGCATTACACAGTCCACACAAATTATTTATTCATTCTTCTACCTACCTAAGGCAGGGCATGAGTACTGCCTTGGAAACCTTCATTTATGTTTAATAGTATTCTAAATTCCCCTCATTAAACATCTTTGAGAAATTTCTGGGCTTTGATTTATTAATAATTGGTCCACAATTGTAATGTTTTTATTGACCAACAGATAACGTATTTTATTTATTTGATTCACATAAATTGCCTTTACACTTTATAAATGCTTCAATACCATACGCTATATATACAATGTATCAGGGGGTGACTGAAAACTTACTCTATTAGTCAAGATTATTGAGCTCCTTGTTTCCCACTTGTTTCACCTTACCTCTCTTTTGTGCTTGTTTCCTATCACTAGCAATCATCTTTTAGGATTTGATGCCATGTCTTGAGTTAACTTCATCCAATTTACATGGCATGCCAATATTATTGGTGAGAAGGTAAAAGTAACCCAGAGTGGCTATCAAAGAATAACTCTCAAGCCCTCAGTTCAAAAGCCTCTCTGTTCTATTGTACATTACAAGGTAAATGCCATGCAGTCTCCCTCATATCTTGACATAGTAGCTGACCCAGGGCCTTTGTGTTCTGTATGTGGTATGAGGGCCAGGGAGACTCATGTAAAGCCAATAGAGAACTATCAGCTAAGTGACAACCTTTAATGACTCCATATTGAATGGGTTGAACCAGCGTCTAAAGAGGCATTGCTCTTTCATATTCATCTTAGCGTCCCGCTGATTTATTTTTTGTAATGTCGACTGCAGTACTTTAAGGCTTTATATTAAAGGCATGACACTGTAAAATGTGCCTCACAGTTTTGCAATAGCTATTGACTTGTTTGCCTAAAAAGTGCCCAAGATCTACACTCCATCTTAACTGTTACAATTAATGTATGTGTAGTTTTAAAGGTCAGCACAATACCTGAAATTGCAGACATTATCTTTATTCCAGACCTACATATTGCTGTGCAATGATGGGATCATTTATTTTCTTTAAATTTTTATGTCATTTGTTTCGTTCTAGAATATGAAGAAGGTAACCCACCGAAACCGAATGCTCACCCTCTGGATGATGCAGCGAAACCTAGGACAGGATTTCCAGGTTATACAGATAATAATGCACTTTCTTTCTTAATTTTGCTTATTGATTGCAGTGCAGCTAAAATGGTAAAATACATTTTGTTTTTACACTTTTCTAGGTTGCACATGGTGCTATGCTATATTAATCTAACTTTTATATGAACATTCCTCCATTTTAACTGCAGAGTTTAGGAAATGGTTATAAACACTCACCATTCAGGCTGCAAGTACTATTTTCCTGCAGAAAGAACACATAGAGTTATAGAAGGGTAACAGTGAATTACGGGGATTTTCTTCACCAAGGGTTTCTGAGTGACATCAAATAGACAAGGAAGATGCTCGAGTTGCTTATGTCACTCAGAACCCTGAGTTGAAAAACATTACTGTAATTCACTTTTTACCCATCTTTAATATTATGTTATACATGACCTCCAAAAACATATGCCCTCCTTTCAACAGCTACACGGGGATGGGGGAGCAATACATAACCCAGCCTCTCCTCCCTGTCTAAAATGTAATTATAATAAGTTTACCAGCAATCCCTAACCAACTCCCATCACCGTCCATGCCTTTCTTCCCCTTCCAACAGCTGGGCTTTCTGCCAAAGAAGACAATCAGCACTGTGCAGACAAGCTCTCAAAGAGCACTGTCAGCCTGGCCTTGAGGGCCCTCATGGTGTAGCAACAGTGGTTAGCAAGTTTTGTTTTCAACTGTAGCTATGCCAAAGAAGTGAGTTATGACGTTTCGAAACTGATATTATTAATACAGGATCTCCATGCAGCCTTACAAAATCATGGGTTTTTATAATGCTCCTGTTCTATAGTACAGGAGAGAGCCCTGCACATGACCTATATAGATAACTGCACATGGGTAGTGGTCATAGCCACTGGATTTATGCAGCAAGGGAGAACCAAATTATGCGGCACAGTAGATTAAATTATGTGGAATGAAAAGGCAAATTATGCAACGTAATTCAGCACATGTTGTTATAGTATTACTTCATTGTTTTGGCATTTTACAGATGTTAACCTTGTTCATGCAAAAGTTCTACTATATTAATGACCCCGATACGCAACTGAAATTTGACTAGTCAAACATTGCGAAGGTCCTTCAATTGCAACAGGTGTCGTCACAATTGTAGTCACTTTGATATGTTTGAGCTTAATAAAAATGTTTTTGTTAAAATATTTTTATGGAGCAGGTAAAGGATTATGTGGCAATTCAAGTCATTTGACTGCCTCTGGAAATAGTATGCTCTGCAAGCTGAACAACATGGAAATGGGATGAAAGAGAGTAGAAGACGTTCTGTGTTTCTATAATGTTCAATTTGGAGATCAAATGCTTATGTTGAAAGTTAACAAGTTAGTGCATGCTCTTTACCCTATGCAATGTCTATAGGACCCAGTACACGGACTAGTAATGATAGACATATACAGGCTACTAATATAGTGAACATTACCAGGCTGGATTGGAGTTGATACAAAGGCATGGAAAGAGATATATAGAAGCTGAAAATTAAGTCTAGTACTGAGGTATTCGGGATCATTAGGGTTAATTAAGCAAAATATAACATGCAGTCAGACGGGTAATGGTGGGTTGAAGTATTGGACTTCAGGGGATACATTATATAAAGTTTGCACCCAATTTGCACAGCTCTGGTCCGGGCAATCTTTTATTCCAGAAATGGGCAGCAGGCACCTGTGCAGCCTCTTCTGCGAAACAAATAGCGCTGGTGCACATACAGCACTATTGTTAGAGGGAATCTCTTTACATTTGCGCCATACGAATGACGTAGGGGCTAAGGTAAAAGAGCTGTTGGACACCGAGAAGGCGTTCGACAGGGTCTCGTGGGGGTTCTTGTGGGTCGTGCTCCAGTGGAAGGGATTTACTACTGAATTTATACAGGTGATTCAGGCGCTGTAATCCTCCACAAAAGCTACACTTCGCATCTCTGGCCAACAGACTAGCTCTTTTTCCATAAGTAGGGGCATGCGGCAGGGGTGCCCGTGTTCACCCTTGCTGTTTGCCCTATACACCAATCCATTTCTGAGTAGAATAGAGGGTGATCAGGGCATAGTACCGATAAGGGCTGGCGATACTATCTATCGTACATTGGCATATGTACACGACATAGTTGTTTTAACATCTGATTTTTCCTCTGATTTAGTGCACTTAAGGATTTGGCTGAGCATTTTGGGGTGGTGTCAGGGTACATGCTAAATGTATCCAAAACCCAGGTGGTTTAGACACCTGATATGCCATTGTCGGACGCCCCAGTTGTTACAGAAGCCACATATTTAGGGGTTAGTATAATTGCTGCAGTCGAAACCATTCCGGATTTAAACATTCTTCCAGTTGTAGAGGACGCTAATACTAGACTAGAGCGGTTAGATCATCTTCACCTTTCTCTGTATGGACGATGCAGTGTCCTTAAAATGTTAATACTCCCTAAGTTTTTATATTTATTTAGGACTATCCCCCTAGAATTCTTTCAAAACAGTTTGATTAAGGCGGATAGGGTTTGTTATAGGTTTTTGTGGGGGTATAGACGTTCCCGCAGGGCAGCTAAGTGGATGTACCCTCCGCAGGATCGTGGGGGTTGTCGGTACCAAATTTGGTCCTGTATTAATGGGCAGTGATGGCTCAGTCGCTGGGAGTACCACTACTTGGAGATAAAGCTGTGGTGCCATTATGCAATCGCCCGACTATTTTTGAGATAGGTTTGGGTGAAGAGGCTAAGGGTATTTTGTTGGAGGTGCTGGAGCCAAGCTATTATAAAAGAACCAGATTTAAGGTCATCATAGCTGCGTTTACCATCTGGCAGAAAATCAGGCGGAAATTAGGTATCCCTAATATTAATATATATACCCCTTTCAAAGCCGCTCGACTTCTGCCTGGAATATTTCAGGATCTAACCATGTTTAGATTGCAATCGCAGGGAGTGCGGGTAATAGGGGATTTAGTTGGGGATGGGCAAGTGTTACCTTATGTTTTCATAAAGGACAAATTTCAGTTGTTATCGCGTGACTTTTTAAAATATTTACAGATTCAAAGTTTTGCTTATAAAATCTGAAGGCTGTACCTTCCATGTCAGACAATTGCCTATCATAGAATTGATTCAGAAAAGAGGTAGAATAGGCATGGTGTATCAATATTTACTGTCTGTTCTCCCTGATGATTTGCTGGCCCAGAGTACTAAATGAGAAGGTAAGCTCGGAAAGACTGGCATTGACTTAACACCAGTGCTAGAGCTTGCCAGTGAGGTTATGGTCTCTGGAACCCTCAGAACCCAAAGCTATATGGCAATGTTGGATGTATATTATACACCGGCAAAAATTTCAAAATGGGGTAGAAGAAAGGGAGATTCTTGTGCAAGGCGTGGGCTATTTGCGGCTTATGTTATTCATATGTTTTATTCTTGTCCGTCCCTCTTTAGTTTCTTGACAGATATCAAATGTTTAATTAATACTACACTTAAGATCAGGTGCACTTTGACTCCAGAATTGGTGATATTTGCTTGTGATCTTGGGAACAGGGAAGTCGTTAGAAATACACGTTATGTATCAGCTTTACTTTTTATAGCTATGTCCCAGATTCGGTTGTGTATAACCTCTCAATGGTTATCCTCTGAAGACCCGACTTTCTCGAATTGGCGAGCTAGATTATTAGCTATTCATAGGCTTGAATTTTCAGTTTTTTTTTCTTAAGGGTAGGAGGAGGAGATAGACGGCATCTAGGATTTGGGCACCGGTTGATGATTGGATTAAATGAAACGATCGGAGGTTTTTACTCTTTCTTTTTAAGATTTCCTGTCTGTGGAGGGGTATCATTGTGTTTCTTTCCCGTGTCCTTTCTTTTGCTTTATTTATCTTTAAAAAATGAAATTAACATGATTGTTTTTCAAATTCACTTTTTTGATGTATTGATGCCATGACTGCATTGTTTGGTTGTAAATCTCTGTCAATAAAAACTTAAAAATGTGTTTTTTTTAAAAAGTTAGTGCATACTCTTTACCCTATGCAATGTCTATAGGGCCCAGTACACAGACTAGTAATGATAGACATATAAAGGCTACTAATATATCCAAATGTCAGGTAGCACACAATATCAGAAAGCCTCAGGAAGCTCAAATAGTTTGTTCCTTTTATTGCCAAACAGCTTGCCAGCAGTCACATTGCTCAGATAAAAGCATCCAAATTCCATGCCAGACGCGTCCCAGGAACCAAAGTCCTTTCTTCAGTGGCAGATTACAGCAATGAAGATTTGCGCTGCAGACAACAGTTTTTAATCACAAGCACCTGCCTTATTGGGCGTGGTGCTCCCACAGCATTCTGGGGTTTGAAGTCCGTCTGTGTTTTACCCCAGTGGGTGCGTTTCAATTCACTGCATTATTGACTCATTTAAAACCTCCGTGGGTTGATGCTGGTCCTGGTGCAGTGAATGCCTTGATTTCTAGAAGTTCAGCACGAACCTGTGCAGGCTGCAGCCCTGTACTGAAACCAAACACCTCTTCCTCCTATCGATTTTATCTCTCAAGTAGAGTCAAATCAGGCCTGCAGAAACAGCAGTGGGCTTTCCTTTCCGGCCGTGCAACGCCGAGTAAATCCAAATGTCAGGTAGCACACAATATCAGAAAGCCTCAGGAAGCTGAAATTGTTTGTTCCTTTTATTGCCAAACAGCTTGCCAGCACTCACATTGCTCAGATAAAAGCACCTAAATTCCATGCCAGACGCGTTTCAGGAACCAAAGTCCTTTCTTCAGTGGCAGATTACAGCAATGAAGATTATTTGATTCACATAAATTGCCATTACACTTTATAAATGCTTCAATACCATACGTTATATATACAATGTATCAGGGGGTGACTGAAAACTTACTCTATTAGTCAAGAATATTGAGCTCCTTGTTTCCCACTTGTTTCACCTTACCTCTCTTTTGTGCTTGTTTCCTATCACTAGCAATCATCTTTTAGGATTTGATGTCATGTCTTAAGTTAACTTCATCCAATTTACATGGCATGCCAATATTATTGGTGAGAAGGTAAAAGTAACCCAGAGCGGCTATCAAAGAATAACTCTCAAGCCCTCAGTTCAAAAGCCACTCTGTTCTATTGTACATTACAAGGTAAATGCCATGCAGTCTCCCTCATATCTTGACATAGTAGCTGACCCAGGGCCTTTGTGTTCTGTATGTGGTATGAGGGCCAGGGAGACTCATGTAAAGCAAATAGAGAACTATCAGCTAAGTGACAACCTTTAATGACTCCATATTGAATGGGTTGAACCAGCGTCTAAAGAGGCATTGCTCTTTCATATTCATCTTAGCGTCCCGCTGATTTATTTTTTGTAATGTCGACTGCAGTACTTTAAGGCTTTATATTAAAGGCATGACACTGTAAAATGTGCCTCACAGTTTTGCAATAGCTATTGACTTGTTTGCCTAAAAATTGCCCAAGATCTACACTCCATCTTAACTGTTACAATTAATGTATGTGTAGTTTTAAAGGTCAGCACAATACCTGAAATTGCAGATATTATCTTTATTCCAGACCTACATATTGCTGTGCAATGATGGGATCATTTATTTTCTTTAAATTTTTATGTCATTTGTTTCGTTCTAGAATATGAAGAAGGTAACCCACCGAAACCGAATGCTCACCCTCTGGATGATGCAGCGAAACCTAGGACAGGATTTCCAGGTTATACAGATAATAATGCACTTTCTTTCTTAATTTTGCTTATTGATTGCAGTGCAGCTAAAATGGTAAAATACATTTTGTTTTTACACATTTCTAGGTTGCTCAAGGTGCTATGCTATATTAATCTAACTTTTATATGAACATTCCTCCATTTTAACTGCAGAGTTTAGGAAATGGTTATAAACACTCACCATTCAGGCTGCAAGTACTATTTTCCTGCAGAAAGAACACATAGAGTTATAGAAGGGTAACAGTGAATTACGGGGATTTTCTTCACCAAGGGGTTCTGAGTGACATCAAATAGACAAGGAAGATGCTCGAGTTGCTTATGTCACTCAGAACCCTGAGTTGAAAACCATTACTATAATTCACTTTTTACCCATCTTTAATATTATGTTATACATGACCTCCAAAAACATATGCCCTCCTTTCAACAGCTACACGGGATGGGGGAGCAATACATAACCCAGCCTCTCCTCCCTGTCTAAAATGTAATTATAATAAGTTTACCAGCAATCCCTAACCATCTCCCATCACCGTCCATGCCTTTCTTCCCCCTACAACAGCTGGGCTTTCTGCCAAAGAAGACAATCAGCACTGTGCAGACAGGCTCTCAAAGAGCACTGTCAGCCTGGCCTTGAGGGCCCTCATGGTGTAGCAACAGTGGTTAGCAAGTTTTGTTTTCAACTGTAGCTATGCCAAAGAAGTGAGTTATGACGTTTAGAAACTGATATTATTAATACAGGATCTCCATGCAGCCTTACAAAATCATGGGTTTTTATAATGCTCCTGTTCTATAGTACAGGAGAGAGCCCTGCACATGACCTATATAGATAACTGCACATGGGTAGTGGTCATAGCCACTGGATTTATGCAGCAAGGGAGAACCAAATTATGCGGCACAGTAGATTAAATTATGTGGAATGAAAAGGCAAATTATGCAACGTAATTCAGCACATGTTGTTATAGTATTACTTCATTGTTTTGGCATTTTACAGATGTTAACGTTGTTCATGCAAAAGTTCTACTATATTAATGACCCCGATACGCAACTGAAATTTGACTAGTCAAACATTGCGAAGGTCCTTCAATTGCAACAGGTGTCGTCACAATTGTAGTCACTTTGATATGTTTGAGCTTAATAAAATGTTTTTGTTAAAATATTTTTATGGAGCAGGTAAAGGATTATGTGGCAATTCAAGTCATTTGACTGCCTCTGGAAATAGTATGCTCTGCAAGCTGAACAACATGGAAATGGGATGAAAGAGAGTAGAAGACGTTCTGTGTTTCTATAATGTTCAATTTGGAGTTCAAATGCTTATGTTGAAAGTTAACAAGTTAGTGCATGCTCTTTACCCTATGCAATGTCTATAGGACCCAGTACACGGACTAGTAATGATAGACATATACAGGCTACTAATATAGTGAACATTACCAGGCTGGATTGGAGTTGATACAAAGGCATGGAAAGAGATATGTAGAAGCTGAAAATTAAGTCTAGTACTGAGGTATTCGGGATCATTAGGGTTAATTAAGAAAAATATAACATGCAGTCAGACGGGTAATGGTGGGTTGAAGTATTGGACTTCAGGGGCGACATTATATAAAGTTTGCACACAATTTGCACAGCTCTGGTCCAGGCAATCTTGTATTCCAGAAGGGTCAGCAGGCACCTGTGCAGCCTCTTCTGCGAAACAAATAGCGCTGGTGCACATACAGCACTATTGTTAGAGGGAATCTCTTTACATTTGCGCCATACGAATGACGTAGGGGCTAAGGTAAAAGGTCTGTTGGACACTGAGAAGGCGTTCGACAGGGTCTCGTGGGGGTTCTTGTGGGTCGTGCTCCAATGGAAGGGATTTACTACTGAATTTATACAGGCGATTCAGGCGCTGTAATCCTCCACAAAAGCTTCACTTCGCATCTCTGGCCAACAGACTAGCTCTTTTTCCATATGTAGGGGTATGCGACAGGGGTGCCCGTGTTCACCCTTGCTGTTTGCCCTATACATCAATCTATTCCTGAGTAGAATAGAGGGTGATCAGGGCATAGTACCGATAAGGGCTGGCGATACAATCTATCGTACATTGGCATATGTACACGACATAGTTGTTTTAACTTCTGATGTTTCCTCTGATTTAGTGCACTTAAGGATTTGGCTGAGCAATTTAGGGTGGTGTCAGGGTACAAGCTAAATGTATCCACAACCCAGGTGGTTTAGACACCTGATATGCCATTGTCGGACGCCCCAGTTGTCATAGAAGCCACATATTTAGGGGTTTGTATAATTGCTGCAGTCGAAACCATTCCGGATTTAAACATTCTTCCAGTTGTAGAGGCCGCTAATACTAGACTAGAGCGGTTAGATCATCTTCACCTTTCTCTGTATGGACGATGCAGTGTCCTTAAAATGTTAATACTCCCTAAGTTTTTATATTTATTTAGGATTATCCCCCTAGAATTCTTTCAAAACAGTTTGATTAAGGCGGATATGGTTTGTTATAGGTTTTTGTGGGGGTAGAGACGTTCCCGCAGGGCAGCTAAGTGGATGTGCCCTCCGCAGGATCGTGGGGGTTGTCGGTACCAAATTTGGTCCTGTATTAATGGGCAGTGATGGCTCAGTCGCTGGGAGTACCACTACTTGGAAATAAAGCTGTGGTGCCATTATGCAATCGCCCGACTATTTTTGAGATAGGTTTGGGTGAAGAGGCTAAGGGTATTTTGTTGGAGGTGCTGGAGCCAAGCTATTATAAAAGAACCAGATTCAAGGTCATCATAGCTGCGTTTACCATCTGGCAGAAAATCAGGCAGAAATTAGGTACCCCTAATATTAATATATATACCCCTTTCAAAGCCGCTCGACTTCTGCCTGGAATATTTCAGGATCTAACCATGTTTAGATGGCAATCGCAGGGAGTGACGGTAATAGGGGATTTCGTTGGGGATGGGCAAGTGTTACCTTATGTTTTCATAAAGGACAAATTTCAGTTGTTATCGCGTGACTTTTTAAACTATTTACAGATTCAAAGTTTTGTTTATAAAATCTGAAGGCTGTACCTTCTATGTCAGTCAATTGCCTATCATAGAATTGATTCAGAAAAGAGGTAGAATAGGCATGGTGTATCAATATTTACTGTCTGTTCTCCCTGATGATTTGCTGGCCCAGAGTACTAAATGCGAAGGTAAGCTCGGAAAGACTGGCATTGACTTAACACCAGTGCTAGAGCTTGCCAGTGAGGTTATGGTCTCTGGAACCCTCAGAACCCAAAGCTATATGGCAATGTTGGATGTATATTATACACCAGCAAAAATTTCAAAATGGGGTAGAAGAAAGGGAGATTCTTGTGCAAGGCGTTGGTTATTTGCGGCTTATGTTATTCATATGTTTTATTCTTGTCCGTCCCTCTTTAGTTTTTTGACAGATATCAAATGTTTAATTAATACTACACTTAAGATCAGGTGCACCTTGACTCCAGAATTGGTGATATTTGCTTGTGATCTTGGGAACAGGGAAGTCGTTAGAAATACACGTTATGTATCAGCTTTACTTTTTATAGCTATGTCCCAGATTCGGATGTGTATAACCTCTCAATGGTTATCCTCTGAAGACCCGCCTTTCTCGAATTGGCGAGCTAGATTATTAGCTATTCATAGGCTTGAATTTTCAGGTTTTTTTTCTTAAGGGTAGGAGGAGGAGATGGATGGCATCTAGGATTTGGGCACCGGTTGATGATTGGATTAAATGAAACGATCGGAGGTTTTTAGTCTTTCTTTTTAAGATTTCCTGTCTGTGGAGGGGTATCATTGTGTTTCTTTCCTGTGTCCTTTCTTTTGCTTTATTTATCTTTAAAAAATGAAATTAACAAGATTGTTTTTCAAATTCACTTTTTTGATGTATTGATGCCATGACTGCATTGTTTGGTTGTAAATCTCTGTCAATAAAAACTTAAAAATGTGTTTTTTTTTTTAAGTTAGTGCATACTCTTTACCCTATGCAATGTCTATAGGGCCCAGTACACAGACTAGTAATGATAGACATATAAAGGCTACTAATATATCCAAATGTCAGGTAGCACACAATATCAGAAAGCCTCAGGAAGCTCAAATAGTTTGTTCCTTTTATTGCCAAACAGCTTGCCAGCAGTCACATTGCTCAGATAAAAGCATCCAAATTCCATGCCAGACGCGTTTCAGGAACCAAAGTCCTTTCTTCAGTGGCAGATTACAGCAATGAAGATTTGCGCTGCAGACAACAGTTTTTAATCACAAGCACCTGCCTTATTGGGTGTGGTGCTCCCACAGCATTCTGGGGTTTGAAGTCCGTCTGTGTTTTACCCCAGTGGGTGCGTTTCAATTCACTGCATTATTGACTCATTTAAAACCTCCGTGGGTTGATGCTGGTCCTGGTGCAGTGAATGCCTTGATTTCTAGAAGTTCAGCACGAACCTGTGCAGGCTGCAGCCCTGTACTGAAACCAAACACCTCTTCCTCCTATCGATTTTAGCTCTCAAGTAGAGTCAAATCAGGCCTGCAGAAACAGCAGTGGGCTTTCCTTTCCGGCCGTGCAACGCCGAGTAAATCCAAATGTCAGGTAGCACACAATATCAGAAAGCCTCAGGAAGCTGAAATCGTTTGTTCCTTTTATTGCCAAACAGCTTGCCAGCACTCACATTGCTCAGATAAAAGCATCCAAATTCCATGCCAGACGCGTTTCAGGAACCAAAGTCCTTTCTTCAGTGGCAGATTACAGCAATGAAGGTTTGCGCTGCAGACGACAGTTTTTAATCACAAGCACCTGCCTGATTGGGCGTGGTGCTCCCACAGCATTCTGGGGTTTGAAGTCCGTCTGTGTTTTACCCCAGTGGGTGCGTTTCATTTCACTGCATTATTGACTCATTTAAAACCTCCGTGGGTTGATGCTGGTCCTGGCGCAGTGAATGCCTTGCTTTCTAGAAGTTCAGCACGAACCTGTGCAGGCTGCAGCCCTGTACTGAAACCAAACACCTCTTCCTCCTATTGATTTTAGCTCTCAAGTAGAGTCAAATCAGGCCTGCAGAAACAGCAGTGGGCTTTCCTTTCCGGCCGTGCAACGCCGAGTAAATCCAAAGTAAGGTAGCACACAATATCAGAACGCCCCACATTTGGATTTACTCGGCGTGATTAAAAACTGTCGTCTGCAGCGCAAATCTTCATTGCTGTAATCTGCCACTGAAGAATGGACTTTGGTTCCTGAAACGCGTCTGGCATGGAATTTGGGTGCTTTTATCTGAGCAATGTGAGTGCTGGCAAGCTGTTTGTCAATAAAAGGAACAAACGATTTGAGCTTCCTGAGGCTTTCTGATATTGTGTACTACTTGACATTTGGAGGCTACTAATATAGTGAACATTGCCAGGCTGGATTGGAGTTGATACATAGGCATGGAAAGAGATATGTAGAAGCTGAAAAGTAAGTCTAGTACTGAAGTATTTGGGATCATTAGGGTTAATTGAGCAAAATATAACATGCATTCAGACGGGTAATGGTTGGTTGAAGTACGGGACTTCAGGGGCGACATGAAATAAAGTTTGCACCCGATTTGCACAGCTCTAGGCAGGGCACTCTGGTATTACACAAGGGGCAGCAGACACCTGTGCAGCCTCTTCTGCGATACAAATAGCGCTGGTGCACATACAGCACTATTGTTAGAGGGAATCTCTTTACCTCTGTGCCATACGATAGATGTAGGGGCTAAGGTAAAAGAGCTGTCAGGAGGCATCTGACAGTGAGCCACCTAAAAGGCGGTGCACTGTCTGTGTGCCCCTGATGGCGGCCCTCAGGAGAGGTGAAGGGGGTCCTATAGACCCCCTAGACGTGACCTTGCAGGCTGATGCTGTCACTCACTGCACCCGCCTGCAAGGGTTTCTCTCACCTCTCTTAAAAGTGCTGGCGGGTTTCCACAGGCACAATAAAACATGGAGCGTCCGCTTCAAAGCAACTTTGTATTTCACTTGAATGCGCTGCCCCAGGGCAGCACAAGTTCACCGGTGCCCCCAGGGCAACTCATGCAATTTGATATGACACACTCTCCTTGCTAGCAGCGAGCACACCTTTTGAAATAGGGCACACAGCACTAATAAGGAAAATGCACTGCATCCGATAATGCAGCCCCAGGTGTATTGATTCTGATCGGCATGGCTGATATTAGGGCGTTAGCATGGAAATGGTAATGCAAATTGGAGATGTCAGATTACACAAGTTGTGCAATGTGCCAGTAGGGTGATAGTATGGTGCACATAGTTGTTTCTTATACTGAGGACATGTATACGGGTGGTGAGGTGAAAATAAAATAAAAGTTGCATTAAAAGCTGGTACTGCTTCAAGCAGTATGTATTCAAGCTGAAAACAGGTGCTGAATTGCTGCGTTTAGAGTGCTTAAATGCTGAACACTGGAAGATTAGACAATGAAAAAATAAATAATTAAAGGATTGCTCTCCATGCAAATTCAGGCACACTTTTGTTCATGCATGGGCAGTAATATTTGGGAATTTTTAAAAGTAATTTAAATATTGCATACCATGCACACTCATTTGGCATCTTTGAATGATTCTAAAGCAATTAAAAGATTGCCTTTCCTGTCGTACTCGTGCTGCGCTTGCGCTGCAAGTGGCAGAGAAAGCCTATCAATGACTGTAGAGTAGCAGACCCATGCAAAATGAAACACATATTATATATATATATATATATATATATATATATATATATATATATATATATATATATAATATAATATAATGTAATGTATTATATTATGTTATATATATATTGATATATATATATGGTTAAATTAGGGACATTATAGATAGAATATATAATTTTATCCTACTTTACAGTTAATAAAACCTTAGAGGAGGGGTGTGGTCTGGTGCCAACTAAGATGGCAGCGTAGTCCAGGGCTCTGCTGCGTCCCTCCAGCCCTTAACTAAAATCTGACAATATACAAAGGGCTCTGACCGGTAAAATCTGCCTGGACACCCACACGGCAGCGGAGCATCATGCTGTGTCGAAGTGGGCAGCGATTTACGGCATGAGAGTTCCGAACATAATGTGGCTGCGCCGCTGAGGTGTGCCGCTGGGGTGCGCCGCTGAGGTGCCCCGCTGAGAGCTTGCGGAGGGAGGAGCATTCCTTGAATCGTCAGAGCCCCATCAAAGCAGGACAGGCTGAAAACGAGAGAGGCTTAGGGCCGGTGTCCTAAAGCCTGATCGGTCCCAGGGCTCTACGACTGTGCCCTGCGGAATGCTGGGATCTGCATGACCGACGGCCGGAGAGACAGGTGAGGCTGACGGCGAGAGTCCGGACTGAGACGTGGGAGCCAGCCCAGTGCTGGAGCGGGGGATGCGGAACATCCTGTTGAGTTAGTGGTTTCCTCTACACGTGGCCACACTTGAAACAAAAACCTACCTGCTACAGAGCCTTCCTTCACTAACTGGGGGGTGTCAGGGGGAGCCAACAATGTGGCCAAGGCCAGGCTGTGTTTGGGGCCCTGGCATCGCAGCCTAGGCTGTGAAACGGTTATCAAGACCGGTGGTCCCCTGTCTCTTAGGGGACAGCAACAGCGGGAGCGGACTGAGGCCCATCATATCTCTTGGAGGCAGGGCTACAACATAAAGACGCTGGCAATGCACATGAAAACCGGGCAGCAGAGGTAAGGACCTTCATCAATGGGGCCCTTAGGCTTTTGAAACAAGTGACTTGGCCCAGGGACTAGGGCTACACCCAACCCTCACCAGGGGAAGCCAGAGTGCCCGACTGGATGGTTCCCGGTAAACGAACAGCTCCCCTCCCTTAAATAAGAGCCTGGGGACTACAGGGAAGCCACCTGCACCTGGTGGGAGATCGCGCTGCAGCCTGATGCTTGCGAGAACTGTTGAGTCAGGACAGCTATATGGGTAGCTGCGGCAGGAAGGTCTCAATCGGCTTTGTGGAGTGGAGGCCCTGCAGCCCATCGGGGGATTTTGGCCTGGACTGAGATACTGCTGTGTCTTCTTCTCCGTTCACCGAAACGGAAGGACACACAATGTGCCCCAATAGTGCCCCACCACAGCAGACTAATAAACTTGATAAATGCACTTTACCCAGGGTACAGATGTTAGAGGAGGGAGCGGCACACAGAGCTCAAGACCCAATGGAGCCTTTACTGGGGGCAAATATAGCACCATTACATGAACTGGGGACAACGCTTGAATCTAAAATGGATAAAGTCACAATCGAAGTGACCTTGCTGAGAGCAGACCTGAATAAAACCTCTGAAAAAGTGGGCACAGCAGAAACAAATATAGCCGAATTGCAAACTGCTTCCAAAAGAATGGAGAAGCATATACAGCATCTCACACAGCAACACAAACTGATGGCAGCAAAGCTTTAGGACCAGGAAGGGCGATCCCGGAGAAATAACATTATAGTGATGGGTGTGCCTGAGGGGGCAGTGGGCACAGATTCAGGACTCTTTTTGGAAGACCTCATACTTAACCACCTCAAACCCAAAGAACTTTTGAACATCTTCTCTGTAGAGGGAGAGTATAGAGCACTGGCGCCACCGCCAAAACCAGGGGCCCATGAGGACAATAATTGCACATGCCCTTAACTTCCAAGATACCCTTAGAAAACTCTGTAATCCGGTTCTTCCCAGACATCGCTCTTATGGTACAGCGGCAACAACGCACCCTTGACGAGGTGAAGAGAATCCTGAGATGAAAAATTCTCAAATATAAGATGATATTTTCCGCTAAACTTAGAGTCATTGACCACGACAAATCTCTATATTTCATAAGAACTGATGAGGTATGGGACTGGCTTGAAGGAGGGAAAAAAATGAATTGCCAGCAGTACCCTGACCCAGGCCGGAAATGGGAAGATCAAAGGTGTTCCCCTCCTGTTGGAAAACAGCCCGACGAAAAACAAGCACACACACAAACTCTGAAGACAAAGCTGGACCCTGAGCAGCGGGAGGGAAGTGGGGAGAGTGAGTACACATTTAAATATCCGGAAGATAAGTAAGAACAGGAAGAAAGGACTTTGTTAGGTATTCAGGGCCTATCTGATATGGTAAAAGACTGCTGAGGAGGGGTCTATGACTTTGGACAACATGCTGCCTATATGACTAACCCTCAGATGCAAAAGGGCGGGAGGGCGGATGTGGGAACATATGTAGTAGAGCCAGCCAACCCGAGAAGTAGTTAAATAGTTTTATTTGGGGCGACAGGCGCTCTGCAAATTGAGCAGGTGGGTAGTTTTAAACCTACAGTGCAGGGTAGCAGGGAGAGGGGTAATTGCAAACGGGATCTGTTTTTTGAATACAAGATTATGTTTGTTATATGTTAGTGTTGCGCTATGCATTGACACATCATTTACTGACCAAATGCAACTGGCGGCAATCGAGGAAGGGAGGGATTGAGAAGGAGGTGAGAATGGACCCTCATACGCATAATACGCAGATATGGCTACAACACCGCAGTCCACAACCACACTATAATTTTTTACCTGGAACGTGAATGGCCTGAGGGACAAAATTAAAAGGACTATTGTCATGCAGTACCTACGTAGGCAGTCCCCTGACTTGGTCCTTCTCCAGTAGACGCACTTGAAAGTCAACCAGGGTCTAGCACTCACTAGATACGGCTACACGTTAGCAGCCCATGCAGGCTTTCGACAGGATCCCTAAGAGTGTTGACACTAGTTAAAAACGTGGTGCCAATGATAAGGGACTGCACCTGGAAGGTCCCTCTGGGTGGATTTGGAACACTAACCGGAACATGAGCGGGGCCAAACCTCAATATATGTATGTTCATATACATCCCACCGAAACTCTATGTAGGCACTACCTGAACTAAGCAAAACACTACGGGACATGCCACCAGGAATACACATACTCAGTGGGGATATGAATGCAGTGATGTCACGCGAGTTGGACAAAACTGCAGTGCAGACCCGCACGGGATCGACAGACCTGCTACGAACATTCGCGAAGGCAATGGGTCTATCAGACAGATGGAGACTGCATAAACCAACCAGTAGACAGTATACACACATTTCTGCTGCACACAGATCTGGGTCATGCATAGACTGCATGCATGTGGGACACTTCTGAGGATCACATAATATAGCCAGAGGCATCTCGGACCACTCACCATTAAAGGTCCTTATCCCAAGCCCAGTCGGGACTTATACCACACCTCCATGTAAAGCACCCTGGCACTTTCAGAGTAGAAAATTCCAAGATAAATTTAGCTAGTGAATGCAGCAATATTTTGATGAAAACTCTGGGTCCGTGGACTCACACTCCTCCTTGTCGGAAGCATAGAAGGTGGTGGCAACGGGATACTTGCAGGCCACTAGAGGGGGAAACAAGAAAGAAAGGCACTCTAAATTTACCATGTTAGAGCATGAGATAAGTCCACTAGAACGGCACAACAATGGTGGCAAAGCAGACACCGGGGGGCTGCAGTATTTAATAAGCCTTAAACAAAAGGAACTTCAGGACTTAGAGAAGGAGACTGTTTGCCACCATGCAGTAGCTACACAGAGACAACTGTATGACTAGGGGCCAAGGCCAAAAAACTCATTTCATGGCTAGAACAGAGAGATAGAGAGCGGAACTGGGCCACCAAATCTGTACAACATATGGTACCAGGTGAGGATTGGGGGCAGATATAGCAGAGGCATTTGTGTCTTATTATGAGTCGCTTTATCAATCAGCGACAGTTAGATCAGGGGACGAGAGTGTAGAACTCCTCAGAGACATCTCACTCGCAACCCTTACGGAGGAAGGCAAGGAGGCGCTTGACAACGACTTAACAAAATAAGAGGTGGAAGGAGCCATAAGAGACCTACAATCTGGGAAGGTGGCTGGCCCAAATGGACTACCCACGTAACTCTTTAAATGTGCAGTGACAAAAGTGGCCCTGGAAATGTTGAAGGCTGCACTGGAAGAGGGATGCTTATTCAAAGCCCTATGGTTGGCCACAATTGTAGTCATACATAAAAAAGGCAAATCCGCAGACTTATGCATGTCGTACGGACCCATATCCCTTCTCAATTATGAAACCAAAGTACTCTCTAAAGAACTGGCCGACCGACTCACACCTACAATCTCCACCCTAATACACCCTGATCAGTCTGGGTTTATAACCTCACGGAAGCACCCAACTTAATCTAAGGCGACTTTACTGTGTCATCCAGGTTACGGCGGCACAACCACATATACCAGCCGCTCTTATGTCATTAGATGCCTGAATGGCGTTCAACAGCATTGAGTGGCCCTATCTCCTCGCTGTGTTGTTCAGGCTGGGCATCAGACCTCATTTCTGTACCTTGGTGCATCTTTTATACCAATTCCTGAAAGCCTTTGTGCGTGTCAATGGGTCGGTTTCGAGAACGTTCAAACTCCATCAGGGCACGAGACAGTGATGACCACTGTCACCAATAATATTAGCTCTTGTACTGGAACTGTTGGCGGCTTGGATCCAAAGGGACCCCTTGATTTGGGGCATTGATATTGGCGGGGTTGGAAGAACATATATCATTGTATGCTGACGATGTATTGCTTTACACGCACCAGCTCAAATATACATTCCATACGCTAATAAACATGCTACAGCTTTTTTACACCTACTCTGGGTACCAGATAGACTTGGACAAGTCCATTATTTTTACTCTTGTGGGCACCCACCCTCTCAACTGACTTTGTAGCCCTAGTTCACCACGACAAATTCAAATTCTTAGGCATATGGATCACCAGGATAGCTGAGAAAATCCTTAGCCTTAATATACATCCCCAATTGGAGGGGCTACATGGAGACATAAAACACTGGTGGAATTTTCCGATCTCCCTCATGGCCAGAGCGACATTATTCAAGATACCACGCTTGTTTAACATCCTGCAGAATACCCCATGCAGAATCCCTGATTCCATCTTCAAAACTATAGAGGGGGAGCCAGGCATAATACTCTGGGATGGAGGCAGGCCTCGAATAGCTCTGTGCACACTACAGTGCGGAGTTTACCGGGGCAGACGAGCAGTCCCGGACATTCAGAGTTCTTACTTAGCGTTTTAACTGATCAATATCAAAGAGTGGGTTTTTGAGTTGCATACAGAACCGGCATACAGGATCGACAAACATGCGATGGGAAATGGAGGGCACTTAGCGGTACTCTACCGAAAACACAGAGTTAAAGCATTGCCATTGCACATTTACAAGGTCATAAAAGCATGGTGCTCTACTTCTAGACTGCTGGGGTGGGACTCGAGGCTGACTCAGCAGTCACCACTTTGGGAGAGCGATAAACTGGGTGATGTAAGGCAACTACAGGGATTTGGCAAATGAAGCTTGATAGGTTTAGACACCATAGGGGATGCATGGCGAGGTGGGAAAATGCTAACCTTTGCGAAACTCAAGACCGAATATCAACTAGCTGATATGGAGCATTTTCGCTACTTACTTTGCACAGCTACATATCAGAGGGAGATACCATCCAAAGAAACCTCTTCTTTAGAAGACCGATTGTTACTCGATCTCATGTCAGACAAAGCAACATCCCTAACCTATCGGGAAATTATGAACAATCTCCCAGATCCTCACATTCCCCTGAGAGCAACTGGGTAAATCTGGATATATATTTACCAAAGATAAGAAACGTGTTAATTCATGAGACAGTCCACATCGGCAAGCGGCCATGAAGAGTCTGTCAGCATGATGAAACAGCGAGCAAAAAGGCACATGGCTACTGCACTAGAGACTTTTCATTCTATACCAAGTTAACAAGTATCCCTTAGACATTTCTTTATGTGGTTTGCCAGCAAACCATTTGAATATTAAAAAACCTTGCAATGGTGCAACTCGCTAATTTTCTTATGACACAGATACTAAATCCACTAGACCAATCACACTAGTCATACTTGGGTAGCTTCCGACCTATGACTACAGTGTACCACAAAGCAACACAATAAGTACATTTCAGTTTTCAAGAGTGGGAGAAAGGAGATGTGAAAATTTCAGGCATTACACAGTGCACAAAAATTATTTATTCATTCTTCTACCTACCTAGGGCAGGGTATGAGCACTGCCTTGAAAACTTTCATTTATGTATAATAGTATTCCGAATTCCTCCCATTGAACATCTTTGAGTACTTTCTGAGCTTTGATTTATTAATAATTGGTCCACAATTGTAATGTTTATATTGACCAACAAATAATGTATTTTATTTAATTGATTCACATAAATTGCCATTACACTTTATAAATGCTTCAATACGACCCGCTATATACAATACATCAGGGGGTGACTGAAAGGTTACTCTATTAGTCAAGATTATTGAGCTCCTTGTTTCCCACTTTTCTCACCTTACCTCTCTTTCGTGCTTGTTTCCTATCACCAGCAATCATCTTTTAGGATTTGGAGTCATGGCTTGAGTTAACTTCATCCAATTTACATGGCATGTCCACATTATTGGGGAGAAGGTAAAAGTAACCCAGAGCGGCTATCAAATAATAACTCTCAAGCCCTCATTTCAAAAGCCACTCTGTTCTATTGTACATTACAAGGTAAATGTCATGCAGTCTCCCTCATATCTTGACATTGTAGCTGACTCAGGGCCTATGTATTCTATATGTGGTATGAGGGCCAGGGAAACTCATGTAAAGCCAATGGAGAACTATCAGCTAAGTGACAACCTTTAATGACTCCATATTGAATGGGTTGAACCAGTGTCTAAAGAGGCATTGCTCTTTCATAATCATCTTAGCGTCCCGCTGATTTTCTTTTTTGTGTAATAGTAACAGCAGTACTTTAAGGCTTTATATTAAAGGCATGACACTGTAAAATATGTCTCACAGTTTTGCAATAGCTATTGACTTGTTTTACTAAAAAGTGCCCAAGATCTACACTCTACACTAACCAGGTTCAAATAATGTAAGTGTAGTTTTAACGGTCAGCACGATACCTGAAATTGCAGACATTATCTTTATTCCAGACCTACATATTGCGCAATGGTGGCATAATTTGTTTTCTTTAATTTTTCATGTCATTTGTTTCGTTCTAGAATATGAAGAAGGTAACCCAGCGAAACCGAATGCTCGCCCTCTGGATGATACAGTGAAACCAAGGACAGGATTTCCAGGTTATACAGATAATAATGCACTTTCTTTCTTAATTTTGCTTATTGATTGCAGAACAGCTAAAATGGTAAAATACATTTTGTTTTTACACATTTCTAGGTTGCTCAAGGTGCTATGCTATATTAATCTAACTTGTATATGAACATTCCTCCATTTTAACTGTAGAGTTTAGGAAATGGTTATAAACACTTACCATTCAAGGCTGCTAGTACTATTTCCCTGCAGAAAGAACACATAGAGTTATAGAAGAGTAACGTTGAATTACGAGGATTTTCTTCACTATGGATTTCTGAGTGACATCAAATAGACAAGGAAGATGCTCGAGTTGCTTATGTCACTCAGAACCCTGAGTTTAAAACCATTACTGTAATTCACTTTTTAGCCATCTTTAAAATAATGTTATACATGATCTCCAGAATCATATGCCCCCCTTTCAACAGCTACACGGGGATGGGGGAGCAATACATAACCCAGCCTCTCCTCCCTGTCTAAAATGTAATTATAATAAGTTTACCGGCAATCGCTAACCAACTCCCATCACCTTCCACGCCTTTCTTCACCCTCCAACAGCTGGGCTTTCTGCCAAAGAAGACCATCGCACTGTGCAGAGAGGCTCTCAAAGAGCACTGTCAGCCTGGCCTTGAGGGCCCTCATGGTGTAGCAACAGTGGTTAGCAAGTTTTGTTTTCAACTGTAGCTATGCCAAAGAAGTGAGTTATGACGTTTAGAAACTGATATTATTAATACAGGATCTCCATGCAGCCTTACAAAATCATGGGTTTTTATAATGCTCCTGTTCTATAGTACAGGAGAGAGCCCTGCACATGACCTATATAGATAACTGCACATGGGTAGTGGTCATAGCCACTGGATTTATGCAGCAAGGGAGAACCAAATTATGCCGCACAGTAGATTAAATTATGTGGAATGAAAAGGCAAATTATGCGACGTAATTCAGCACATGTTGTTATAGTATTACTTCATTGTTTTGGCCTTTTACAGATGTTAACCTTGTTCATGCAAAAGCTCTACTATATTAATGACCCCGATACGCAACTGAAATTTGACTAGTCAAACATTGCGAAGGTCCTTCAATTGCAACAGGTGTCGTCACAACTGTAGTCACTTTGATATGTTTGAGCTTAATACAATGTTTTTGTTAAAATATTTTTATGGAGCAGGTAAAGGATTATGTGCCAATTCAAGTCATTTGACTGACTCTGGAAATAGTATGCTCTGCAAGCTGAACAACATGGAAATGGGATGAAAGAGAGTAGAAGACGTTCTGTGTTTCTATAATGTTCAATTTGGAGTTCAAATGCTTATGTTGAAAGTTAACAAGTTAGTGCATGCTCTTTACCCTATGCAATGTCTATAGGACCCAGTACACGGACTAGTAATGATAGACATATACAGGCTACTAATATAGTGAACATTACCAGGCTGGATTGGAGTTGATACAAAGGCATGAAAAGAGATATGTAGAAGCTGAAAATCAAGTCTAGTACTGAGGTATTCGGGATCATTAGGGTTAAATGAGCAAAATACAACATGCATTCAGACGGGTAATGGTGGGTTGAAGTATTGGACTTCAGGGGCGACATTATATAAAGTTTGCACCCGATTTGCACAGCTCTGGTCAGGGCAATCTGTTATTCCAGAAGGGGCAGCAGGCACCTGTGCAGCCTCTTCTGCGAAACAATTAGCGCTGGTGCACATACAGCACTATTGTTAGAGGGAATGTCTTTACATTTGCGCCATACGAATGACGTAGGGGCTAAGGTAAAAGAGCTGTTGGACACCGAGAAGGCGTTCGACAGGGTCTCGTGGGGGTTCTTGTGGGTCGTGCTCCAGTGGAATACTGAATTTATACAGGCGATTCAGGCGCTGTAATCCTCCACAAAAGCTACACTTCGCATCTCTGGCCAACAGACTAGCTCTTTTTCCATAAGTAGGGGCATGCGGCAGGGGTGCCCGTGTTCACCCTTGCTGTTTGCCCTATACATCGATCCATTCCTGAGTAGAATAGAGGGTGACCAGGGCATAGTATCGATAAGGGCTGGCGATACTATCTATCGTACATTGGCATATGTACACCACATAGTTGTTTTAACATCTGATGTTTCCTCTGATTTAGTGCACTTAAGGATTTGGCTGAGCAATTTGGGGTGGTGTCAGGGTACAAGCTAAATGTATCCAAAACCCAGGTGGTTCAGACACCTGATATGCCATTGTCGAACGCCCCAGTTGTCACAGAAGCCACATATTTAGGGGTTAGTGTAATTGCTGCAGTCGAAACCATTCCGGATTGAAACATTCTTCCAGTTGTAGAGGTCGCTAATACTAGACTAGAGCGGTTAGATCATTTTCACCTTTCTCTGTATGGACGATGCAGTGTCCTTAAAATGTTAATACTCCCTAAGTTTTTATATTTATTTAGGACTATCCCCTAGAATTCTTTCAGAGCAGTTTGATTAAGGCGGATAGGGTTTGTTATAGGTTTTTGTGGGGGTATAGACGTTCCCGCAGGGCAGCTAAGTGGATGTGCCCTCCGCAGGATCGTGGGGGTTGTCGGTACTAAATTTGGCCCTGTATTACTGGGCAGTGATGGCTCAGTCGCTGGGAGTACCACTACTTGGAGATAAAGCTGTGGTGCCATTATGCAATCGCCCGACTATTTTTGAGATAGGTTTGGGTGAAGAGGCTAAGGGTATTTTGTTGGAGGTGCTGGAGCCAAGCTATTATAAAAGAAACAGATTTAAGGTCATCATAGCTGTGTTTACCATCTGGCAGAAAATCAGGCGGAAATTAGGTATCCCTAATATTAATATATATACCCCTTTCAAAGCCGCTCGACTTCTGCCTGGAATATTTCAGGATCTAACCATGTTTAGATGGCAATCGCAGGGAGTGCGGGTAATAGGGGATTTAGTTGGGGATGGGCAAGTGTTACCTTATGTTTTCATAAAAGACAGAATTCAGTTGTTATCGCGTGACTTTTTAAAATATTTACCGATTCAAAGTTTTGTTTATAAAATCTGAAGGCTGTACCTTCCATGTTAGACAATTGCCTATCATAGAATTGATTCAGAAAAGAGGTAGAATAGGCATGGTGTATCAATATTTACTGTCTGTTCTCCCTGATGATTTGCTGGCCCAGAGTACTAAATGCGAAGGTAAGCTCGGAAAGACTGGCATTGACTTAACACCAGTGCTAGAGCTTACCAGTGAGGTTATGGTCTCTGGAACCCTCAGAACCCAAAGCTATATGGCAATATTGGATGTATATTATACACCGGCAAAAATTTCAAAATGGGGTAGTAGAAAGGGAGATTCTTGTGCAAGGCGTGGGCTATTTGCGGCTTATGTTATTCATATGTTTTATTCTTGTCCGTCCCTCTTTAGTTTCTTGACAGATATTAAATGTTTAATTAATACTACACTTAAGATCAGGTGCACTTTGACTCCAGAATTGGTGATATTTGCTTGTGATCTTGGGAACAGGGACGTCGTTAGAAATACACGTTATGTATCAGCTTTACTTTTTATAGCTATGTCCCAGATTCGGTTGTGTATAACCTCTCAATGGTTATCCTCTGAAGACCCGACTTTCTCGAATTGGCGAGCTAGATTATTAGCTATTCATAGGCTTGAATTTTCAGGTTTTTTTTCTTAAGGGTAGGAGGAGGAGATAGACGGCATCTAAGATTTGGGCACCGGTTGATGATTGGATTAAATGAAACGATCGGAGGTTTTTTCTCTTTCTTTTTAAGATTTCCTGTCTGTGGAGGGGTATCATTGTGTTTCTTTCCCGTGTCCTTTCTTTTGCTTTATTTATCTTTAAAAAATGAAATTAACATGATTGTTTTTCAAATTCAATTTTTTGATGTATTGATGCCATGACTGCATTGTTTGGTTGTAAATCTCTGTCAATAAAAACTTAAAAATGTGTTTTTTTTAAAAGGTTACTGCATACTCTTTACCCTATGCAATGTCTATAGGGCCCAGTACACGGACTAGTAATGATAGACATATACAGGCTACTAATATATCCAAATGTCAGGTAGCACACAATATCAGAAAGCCTCAGGAAGCTCAAATCGTTTGTTCCTTTTATTGCCAAACAGCTTGCCAGCACTCACATTGCTCAGATAAAAGCATCCAAATTCCTTGCCAGACGCGTCCCAGGAACCAAAGTCCTTTCTTCAGTGGCAGATTACAGCAATGAAGATTTGCGCTGCAGACGACAGTTTTTAATCACAAGCACCTGCCTGATTGGGCGTGGTGCTCCCACAGCATTCTGGGGTTTGAAGTCCGTCTGTGTTTTACCCCAGTAGGTGCGTTTCAATTCACTGCATTATTGACTCATTTAAAACCTCCGTGGGTTGATGCTGGTCCTGGCGCAGTGAATGCCTTGCTTTCTAGAAGTTCAGCACGAACCTGTGCAGGCTGCAGCCCTGTACTGAAACCAAACACCTCTTCCTCCTATCGATTTTAGCTCTCAAGTAGAGTCAAATCAGGCCTGCAGAAACAGCAGTGGGCTTTCCTTTCCGGCCGTGCAACGCCGAGTAAATCCAAATGTCAGGTAGCACACAATATCAGAAAGCCTCAGGAAGCTGAAATTGTTTGTTCCTTTTATTGCCAAACAGCTTGCCAGCACTCACATTGCTCAGATAAAAGCATCCAAATTCCATGCCAGACGCGTTTCAGGAACCAAAGTCCTTTCTTCAGTGGCAGATTACAGCAATGAAGGTTTGCGCTGCAGATAAAAGTGCTGGCACAATAAAACATGGAGCGTCCGCTTCAAAGCAACTTTGTATTTCACTTCAATGCGCTGCCCCAGGGCAGCACAAGTTCACCGGTGCCCCCAGGGCAACACATTCAATTTAATATGACACACTCTCCTTGCTAGCAGCGAGCACACCTTTTGAAATAGGGCACACAGCACTAATAAGGAAAATGCACTGCATCCTATAATGCAGCCCCAGGTGTCTAGATTCTGATCGGCATGGCTGATATTAGGGCGTTAGCATGGAAATGGTAATGCAAATTTGAGATGTCAGATTACACAAGTTGTGCAATGTGCCAGTAGGGTGATAGTATGGTGCACATAGTTGTTTCTTATACTGAGGACATGTATACGGGTGGTGAGGTGAAAATAAAATAAAAGTTGCATTAAAAGCTGTTACTGCTTCAAGCAGTATGTATTGAAGCTGAAAACAGGTGCTGAATTGCTGCGTTTAGAGTGCTTAAATGCTGAACACTGGAAGATTAGACAATGAAAAAATAAATAATTAAAGGATTGCTGTCCATGCAAATTCAGGCACACTTTTGTTCATGCATGGGCAGTAATATTTGGGAATTTTTAAAAGTAATTTAAATATTGCATACCATGCACACTCATTTGGCATCTTTGAATGATTCTAAAGCAATTAAAAGATTGCCTTTTCCTGTCGTACTCGTGCTGCGCTTGCACTGCAAGTGGCAGAGAAAGCCTATCAATGACTGTAGAGTAGCCGAACCATGCAAAATGAAACACATATTATATATATACATATATATATACATATATATATATATATCTATAATATAATATAATATAATATGATATAATATAATATAATATAATATAATATAATATAATATAATATAATATAATATAATATAATATAATATAATGTAATGTATTATATTATGTTATATATATTGATATATATATATATGGTTAAATTAGGGACATTATAGATAGAATATATAATTTTATCCTACTTTACAGTTAATAAAACCTTAGAGTAGGGGTGTGGTCTGGTGCCAACTAAGATGGCAGCGTAGTCCAGGGCTCTGCTGCGTCCCTTCAGCCCTTAATTAAAATCTGACAATATACAAAGGGCTCTGACCGGTAAAATCTGCCTGGACACCGACACGGCAGCGGAGCATCATGCTGTGTCGAAGTGGGCAGCGATTTACGGCATGAGAGTTCCGAACATAATGTGGCTGCGCGGCTGAGGTGTGCCGCTGGGGTGCCCCGCTGAGAGCTTGCGGAGGGAGGAGCATTCCTTGAATCGTCTGAGCCCCATCAACGCAGGACAGGCTGAAAATGAGAGAGGCTTAGGGCCGGTACCCTAAAGCCTGATCGGTCCCAGGGCCCTGCGACTGTGCCCTGCGGGATGCTGGGATCTGCATGACCGACGGCCGGAGAGACAGGTGAGGCTGACGGCGAGAGTCCGGACTGAGACGTGGGAGCCAGCCCAGTGCTGGAGCGGGGGATGCGGAACATCCTGTTGAGTTAGTGGTTTCCTCTACACGTGGCCACACTCGAAACAAAAACCTACCTGCTACAGAGCCTTCCTTCACTAACTGGGGGGTGCCATGGGGAGCCAACAATGTGGCCAAGGCCAGGCTGTGTTTGGGGCCCTGGCATCGCAGCCTAGGCTGTGAAACGGTCATCAATTTATTTTATTTTTTATTTTATTTTAATTATTTGTATAGCGCAGCTGATACCTTGCAGGCTTCCTGGCGCTGGAGAATACTCTACTGAGAAAGAAACCGAGGTATGTAAAGGCGGGGAGGTCTAAGGGAAAAGCCAGGTCTTGATGCGCTTCCTGAATGGAAGAAGTTGGGGGGTCTGGCGTATGTCAATGGGCAAGCTGTTCCATAATTTGGCGGCTGCGACCCTAAAGGATCTACCCCCAGTTCTGGCTTTGTTGTATCTGGGCACCCTTACCAGATACGCCGAGGATGATCGCAGGTCTCTGGCGGGAGTATACCACTGAAACAGGGCTTGCAAGGGCCTGGGCCCGAGTCCATGCAGAGCCCTGAATACAATGCAAAGGGACTTGAAGGCCACCCGCTGCTTTAGGGGTAGCCAATGCAGTTCGGCCAATGCCGCTGTGGCCGAAGACCTTCTCGACCAGCCAAGAGCCAACTTGGCCGCGGCTGATTGAATTTGCTGCAACCGGTCCAGTAACGTGACAGGGGACTCTAGGAGCAGGGCGTTGCAGTAGTCAAGGCGACTCAGAATCGTACACCTGACTACCAACGCCCGGGCTTGTGCAGGGAGAAGTGGCATAATTTTTCGCAGGGAGCATAGCAAAGCCGTGCATATCCCCACTGTTTTTGCAACCTGGGTTTCCATGCTCAGCTTGTTATTGAGCATGACCCCCAGGTTGCGGACCGAGGAGACAGGTTTAGGTTTCTCTCTTGTCTCAGGCGGCCAAAAGTGAATCGGGAACTGGCAAGATAGAGTGGTGCCAGCACAGAACAGAACCTCTGTTTTGGAGGCGTTAAATTGAAGAGTTCCTATGGAGCCATCCAGCCGTTTCTCTAAGACACTCATGGAAGGAGGTCAGCGAGATGGAATCTTCTCCTTCCCAGGAGAGAATGAGCTGGGTGTCGTCTGCGTAATTGATTGTTTTTAACCCGAATGACTTAATTAATGTGATCAGTGGTGTAAGGTACACATTAAAAAGGATGGGACTAATGGAAGATCCCTGGGGGACTCCCTGTGGCACAGGTGAGAAGGCGGATTGGAATGGGGGGAGGGAGACAGCCTGTCTCCTGTCCTGCAGGTAAGAGTGAAACCAAAGCAAAGCTGAGCCTTCCACACCAGCTTCCCTGAGTCTCAGTAGCAACGTCCTATGGTTGACCGTGTCGAATGCGGCAGACAGGTCCAGCAGTATTAATGCTACTGGCTGGCCCCTGTCTGCACGCATGCGAAGATCCTCCATGGCTGTTAAAACCGCAGTTTCGGTTCCGTGGGCAGGGCGGAAACCGAACTGGAGATCGTCTAAAAGGTTGTTCTGCTCAAGATGAATGGAAAGGCAAGAACTGACCCATCGTTCCACTACCTTCACAGGGAAAGGCAGTAGGGAGATGGGTCGATAGTTAGAAAGACAATCTGGGCTCAGGGAGGGTTTCTTCAAGAGCGGAGTTACAAGCGCCTGTTTCCACGGGGTTGGGACGTAGCCACATTGCAGAGACTGGTTGCATATTTGGCGCAGGATGCCAAAAAGTTCTGTTCCAGAGCTTTTCCAAATTTTTGGAGGCAGAGGGTCGAGCGGGGAACCCGAGGTGATTCCGAGCAGCAGGTTTTCAAACTCGGGTTCAGAGATCTTAGGAAATTCTCGCAGTCTAGCCAATAAGCTGGAGGATCGAGGCGGCAAATCGTGAGGGCAGGTACTGGCTCCCTGGGTGTTGGCATCTCCCAGTAAGGGGGGGTCTTCAAGTTTTGAATAATGATATTGATTTTATTAATGAAGAAAGTTGCCAGATTATCGCAGAGGGCTTGGGTGGGAGGCTGCGTCGACGTAGCGCATTCTGGGTGAGTTAGATTTGTAAGTATCTGGAAAATACTTTTTGAGCTGTTGGTGGCGTTGGAAATAGTAGAACAGTAGTAGTTAGCCTTTTCTTGGACAATGGCAGTTTTATACGCCCGAAGGTTATTTTTCCAGAGAATTTTGTTGGAGTCTAGATAGCCTTGTCTCCACTTTCTCTCAGATTGTTTGCAGGCCAGCTTCAGGGCTCTCAATGAGTCGTTAAACCAGGGGGCGGCTGCTCTACTCCTTGGTTTGCATTTTTTCAGAGGGACGAGACGCTCTGAGGTATTGGTGATCTTGGTGCAGAGGGACAAGTAGTTGTCCTCCACCGACCGGGCGGTGGAGAAGCTATCTTCCACCTCAAAAACGGGGCCGGCCAGCCTCCGTTTATCCAAGGCTTTCCAATCTCTATACAGAGGGTCAGGTGCGGCACTGAGTGACGGTTTGTTGGCTCTGCCGCTGGCTATGTGAAATTTGATAAGCGCATGATCAGTCCAGCACATAGGCAGGATGTCGCTCAGGGAAACTAACTGGGTGGAGGAAAAAATTAAATCGAGCTGATTTCCAGCCGAGTGTGTGGGTTTACTGACCATTTGAGAAAGTCCCATGCCTTCGCAGGAAAGTAAGAGATTGTTTAGAGCAGAGTCCAAGCTGCCATTAGGCCAAAGATTAAAATCGCCCAGAACAATCAACTTGTTGTGGGAAGTGGCCATATTAGTGATAGTCGTAAGGAGCGACTGCTGCTGTGTAGAATTAAAAGCTCCCGGCGGGCGGTAACATATTACAGCCGTGAAGGTTATTCCGGAGAGACAGTTGATTGAAAGACCAAGTATTTCCGTACCAGCCACTGGGTCCATGTCGAGTGTTTTTATGGACCAGGAGGCTCTGTAAATTATGCCAACTCCACCACCCCGACCCTTAGGTCTGGGGAGATGCAAGATTTTAAAGTATTGTGGGCATGCCCAGTCCAGATCTATATTACAGTCGGAGTGGGTCCAGGTCTCGGTCATGAACAATACGTCGAGGTGATGATTCTCAATAAGCTGGGAAATTTCATTTGCGTGTTTAGGCAATGACCTGACATTCAGCAGGCCGGCCATCAGTAAACCTTTACAGGCGAAGTCATGTAGGGGGTAGGCGGTGTCCGCGAAGGAGAGTTGGCCTTCATGAGCACAGTCTCTAAGGGAGAGTAGAGACTCACGTGTTAGATACGGAATGCTGGTGGTAGGTGAGAGGGCAGGAGCATTGGAGAGCGCTGCGGTCGCTGCCGAGGCGCGGACGAGCGCAGACGAGCTTGCCTTATGCGCGGTGGTCCCCTGTCTCTTAGGGGACAGCAACAGCGGGAGCGGACTGAGGCCCATCATATCTCTTGGAGGCAGGGCTACAACAAAAAGACGCTGGCAATGCACATGAAAACCGGGCAGCAGAGGTAAGGACCTTCATCAATGGGGCCCTTAGGTTTTGAAACAAGTGACTTGGCCCAGGGACAAGGGCTACACCCAACCCTCACCAGGGGAAGCCAGAGTGCCCGACTGGATGGTTCCCGGTAAACGAACAGCTCCCCTCCCTTGAATAAGAGCCTGGGGACTACAGGGAAGCCACTTGCACCTGGTGGGGGATCGCGCTGCAGCCTGATGTTTGCGAGAACTGTTGAGTCAGGACAGCTATATGGGTAGCTGCGGCAGGAAGGTCTCAATCGGCTTTGTGGGGGGGAGGCCCTGGGGCCCATCAGGGGATTTTGGCCTGAATTGAGATACTGCTGTGTCTTCTCCTCCGTTCACCGAAACGGAAGGACACACAATGTGCCCGAATAGTGCCCCACCACAGCAGACTAATAAACTTGATAAATGCACTTTACCCAGGGTACAGATGTTAGAGGAGGGAGCGGCACACAGAGCTCAAGACCCAATGGAGCCTTTACTGGGGGCAAATATAGCAGCATTACATGAACTGGGGACAACGCTTGAATCTAAAATGGATAAAGTCACAATCGAAGTGACCTTGCTGAGAGCAGACCTGAATAAAACATCTGAAAAAGTGGGCACAGCAGAAACAAATATAGCCGAATTGCAAACTGCTTCCAAAAGAATGGAGAAGCATATACAGCATCTCACACAGCAACACAAACTGATGGCAGCAAAGCTTTAGGACCAGGAAGAGCGATCCTGGAGAAATAAAATTATAGTGATGGGTGTGCCTGAGGGGGCAGTGGGCACAGATGCGGGACTCTTTTCGGAAGACCTCATACTTAACCACCTCAAACCCAAAGACCTTTTGAACATCTTCTCTGTAGAGGCAGCGTATAGAGCACTGGCGCCACCGCCAAAACCAGGGGCCCATGAGGACAATAATTGCACATGCCCTTAACTTCCATGATACCCTTAGAAAACTCTGTAATCTGGTTCTTCCCAGACATCGCTCTTATGGTACAGCGGCAACAAGGGACCCTTGACGAGGTGAAGAGAATCCTGAGATGAAAAATTCTCAAATATATGATGATATTTTCCGCTAAACTTAGAGTCATTGACCACGACAAATCTCTATATTTCATAAGAACTGATGAGGTATGGGACTGGCTTGAAGGAGGGAAAAAAATGAATTGCCAGCAGTACCCTGACCCAGGCCGGAAATGGGAAGATCAAAGGTGTTCCCCTCCTGGTGGAAAACAGCCCGACGAAAAACAAGCACACACACAAACTCTGAAGACAAAGCTGGACCCTGAGCAGCGGGAGGGAAGTGGGGAGAGTGAGTACACATTTAAATATCCGGAAGATAAGTAAGAACAGGAAGAAAGGACTTTGTTAGGTAATCAGGGCCTATCTGATATGGTAAAAGACTGCTGAGGAGGGGTCTATGACTTTGGACAACATGCTGCCTATATGACTAACCCTCAGATGCAAAAGGGCGGGAGGGCGGCTGTGGGTACATATGTAGTAGAGCCAGCCAACCCGAGAAGTAGTTAAATAGTTTTATTTGGGGCGACAGGCGCTCTGCAAATTGAGCAGGTGTGTAGTTTTAAACCTACAGTGCAGGGTAGCAGGGAGAGGGGTAATTGCAAACGGGATCTGTTTTTTGAATACAAGATTATGTTTGTTATATGTTAGTGTTGCGCTATGCATTGACCCATCATTTACTGACCAAATGCAACTGGCAGCAATCGAGGAAGGGAGGGATTGAGAAGGAGGTGGGAATGGACCCTCATACGCATAATACGCAGATATGGCTACAACACCACAGTCCACAACCACACTATAATTTTTTACCTGGAACGTGAATGGCCTGAGGGACAAAATTAAAAGGACTATTGTCATGCAGTACCTACGTAGGCAGTCCACTGACTTGGTCCTTCTTCAGTAGACTCACTTGAAAGTCAACCAGGGCCTAGCACTCACTAGATACGGCTACACGTTAGCAGCCCATGCAGGCGTTCGACACGAATCCCTAAGAGTGTTGATACTAGTTAAAAACGTGGTGCCACTGATTAGGGACTGCACCTGGAAGGTCCCTCTGGGCAGATTTGGAACACTAACCGGAACATGAGCGGGGCCAAACCTCAATATATGTATGTTCATATACATCCCACCAAAACTCTATGTAGGCACTACCTGAACTAAGCAAAACACTACTGGACATGCCACCAGGAATACACATACTCAGTGGGGATATGAATGCAGTGATGTCACGCGAGTTGGACAAAACTGCAGCGCAGACCCGCACGGGATCGACAGACCTGCTACGAACACTCGCGAAGGCAATGGGTCTATCAGACCTATGGAGACTGCATAAACCAACCAGTAGACAGTATACACACATTTCTGCTGCACACAGATCTGGGTCATGTATAGACTGCATGCATGTGGGACACTTCTGAGGATCACATAATATAGCCAGAGGCATCTCGGACCACTCACCATTAAAGGTCCTTATCCAAGGCCAAGTCGGGACTTATACCACACCCCCATGTAAAGCACCCTGGCACTTTCAGAGTCGAAAATTCCAAGATACATTTAGCTAGTGAATGCAGCAATATTTTGACGAAAACTCTGGGTCCGTGGACTCACACTCCACCTTGTCGAAAGCATAGAAGGTGGTGGCAACGGGATACTTGCAGGCCACTATAGGGGGAAACAAGAAAGAAAGGCACTCTAAATTTACCATGTTAGAGCATGAGATAAGTCCACTAGAACAACACAACAATGGTTGTGAAGCAGACACCGGGGGGCTGCAGTATTTAATAAGCCTTAAAAAAAAGGAACTTCAGGACTTAGAGAAGGAGACTGTTTGCCACCCTGCAGTAGCTACACAGAGACAACTGTATGACTAGGGGCCAAGGCCAAAAAACTCATTGCATGGCTAGAACAGAGAGATAGAGAGCGGAACTGGGCCACCAAATCTGTACAACATATGGTACCAGGTGAGGATTGGGGCCGATATAGCAGAGGCATTTGTGTCTTATTATGAGTCGCTTTATCAATCAGCGACAGTTAGATCAGGGGACGAGAGTGTAGAACTCCTCAGAGACATCTCACTCTCAACCCTTACGGACGAAGGCAAGGAGGCGCTTGACAACGACTTAACAAAATAAGAGGTGGAAGGAGCCATAAGAGACCTACAATCTGGGAAGGTGGCTGGCCCAAATGTACTACCCACGTAACTCTTTAAATGTGCAGCAACAAAAGTAGCCCTGGAAATGTTGAAGGCTGCACTGGAAGAGGGATGCTTATTCAAAGCCCTAAGGTTGGCCACAATTGTAGTCATACATAAAAAAGGCAAATCCGCAGACTTATGCATGTCGTACCGACCCATATCCCTTCTCAATTATGAAACCAAAGTACTCTCTAAAGAACTGGCCGACCGACTCACACCTACAATCTCCACCCTAATACACCCTGATCAGTCTGGGTTTATAACCTCACGGAAGCACCCAACTTAATCTAAGGCGACTTTACGGTGTCATCCAGGTTACGGCAGCACAACCACATATACCAGCCTCTCTTATGTCATTAGATGCCTGAATGGCGTTCAACAGCATTGAGTGGCCCTATCTCATCGCTGTGTTGTTCAGCCTGGGCATCAGACCTCATTTCTGTGCCTTGGTGCATCTTTTATACCAATTCCTGAAAGCCTTGGAGCGTGTCAATGGGTCGGTTTCGAGAACGTTCACACTCTATCAGGGCACGAGACAGTGATGACCACTGTCACCAATAATATTAGCTCTTGTACTGGAACTGTTGGCGGCTTGGATCCGAAGGGACCCCTTGATTTGGGGCATTGATATTGGCGGGGGTTGGAAGAACGTATATCATTGTATGCTGACTATGTATTGCTTTACACGCACCAGCTCAAATATACATTCCATACACTAATAAACATGCTACAGCTTTTTCACACCTACTCTGGGTACCAGATAGACTTGGACAAGTCCATTTTTTTTACTCTTGTGGGCACTCACCCGCTCAACTGACTTTGTAGCCCTAGTACACCATGACAAATTCAAATACTTAGGCATATGGATCACCAGGACAGCTGAGGAAATCCTTAGCCTTAATATACATCCCCAATTGGAGGGGCTACATGGAGACATAAAACACTGGTGGAATTTGCCGATCTCCCTCATGGCCAGAGCGACATTATTCAAGATGATGGCTCTACCACGCTTGTTTAACATCCTGCAGAATACCCCATGCAGAATCCCTGATTCCATCTTCAAAACTATAGAGGGGGAGCCAGGCATAATACTCTGGGAGGGAGGCAGGCCTCGAATAGCTCTATGCACACTACAGTGCGGAGTTTACTGGGGCAGACTAGCAGTCACGGATATTCGGAGTTCTTACTTAGCGTTTCAACTGATCAATATCAAAGAGTGGGTTTTTGAGTCGCATACAGAACTGGCATACAGGATCGACAAACATGCGATGGGAAGCGGAGGGCACTTAGCGGTACTCTACCGAAAACACAGAGTTAAAGCATTGCCATTGCACATATACAAGGTCATAAAAGCATGGCGCTCTACTTCTAGACTGCTGGGGTGGGACTCGAGGCTGACTCAGCAGTCACCACTTTGGGAGAGTGATAAACTGGGTGATGTAAGGCAACTACAGGGATTTGGCAAATGGAGCTTGATAGGTTTAGACACCATAGGGGATGCATGGCGAGGTGGGAAAATGCTAACCTTTGCGAAACTCAAGACCGAATATCAACTAGCTGATATGGAGCATTTTCGCTACTTACTTTGCACAGCTATATATCAGAGGGAGATACCATCCAAACAATACTCTTCTTTAGAGGACCGATTGTTACTCGATCTCATGTCAGACAAAGCAACATCCCTAACCTATCGGGAAATTATGAACAATCTCCCAGATCCTCACATTTCCCTGAGAGCAACTGGCTAAATCTGGATATATATTTACCAAAGATACGAAACTTGTTAATTCATGAGACAGTCCACATCGGCAAGCGGCCATGAAGAGTCTGTCAGCATGATGAAACAGCGAGCAAAAAGGCACATGGCTACTGCACTAGAGACTTTTCATTCTATACCAAGTTAACAAGTATCCCTTAGACATTTCTTTATGTGGTTTGCCAGCAAACCATTTGAATATTAAATAACCTTGCTATGGTGCAACTCGCTAATTTTCTTATGACACAGATACTAAATCCACTAGTCCAATCACACTAGTCATACTTGGGTAGCTTCCGACCTATGACTGCAGTGTACCACAAAGCACCACAATAAGTACACTTCAGTTTTCAAGAGTGGGAGAAAGGAGATGTAGAAATTTCAGGCATTACACAGTGCACACAAATTATTTATTCATTCTTCTACCTACCTAGGGCAGGGTATGAGCACTGCCTTGAAAACTTTCATTTATGTATAATAGTATTCCGAATTCCTCCCATTGAACATCTTTGAGTACTTTCTGAGCTTTGATTTATTAATAATTGGTCCACAATTGTAATGTTTATATTGACCAACAAATAACGTATTTTATTTAATTGATTCACATAAATTGCCATTACACTTTATAAATGCTTCAATACGACCCGCTATATACAATACATCAGGTGAGTGACTGAAAGGTTACTCTATTAGTCAAGATTATTGAGCTCCTTGTTTCCCACTTTTTTCACCTTACCTCTCTTTCGTGCTTGTTTCCTATCACCAGCAATCATCTTTTAGGATTTGGAGTCATCCAAATGTCAGGTAGCACACAATATCAGAAAGCCTCAGGAAGCTGAAATTGTTTGTTCCTTTTATTGCCAAACAGCTTGCCAGCACTCACATTGCTCAGATAAAAGCACCCAAATTCCATGCCAGACGCGTTTCAGGAACCAAAGTCCTTTCTTCAGTGGCAGATTACAGCAATGAAGATTATTTGATTCACATAAATTGCCATTACACTTTATAAATGCTTCAATACCATACGTTATATATACAATGTATCAGGGGGTGACTGAAAACTTACTCTATTAGTCAAGAATATTGAGCTCCTTGTTTCCCACTTGTTTCACCTTACCTCTCTTTCGTGCTTGTTTCCTATCACCAGCAATCATCTTTTAGGATTTGGAGTCATGTCTTGAGTTAACTTCATCCAATTTACATGGCATGTCCACATTATTGGGGAGAAGGTAAAAGTAAGCCAGAGCGGCTATCAAATAATAACTCTCAAGCCCTCATTTCAAAAGCCACTCTGTTCTATTGTACATTACAAGGTAAATGTCATGCAGTCTCCCTCATATCTTGACATTGTAGCTGACCCAGGGCATATGTGTTCTGTATGTGGTATGAGGGCCAGGGAAACTCATGTAAAGCCAATGGAGAACTATCAGCTAAGTGACAACCTTTAATGACGCCATATTGAATGGGTTGAACCAGTGTCTAAAGAGGCATTGCTCTTTCATAATCATCTTAGCTTCCCGCTGATTTACTTTTTTGTGTAATAGTGACAGCAGTACTTTAAGGCTTTATATTAAAGGCATGACACTGTAAAATATGTCTCACAGTTTTGCAATAGCTATTGACTTGTTTTACTAAAAAGTGCCCAAGATCTACACTCTACACTAACCAGGTTCAAATAATGTAAGTAATGTAAGTGTAGTTTTAACGGTCAGCACGATACCTGAAATTGCAGACATTATCTTTATTCCAGACCTACATATTACTGCGCAATGGTGGCATAATTTGCTTTCTTTAATTTTTCATGTCATTTGTTTCGTTCTAGAATATGAAGAAGGTAACCCACCGAAACCGAATGCTCACCCTCTGGATGATGCAGCGAAACCTAGGACAGGATTTCCAGGTTATACAGATAATAACGCACTTTCTTTCTTAATTTTGCTTATTGATTGCAGAACAGCTAAAATGGTAAAATACATTTTGTTTTTACACATTTCTAGGTTGCTCAAGGTGCTATGCTATATTAATCTAACTTTTATATGAACATTCCTCCATTTTAACTGCAGGGTTTAGGAAATGTTATAAACACTTACCATTCAAGGCTGCAAGTACTATTTCCCTGCAGAAAGAACACATAGAGTTATAGAAGAGTAACGTTGAATTACGAGGATTTTCTTCACTATGGGTTTCTGAGTGACATCAAATAGACAAGGAAGATGCTCGAGTTGCTTATGTCACTCAGAACCCTGAGTTTAAAACCATTACTGTAATTCACTTTTTACCCATCTTTAATATAATGTTATACATGATCTCCAGAATCATATGCCCCCCTTTCAACAGCTACACGGGGATGGGGGAGCAATACATAACCCAGCCTCTCCTCCCTGTCTAAAATGTAATTATAATAAGTTTACCGGCAATCGCTAACCAACTCCCATCACCTTCCACGCCTTTCTTCCCCCTCCAACAGCTGGGCTTTCTGCCAAAGAAGACCATCGCACTGTGCAGAGAGGCTCTCAAAGAGCACTGTCAGCCTGGCCTTGAGGGCCCTCATGGTGTAGCAACAGTGGTTAGCAAGTTTTGTTATTAACTGTAGCTATGCCAAAGAAGTGAGTTGTGACGTTTAGAAACTGATATTATTAATACAGGATCTCCATGCAGCCTTACAAAATCATAGGTTTTTATAATGCTCCAGTTCTATAGTACAGGAGAGAGCCCTGCACTTGACCTATATAGATAACTGCACATGGGTAATGGTCATAGCCACTGGAATTATGCAGCAAGTTAGAACCAGATTATGCGGCACAGTAGATTAAATTATGTGGAATGAAAAGGCAAATTATGCAACGTAATTCAGCACATGTTGTGATAATATTATTTCATTGTTTTGGCATTTTACAGATGTTAACCTTGTTCATGCAAAAGTTCTACTATATTAATGACCCAGATAGGCAACTGGAATTTGACTAGGCAACAGGTGTCGTCACAATTGTAGTCACTTTTGATATGTTTGAGCTTAATAAAATGTTTTTGTTTGGGATCATTAGGGTTAATTAAGCAAAATATAACATGCATTCAGACGGGTAGTGGTGGGTTGAAGTATGGGACTTCAGGGGCGACATTATATAAAGTTTGCACCCGATTTGCACAGCTCTGGTCAGGGCACTCTGGTATTCTAGAAGGGGCATCAGGCACCTGTGCAACCTCTTCTGCGATACAAATAGCGCTGGTGCACATATAGCACTATTGTTAGAGGGAATCTCTTTCCCTTTGCGCCATACGATAGACGTAGGGGCTAAGTTAAAAGAGCTGTTGGACGCCAAGAAGGCGTTCAACAGGGTCTCCTGGGGGTTCTTGAGGGCCGTGCTCCAGTGGAAGGGATTTACTACTGAATTTATAGAGGCGATTCAGGCGCTGTATTCCTCCCCAAAAGGTACACTTCGCATCTCTGGCCAACAGACTAGCTCTTTTTCCATAAGTAGGGGCACGCGCAGGGGTGCCCGTGTTCACCCTTGCTGTTTGCCCTATACATCGATCCATTCCTGAGTAGAATAGAGCGTGATCAGGGCATAGTACCAATAAGGGCTGGGGATACTATCTATCGTACATTGGCATATGCAGACGACATAGTCGTTTTAACATCTGATCTTTCCTCTGCATTTAGTGCACTTAAGAATTTGGCTGAGCAATTTGGGGCAATGTCAGGGTACAAGCTAAATGTATCCGAAACCCTGGTGGTTCAGACACCTGATATGCCATTGTCGGACGCCCCAGTTGTCACAGAAGCCACATATTTAGGGGTTAGTATAACTGCTGCAGTCGAAATCATTCCGGATTTAAACATTCTTCCGGTTGTAGAGGCCGCTAATACTAGACTAGAGCGGTTAGATCATCTTCACCTTTCTCTCTATTGTTGATGCAGTGTGCTTAAAATGTTAATACTCCCTAAGTTTTTATATTTATTGAGGACTATCCCCCAAGAATTCTCTCAAAGCAGTTTGATTATGGCGGATAGGGTTTGTTATAGGTTTTTGTGGGGTATAGATGTTCCCACAGGGCAGCTAAGTGGATGTGCCTTCCGCGAGATCGTGGGGGTTGGTCGGAACCAAATTTCGCCCTGTACACCTAGGCAGTGATGGGTCAGTCGCTGGGAGTACCACTACTTGGAGATAACGTTGTGGTGCCATTATGCAATCGCCCGACTATTTTTGAGATAGGTTTGGGTGAAGAGGATAAGGATATTTTGTGGAGGTGCTGGAGCCAAGCTATTATAACGGAACCAGATTTAAGGTCATCACAGCTGCGTTTACCAATTGGCAGAAAATCAGGCAGAAATTAGGTATCCCTAATATTAATATACATAGCCTTTCAAAGCTGCTCGACTTCTACCTGGAATATTTAAGGATCTAACCATGTTTAGATGGCAATCGCAGGGAGTGCAGGTAATAGGGGATTTAGTTAGGGATGGGCAAGTGTTACCTTATGTTTTCATAAAGGACAAATTTCAGTTGATATGGTGCAACTTTTTAAAATATTTACAGATTCAAAGTTTTATTTATAAACATCTGAAGGCTGTACCTTCCATGTCAGACAATTTGCCTATCATAGAATTGATTCAGAAAAGAGGTAGAATAGGCATGGTGTATCAATATTTACTGTCTGTTCTCCCTGATGATTTGCTGGCCCAGAGTACTAAATGGGAAGGTAAGCTCGGAAAGACTGGCATTTACTTAAAGCCAGTGCTAGAGCTTGCCAGTGAGGTTATGGTCTCTGGAACCCTCAGAACCCAAAGCTATATGGCAATATTGGATTTATATTATACACTGGCAAAAATTTCAAAATGAGGTAGTAGAAAGGGAGATTCTTGTGCAAGGTGTGGGCTATTTGCGGCTGATATTATTCATATGTTTTATTCTTGTCCGTCCCTCTTTAGTTTCTTGACAGATATCAAATGTTTCATTAATACTATGCTTAAGATCAGGTGCACTTTGACTCCAGAATTGGTGATATTTGTTTGTGATCTTGGGAACAGGGAAGTCGTTAGAAATACGTGTTATGTATTAGCTTTACTGTTTATAGCTATGTCCCAGATTCGGTTGTGTATACGCTCTCAATGGTTATCCTCTGAAGCCCCGACTTTCTCGGATTGGCGAGCTAGATTATTAGCTATTCATAGGCTTGAATTTTCAGTTTTTTCTCTTAAGGGTAGGAGGAGGAGACAGATGGCATCTAGGATTTAGGAACCGGTTGATGATTGAATCAAATGAAACGGTTGGATGTTTTTTCTCTTTCTTTTTAAGATTTCCTGTCTGTGGAGGGGTATCATTGTGTTTCTTACCCGTGTCCTTTCTTTTGCTTTTTTTATCTTTAAAAAATGAAATTAACATGATTGTTTTTCAAATTCACTTTTTTGATGTATTGATGCCATGACTGCATTGTTTGGTTGTAAATCTCTGTCAATAAATACTTAAAAGAAAAAAAAAAAAGAAGTTAGTGCATACTCTTTACCCTATGCAATGTCTATAGGGCCCAGTACACGGACTAGTAATGACAGACATATACAGGCTACTAATATAGTGAACATTACCAGGCTGGATTGGAGTTGATACAAAGGCATGGAAAGAGATATGTAGAAGCTGAAAATCAAGTCTAGTACTGAGGTATTTGGGATCATTAGGGTTAATTGAGCAAAATATAACATGCATTCAGACGGGTAATGAGGGGTTGAAGTATGGGACTTCAGGGGCGACATTATATAAAGTTTGCACCCGATTTGCACAGCTCTCGGCAGGGCACTCTGGTATTACAGAAGGGGCAGCAGGCACCTGTGCAGCCTCTTCTGCGATACAAATAGCGCTGGTGCACATACAGCACTATTGTTAGAGGGAATCTCTTTACCTCTGCACCATACGATAGATGTAGGGGCTAAGGTAAAAGAGCTGTCAGGAGGCATCTGAGAGTGAGCCACCTAAAAGGCAGTGCACTGTCTGGGCGCCCCTGATGGCGGCCCTCAGGAGGGGTGAAGGGGGTCCTATAGACACCCTAGATATGACCTTGCAGGTTGATGCTGTCACTCACTGCACCCGCCTGCAAGGGTTTCTCTCACCTCTCTTAAAAGTGCCGGCAGGTTTCAGCAGGCACAGTAAAACATGGAGCGCCCGCTTCAAAGCCACTTTGTATTTCACTTGAATGCGATGCCCCAGGGCAGCAGAAGTTCACTGGTGCCCCCAGGGCAACTCATTCAATTTAATATGACGCACTCTCCTTGCTAGCAGCGAGCACACCTTTTAAAATAGGGCACTAATAAGGAAAATGCACTGCATCCTATAATGCAGCCCCAGGTGTCTAGATTCTGATTGGCATGGCTGATTTTAGGGCGTTAGCATGGAAATGGTAATGCAAATTGGAGATGTCAGATTACACAAGTTGTGCAATGTGCCAGTAGGGTGATAGTATGGTGCACATAGTTGTTTCTTATACTGAGGACATGTATACGGGTGGTGAGGTGAAAATAAAATAAAAGTTTCATTAAAAGCTGTTACTGCTTCAAGCAGTATGTATTGAAGCTGAAAACAGGTGCTGAATTGCTGCGTTTAGAGTGCTTAAATGCTGAGCACTGGAAGATTAGACAATGAAAAAATAAATAATTAAAGGATTGCTGTCCATGCAAATTCAGGCACACTTTTGTCAATGCATGGTCAGTAATATTTGGGAATTTTTAAAAGTAATTTAACATTGTATACCATGCACACTCATTTGGCATCTTTGAATGATTCTAAAGCAATTAAAAGATTGCCTTTTCCTGTAGTACTTATGCTGCCCTTGCGCTGCAAGTGGCAGAGAAAGCCTATCATCAATGACTGTAGCGTAGCCGACCCTTGCAAAATGAAACACATATTATATATATCTATATATCTATAATATAATATAATATAATATAATATAATATAATATAATATAATATGATATAATATAATATAATATAATATAATTTAATATAATGTAATGTAATGTTTTATATTATTATATATATATATATATATATATATATATATATATATATATATATATATATATATATATATATATATATATATATATATATATATATATATATTACCTACTGGCGATAGCCAGTAGGTATATATAGTTAGGATTTTTTCCCTATGGGATTTTTGAAAATTCTATGTCTAATAACTTTGGCGTTTGTGGACGGAATTGGCTGAAATTTTCAGGAAAATGGCACATTTTGTTTCTGAGCAGCTCCTGTAAATTTGGGGGGGGTTCGTCAAGGGGGGGCCGAGAAAAAAGGGGGGTCCCAAAACGCGTTTTTCCCATGTTAATTTCCATAGGGCGGTTGGACTCACTTTTAGCCCGAACGGCTGAATGGATTTCCACGAAACTTGGCAAAATTGTAGGGACTGTTAGCCCGATGTGCCTTTGCTAGGTCTCAATATATGTGCTTCAGTGAATTTTGAGAAATTAACGTTTAAATCAAGATATATATCTGTAACAGCGCTCCGGGCAGCGATCCGGTTCGCGTACTTTTCGCTTATCGGAACTTTGCGAAGCGAAGCTGATTGGCTCTCCGGTGTCTGTCAACATTCTAAACAGTCCGGTGCGGCCGCCATCTTGTCTCTCGGTAGGATCGAGAGACAAGAGGAGGCCAAAACAAAGGAGGAAATGAAGGAAAGGGGGCAAGGTAGACCCCTTCTGACCCCCTAGGATTGATGAGGGGATATTATAGAGCCACGCTGGGCCCAAAAAAAAAAAAAAAAAAAAATCCGTTTTTTTCGCCGTAGAGACGCGTCTTGGTACGCGAACCGGGCAGCTAACCGGGAAGCTAACCGGCAGTGTAACGGGAGTCTGACGAGTAGCTGATTGGCTGTCAACATTGTAAACAGTCCGGAGCGGCCGCCATCTTGTCTCTCGGTAGGATCGAGAGACAAGAGGAGGCCAAAACAAAGGGGGAAATGAAGGAAAGAGGGCAAGGTACACCCCTTCTGACCCCCTAGGATTGATGAGGGGGATATTATAAAGCCACGCGGGGCCCAAAAAAAAAAATCCGATTTTTTCGCTGTAGAGACGCGTCTTGGTACGCGAACCGGGCAGCTAACCGGGCAGCTAACCGGGAAGCTAACCGGCAGTGTAACGGGAGTCTGAGGAGAAGCTGATTGGCTGTTATCATTGTAAACAGTCTGGAGCGGCCGCCATCTTGTCTCTCTGTGGGATCGAGAGACAAGAGGTGGAAAAAAAAAAGGTGTAAATGAATGAAAGGAGTAAGGCAGACCCCTCCTGAACCCCTAGGGTTGATGAGGGGGCTATTAAAGTTCCCTGGGGGGTGAAAAAAAAATTGCGATTTTTCGCGGTAAAGGTGCTTCCTGGTACGTTAACCGGGCAGCTAACCGGCAGCGTAACGGGAGTCCGACATATTGTGTTTTTTGAACGTTTGTGATATGTGCACGTGTGGATTTTGTCTAATTAAGGTTAAAAAAATATATATATATCTTTAAGCGTGTTCTGGCGCGCTTACGTTTTGGGTTTGGTTTGCGCTGCAGAGACGATACGTCACGGTTATGCGATGAATCATTAGGCGTCTCACGGGCTACGTGATACGTCACTTAATAAAGAATATATTTTACAGCTATAGATATTAGCTTTTAAAAAAACCAATGAAATTCACAGAAAAAACCATAGGTTATAGACCATATATAGTTAGGAATTTGCATTTACAAAACCTTGAAAATTCACTGAAAAAACCATAGGTTATAGACCATATATAGTTAGGGATTAGCATTTAAAAAACCTTATTTTATTTGCACAAAACCATTGAAATTCCATATATAGTTAGTTGCACTAACTATATATCGCGGACCCGCAATCCACTGCTAATGATGTCACATATTACATCATTCATGACATGGTCAGTGACATCACTGATGACATCACTGATGACATCTCAAATGACATCACTGATGACATCACTGATGACATCTCAAATGACATCACTGATGACATCACTGACATCTCATTTGACATTACTGATTACATCACTGATGATATCATTTATGTGATAATACATCTTCAGACTCTAATATAACCTTAGATACACTCAGTGTAAACAGGCACTCACAGACTGTCACACATCCATGGAGTTACCCACACACCTAGTCAGTCATGCAAAGAATCAATCACACCTCCATTTCCTCAACTATACAGTTATACACACCTTACTTATTCAAACATATACTAACACATATTTACTCTCTTATACAATCCTTGATACAAATTCACAATGATTCATACAGCCAGTCTCACATTCACTGGCTCTTATGTTCAGTTATTTATATATGTCAACTCTCACATGGAGTGTGTTTTACATATGTACTTACTTTGACATGTAGAACTGAGATATCCATTCACTCACCAATATACTCATGCACACAGTCAACTGTCCATACAGCTGTTTCTACATGCACTTTTGAACCCATACACCTAGGGAATCAACTGCTCACACATCTATGCACAGAGTTATAATCTCACACATCTATGCACAGAGTTATACACCTCCCAGCCACCCACACACATACTCAGTCTCCCATACAAATACTTGGGCAACCATTCAATAACCCATATAGTTACTGATATAGCTACTGATTTAAACATGCAGCAGTTTACAGAAGAACATAAATAATGATTGCCAAATTAAGACACTTTAATCACTAACCCATGCACTCAGTGAGACACATTTAATCATTCTCTCATACAGTCAGTCATGCACCTACTAAATCCTTCATCCAGACACTTATACATCCACTCATTCTTCAATATGTAAGACATATTTTAACTTTACAGAAACATACAGTCACTGGGTGTTGTCATCAGTGATGTCATCAGTGATGTCATTTGAGATGTCATCAGTGATGTCATCAGTGATGTCACTGACCATGTCATGAATGATGTAATATGTGACATCATTAGCAGTGGATTGCGGGTCCGCGATATATAGTTAGTGCAACTAACTATATATGGAATTTCAATGGTTTTGTGCAAATAAAATAAGGTTTTTTAAATGCTAATCCCTAACTATATATGGTCTATAACCTATGGTTTTTTCAGTGAATTTTCAAGGTTTTGTAAATGCAAATTCCTAACTATATATGGTCTATAACCTATGGTTTTTTCTGTGAATATATATATATATATATATATATATATATATATATATATATATATATATATGGTTAAATTAGGGGCATTATAGATAGAATATATAATTTTATCCTACTTTACAGTTAATAAAACCTTGGAGCAGGGGTGTGGTCTGGTGCCAACTAAGTGGCCGCGTAGTCTAGGGCTCTGTTGCATCCCTCCAGCCCTTAACTAAAATCTGACAATATACAGAGGACTCTGACCGGGAAAATCTGCCTGGACACCCACACGGCAGCGGAGCATCATGCTGTGTCGAAGTGGGCCGCGATTTACGGCATGAGAGGTCCGAACATAATGTGGCTGCGCCGCTGAGGTGCGCCGCTGGGGTGCGCTGCTGAGAGCTTGCGGAAGGAGGAGCATTCCTTGAATCGTCTGAGCCCCACCAACGCAGGACAGGCTGAAAACGAGAGAGGCTTAGGGCCGGTGTCCTAAAGCCAGATCGGTCCCAGGGCCCTGCGACTGTGCCCTGCTGGGATATGCATGACCGACGGCCGGAGAGACAGGTGAGGCTGATGGCGAGAGTCCGGACTGAGGCGTGGGAGCCAGCCCAGTGCTGTAGCGGGGGATGCGGAACATCCCGTTGAATTAGTGGTTTCCTCTACACGTGGCCACACTCGAAACAAAGACCTACCTGCTACAGAGCCTTCCTTCACTAACTGGGGGGTGCCGGGGGGAGCCAACAATTTGGCCAAGGCTGGGCTGTGACTGGGGCCTGGCATCGCAGCCTAGGCTGTGAAACAGTCGTCAAGACCGGGGGTCCCCTGTCTCTGAGGGGACAGCAACAGCGGAAGCAGACTGAGGCCCATCATACTTCTTGGAGGCAGGGCTACAACATAAAGACGCTGGCAATGCACATGAAAACCAGGCAGCAGAGGTAAGGACCTTGATCAATGGGACCCTTAGGCTTTTGAAACAAGTGACTTGGCCCAGGGACTAGGGCTACACCCAAACCGCACCAGGGGAAGCCAGAGTGCCCGACTGGATGGTTCCTGGTAAAGGAACAGCTCCCCTCCCTTGAATAAGAGCCTGGGAACTACAGGGAAGCCCACCGCACCTGGTGGGAGATCGCGCTGCGGCCTGAAGATTGCGAGAACTGTTGAGTCAGGACAGCTATACGGGTAGCTGCGGCAGGAAGGTCTCAATTGGCTTTGAGGGGTAGGCCCTGGGGTCCATCTGGGGATTTTGGCCTGGACTGAGATACTGCAGTGTCTTATCCTCCGTTGGCGGAAACGGAAGGACACACAATGTGCCCCAAAACTGCCCCACCACAGCAGACTAATAAACTTGATAAATGCACTTTACCCAGGGTACAGATGTCAGAGGAGGGAGCGGCACACAGAGCTCAAGACCCAATGGAGCCTACACTGGGGGCAAATATAGCAGCGTTACATGAACTGGGGATAACGCTTGAATCCAAAATGGATAAATTCACAATCGAAGTGACCTTGCTGAGAGCAGACCTGAATAAAACCTCTGAAAAAGTGGGCACATCAGAAAATAATATAGCCGAACTGTAAACTGCTTCCAAAAGAATGGAGAAGCATATACAGCATCTCACACAGCAACACAAACTGATGGCAGCAAAGCTTTAGGACCAGGAAGGGCGATCCCGGAGAAATAAAATTATAGTGATGGGGGTGCCTGAGGGGGCAGTGGGCACAGATGCGGGACTCTTTTTGGAAGACCTCATACTTAACCACCTCAAACCCAAGCACCTTTTGAACATCTTCTCTGTAGAGGGAGCGTATAGAGCACTGGCGCCACCGCCAAAACCAGGGGCCCACGAGGACAATAATTGCACACACCCTTAACTTCCAAGATGGCCTTAGAAAACTCTGTAATCCGGTTCTTCCCAGACATCACTCTTATGGTACAGCCGCAACAACGCACCTTTGACCACGACAAATCTCTATATTTCATAAGAACTGATGAAGTATAGGACTGGCTTGAGGACGGAAAAAAATGAATTGCCAGCAGCAGCAGGACCCAGGCCAGAAATGGGAAGATCAAAGGTGTTCCCCTCCTGGTGGAACACAGCCCGACGATAAACAAGCACACCCACAAACTCTGAAGACAAAGCTGGACCCTGAGCAGCGGGAGGGAAGGGGGAGATTGAGTACACATTTAAATATCCGTAAGCTAAGTAAGAAGAGGAAGGAAGGACTTTGTTAGGTAACAGGGCCTATCTGATATGGTGAAAGACTGCTGAGGAGGGGTCTATGATTTTGGACAACATGCTGCCTATATGACTACTCCTCAGATGCAAAAGGGCGGAAGGGCGGCTGTGGGTACATATGTAGTGGAGCCAGCCAGCCCGAGAAGTAGTTAAATGGTTTTATTGGGGCGACAGGTGCTCTGCAAATTGGGTAGGGGGTCGTTTTAAACCTACATTGCAGGGTAGCAGGGAGAGGGATAATTGCAAAGGGGATCTGTTTTTTGAATACAAGATATGTTTGTTATATGTTATTGTTGAGCTATGCATTGACCCATCATTTACTGACCAATGCAATTGGCGGCAATCGAGGAAGGGAGGGATGGAGAAGGAGGTGAGAATGGACCCTCATACGCATATTACTCAGATATAGCTACAGCACCACAGTCCACAACCACACTATAATTTATTACCTGTAACGTGAATGGCCTGAGGTACAAAATTAAAAGGACTATTGTCATACAGTACCTACGTAGGCAGACCCCTGACTTGGTCCTTCTCCAGTAGACGCACTTGAAAGTCAACCAGGGTCTAGCACTCAATAGATACGGCTACATGTTAGCAGCCCATGCAGGCTTTACGACAGGATCCCAAGGAGTGTTGATACCGATTAAAAACGTGGTGCCACTGATAAGGGATTGCACCTGGAAGGTCCCTCTGGGCAGATTTGCGACACAAACCGGAACATGGGCGGGCGAAACCTCAATATATGTTCATATACATTCCACCAAACCTCCATGTAGGCATTACCTGAACTAAGAAAAACACTACTGGACATGCCACCAGAATACACATACTCGGTGGGGATATGAACGCAGTGATGTCACGCGAGTTGGACAAAACTGCAGCGCAGACCTGCACGGGAGGGACAGAGCTGCTACGAACATTCGTGAAGGCAATGGGTCTATCAGACCTATGGAGACTGCATAAACCAACCAGTAGACAGTATACACACATTTCTGCTGCACACAGATCTGGGTCATGTATAGACGGCATGCATGTGGGACACTTCTGAGGGTGGGTTCCAAAAAGGGAGGGAGGCAAAAGGACACTATCCACATCCTCCACGACGAGCGATTATGGGTCTACTGGACACGTAGGTCTAACAGACGGTTCCGAGGTCCTGGTCACCCAATTAGTAAAGCCTCTGTGATATTACAAACGGGGTGACTGCACAGGGCAGTAGCGTTTACCGCTTTCATCACACCATTACAAGATGGCCGCCACGCTCTCGGGACCATACACGTGACCTAGGGCTGTGGGCGGTTGCCCAACGCGTCACGCTGACCTGCCAGTGCTATTGAAATAATCCCCGCCGCGGAGCTTACACATCTACTCGAGCTCGGCGGGGACGGGTAGGTCATTACACCCGAACACAGCAGACTTCAGGTGAGAGCGCTTAGCGCATGGCGGAGGAGGCGAATTCTTAGCGCTAAAACAGGCTGTGAGCCCTGTTCTGCAGGGATGCATTTTACTTTACTGTTACTTACCGCGCTCTTACTTACCCTTACTCCAGCCACACCCTGGGCTTAGCGCTGTGGTTCAGCCCTGCCGAACACTCATGTGGCCTCTAGGTTCTGATCATTAGGTGAGTAGGGTAATATAAACATGTTCCTTTTTAATGGTTTTGAAGATCACAGTGAAAATGTGCTGTAATGCCTTTTATACTACATAGTGGTGTCCTCACTTAAAACCCTGCACAATACCTGATATACTACAGGCAGGTTTTTGAGATCTATACTGCTGCATTTTTAACCTTGTATATTTACACCCTTGTTTTTAAACTTTCACCTTCACTCTCCACTGTATGAGTCACAGTACTAGTTAGAGCGTGTGCTTCACAGTTTTACACTGCACGCTCAGTACACTTGGCATGCGTCAAATACCACCAGCATGTCATTATATGTTCTTCCTGGCAATATTGTGACTGGCAATTTTGTTTAATTATTGTTCCCTTATCCTTCCTCCAGACATAGACATAGGAGGATCCACTAAGGTAAATAATTTCAACACATATGACACGAGCATGTTGTTGTCTTCACTTTGGTCCTGAAGAATCGCGGTAAATATACCAAGAGCGAGAAACATGTTGACCACATGCACCACTAGTATCTTCTAGGGTAACACAACATAATTGGTTGACACCTAGGGGACTAGCTTCACTTTTTAACCGTAGCTAGGGGACCCCCAGAATAAAGTCCATTCCGGTACCCCTAATTACATTTTAGCTACCTTACCATAGGTATACACCTCCCTGCCCACATACCCCCACTTCACCTACAGGCAGTTGGAAAAAAGATCTCCGCCAAAGAGCCCCTCTCTGAGGTGTGCCCGTCGGGGATTGCACCGCCTCCCCGACGAGGAGCAACCGCCGATGATGAAGCATGACACTCCTCGGGGTGTGTGAGGCAAATATATCCAACATAATGGATTCCCCAGGGTATTAATAATATCCCCTTCCTTTCCCCTCTCCTTGGTCACGCCAGCAAGAACTTTCCTATCTCTGATTTCTTTAGGAACAGTACAGCAACCCCCTTTTTTGGTTTGATTCTCTAGTACTTTGTACAGACACTAAGCTGTTACTGGACCTTCCACTATTTTGAGTGGTAAATAGTGTCCTTTTGCCTCCCTCCCTTTTTGGAACCTACTCGAGCACGGTGTAAACCGTGGGAGCTATCATTTGGTGGGTGAGTCTGGTCATATCCCCCAATAAACTTGAGCCTACACCTCCGTGGTGGCTCACACCCGGTCCAAAACCGAATCCAGTATTGGACCTGTTCTTATCTTTCTGAAGGGTTGTTTTCAAAAGTAAACCACCCTTATTTCCTCCCTCTTCTTTCCCTACCTTCTGTGAAGGACTCCACCACACCAGGACCACTCCTATTAGACCCCACCATCATGGAGGGGCAGGGACTGAGTTTTGGTGAGGAGGATGCAGCAGCCATAATGAGGACACCCTCTCTTTTTGGCATCGATATTGAACCAGGAACGAGTAGTAGCACCCCTGAATGGCAATCCCTGTCAGACCTCAAACGGGAATGGATCAGGGTAACTATCCATGGAGCCATGATGGCGCAATATTTTAAAGCTAAGATTGCACCAAATGGACTGATAGTTAAAAATTTCCCGAGAATATTCTGGGAGGACGGACAATTTAAGGTGGAGTGGTCACAGGTTTCGTGGAAATGCACCCACGACCTCCTCATCCTTATAGTCAACACGGCAAAACGACTGGCCGATGCCCTGTTGGTGAAAATACAAGCAGCAGAAGCCGCCTTGAAGACCGCAGTGCAAAATCCGGGTTTTAAAACAAAACTTGCCGAGATTAACAAAGAGATGGCGGAACATAAGGAATATCTTATGAATCAAAAGTTAGTCAAATTACAAAAGGACATTAAAAAATTCTCCAAAGAAAAGGTCTACCCTTACTTAAGGGATGACTATGTTCCCCCTGGCACTAACTATAGTTCAGATTCTAGCACGACTTCTTCTAGGAGGGGCTCAAACAGTGGCTCAGACAGCAGCGAGGACAACAACCCCGCACAGATGCCTCCCAGGGCGAAAAGAGGGAGGGGACGGGGACAGCACAACTTCCCCAATTACCAAAATCAGGGGCAACCTGTATGCCCCCCACTTTGGCAGTACCCGCAATTCCCCCACTTCCAACCACCTTTCGGCCCACAGTACCCTGCATTCTATCCGCCCCAGAACCCATCACACCCACCTTTTTTAGGCAGAGGTTGGGGCAGAGGGCGAGGGCGAAAAAGAGGCAATACAGCAGAGAAAAGGGTACAATGGGAGGACACACGCCCCCAAGGAATGGACACGAGGAGCACGAGCCGGTCAGGACAACAGTGAGTCTGGTAGTTAACCTATCAGATCGCAATCTTACCCAAAGAGAGGAAGAAGTCCTACAAAAAGGCTTGGGCTTCGTCCCTACTCCTAGGATCGACCAGTTCCAACAAACAAGAGAACTCAAAGCCTTTTTTAGAAAAATAAGGTTAAGAGCATTCTTTGAGGGAAAACCCAGTGAACCCACGGAAGATTCTGGACTCCATAATCCCTCTACCTTCACACCGCATAACGGTATGATACCTAACGAAGTACTGACGTTTGAGCAGGCAGTGTTGAAAGACATTAACAAACTTGACCGGCAGACCCCATATTGCAACATCTCCAAGAATGAGTTGGCAATACTGAAGTCATTGGCAGATGATTCCTCAATCACAATTAAACAAGCCGACAAAGGGGGTGCCACAGTACTCATGAACACAGTGGACTATGAGTTAGAGTGCACAAGACAGCTGAGTGACCAGAGATACTATACTCCAATCACTGATGACCCAACCACACGTTTACAGACCAGGATCACAAGCCTGGTGTCCGGTGCTGAATGTGATCAATGGATCAGTAAGAAGGAGGCAGAATTTCTCATGAAAAAGGACCCTAGGGTACCGTATTTCTACATTCTACCCAAGATCCATAAAGCCACCAGACCAGTGCCAGGGAGGCCAATTGTTTCTGGGATTGACTCTGTTCTGGAGCCCCTGTCTCAGTTTTGCGACCACTTCCTGCAACCCCTGGTAAAAAGCATCCCCTCCTACATTCAGGATACGACAGATGTCCTCAGGATATTGGACTCAGTCCAGGTAACAGGAGAGATTGACCTTCTAATTACCCTGGATGTCGAAGCACTCTATACGAACATCCCCCAGAGGGCTACCCTTGAGGTAATTGAGGAAAGACTGGGACAAAAATTGTGGAGCTCCAACACTCCCCAAACCTTCATCATGGAGTGCGCCACACTAGCCTTGACCGAAAATTATTTTGAATACAGAGGCAAGTTCTACCATCAAACCCAGGGGACCTCTATGGGCAGTATCTTCGCCCCCTCGGTGGCCTGTCTATACATGGCTAAGTTTGAAGAGACTCACATACACCATGAGTCCAATCCCTTCCGCAATAACATCAGAATGTGGAAACGCTTCATAGACGATATTCTTATTCTATGGAGCGGTCCACCTACTACTTATGAAGGGTTCTTGGTTTGGGTCAACACTCTCAACCCTCACCTACATTTCACCATGACAGCCTCACCCCATGAAATTGCTTTCCTTGACCTAACGATCAAATTGGAAGCGGGTTCCATAAAAAGAACTATGTATCGTAAACCCACAGATCGTAACAGCCTCCTGCATTACACGAGTCACCATCCTAAGGCCCTACGCACAAATCTACCATTTGGCCAATTCTTACGAATTAGGCGTAATTGCAGCGCAGTGGCTGATTACAAGAAAGAATCTGCTCTGCTCTCTAGGAACCTTCTGGATAGGGGTTACCCCAAGAGTGATGTACGAAAAGCACGAAAACGTGCCAGAAACAACAATAGAGAAGCCCTACTGGAAAGGCAGGAGAGGGTCCCTACTGAGAACCAACCTATCACATGCGTGACCACCTTTACCCCCCTGTCCAATAAAATCAGGAGTACGATTAAGCATCACTGGGGTATACTCAACACAGGTGACATGTCCCTGGAGGAGCCTAGGTTTGCTTTTAAAAGATCACAAAATCTGAAAGATATCTTGATTAGCACTAGGCCTAAACAAACAAGGAAAGCAAGCCAAAGAACTCTATGGGACCTACCCCCAGTGACGGGGCACTACCCCTGCGGGATGTGTGGTGTCTGTAGGTACACCCTGACTCTCAAAACTATACAACTTTCAGACACCTTCAAATGGGAAATAAGGCAACACACCAATTGCAATACATCCCACTGCATATACTTGCTTATATGCCCATGTAACCTGCAGTACATAGGGATGACAACACGCCCTATTAAGACTCGAATAATAGAACATCGCAGCAACTTCCGCTGCAGAAAGACCCACACCAAAATGTGCAAACATTATGTGGAAGCAAACCACGATGAGAATTCGATGAAGTGGGTAGTTCTGGAATCCAGTCCTAACTGCCCAACGAAAGTACTGTTCAGAAAGGAACAGAGATGGGTACATCGGTTGTCTTCTGACCAACATGGTCTCAACGAAGACATTCCCTGGCATTCACTATGAACCCCCATATCCATAGTGTCCACCCATGAGCGGTAGTGATCTGACACATTCCTAAGCCATGAGATCTGAATTTGGGCTTGTACATAGTCTTAATACACTCCCTACCCTGCAAGCGCCACCACTGATCCCAGGGTACTCACGAACCCCTACACTTGGTTATCAGATCCTTCGACATCCAGAGACCCGAGGCTAGTTAAGGCTAGTCCTACACACCAGGACGACCAGTGGGCGAGTTTATCTCGCAATGGCATTTGCACATTAGTAATAACTTATCTCCCATCACACCCCAAGGGACCTGTTCCATCATGGCCGCCATTCACCACTAGGCTTCCACATGGTTTTACACTACTTGTGAACCCAGATCACCTCGCAAAGATAATTGTACAATTTTCATAACTCTCTTCTAATCACACTGACAACCCCTAGGGACCTCTTCCATCATGGCCGCCATTTACTATTGGGCTTTAAAATCGTTTTCCACCACTCGTGAACCCATCCTCCACAACGAGCGATTATGGGTCTACCGGACACGTAGGTCTAACAGACGGTTCCGAGGTCCTGGTCACCCAATTAGTAAAGCCTCTGTGATATTACAAACGGGGTGACTGCACAGGGCAGTAGCGTTTACCGCTTTCATCACACCATTACAAGATGGCCGCCACGCTCTCGGGACCATACACGTGACCTAGGGCTGTGGGCGGTTGCCCAACGCGTCACGCTGACCTGCCAGTGCTATTGAAATAATCCCCGCCGCCGAGCTTACACATCTACTCGAGCTCGGCGGGGACGGGTAGGTCATTACACCCGAACACAGCAGACTTCAGGTGAGAGCGCTTAGCGCATGGCGGAGGAGGCGAATTCTTAGCGCTAAAACAGGCTGTGAGCCCTGTTCTGCAGGGATGCATTTTACTTTACTGTTACTTACCGCGCTCTTACTTACCCTTACTCCAGCCACACCCTGGGCTTAGCGCTGTGGTTCAGCCCTGCCGAACACTCATGTGGCCTCTAGGTTCTGATCATTAGGTGAGTAGGGTAATATAAACATGTTCCTTTTTAATGGTTTTGAAGATCACAGTGAAAATGTGCTGTAATGCCTTTTATACTACATAGTGGTGTCCTCACTTAAAACCCTGCACAATACCTGATATACTACAGGCAGGTTTTTGAGATCTATACTGCTACATTTTTAACCTTGTATATTTACACCCTTGTTTTTAAACTTTCACCTTCACTCTCCACTGTATGAGTCACAGTACTAGTTAGAGCGTGTGCTTCACAGTTTTACACTGCACGCTCAGTACACTTGGCATGCGTCAAATACCACCAGCATGTCATTATATGTTCTTCCTGGCAATATTGTGACTGGCAATTTTGTTTAATTATTGTTCCCTTATCCTTCCTCCAGACATAGACATAGGAGGATCCACTAAGGTAAATAATTTCAACACATATGACACGAGCATGTTGTTGTCTTCACTTTGGTCCTGAAGAATCGCGGTAAATATACCAAGAGCGAGAAACATGTTGACCACATGCACCACTAGTATCTTCTAGGGTAACACAACATAATTGGTTGACACCTAGGGGACTAGCTTCACTTTTTAACAGTAGCTAGGGGACCCCCAGAATAAAGTCCATTCCGGTACCCCTAATTACATTTTAGCTACCTTACCATAGGTATACACCTCCCTGCCCACATACCCCCACTTCACCTACAGGCAGTTGGAAAAAAGATCTCCGCCAAAGAGCCCCTCTCTGAGGTGTGCCCGTCGGGGATTGCACCGCCTCCCCGACGAGGAGCAACCGCCGATGATGAAGCATGACACTCCTCGGGGTGTGTGAGGCAAATATATCCAACATAATGGATTCCCCAGGGTATTAATAATATCCCCTTCCTTTCCCCTCTCCTTGGTCACGCCAGCAAGAACTTTCCTATCTCTGATTTCTTTAGGAACAGTACAGCAACCCCCTTTTTTGGTTTGACACTTCTGAGGGTCACATCATATAGCCAGAGGCATCTTGGACCACTCACCATTAGAGGTCCTTATCCAATGCCCAGTCAGGACTTATACCACACTCCCACGTATAGCATCCTGGCACTTTCAGAGTAGAAAATTCCAAGATACATTTTGCTAGTGAACGCAGCAATATTTTGACGAAAACTCTGCGTCCGTGGAATCACACTCCACCTTGTCGGAAGCATAGAAGGTGGTGGCAACGGTATACTTGCAGGCCACTATAGGGGGAAACAAGAAAGAAAGGCACTCTAAATTTACTATGTTAGAGCATGAGATAAGTCCACTAGAACAAAGCAACAATGGTGGCGAAGCAGACACCGGGGGGCTGCAGTATTTAATAAGCCTTTAACAAAAGGAACTTCAGGACTTAGAGAAGGAGACTGCTCGCCACCATGGAGTAGCTACACAGAGACAATATTATGACATGGGAGACAAGGCGAACAAACTCATTGCTTGGCTAGAACAGAGAGATAGAGAGCGGAACTGGGTCGCCAAAATCTGTACATCATATGGTACCAGATGATTATTGGGGGCAGATATAGCAGAGGCATTCGCGTTGTATTATGAGTCGCTTTATCAATCAGCGACAGTTAGATCGGGGGACGAGAGTGTAGAACTCATCAGAGACATCTCACTCTCAACCCTTACGGACGATGGCAAGGAGGCGCTTGACAACGACTTAACAAAATAAGAGGTGGAAGGAGGCATAAGAGACCTACAATCTGGGAAGGTGGCTGGTCCAAATGGACTACCCACGTAACTCTTTAAATGTGCAGCGACAAAAGTGGCACAGCCGACCCTGGAAATGTTGAAGGCTGCACTGGAAGAGGGATGCTTATTCAAAGCCCTAAGGTTGGCCGCATTTGTAGTCATCCATAAAAAAGGCAAACCCGCAGACTTATGCATGTCGTACCGACCCATATCTCTTCTCAATTACGAAACCAAAGTACTTTCTAAAAAACTAGCCGACCGACTCACACCTATCATCTCCACCCTAATACACCCTGACCAGTCTGGGTTTATAACCTCACAGGAGCACCCAACTTGATCTAAGGCGACTGTCATCCAGGTTACGGCGGCACAACCACATATACCAGCCGCTCTTATGTCATTAGATGCCTGAATAGAGTTCAACAGTATTGAGTGGCCCTATCTCATCGCTGTGTTGTTCAGGCTGGGCATCAGACCTAATTTTTGTGCCTTGGTGCATCTTTTATACCAATTCCTGAAAGCCTTGGCGTGTGTCAATGGGTCGGTTTCGAGAACGTTCACACTCCATCAGGGCACGAGACAGGGATGACCACTGTCACCAATATTATTAGCTCTTGTACTGGAACTGTTGGCGGCTTGGATCCGAAGGGACCGCTTGATATGGGGCATTGACATTGGCGGGGGTTGGAAGAACATTTATAATGGTATGCTGATGATGTATTGCTTCACACGCACCAGCTCAAATATACATTCCATACGATAATAAACATGCTTTTGGGTACCTACTCTGGGTACCAGATAGACTGAGACAAGTCCATTATTTTTACTCTCATGGGCACCCACCCTCTCAACTGACTGTGTAGCCCTAGTACACCATGACAAATTCAAATACTTAGGCATATGGATCACCAGGACAGCTGAGGAATTCCTTAGCCTTAATATACATCCCCAATTGGTGGGGCAACATGGAGACATAAAACACTGGTGGAATTTGCCGATCTCCCTCATGGCCAGAGCGACATTATTCAAGATGATGGCTCTACCACGCTTGTTTAACATCCTGCTGAATACCCCATGCATAATCCCTGATTCCATCTTCAAAACTATAGAGAGGGAGCCAGGCATAATACTCTGCAGGGAGGCAGGCCTTGAATAGCTCTGCGCACACTACGGTGCAGAATTTAATGGGGCAGACTAGCAGTCCCGAACATTCAGAGTTCTTACTTAGCGTTTCAACTGATCAATATCAATGGGTGGGTTTTTGAGTCGCAGACAGAACCGTCATCCAGGATCGACAGACATGCGATGGGAAGCGGAGGGCACTTAGCGGTACTCTACCGGAAACACAGAGTTAAATCATTGCCATTGCAAATATACAAGGTCATAAAAGCATGGCACTCTACTTCTAGACTGCTGGGGTGGGACTCAAGGTTGACTCAGTAGACACCACTTTGTGTGAGCGATAAACTGGTTGACGTAAGGCAACTACATGGATTTGGCAAATGGAGCTTGGTGTCAGATATGATCAAGCACTCTTACCTGAACTGAACACCAACCTTACCTGTAAGGTGCTTGATCGGTTTTGCAGAGACGCTATGGACCAATCCCCCAAAACCCTACCTTTTCAGCCAGTGATTCTTAATCAACACACTAGGATGATGGGTAGCAGTCAGGGAGAGAGGCCGGATCTGACGCTACTTGTTGTCTAGTAGTCGACCTGAAAACATATACAAGAATGTAATTTTAGCAAGAGTCTAGATCTCTTTAATCTCCTATCTACTCCTCTAACTCTTCCTTGTCTTTTAGGGAAGGCGGTCTCCTACCTGCGAACTACTCGATAGGTCTTCGCGTCCAGGATGTCGTCGTCGTGGTGTGTGCAAGGGTTGAGGTCTTTCAATTGAAGGTGGTTGACTTGTCCGCCTCCAGTGTTAAGTTTTAAACTCCTATGAAAAGAAACAACACTTATTTGCACTGTTCTTAACCCTCACTTTTACCTGTTATTTATAATTACTTAAAAATAATCCTACTCACTTCCTTTCCCTGTTTGGTAGGTTTATCACGACTTTTCCATAAGATCAAAACTATTGATTCCGGCTGAAACTTCAGAAAGCTCTGTGTGGATGAATATTATCTATACACACATTTTTACATGCATCACCTAAGTTTTCAAACATTAACATTCATGTTCGAATTAAACCTTGACTTGGTTCACAGAAGAATAAACTTGGTTCACAAAACGCTCGAATTAAACCTTAACTTGGTTTACAGAAGAATAACCTTGGTTCACAAAAGAATTCCCAAAACATTCTGGTTCGAATTAGTCCTTAACCTGTTTTACAAATGAACAACCTGAAAATAATCAAAAGTTCAAAACAAGTCTCTTGGATCCTTGCGTTGGGCGCCTTGAAGAGAAACAAGTACTTAGCTTTCAATCCGAGCTGTCTGAACTGTCCATTGATTGCTGACTCTGACTTAATCCCAGATCTCCGATGCTGAACGCGAGCTCTTCAATGCAGGTGTTGGCTCCAGGACACTCTGAAGACCAAGCGCCTTCCAGAACCTTGGGTGTGACTTTTATAGTCTAGCCACACCCAAGGACGTCAGGGAAAGGCTGCGTGCCACGCCCAAAGTCCGCCGAGCACTCCGAGATTGGAGCGCTGAATCCTTCTGCATCGCGCACCAAAAAGATGCGTGTGGTTTTAAAAGCGCGTCTTTTTTCCTTTCCTTGATGCAACACCAAAGCGCGTCTTTTTCCCTTTGAAAGTCTATACGGATTAGCACATGAATATTGCAGCCAAACATAATACACGTAGTTTGAAACATGCATATAACTATGAACATTAAACCATTATTAATGACCTTACATGCTTAACCCTTTCTTCCCTTTTAGGTACTGGCGTGCAGGTTGCACGGGACAGGGGTGGGTTTCCTCAGAGGGTGTTCTAAGCTCGTTTTTGGGCTTTGGGAAGGCGTGTCATGACAGTACCCTCCCCGTAGAATCCCCCCTAATACCATTGGAATTGGCTTTGGTTTGTCTGGGAAACGATTATGAAAAGTCTTTAGTACTTTGGGGGAGTTTTTTAGATTCTCTAGGGGCTCCCAGGAGCGATCTTCTGGACCATAGCCCTTCCAGTCCACCAAATAAAACAATTTCCCTTTCTTTCTTTTGGAATCTAAAACCGCTTTTACCTCGTATTCTAAATCCCCCTCTACCTCAATTGCAGGTGGCTGACTAAGCTTCCGAGTGTCAGGATCATAAGGTTTCAATAGTGAGACGTGAAAAACTGGGTGGATACGATAAGAATCAGGTAGTTTCAACTTCATGCTGACTGGGTTTACAATCTTTTCTATCGGAAAAGGTCCTATGAATCGAGGACGAAATGTCTTATGACTTTTCAGTCTTAAGTTTTTTGTGGCTAGCCATACATTGTCACCCACTGAATATGCGGGCTGCTTCGACCGATTTTTATCTGCAAATTTCTTTTGTACTTCTTTTGCTAGAACTAACTGCTGTTGAGCTTCTAGTTGAATAGAGACCAGATTATTTACAAAATCTGTGACTGCTGGCATATCAGAAACCTTTTTATCTAAACCTAGCATGTCTTTAGGATGGAAACCATGGGCACAGAAAAAGGGTGACATACCAGTTGAAGAATTGTTTGAATTATTATAAGCGAATTCAGCGGCCCAAATGATATCTGACCATTCCTGATCATGGGTGGTTAGCAAACAGCGTAGAAGCTGTTCCACTGTCTGATTCGTGCGCTCTGTCAGTCCATCAGTTTGTGGATGATAACTGGACGACATGCGCATTTCCATTTTTAATGATTTCCCTAGACCTTGCCAAAAATGTGACACAAACTGTGAACCCCTATCTGATAACACTACAGATGGAATTCCATGTAACTTAACAACCTGTGAGACAAAAATGTGTGCTAATTCCAAGGCAGAGGGAAGCTTTTTTAAAGGAATGAAATGAGCATATCTAGAGAAGTGGTCCACTATTGTAAGAATGGTGGTAAAACCTGAAGTGGTGCGAGGCAATTCTACAATGAAATCTAAAGACACCGTATGCCAAGGCTGAGGAGGAACTGGCAAAGGCATAAGTAGTCCAGATGGAGATTTATGAACCGCCTTATTCCTGCTACAGACAGTGCATGTTTGTACATATTTCTGAATGTCCTTTAGCATGGTCTGCCACCAAAAGTGTCTTTTTATGAGTTGATACATTTTGGTTACCCCTGGGTGAATTGACAGCATAGAATCATGGTAATTTTGCATCACTTTTTCTTGTAAATTTGCATCGGGAACAAACACTTGGTCATTCATAAACAGCAAATTATCTCTCCATTGTAACAAAGGGAAAAGCTGATTCCATTCGTCTCTTGTATGATTTTGTAAGGCTTTCTCAATTTCAGGCACAAAGTCTGAGGTAACAAGACCAATCTGAAACCTATCCTCCGAAATTATAGGGTGTAACTTTTCTTTTTGTAGATTTAGGTCATCACTTAAACCGATTCTAGATAAAGCATCGGCTTTGTTATTTTCTTTTCCTGGTCGATAAGTTATGATGAAATCATAATCATTAAAAAACAAGGTCCAACGCAGCTGGCGCGGAGTCAAAGCTTTAGCAGATCTGAGTGTTTGTAGATTCCTGTGATCTGTATATATGGTCACTGGATGTCGAGCCCCTAGCAAGTAGTGCCGCCATTCTTTGAACACAGCTTTTATAGCCAATAACTCTCGGTCTGCAATTGCATAGTTCTGTTCAGGAGGGGTCAATTTTCTAGAATAGTATGCAATGGGGTGTAATTGTCCGGTTTCAATACTTCTCTGAGATAAGATTCCTCCTATGGCAAATTGTGAAGCATCAGCTTCTACTATGAACGGCTGGGAGGGGTCAGGATGCTTTAACACTGGGGCTGTCACAAATTGGTGTTTTAAATCCTGAAAAGCTTGTTCACTTTCTGAAGCCCATTCAAATTTCGTGTTCTTGCGTAACAATTTTGTGATAGGCGTAACTTTTTGAGAAAAGTCCTTAATAAAACGCCTGTAAAAATTCGCAAAACCCAGAAAACTCTGTATTTGCTTTACTGAAGAGGGACTGGGCCATTCAATTATTGCCTTGACTTTCTTCGGGTCCATTTCAATTCCAGCCGGACTGAGGATATACCCCAGAAAGTCAACTGTGGTCACATGGAACAAACTTTTTTCGAGTTTGACAAATAAAGAATTTTGTAAAAGCTGTTGAAGAATGGCTCGTACTTGCTTTACATGCTCAGATTGGTTTGTTGAATAGATTAGAATATCATCAATGTATACAATACAGCAAATATCCAAAAATTCTCTCAGCACCTCATTTATAAAAAACTGGAATGCTGCTGGTGCATTGCAAAGTCCGAAGGGCATCACCTGGTATTCATATAAACCGAATTTAGTTCTAAAGGCTGTTTTCCATTCGTCGCCCTCACGGACTCGCACCAAATGATATGCGCCTCGCAGATCCAGTTTTGTAAAAATGGTGGCGTCTTTGATCTGATCAAGTAGTGTTGGAATCAAAGGTAAGGGATATCGGTTCTTGACCGTCACATTATTGATGGCACGATAGTCGATGCAGGTGCGCAATTCTCCTCCCTTCTTTGGAATAAAGAAGAGAGGAGAAGAGACCGGAGACTTAGAATGTCGAATGAACCCATTGGCCAAATATTCATCCAAATAACTACGTAGATGTTCATTTTCTTTCTCAGTTAATGAGTAAATTCGACTGCAGGGCAAAGATGCCCCAGGGATCAAATCTATTTGACAGTCAAAATCTCTATGAGGAGGTAATGTCTCCGCCTTTTTTTTGTCAAATACATCCAACAAGTCTTGGTATTCCTCTGGTACCCCAGCAACCACTAGAACACTCTTGGATTTCTTTGGAAAGTCATATCCCTGAATTAACAATTCAGAACCTGGGAATTGCTTGAAACATTTGGCATGACAATAATCAGATTTAAACAAAATACTCCTGTTAGTCCAGTCTATGTACGGATTATGTAAAACTAGCCATGGAATCCCCAGAATCAAACCGAATTGAGGTGCATCAATAATGTCAAAAGTTATTTCCTCTATGTGTTTCTCTGCACAAGTCATGTTCAACATCTCGGTATGATATTGTATGAGTCCTGACGTGAGTTCCTTACCGTCCACCGCTCTAACTACTTCTGGAGAGTCTTTAACTATTTGTTTTAGGCCTAACTTCTGAAATAATTTGGTGTCAATGAAATTTCCAGTTGCTCCGGAATCAATTAAGGCATCTATGGACCAAGACCGTTCCTTATTCAGTTGAGACTGAAGAAGTATACGCATACTGAGGTGACAATGAGAGGCAGTTGGAGCTAAGGAGGCCAAAGTGATAGATGGACTCGGTAGATTGACCTCTGTATCTACCGAGAGAGCTAGTTTTCCGACTGCTGCATAATTGCAACCTCTGAAAACTTGGTTTTAGGCCTTACTGGACGTGTGGGACAATCTTTAATAAAATGCCCGGTCTTCCCACAGTACATACATTGGTTTAGTTTTCGACGCTTCTCTCTCTCATCCTTAGTGAGGGGTCCTCTAATTGTGCCTATTTGCATTGGCTCGACTGGATCAAGTTTAGAGGGAGAAGGCTCTGTTCTTACATTCCCTTTCTCTTTGAAGATCATCATTCTAAAGTCTGATTTCCCCCTCTCACCTTTCCTTTCAGAAATTCTGTGATTTAGTTTTACTACCAGATCTATGAATTCCTCGCAATCTGTAGGTGGATCTAAAATTTGCGTTATCATGTCCTTTAAATCATCGCGTAAACCACGATAGAACAATGATACTCTTTTCTCCTCAGGCCACTCTGCCTCAATAACCAGCCTATTAAAAATTGAAATATAATGCAGAAGATCTGAAGATCCCTGCTTCAAATTAAGCAGCTCATGATCTGCTGATTGTACAAATACATGTTTGGCAAACAATTTCTTCATTGCTCTTTTGAATCTTCGAAAATCAGTTAATATTGGGTCATTCCTTTCTACATAAGGCACGGACCATAAAGCAGCATCCCCACCTAAATAGGACAAGATGAATGCCACCTTAGAGGAATCATCGGGGAACGCTGTAGGTTTCGCCACAAAATGCAACTGACATTGATTTAAGAAGATAGTGAATTTGTTACAATCTCCATAAAACCTCTCGGGTGGTGCTAACGGGATAGATACTGGAGTAACCACCTGAATTTGAGGGTTTCCTGAAGTACTAGAATTTGCTTCCCCACTATACAGAGTATGCATAGTTGGCTGAAAGATTGGTGGTTTCATATAAGATTTTTTATCAGAAGTAAAAGTCCAGGTCTGAGGACTTGGTGTAATCCTATTTTGAATTGCAGTAACATCCTTCCTTAGTTCCGCATTTTCTGCCCTGATTTCTAATAGTACAGTAGCTAAATCCTGCAACGTTATTTGCGGGGATTCATCCATAGCGTCTGGGCAAAACTTTGCCGTGGGCTTGGTCTTCTGTCAGATATGATCAAGCACTCTTACCTGAACTGAACACCAACCTTACCTGTAAGGTGCTTGATCGGTTTTGCAGAGACGCTATGGACCAATCCCCCAAAACCCTACCTTTTCAGCCAGTGATTCTTAATCAACACACTAGGATGATGGGTAGCAGTCAGGGAGAGAGGCCGGATCTGACGCTACTTGTTGTCTAGTAGTCGACCTGAAAACATATACAAGAATGTAATTTTAGCAAGAGTCTAGATCTCTTTAATCTCCTATCTACTCCTCTAACTCTTCCTTGTCTTTTAGGGAAGGCGGTCTCCTACCTGCGAACTACTCGATAGGTCTTCGCGTCCAGGATGTCGTCGTCGTGGTGTGTGCAAGGGTTGAGGTCTTTCAATTGAAGGTGGTTGACTTGTCCGCCTCCAGTGTTAAGTTTTAAACTCCTATGAAAAGAAACAACACTTATTTGCACTGTTCTTAACCCTCACTTTTACCTGTTATTTATAATTACTTAAAAATAATCCTACTCACTTCCTTTCCCTGTTTGGTAGGTTTATCACGACTTTTCCATAAGATCAAAACTATTGATTCCGGCTGAAACTTCAGAAAGCTCTGTGTGGATGAATATTATCTATACACACATTTTTACATGCATCACCTAAGTTTTCAAACATTAACATTCATGTTCGAACTAAACCTTGACTTGGTTCACAGAAGAATAAACTTGGTTCACAAAACGCTCGAATTAAACCTTAACTTGGTTTACAGAAGAATAACCTTGGTTCACAAAAGAATTCCCAAAACATTCTGGTTCGAATTAGTCCTTAACCTGTTTTACAAATGAACAACCTGAAAATAATCAAAAGTTCAAAACAAGTCTCTTGGATCCTTGCGTTGGGCGCCTTGAAGAGAAACAAGTACTTAGCTTTCAATCCGAGCTGTCTGAACTGTCCATTGATTGCTGACTCTGACTTAATCCCAGATCTCCGATGCTGAACGCGAGCTCTTCAATGCAGGTGTTGGCTCCAGGACACTCTGAAGACCAAGCGCCTTCCAGAACCTTGGGTGTGACTTTTATAGTCTAGCCACACCCAAGGACGTCAGGGAAAGGCTGCGTGCCACGCCCAAAGTCCGCCGAGCACTCCGAGATTGGAGCGCTGAATCCTTCTGCATCGCGCACCAAAAAGATGCGTGTGGTTTTAAAAGCGCGTCTTTTTTCCTTTCCTTGATGCAACACCAAAGCGCGTCTTTTTCCCTTTGAAAGTCTATACGGATTAGCACATGAATATTGCAGCCAAACATAATACACGTAGTTTGAAACATGCATATAACTATGAACATTAAACCATTATTAATGACCTTACATGCTTAACCCTTTCTTCCCTTTTAGGTACTGGCGTGCAGGTTGCACGGGACAGGGGTGGGTTTCCTCAGAGGGTGTTCTAAGCTCGTTTTTGGGCTTTGGGAAGGCGTGTCATGACACTTGGTAGGTTTAAACACCATAGGGGATGCATGGCGAGGTGGGAAAATGCTAACCTTTGCGGAACTCAAGACCGAATATCAACTAGCTGATATGGAGCATTCTTGCTACTTACATGTGAGACACACCTTGCACAGCTACATATCAGCGGGAGATACCATCCAAAGAATACTCTTCTTTAGAGGACCGATTGTTACTCGATCTCATGTCAGACAAAGCAACATCCCTAACCTATCGGGAAATTATGAACAATCTCCCAGATCGTCTCGTTTCCCTGAGAGCAACTGGCTAAATCTGGATATATATTTACCAAAGATAAGAAACTTGTTAATTCATGAGACAGTCCTCATCCGCAAGCGGCCATGAAGAGTCTGTCAGCATGATGAAGCAGCGAGCAAAAAGGCACATTGCTACTGCACTAGAGACTTTTCATTCTATACCAAGTTAACAAGTATCCCTTAGACATTTCTTTATGTGCAAACCATTTGCATATTAAAAAACCTTGCAATGGTGCAACATGCTAATTTTCCTATGACACAGATACTAACAGGCTTCAGACCGAAGCACGGCACTGAAACCGCCTTACTTGCGGTCACCGAAGAAACTAGAAGGATACTGGACCAGGGAGGATCAGTGGCAGTGATCCTCCTTGACCTAAGTGCCGCCTTCGATACGGTCAGCTATACCACCTTGCTGGACCGTCTCTATAACATCGGAGTTTCAGGTGACGCTTTGAGGTGGTTTGACTCCTTTCTGTCTGGGAGGTCGTTTCAGATCTTCGACAGAAAGACAGTGTCCTCCAGGAAACCCCTGAGCTGCGGAGTGCCACAGGGCTCCTCTCTGAGCCCTGTATTGTTCAACGTGTACATGAGGCCGCTGGCGGGTGTTGTCGAACCATATGGCATTAAAATCGTGTCATATGCCGACGACACCAAGCTTGTGGTCTCGCTGGCCACGGAGAACAACACTCACTCCCCAGCTGACCTGCTAAACTGCCTACAGGACGTTAAGGGTTGGATGACCAACTCCTCCCTCAAACTAAACGGAGACAAGACGGAGCTCATGCTCCTAGGCCCAACCTCCCCTGCGTCTTTCACCTCCTTGTGGCCCAGTGCTCTGGGTCCCCCCCCTACCCCCAAGGAAAGTGTGAAAAGCCTGGGAGTATGGCTGGACAACAAACTTTCCTTCTCTACCCAAGCCAAAAAGCTGTCCGCCACTTGCTTTGGCCTACTTAGAATCCTGAGGAAAGTGCTCCCGTTACTTCCCCTAGAGGCCAAAAAGGTGGCAGTACAAGGTCTTATCCAATCCCGCCTGGACTCAAACAATGCGCTATACTTGGGGGCCCCGGAGATGACCCTCAGGAAATTGCAAATTGTTCAAAACTGCGCAGCACGCACCCTGCTGAAAATCCCGCGTATCCAGTCGGCCAAACCCGCTCTAAAAAGTCTCCACTGGCTGCCAGTGAGGCAGAGAGTGTCCTTTAAGGCGCTATGCTTAGCGCACTGCGCCTTTTGGAAAACGGGCCCTGCCATAAACATAGACCTGGTCATCCCCTATCACCCTAAGAGGAACCTTCGGTCGACGGAGGCATTCCTCGCCGTTGTCCCCAGAGTGAAACGAGCCAGGTCTGGAGGCAGGCTGTTCTCCTTGAACACCGCCAGGCTCTGGAATGCTCTTCCCATCTCACTCCGCTTCAACCCAGACCTCCTCGCATTCCGGAAAAATCTAAAGACACTGCTGTTTGCTCAATCCTATGTACCCTAGCTCCTTCCGGTCACTTCCCTTCAACCCAGCGCTTGGACGCCTGCGGGCAGCAACCGCGCTCAATAAATACTGATACGATACGATACGATACTAAATCCACTAGACCAATCAAACAAGTCATACTTGGGTAGCTTCCGACCAATGACTGCATTGTTCCACAAAGCAACACAATAAGTACACTTCAGTTTTCAAGTGAGGGAGAAAGGAGATGTGGAAATTTCAGGCATTACACAGTGCACACAAATTATTTATTCATTCTTCTACCTACCTAGGGCAGGGTATGAGCACTGCCTTGAAATCTTAAATTTCATTATAATAGTATTCCGAATTCCTCCTATTGAACATCTTTGAGTACTTTCTGAGCTTTGATTTATTAATAATTGGTCCACAATTGTAATGTTTATATTGACCAAACGATAACGTATTTTATTTAATGATTCACATAAATTGCAATTACACTTTATAAAAGCTTCAATACGACACACTATATACAATACATCAGGGGTGACTGAAAGCTTACTCTATTAGTCAAGATTATTGAGCTCCTTGTTTCCCACTTTTTCTACCTTACCTCTCTTTCGTGCTTGTTTCCTATCACCAGCAATCATCTTTTAGGATTTGTAGTCATGTCTTGAGTTAACTTCATCCAATTTACATGGCATGCCTACATTATTGGTGAGAAGGTAAAAGTAACCCAGAGCGGCTATCAAATAATAACTCTTGAGCCCTCAGTTCAAAAGCCAATCTGTTCTATTGTACATTACAAGGTAAATGCCATGCAGTCTCCCTCATATCTTGACATTGTAGCTGACCCAGGGCCTATGTGTTCTGTATGTGGTATGAATGCCAGGGAGACTCATATAAAACCAATAGAGAACTATCAGCTAAGTGACAACCTTTAATGACTCCATATTGAATGGGTTGAACCAGTGTCTAAAGAGGCATTACTCTTTCATATTCATCTTAGCGTCCCGCTGATTTATTTTTTTGTGTAATGGTGACAGCAGTACTTTAAGGCTTTATATTAAAGGCGTGACACTGTAAAATATGTCTCACAGTTTTGCAATAGCTATTGACTTGTTTTACTAAAAAGTGCCCAAGATCTACACTCTACACTAACCAGGTTCAAATAATGTATGTGTAGTTTTAAAGGTCAGGACGATACCTGAAATTGCAGACATTATCTTTATTAAAGACCTACATATTGTTGCTCAATGGTGGGATCATTTATTTTCTTGAATTTTTTATGTCATTTGTTTCGTTCTAGAATATGAAAACTTTGCACAAGAAGGTAATCCAGCGAAACCGAATGCTCGCCCTCTGGATGATACAGCGAAACCTAGGATAGGATTCCCAGGTCATACAGATAACAATGCACTTTCTTTCTTAATTTTGCTTATTGATTGCAGTGCAGCAAAAATGATAAAAATGCATTTTGTTTTTAGAAATTTCCAGGTTGATCAAGGTGCTATGCTATATTAATAAATCTTTATATGAACTTTCCTCAATTTTAACTGCAGAGTTTAGGCAATGGTTATAAACACTTACCATTCAAAGCGGCAAGGAATATTTTCCTGCAGAAAGAACACAGAGTCATAGAAGGGTAACAGTGAATTGCGGGGATATTCTTTACCAAGGGGTTCTGAGTGACATCAAATAGACAAGGAAGATGCTCAAGTTGCTTATGTCACTCAGACCCCTGAGGTGAAAACCATCCCTGTAATTCACTTTTTACCCATCTATAATATTATGATATACATGACCTCCAAAATCACATGCCCCACTTTCAACTGCTACTCAGGGATGGGGAGCCATACATAACACAGCCTCTCCTCCCTGTGTCAAATTTAATAAAATTAAGTTTACCGGCAATCCCTAACCAACTCCCATCACCTTCAACGCCTTTCTTCCCCCTCCTACAGCTGTGCTTTCTGCAAAAGAAGACAATCGCACTGTGCAGAGAGGCTCTCAAAGAGCACTGTCAGCCTGGCCTGGAGGGCCCTCATGGTGTAGCAACAGTGGTTAGCAAGTTTTGTTATCAACTGTTGCTATGCCAAAGAAGATAGTTATGAAGTTTAGAAACTGACATTATTAATACAGGATCTCCATGCAGCCTTACAAAACCATGGGGTTTGATCATGCTCCTGTTCTCTAGTACAGGAGAGAGCACTGCACATGACCTATATTGATAACTGCATATGGGTAATGGTAATAGCCACTGGTATTGTGCAGCAGGGGAGCACCAAATTATGCGGCACAGTGGTTTAAATTATGTTTTAAGAAAAGGCAAATTATGCAACGTAGTGCAGCACATTTTATGATAGTATTACTTAATTGTTTTGGCATTTTTACAGATGTTAACCTTGTTCATGCAAAAGTTCTATTATATTAATGACCCAGATACGCAACTGAAATTTGACTAGTCAAACTTTGCGAAGGTCCTTCAATTGCCACAGGTGTTGTCACAATTGTAGTCACTTTTGGTACATTTGAGCTCAATACAATTTTTTTGTTAAAATATTTGTATGGAGCAGGTAATGGATTATGTGGTAATTACAGTCATTTGACTGCCTCTGGATATAGTATGCTCGGCAAGCTGTACAACATGTAATTGGGATGAAAGAGAGTAGTAATTGTTCTGTGTTTCTTTAATGTTCAATTTGGAGTTCAAGTGCTTATGTGCAAAGTTAACAGGTTAGTGCATACTATTTACCCTATGGAATATCTACAGGGCCCAGTACATGGACTAGTAATGGTAGACATATATAAGCTACTAATATAGTGAACATTGCCACGGTGGACTGGATTTCATACAAAGGCATGGAAAGAGATATGTAGAAGCTGAAATTGAAGGACTAGTACTGAGGTATTTGGGATCATTAGTGTTAATTGAGCTAAATATATCATGTATTCAGATGGGTAATGGTGGGTTAAAGTATGGGAATTCAGGGGCGATATTATATAAAATGTCCCAGGGGGGCAACAGGTGTCTGTATCCACTTTGCACAGCTCCAGGCAGGCCACATTACAGAAGGGGCAGCAGACACCTGTGCAGACCCTTCTGCAATACAGGTAGGGCTGGTGCACATACATCACTATCGTTAGAGGGAGTCTCTTTACCTCTGGGCCATACTATAGATGAAGGCGCAAAGGTGAAGGAGCTGTCAGGAGGCATCTGAGAGTGAGCCACCTAAAAGGCGGTACGCTGTCTGTGTGAAGAAAATAGAAACCTTTTCAGGGGCCTCACTGATACACCTAGTCCTTTTAAACCAACAAAGAAGAGATTGGCACAGAAGCTGTAATATCAAAAGACATATTTATTAACCTCAATTGAGGGAGACTACGTCAAACAGTACCCTCAAGCAACTGTAGGAGGCATTCTAGGGAGTACAGAGAACAGGGACCTTATATATGCATAGGTTTACATAGTCAGCATAAAACCAAGGGGAGGTCCTGGCATGTACCAGCATGCAAAATGCCTAATATGGGTATACAAAATTTGCTTGCTCAACAAAGTGGGAGGAGAGAAATTTCTCCTTACATCAGCAAGAATATCCTGACAGTTATACTCTAGGAGCAGGTGCATTCTACTAGCTAGACCTCTCTGAGCATGTGCAAGGCTCTGGAAGAGGTAGAAAGCACATGGCAAGCACATGGCTAACTAAATTGGCTGCCAAGTACAAAATGGCTTTCAGCTCATGCTAACAGATCCCTGCAATCTTTAACAGACGGTTCTTTTAGCATGAGCTAAAGACATTCCTATGATCTAGTAGGAACAAAGAAAATATTTTGCACATTTATTTTAATAAATTTATCAATATCCTAATTCATTGCTAGGTGGGCATTTTTCGTTCTAAACATTTCATTAGGCAGGTATATATAAGATATAAGCAGGAGTACATTGGGAACAGAGCACTGAGTCATAATTAACATACAGATAGCAGGAGAGAGTAATGACTATTATCACAAACAGAATTATCAAATTTTCTTCCAGCCCTAAACAAAAAGCAAATCCTAGAACCATCTATTAAAAACATTTTCAGGGATCCTATGCATTTCAGTGACCATTCATTTCAATTTCTGAATAGCCAACAGCACATATCTAATAAACAACATTTTCAATAGGCTTTTCCAGTGTTCCTTTTATCAGGGCTAGAACATTAATCAATCTACTCAAAAACAATCCTGGTTCCAGGGGACCAGGAGGACCACACAGGGCCATAGGAATTAGGACGAGGAGCCGCAAAGGGCTGCTCCTCCTCAAAAATGGGACTTCCAAAGGGGTACATTACTAACAAAAAAAGAAGTTGTTTGGAAATTAAAGCCGCTGTACAACCAGCCAGAGGGGAGTCTTCTCCCTGTGTCCGTTTGAGCCTCACAGGCAGGCTCTTGTTCATTCCACATTGGAGCTGCACAACTCGCAACTCAAGAATCACAGCCCAGTTTCAAAGGAAACGTTTCTTCTTTCAGGATAGGGCAATCACCCCCCCCCTCCCCCCCCCAGGGCAAATGCCCTCAGCGATCCTGTCCAGTGTCTTAGACAGTGCACCAGTTTTCTCCACTCCAATCTAACAGGCACCAGAAACACAGCACTTGTACCCTAACTCCTATATTGCTCTATTGGTACACAGCTCTTTTGTTGGGGCCACACATTATATCTAATGTGCCCAGGCATCTCTTGATCAACAAACAAAGCTGCAAACTTGCATTCAATTTGGAACCAGGATTCAGAGGCCTGATGCTGGTATCTCTGAAGCAACCCTTGTTTCAAAAGGGGTCACCACAAGCAAAGCCTCCTCGCCGTTCTGGTCGGTCTGTGACTCTCAGCTGGGCATCAAAAACTTGATCCACAATTTCTCCTTTCTGATTTGAGACCCCGTCTTTCACCCAAGGCAGTGGCAGGGGTACACAATTCACATCCCAGAGCTTCTGCCTTCACTGAGGTCCTAGTTGCCAGCAACGCCTGTGCTGGTTACCTTCACCTTGGCTTCAAGCTGAAGTGGTGCTGACTCCCCAGGCTGGGTCTGATGTCCGGGCCCCTCTGGCAATGGTTGTAAGGCAGCAATATCTATGGTGGTCAGAACAAAAGGTCTTTAGACAAGGCACAGAAATGATCTATCAACAGAGAGGATAGTCTCAGAATACTTCCTAGTCTTGGGGGCACCCCATACATTAGCAAGGCATCCAAGAACCACTTCATCTATCTGAGAGAAAAAAAACAACACCAGCCTGAACCTATTGGCAAGTATAAAAGGAACGTTTTGGTGAACTGACAAGAGTAATACATTCACCCAATTCCAAGCAGCCAAGGAACAGAAAAACAATACAGACATACTCCAAATCCTAACATCTGTGTATTCCTATATTACTAATCTAAATACCCTCAAGAAAAAAAGGAAATGTTCTACACTTTTACTCATAAACTTTAAATTACTTGTACAAGACTGCAGACACGTCTAAAATTATTTCTCTTAATAAAGGCACGTACATTGTACGCTTAGGACCATGCTCTCATGTTATAGGTGCAGCAGGAAAATCGAAAACTGCTAATTTAACAGGGATTCTTATTACATAAAGAACTAAAATAAAACTTCAACATAGTGGGTACATTTTTTCCAGCAGAGAGGTGAGAATGTGTAAAATACAAACATATTGCGACCTAAAAATAGATTATATAAATTTGATTCAAGCATTCCTAATAAAATAAATGATTACACAATAAATAGCTAAAAAACTGCTAAAAATCACCCCTGCAGGACTGCCGCCGCGGGTGACCATTTGTCCTAAATGCAGCATACAAATCAGTTTAGGGATCATTCAGTGTCATTGCAATAAAGTACATAGTGCATAAACAGTCGCCTAAAACTAGGGAGCGTAAAACATTTACCTGAGACTCCTCTCTTTCAAACGAATCACCCACACCCAGCCCAAGAACTTAGCATCAGCAATCACAATGGACTCTTCAGTAGATGTTTTTAGAATCCTGAATGCCTCGCTACTTGACCTGGTCCCCAGTTTCGACACAGAGGTTTCAGCCATCTGGACCTGGGGTTAATATAGGCTGGGCAAGCAAACAAAATGTGTGCCAGTGATTTGTTAGAGTTAGGACAAAATGGACAGTTGCTACCATTCGAGCTGCGCCATTTGTTTGTAAATACATTAGTAGGAAGCGAACCCACCCTTAACTGATGATACAGTTTCCTGTCTTTGGAGTGGTCATTAAATCCCAGTACCCTTCATATTTCACTTCATGCTTGAACTCAATGAAGTCTCTGGATAATGAGGGGCCAGTTAAAGCAGCAAACTGTTTCATAACAAGCAAATTCCAGTATGATGCCTTAATCTCTCGTTTAGCTGGAAATACACTGTCAGCCAGGGATGCCCATAAACATCTCCTTAGCCATGAAATTCTGCTCATACCATCAGCCTCCCTAACTTCTAAAAGAGCTTGGGCATAGTGTGAAAGCTCCGGGGTAACACAGAGCCTTCTCCAGTATGCCACTGGCCTAAATTGTGCCACATCCTCAATCGAAAAGCATCCCAGATCTATGAATAAGGGTATTAACGGGGTAGACTGTGGGAGGCCAATTAGTAACCTCAAAAATGTATTTTGAGCTTTCACTAAGGGATCTAGGTTGGCATAACCCCACAATTCTGCTCCATACAAAATCGATGTTTGAGGAATAAACTTGAAGAGCAGGAGCGATTGGTTTGGTATATGATGATCAGTGCTCCTTCAACAGGGCACCTGGGAGTTGGGCATACTTGACAGAGAGCAAGTCTATTTGAGGCTTCAAGCTTAGTTTATTGCTGATAGTTATCCCTAGATAAGTAAAATTATGTGCTTGTACTAGAGTACCATCCTTAATTTCGACTCTACCCTTTATTTTCCTATGTTTATGCAGGACCATATATTTTGTTTTATCGACGTTGACTACAAGGTCGCGGTCGTGGCAGAACTCCTCAAATCTTGAAAGGGCACACTGTAGGCCCTTTTGTGTCTTGGAGAGTATAAGGGTGTCGTCTGCAAACATAAGCAGCGGGATCCGCATCCCCGCTAAAGTGGTTGCATCTGTGGGATAGTTATGAAAATACTGCACTACGCCATTTATATATATAATAAGAAGAGAGTTGGTGCTAGAACGCACCCCTGTCTTACCCCCTTCTCTACAGGAAACTTTTTTGTGGTGCTCCCCTGCGCATCCCATCTCACCTGCGCGTAGTTGGCATCATGTAACTTAACCAGAAATGCCAGAATTTCTAATGGCATACCTGATGCCAAAAAGATACGCCGCATCTTAGTAAGGGGAACACGGTCAGAAGCCGACTTAAGGACGACAAAAGCTGCATGGATTGTTCCTCCTCTTAGCACTACAGTATGCCGATATATCTGGATAAACCTGAACACTTGATCAATGATACTAGTACAGCAGTGAAAACCCGCCTGAAGTGTGGACAAGATGTCACATTCCTCAATCCAGGACTGGATTCTGCTCAGTACCAACCTAGCCAATATTTTATGTATGCAGTCAATAAGGCTTATCGACCTATAATTTCCTGGTTGGAAACAATCCCCTTTCTTATAAATAGGAAGTATTTCTGCTCCTACCCAAGTACCGGGCACCGATGCTCCACTTGCAATGACTTTCACAAGGAGCTGGATGTAGGATGCCCAGTAGGGTATGTCATGAAGGAACAGATCTGCGAGGATGCAATCCCGCCTGGGCACCGTGCCTCTTGGGGCTGAGAGTAAAGCATTTTCCACATCTTTCTTGGTAAAGTGCAGAGTGGAAATGGGAGGTGACATATAAAAACAGTATTGCACCTCCCCACAATGTGCAAACTGGGCTTTAAAATGCAATACCCACTGGTCTGGGTCTACATAGTTCACAGGCACTGCCCCATTTCACCAAGTGCCAGAAGGTAGTCATGTTTCTCCCCGAACATGCCTTAAGCAGTTTGGCCCAGTGTTGCTCATCCCAGACCCTTTTAGCTCGGTGTTGGGGTGCCTTTTATTCGGCCCTAGCCCTGTGAATGTCATCCCTATTTTTTGACCTAATTGCCCTAGCTAGGGTTCTATAGGCTGTGCGACATGAAGTGTCATACCAGGTGGCCGCCTTAAATCCCGAGTGTATCTGAGGTTTTTTGTTTTTAGAAATAAAAAAGCCTTAAAGCTGATTAAAGAGTTCCTCGTGGACCTGCACGACTACAAAAGTAAGCTCTTCCTGCGTAGCACATGTCTGCAGTGTACATAGCGCATTAACTACCAAACTACTCATTTGCATCAAGTACTCATCTTTTTTAATCATGTTTGACCAGTTACCTCACCTGTTATCATTTGACAGTGTAGCCTTCACATAATCCATACGTGCCTCCGAACTAACACCATGAGCAGTACTTATGTGACGTAGGGAGAGCGGTATGCGGGTTATGGTCATTCTCGGTGCGTTCACAAACCACCATATCTATTAAGTTGGACGAAAATTCTTTATTAAGCAGGATGAAATCAATACGACTGCTACGCAGTCCAGTGCTAAAAGAAAGAGAGCCCTGCTTGTCTGAGGCTGATCTACCATTAACTACCCTGACTCCCTGTTCCAAACAGAACACTTTTAGTTGGAGGTCTGCACTTGTCCATTTGTTAATTGGAGGAAGATCCAGCGAAGGGATGGACCACTGAGCATCCTCTTCTGCACTAAGGTGGAAATACACTGTCAGCCAGGGATGCCCATAAACATCTCCTTAGCCATGAAATTCTGCTCATACCATCAGCCTCCCTAACTTCTAAAAGAGCTTGGGCATAGTGTGAAAGCTCCGGGGTAACACAGAGCCTTCTCCAGTATGCCACTGGCCTAAATTGTGCCACATCCTCAATCGAAAAGCATCCCAGATCTATGAATAAGGGTATTAACGGGGTAGACTGTGGGAGGCCAATTAGTAACCTCAAAAATGTATTTTGAGCTTTCACTAAGGGATCTAGGTTGGCATAACCCCACAATTCTGCTCCATACAAAATCGATGTTTGAGGAATAAACTTGAAGAGCAGGAGCGATTGGTTTGGTATATGATGATCAGTGCTCCTTCAACAGGGCACCTGGGAGTTGGGCATACTTGACAGAGAGCAAGTCTATTTGAGGCTTCAAGCTTAGTTTATTGCTGATAGTTATCCCTAGATAAGTAAAATTATGTGCTTGTACTAGAGTACCATCCTTAATTTCGACTCTACCCTTTATTTTCCTATGTTTATGCAGGACCATATATTTTGTTTTATCGACGTTGACTACAAGGTCGCGGTCGTGGCAGAACTCCTCAAATCTTGAAAGGGCACACTGTAGGCCCTTTTGTGTCTTGGAGAGTATAAGGGTGTCGTCTGTAAACATAAGCAGCGGGATCCGCATCCCCGCTAAAGTGGTTGCATCTGTGGGATAGTTATGAAAATACTGCACTACGCCATTTATATATGTAATAAGAAGAGAGTTGGTGCTAGAACGCACCCCTGTCTTACCCCCTTCTCTACAGGAAACTTTTTTGTGGTGCTCCCCTGCGCATCCCATCTCACCTGCGCGTAGTTGGCATCATGTAACTTAACCAGAAATGCCAGAATTTCTAATGGCATACCTGATGCCAAAAAGATACGCCGCATCTTAGTAAGGGGAACACGGTCAGAAGCCGACTTAAGGACGACAAAAGCTGCATGGATTGTTCCTCCTCTTAGCACTACAGTATGCCGATATATCTGGATAAACCTGAACACTTGATCAATGATACTAGTACAGCAGCGAAAACCCGCCTGAAGTGTGGACAAGATGTCACATTCCTCAATCCAGGACTGGATTCTGCTCAGTACCAACCTAGCCAATATTTTATGTATGCAGTCAATAAGGCTTATCGACCTATAATTTCCTGGTTGGAAACAATCCCCTTTCTTATAAATAGGAAGTATTTCTGCTCCTACCCAAGTACCGGGCACCGATGCTCCACTTGCAATGACTTTCACAAGGAGCTGGATGTAGGATGCCCAGTAGGGTATGTCATGAAGGAACAGATCTGCGAGGATGCAATCCCGCCTGGGCACCGTGCCTCTTGGGGCTGAGAGTAAAGCATTTTCCACATCTTTCTTGGTAAAGTGCAGAGTGGAAATGGGAGGTGACATATAAAAACAGTATTGCACCTCCCCACAATGTGCAAACTGGGCTTTAAAATGCAATACCCACTGGTCTGGGTCTACATAGTTCACAGGCACTGCCCCATTTCACCAAGTGCCAGAAGGTAGTCATGTTTCTCCCCGAACATGCCTTAAGCAGTTTGGCCCAGTGTTGCTCATCCCAGACCCTTTTAGCTCGGTGTTGGGGTGCCTTTTATTCGGCCCTAGCCCTGTGAATGTCATCCCTATTTTTTGACCTAATTGCCCTAGCTAGGGTTCTATAGGCTGTGCGACATGAAGTGTCATACCAGGTGGCCGCCTTAAATCCCGAGTGTATCTGAGGTTTTTTGTTTTTAGAAATAAAAAAGCCTTAAAGCTGATTAAAGAGTTCCTCGTGGACCTGCACGACTACAAAAGTAAGCTCTTCCTGCGTAGCACATGTCTGCAGTGTACATAGCGCATTAACTACCAAACTACTCATTTGCATCAAGTACTCATCTTTTTTAATCATGTTTGACCAGTTACCTCACCTGTTATCATTTGACAGTGTAGCCTTCACATAATCCATACGTGCCTCCGAACTAACACCATGAGCAGTACTTATGTGACGTAGGGAGAGCGGTATGCGGGTTATGGTCATTCTCGGTGCGTTCACAAACCACCATATCTATTAAGTTGGACGAAAATTCTTTATTAAGCAGGATGAAATCAATACGACTGCTACGCAGTCCAGTGCTAAAAGAAAGAGAGCCCTGCTTGTCTGAGGCTGATCTACCATTAACTACCCTGACTCCCTGTTCCAAACAGAACACTTTTAGTTGGAGGTCTGCACTTGTCCATTTGTTAATTGGAGGAAGATCCAGCGAAGGGATGGACCACTGAGCATCCTCTTCTGCACTAAGGTTTACATCATAAAGGTCCAGGTGTTCAAATGTACAATTAAAATCACAAGCAATTATCAAATTATTATCACCTCTATGTTCAGTTAAAAATGTGTCTAAAAAATCATCAATGGGAGAGGTTTTCCCACCTTGCACACCCCTTGCATGAACATTGATAAGTAGCAGGTCTGCTACATTAACCTGCTGTATCCTAATTATAAGGATGTCCTTGCAATTAATGTAGAGCTCCTCCACCTTGTAGTGATTGGATTGTCTAACCCAAGTTGTAAGGCCCCCCCTTCCTGCCTTCCGCTACTTTTGAAAAATTTAGATAGCTCTGACGGTATACATGGTCCATAGCCCAGGTTTCTTGGGAAATCAGTATATCGTGGCCTTCAATAAAGATAGACCACTCAACTGAAGAAGTTTTTTGTAGAAGCCCAGCTACATTCCATGAGGCTAATTTAAGGCCTGCAGCAGCGCCGGGGTTATAACTACTGCCAGGCGGAATGTTGGGGCTACTTGCCTCCACTAGGCCAGTTACCCCTAAATTTGAAGAGTTGCCAACAGGTAATGAGCTACACTCCCCTGCCCTGCCCATCCTAGTTACACTCATAACATTGGCACAATTCATATCGTTCGACGTGGGTGGTCTAAGATCTCCCAAGTCGTTACAGCCTGGTACCCAACCTCCCTCACCCAACTCTGTCATTAGAGGAAGAGTCTTATTATTGTCAATTCAAGGATGTAGACCAATCAATACCTCCAAGTTAGAAAAAAGCTCAAACCTATTATATGTAGGGACCACATAATCATGTGGGCCTAGAAGCCTGGCTACATCCCTTAAACCGTTCCTTCCTCTTACATGGACTGGAAAGTTGCTGTAGAAGTAACCTAACAGCAAGATATTAATGTTGTCCCTGCTTACATGCCCGGACACAGCCCTATCTACAATGGTGTGGACTAGGTGCAGGGACCCAAAACTCAGGACCATGCAGTCACCTTTAACGGCTTTCAGGGATTTACCGACCCACAGATTTCTACGAATCATTTTGAATTCACTAAATAGAGCATTTCCCAACCCGGTTCTGGAATTCAACAGGTGGAGGGCCTTATTCTTGAGTGATGACCAATGTTCATCATCCCCTGAAGGTAACATTGGCACATTCGATAATATAATAGTATACGGTGTGGCTTCAGGTGGAAGGTGTAGAAACTTACTAGAACTCACTGCTCCTCCTTGTAGCAACCTTGGTTCATGACGTTCAACTAGTTCCCTACTATGGGTAGCATTAACAGAAGGTGTGTGTATGCTCTGTGAATTTACCGTAGGGACCCTCCCTTTAGTGAGAGGTGGGCAACCAGCCACAATAAAGAGTGTTTCGGTTTCGGACACACTTGCTGATCTTAGTTCAGTCAATTCCCCTGGCACACCCTCACTCATCAAAGGGGTTGGAGAAAAAAGATGTTGCTCAATTTTGGCTAGTCACAAGTCTATACCAGACAGCCTTAAAAATAGCGTGTCAATCATAGCAGCAAGTTTCTCTTCTAGTTTAGCTACAAGGACCTCCTCAAAATTACTGGACACCTGTGTGTCATGACTGAGGCTCATAAATGTCTGGTGCCCTGGATACCCAAGGCGGAGACTTCATTGGAACCACTCACGCTAGCCGGGATGGTCGCTTTCGTTTTTTCTATTTTGCATGCCTGATGCGTGGTTTTAAACAAGCCACGCGCCTTCCTTTTTTTGTATGTGCATTCGCCACCTGTAGGTTGTAGGGACCTTTGATGATGAGTAAGTGCCTTTACAGGGGGAGTAGGTGGAAGGGATGGAGTGCTAGCTGCCGCAGAAGATTAATTTGGTTCTGGCTCTGCGGAGATAGAATTAGCTGGAGACATACAATCAATTGCTGTGACCGACTCTGAAATGAGCAAGGGGGGAAGGTTTCAGATGAGACCCTAACTTGATCTAAAGATAGTCTCCTTTCAGTTAACTCAATTTTGTGAATTAAAACTGACTCTGCCCGTGTCAAGAAGGCATCCAACGTGCCTAAGACTCCTGGCCCTCCAACCCCTTTTTGTTTGGCCTTATTCATACTTTCTAGATGGTGAGACACGAGAATATTACAAATAAAATATTTACGACAAAAAATGCTGACCAGTTCCTGAGGAGACGAATGAAAGCGGGTCGGCCCGGCCCTGCCTCCTCCTGGCTCTGACGGCGCAGACGGGCCAGCCCTTGGCCCGGGCTTCGCCCGCGCTCGTCCCGTGCTGCGGGATCCCTGGCCCCCTTTTGAGCACCTCCTAGTCCTTAACGATGCGGTGCGTGGCGTGTGTGCCGCAAAGAATGCTGGGTAGTGTGGTTCAGGGCGAGCTGGCGGCATTGGCGGTGCCCAGGCGCCTCGCGCCGGTCGGCAGCAGTGCCCCTGAAGCTTGTGGTCAAGGCAAATGTCCCAGGTATTGGCGGCGAGAACAGGACCTTCCACAGGACACAGCAGGTAAGAGAAAATTGGACTCCCGCCCTGGCACTCAAAGATGCAGTGCATGGCGTGTCTACTGCACAGGATGCTGGGTAGTGTGGTTCAAGAAGAGCTGGCGGCAATGGCGGTCCCCAGGCGCCTTGCGCCGGTTGGCAGCAGTGCTCCTGAAGCTTGTGGTCAAGGCAAATGTTCCAGGTATTGGCGGTGAGAACAGGACCTTCCACAGCAAACAGCAGGTAAGAGAAAATCAGGCTCCAGCCCTGCAGGAGCCCTGGCCCCCTTTTGAGTGCCTCCTTGCGCTCAACGATGCAGTGTGCGGCATGCGCGCCGCACAGGATACTAGGTAGTGTGGTTCAGGGAGAGCGGGCAGCAATGGAGGTCCCCAGGCACCTCACGCCGGTCGACAGCAGTGCCCCTGAAAATTGTGGTCAAGGCAAATGTCCCAGGTATTGGCAGCGAGAATAGGACCTTCTGAAGCACACAGCCCTGGCCCCCTTTTGTGCATCTCCTGGCGCTCAACAATGCGGTGTGTGGCGTGCCTGCTGCACAGGATGCTGGGTAGTGTGATTCAGGGAGAGCTGGCGGCAATGGCGGTACCCAGGCGCCTTGAGCCAGTCGCCAGCAGTGCCCCTGAAGCTTGTGGTCAAGGCAAATGTCCCAGGTATTGGTGGCGAGAACAGGACCTTCCGCAGCACACAGCAGGTAAGAGAAAATCGGGCTCCTGCCCCGCGGGAGCCCTCGCCCCCTTTTGAGTGCCTCCTGGCAGTCAATGATGCAGTGCATGGTGTGCGGGCCGCTCAGGATGCCTGGTAGTGTGGTTCAGGGTGAGCTGGTGGCAATGGCAGTCCCCAGGCGCCTCGTGCCGGTCGACAGCAGTGCCCCTGAAATTTGTGGTCAAGGCAAATGTCCCAGGTATTGGCAGCGAGAATAGGACCTTCTGAAGCACACAGCAGGTAAAAGAAAATCAGGCTCCTATCCCGCGGGAGCCCTGGCACCCTTTTGAGCGTCCCCTGGCGCTCATCAATTCGGTGTGTGGCGTGCCCGCTGCACAGGATGCTGGGTAGTGTGGTTCAGGGAGAGCTGGCGGCAATGGCGGTACCCAGGCACCTCGAGCCAGTTGGCAGCAGTGCCCCTGAAGCTTGTGGTCAAGGCAAATGTCCCAGGTATTGGTGGCGAGAACAGGACCTTCCTCCGCACACAGCAGGTAAGAGAAAATCGGGCTCCCCACAGACTAGCTAATAAAAAACTAGCAATGCCCTTGCAAAACTATGTAGCTTGAGAATAACATACAATAATACAATAAGGGAACAGCAATCTAGATTACTCATCCTTTCATAATTGCATCAGACAGGATGGACAGTAACATAGCATATATATATTCATTTTAATATTGCTGACAATTTTTAAAACAGTATTACTGAATAGCCAATTAAATGTTTAATGGCTATTTCATAGACAGTTTAGACAGGCTCAAAAGAGATTGAGAAAAAGAGAGAGAAAACATAAATTTGCCTACCCTTAATTTGTAGAACAGCTAGCCTTCTTCCCTCATTTACTGAGTGGCAGGACTACTTTTAAACAGTGAATTTTGCCCAATTTCGACTTTGGTGTTTGGGGCAGTTACAAATGAATACCCTACAATGTTTTTGCATATTAGTCATCCCCAGGATGTTCCCTACACATTCCAGAGATGGGCGATCAGAAATGTATAAGGTACCCTTATAAAAATGAGTTCTGTACGCCTGGGTAAAGTGACATTTCACATGGTAATTTACCCCATTGCGGTAAAACGCTGCTTAAATTCAACTTTGATGCTAGGCGTTCACTGTATGATTATTAAGCTTAATAAAGATTAAAAAACACATTTAATGCACTTATTTTGATAACTTTTTTTATATAATCTAAATTCTTTTAAATCCCTTTTTTATTATTATTATTATTTTTTTTAATAATACCAACCGTTTTTGAAGGTTCCACATTGGAAAAGCAAGCTTCATTCCTTTTTGCCTTCAACATGTATTCATTTATAACCCTAGGCACAGTTGCCTTACTTAAAACATGAAAAATCTGTGCCACTTTTTAAAGGACAGTTATTATTTACCATCAGAACCAACGATGTGCTCATGTAAAAAGGCATTAAGAAAGGAAATCCCTACTTTCAATTTTTTCTGTGTCATCCTAAATAAAAAAACTGTTTTTTGTAGCTTTTAAAATAATGCCAGAGTTACACTGACTTAAAATGTAGCATTCCTGTCTGTGGCCTGCTATCACGAATAGCCATATGCTATTTATGCAGCTGTTGTTCTAACCAGCAGGCGTCAAATTCTCACACCTTTATCAGGAGAAAAAACCCTTTTTCTGTATTTGTAATGTCTTGACAAAGTGTAATCTCCATTGGTTGTGTCAGACAGCTGCTTCTCAGTGAGACAGTTAAAACACAGCTGTTGGAAAGCTTCCTTTTTCTCTGGTGCTGAAAGTAAGCACGTCACAGTCTATTTAAAAACTGAGGCATTTCAATGCAGTCAAATCTATCGTTCTACAATGTGTGTTGTTTAGTTCGGCACCAACCAAATTCACTCAGATGATGTGAATGCCTTTTATTATCAAATATAATGGGGCAGATTTACAAGCCCCTTGCGCCACTTTTGTGTCACCTTTAACATGGGAAATGTGACTCAAAAGTGGCGCCAGGTGCCTGTAAATCTGCCCCAATGTATAGGAAATGCTGTAACATTTTGTATGTTAGTCATAATTATTACAAAGTACACAATTTCATTTTTCAGGGCTCATTTTATTCCTATCGAATGTGAATTCTCATTTTATATTTAGCATTGTGGCAATTTGCACTCATGTATAGTGCCTTACTTTGTCAACTTTAACTGTAGCGTGCAGCTATTTAGCATATGTTACATAATTTATTTCTGGATTTTTTATTTAAATGACATTTTGCATAACAGAATGATGACAGCAAAAAAATAAACAAACACATTGAGCTCATTCCAGACATTTACAGAAGGGGGTCATACACTCAGAACACACAATACAGCGCGCTTAAGGCTAGCCATTCCTACACAAATAGCGCAATCGCTATTTACTCACACAAGTACCGCCGATGTCAAACCACATAGATATTTTAACACACAATTAACCCACAAATCAACACTTAGGATAGAAACAAAAGACAGCCCACAGACTGTACTGAAACCAAACCGTTTGTAAATACTAATTGTAAGTCATATTTACAAGAGAAGCTTCTCAAAAGAGCCCCAAATGACTGCACAAAAAAACCAGCCCAAAGACTGTTCCATTTTCAAGAAGCCAAAATAAACCAAATTCACTAGTTTTGGCTGGCAGAACACCCAAAAAACTCTCTGCATATCTCCAGTTATAAAAGTGCGTAGAATAGGATCCTTTTTATGTGCATATTTTAATTCCATGGGGTACGTAGTCACCAAGGAAGAAATACCTTTTTTTTAACTAAACATATTTAGGTATCCCCTCGGCTGATTCCATACAAGTTCCAAATGGTACCTCCAAAAGCAACACATTCTTTGATGTGCACTTGAAACAGGCATGCCAAAAATATTGCAGAATATACAATATTATGTAGCAGTGGCACTTAACACAAAATGTGCCGTTACATATTTATTCGAAAGTTAGAGAAAAATCTCCTCATTACGTGGCTACACAAATTGCAATTCATGTATTTCCATACATTTCCATATATTGGCCGATTTCCGTATACATATTGTCGTATCAAACGACCTTACCAAGCACAAATCTCAACCTCTCACTGCCAAGTTCTGGGTGACCTAACGGTCATTTTAGAATACTCACGCCAAAAAGTTTCTCAGTAAGGAGCGGTAAACATTTGGAGGATTAAAATCAGGAAGACCAGAAATATACTGGGCTGCAGAGACGGAGAATTTCAGTGCGCATGGTACCTTCTTAGTAGATTCCTGTCCTGTCCTCCTCAGTAGATTCCTGTCTCCCATCAAGACCACTCCCTTGGAAAGCCGCTTCTCTGAAGAGGTCCAAGTTGAGCGCCATTTGAAGAAAATAGAAACCTTTTCAGGGGCCTCACTGATGCACCTGGTATTTTTAAATTAAAAAAGAAGAGATTGGCACAGAAGCTGTAATATCAAAAGACATATTTATTACCTCATATGAGGGAGACTACGTCACACAGTACCCTCAGGCAACTGTAGGAGGCATTCTAAGGAGTACAGGCAATAGGGACCTTATATATGCATAGGTTTACATAGTCAGCATAAAGCCAAGGGGAGGTCCTGGCATGTACCAGCATGCAAAATGCCTAATATGGGTATACACAAATTGCTTGCTCAACAAAGTGGGAGGAGAGACATTTCTCCTTACATCAGCAGGAATAGCCTGACAGTTGTATTCTAGGAGCAGGTGCATTCTACTAGCTAGGCCTCTCTGAGCATCTGCAAGACTCTGGAAGAGGGAGAAAGCACATGGCAAGCACATGGCTAACTAAAATGGCTGCCAAGTACAAAATGGCTTTCAGTTCATGCTAACAGATCCTTGCAATCTTTAACATGGGCGCCCTTGATGGCAGCCCTCAGGAGGTATGAAGGGGGTCCTATAGACCCCCTAGACATAACCTTGCAGGCTGATGCTGTCACTCACTGCACCCGCCTGCAAGGGGTTCTCTCACCTCTCTTAAAAGTGCCAGTGGGTTTCCGCCTGCACAGTAAAACATGGAGCGTCCGCTTTAAAGGCACTTTGTATTTCACTTGAATGTGCTGCCCCAGGGCAGCACAAGTTCACCCTTTCCCCCAGGGCAGCTCATTCAATTTAATACAACGCTCTCTCCTTGTTAGCAGCGAGCACACCTTTTGAAATAGGGCACCCGGCACCAATAAGGAAAATGCCCTGCATCCTATAATACAGCCCCAGGTGTCTAGATTCTGATTGGGGTGGCTGATATTAGGGCATTAGCATTTGAAATGGTAATGCAGGTTTGAGATGTCAGAATGCACAAGTTGTGCAATGTGCCACTAGGGTGATAGTAGGGTGCACATAGTTGTTTCTTATACTGAGGACATGTATACAGGTGGCAAGGTGAAAATAAATAAAAGTTGCATTGAAAGCTGTTACTGCTTCAAGCGATATGTATTGAAGCTGAAAACAGCTGCTGAATTGCTGCGTTTAGAGTGCTTAAATGCTGAACACTGGAAGATTAGACAATGAAAAAATAAATCATTAAAAGATTGCTGTCCATGCAAATGCAGGCACACTTTTGTTCAAGCATGGGCAGTAATATATGGGAATTTTTTAAAGTAATTTAAATATTGCATACCATACACACACATTTGGCATCTTTGAATGATTCTAAAGCAATTCAAAGATTGCCTTTTCCTGTAGTACTTGTGTTGCACTTGCCCGGCAAGTGGCAGAGATAGCCTATCATCAGTGACTGTAGAGCAGCCGACCCTTGCAGAATGAAACACATATTATTTATATATCTATAGTATAATATAATATAATATGATATAATATATGTAATGTAATGTAATATTATATTATATTATATGATATTATATTATATTATATTATAATGATACATATATGATTACATTAGGGACAGTAAAGAAAGAAATTATAATGTATCCTACTTTACAGTTTATAAAACCTTAGAAGAGAGGTGTGGTCTGGCACCACCATAGAGGGCCGCATAATCCAGGGCTCTGTTGCTGCCCTACTGCCCTTAATTAAAATCTGACAATATACAAAGGGCTCTGACCGGTAAAATCTGCCTGGACACCCACACGGCAGGGGAGCATCATGCTGTGTCGAAGCAGGCCGCGATTGACGGCAAGAGAGGTCTGAAAATAATGTGTCTTTGCCGCCGGGGGGCGCCTCTCAGAGCTCGCTGAGGGAGGAGCCTTCCTTGAATCGGCTGAGCCCCAACAACGCAGGACAGGCTGAAAACGAGAGAGGCTTAGGGCCGGTGTCCTAAAGCCTGGTCGGGAACAGTGCCCTGTGGCCGTGCCCTGCGGGATGCTGGGATCTGCGTGACCGACGGCCAGAGAGACAAGTGAGGCTGATGGTGAGATTTCGGACTGAGACGTGGGAGCCAGCTCAGTGCTGTAACGGGGGATGCGGAACGTCCCGTTGAATTAATGGCCTCCTCTACATGCGGCCATACTCCAAACAAAGACCTACCCTCTCCGGAGCCTTCCTTCACTGAGTGGGGGTGCCAGGAATGAGCCAACAATGTGGCCGAGGCCGGGCTGTGACTGGGGCCCCGGCATTGCGGCCTAGGCTGTGAAACAGTCTTCGAGACCGGTGGTCCCCTGCCTCTTAGGGGACAGCAACAGCAGGATCAGAATGGGGCCCCTCATCTCTCTTGGAGGCAGGGCTACTACATAAAGACGCTGGCAATGTACATGAAAACCGGGCCGCAGCAGTAAGGACCTTGATCAACGGGGCCCTTAGGCTTTTGAAACAAGTGACTTGGCCCCTGACTAGGGCTACACCCAAACAGCACTGAGGGAAGCCGGAATGCCCGACTGGATAGTTCCCCGGTAAACAATCAGCCTTCCTCCCTTGAATAAGAGCCTGGGAACTACAGGGAGACCGCCTTGCACCTGGTGGGAGATCGTGCTGCGGCCTGAAGAACGCAAGAACTGTTGAGTCAGGACAGCTTTATGGGTAGCAGCGACAGGAATGTCTCGAGCGGCTTTGTGGGGGGAGGCCCTGGGGCCCATTGAGGGATTTTGGCCTGGACTGAGATACTGCGGGGCCTTCTCCGCTGTTCGCCCCAGCGGAAGGACACTCAATGTGCCCCAAGAGTGCCCCACCACAGCACACTAATAAACTTGATAAATGCACAGTACCAAGGGAACAGGTGTCAGAGGGGGGAGCAGAACACAGAGCTCAAGACCCAAAGGAGCCTTCATTGGGGGCAATTATGGTAGCGATACATGAACTGGGGACAACGTTCAAATCCAAAATGGATAAAGTCACAATCGAAGTGACTTTGCTGAGAGCAGACCTGAATAACAGCTCTAAAAAAGTAGGCAGAGCAGTAAAAAATATCGCCAAAATGCAAACTACTTCCATAAGAATGGAGAAGCATATACAGCATCTCACACAGCAACACAAACTCACGGCAATTCCGGAAATACACAAATTGAAGAAAATCAAATGTAATTTCTCACCGCAATTCCGGAAATACACAAATTGAAGAAAATCAAATGTAAGGGTCCCATAAAAAAGGAGATAATGGAATTGGTACATGAACATGCAAATGCTATGAAGACCATTGAAAATCAATCACTCGCAATAAAATGGGAGAACTTACATAAATTTGTGCTAGGAAAATTCTTGGTAAATACAACAGTAAATCATGGACACAAAGCTAACAAAGAGCTGTGGTACAACACTAAACTAAGAGATAAAAAAAGGCAAATCGGGAAAAAATTAAGAACAAAGGCTGCAGACAAGAGGTTAGGAAAAGAAGTAGATAACAACGATATACAAAAAATGAGAAAAGAATATAAAGAGGAATGCAGAAAAGCGAAAAAAAATCCACATGGAGATAATTTGGGAGGATCTACTAAGAACAAGTAAATTACCAAAGAGTGGAGAATTTTGGAACACAATTAATAATCTATCAAAAGGAGCGGGTGGACAATACAACATAGGAATGAGCGAAACAACATGGGCCGCTTATATTGAAAGCCTATATAACATCCACAGGAATCATAATGACAAAGAAATAAATAAAAACCTTAAAAAAAGTTTGGACCAAAAAGAAACAGAAATTGGACAAAGAAAAAATGATCAGCATGAAAGTACACACCGAGAGGAACAGACACTTCTGACAACTGTTAAACAAACAACCGCCCTAATAAAAAAACTGAAAGCGGAAGGAGCAGCAGGCCCAAATGGGATGCCAAACGCCTTATTTAAACACGATCTTGACTTTTGGGCAAAATACCTGACACCGCTATTCAATCATGTCTATAAAGAAAAAAAGATACCACAGTCCTGGCAGGGCAACATCTTCCACCCAATACACAAAAATGGATGCAGAATGGAACCCGGGAACTACAGATTAATAGCTTTAATTGATGTAGAGGCAAAGCTCTTTGCATCTTGTATATTGATTCACCTCTGACAATGGATAAATGAAAACAAAATAGTACCCAAATTCCAGACAGGTTTTATGGAAGGTATGGGCTGCACAACTAATCTTTCAGCATTGTCACTACTAATCGAAGGATCGGGAAAAAAGAAGACCGGATTAATAGCCTGCTATAGAGACCTGAAATCCGCCTTTGATCGAGTTCCAAGACAACGCCTATGGAAAAAACTGGAACTTTGGGGTCTTCCGCCGGCTTTAATTGAAACTATAATAGCCCTATATAGTGGAACGTGGGCAAAAGTAAAGCTTGGAGATGGGAGAAGAATATCCGCAGAATTAAAAATAAGAAATGGCCTCAAACAGGGCTGTGTGCTCTCTCCAAGCCTTTTCAATATATATTTGGCAGATTTGAAAGACCAACTACAGAACGTGAACGGACACCCGCCAAAATTGGCCAACGAATGCATCCAGTTTCTACAATATGCAGATGACATTGTAGTTTTAAGTCAAACACCGATAGGCCTCCAAAGAATAATATCCGAATTAACGGACTACTTTGACAGAGAAGGTCTGGAATTAAACACCAAAAAAACAAAAGTGGTGAGATTGGCGGGCAGAAGCAGATGATCTTTCAAGTGGTATACAAAGGACAAACACATTGAGGAAACAACTGCATACAAATACCTGGGGGTTACAATAAGCAAAAATATGTCCCTTCTAGATCAAAAAAGACACATCGCTGCAAAAGCACAGTCACTGAGTTTTGCGTACAGAACACTTCAAAAGAAATTGCAATGCCCATCATATGATCATCTACTAAAAGTAATGGCAGCCCAAGTATTACCATCCCTCTCATATGGACTGGAAATATGGCATGGGAAAGAAGCAGTTATTTTAAACACCCTCCAGACAAAAATATATAAATCTGTGTTTAACCTTTACAAAGGATCAGCTCCAGCACAAATAAGACTGGAATTTGGCTTGCAAAATCAAATATATCAAAGGAAAGCAGTCCTAGCGAAATGGTGCTGGAAATTGAGATCAGCGGAAATAGGATCATTAAATAACCTATGTTGGCAAGAAATCAAAAAACAATATGATCGACAAGAACCCAATAAATGGGGTGACGATTTGCGAGCATCCCTAGAAACCCTCAAAGTAGAGGAGATTTGGAATAGTCAACTAGAAGAATCAACCTTTAAAAAGATTTGCAAGCTAAATGCAAAAGCTCTATCACTGACAGAAGATAAAAAGACTTTGGCCAAACGGCGACATGCATGGACTGTTTTAAATTCCTATAAACAATTAAAACCGCAACCTTACCTCGTGGCACACTTCCGGCTATCTTTAAAAATGAAATTCATGGCCTTCAGAATGGGTGATCATTTCTCAAAAGATTTAATTCCGTCAAGGAAAGACACACACCAGGGACCAAGATGTAGACTATGTGGGTACCACACGGAAACTTTGTGTCACCTTCTGTGTACATTCGAGTCTACAAAAGACGAGAGAAGAACTTTATTGAAACCAATTTTAAATATGTTGCAGATCCGCACCTGCAGGCAAGCAGTTACCAGCTGGATGGGAGCAGGTTCAAACATTTTAATATGCCGCGGGGTAAAATTTATGAAAATTGTAGAGACTCAGTTTTTAAAAGCTGAAACAGACTAAAGACGGGGTCTGGAAAATAATGTTTTACAACAAGGAAAAAGAAAATATATTTTAAGAAAATGAATTTTTATCTTCTGTTATTTAATCGAAATTTTGTATATGTATACTTTATGGTTGTGATAAACCAAATAAAGTAAAATTTTGACATTGACATTGACACAAACTGATGGCGGCAGAGTGTTAGGACCAGGAATGGCGATGCCTGAGAATTGACATTATAGTGATGGGGATGCCTGAGGGGACAGTGGGCAAATATGTGGGACTCTCTTTGGAAGACCTCATACTCAACCACTTCAAACCCAAGCACCTTTTCAACTTCTTCTCTGTAGAGGGAGCATATAGAGCACTGGTGCCACCACCAAAACCAGGGGCCCCCAAGGACAATAATTGCACGCATCCTTAACTTCTAAGATCATGACATAATACTACGGTCAGCTCACACAAGGTGTGACCTACCCTTTAAAAACTCTGTAATCCCGTTCTTCCCAGACATCACTCTTATGGTGCAGCGGCAACGATGCACCTTTGATGAGGTGAAGAGAACCCTGAGATGTAAAATTCTCAAATATTTGATGATATTTTCTGCTAAACTTAGAGCCATTGACCACGACAAATCTCTATATTTCATAAGAACTGATGAGGTATGGGACCGGCTTGAAGGAGGGAAAAAAGGAATCGCCAGCAGCGGCAGGACCCAGGCCAGAAATGGGAAGATTGAAGGCGTTCCCCTCCTGGTGGAACCCAGACCGACGAAACACAAGCACACACACACGCTCTGAAGACGATGCTGGACACCGAGCAGCGGGAGAGAAGGGGGGAGAGTGAGGACACAAATCAATATCCGGAAGATAAGTAAGAACAGGAAGGAAGGACTTTGTAAGGTAATCAGGGCCTATTTGTTATGGTTAAATACTTCTGAGGAGGGGTCTATGACTTTGGACAACATGCTGCCTATATGGCTAAGCTTCAGATGCAAAAGGGTTCTAGGGCGGCTGCGGGTACATACGTGGTAGAGCCAGCCAACCCCGAGAAGTAGTTAAGTGCTTTTATTGGTGCGACAGGCGCTCTGTAAATTGCGTAGGTGGATAGTTTTAAACCTACAGTGCAGGATAGCAGGGAGGGGGTTATTGCAAAGGGGATCTGTTTTTTGAATGTGAGATTATGTTTGTTATATGTTATTGTTGCGCTATGCATTGACCCATCATTTCAGACCAAATGCACCTGGCGGCAATCGGGGAAGGGAGGGATGGAGAAGGTGGGAATGGACCCTCATACACATAATACTTAGATATGGCTACAACACCGCAGTCCACAACCACACTATTTTTTTTCACCTGGAACGTGAATGGCCTGTGGAACAAAATTAAAGGACTATGGTAATGCAGTACCTATATAGGCACTCCCCCGACTTGGTCCTTCTCAAGGAGAGGCACTTGAAAGGCAACCAGGGTCTACCACTCAATAGGTACGGCTACACTTTACCAGTCCATGTGGGCTTTACAACAAGATCCCGAGGAGTGGCAATACTGGTTAAAAACTCAATGCTAGTGATAAGGGACTGCATCTGGCAGGTTCTTCTGGGCAGATATGCCACACTGATAGGAACATGGGCGGGGCGAAACCTCAATATATGTTTGGTATACATCCCACCAAAACTCCATGCAGGCACCCTCCCTGAACTAAGCAAAACACTACTGGACATGCCACCCGGAATATGCATACTGGGTGGGGACATGAATGCAGTAATGTCACGTGAGTTGGATAAAACTGCAGCGCAGACCTGCTCGGGAGGGACAGAGCTGCTACGGACATTTGCGAAGGCAATGGGTCTATCAGACCTATGGAGACTGCATAACCCAACCAGTAGACAGTATACACACATTTGTGCTGCACACAGATCTGGGTCATGTATAGACTGCATACATGTGGGACACTTCTGAGGGGCACAGTATAAAGCCAGAGGCATCTCGGACCACTCACCAGTAAAGGTCCTTATCCAAGGCCCAGTTGTGACTTATACCACACCCCCACGTATAACATCCTGGTACTTTCACAGTAGAGAATTCCTAGATACATTTAGCTAGCGAACGCAGCAATATTTTGACGAAAACTCTGGGTCCGTGGACTCACACTCCACGTTGGCAGAAGCATGGAAGGTTGTGGTGAGGGAATACTTACAGGTCACTATAGGGGGCAATGAGAAAGAGAGGCACTCTAGAAGTACTATGTTAGAGCTAAGTCTACTAGAACAACGCGACAATGGTGGTGAAGCAGACACCGGGGGGCTGCAGTATTTAATAAGCAAGCCTTAAACAAAAGGAACTTCAGGACTTTGAGAAGGAGACGGCTCGCCATCATGCTGTAGCTACACAGAGACGACTGAATGACTAGGGGGACAAGGCCAACAAACTCATTGCATGGCTAGAGCAGAGAGATAGAGAGCAGAACTGGTTCGCCAAAATCTGTACAACAGATGGTACCAGTTGAGGATTTGGGGCAGACATAGCAGAGGCATTTGGGTCTTATTATGAGTCGCTTTATCAATCAGCGACAGTTAGATCGGGGGACAAGAGTGTAGAGCTCCACAGAGACTTCTCACTCCCAACCGTTACGGACAACGACAGGGAGGCGCTTCACAACAACTTAATAAAAGAGGAGTTGGAAGGGGCCATAAGAGACTTACAATCTGGAAAGATGGCTGGTCCAAATGGACTACCCAAGTAACTCTTTAATTGTGCAGCGACAAAAGTGGCACAGCCTATGCTGGAAATGTTGAAGGCTGCGCTGGAAGAGGAATGACTACTCCAAGACATAAGGTTGGCCACGATTGTAGTCATCCATGAATAAGGCAAAGCCGCAGACATATGCATGTCGTACCCACCCATATCCCTTCTCAATTACAAAACCCAAGGGGCAGATTTATGTTAACTGGCGCATCCCCAGGGATGCGCCAGTTAACATGCGCCACAGTGCGCCACAGATCCGCCAGCCATGGTGCGCTGCATTTATAATGCGGCGCACCATGGTGCAAAAACGGCACAGATGCGTGACGCATCTCTGCCGGAAATGTGGCGCATTGCTGGAGTTGCGTCGCAAGTGCGACGCAGCTCCAGCAAGGCTCGGGGGTGCCCCATTTTAACAATGCTGCGTCAAGACCTGCGCCTGCTTCAAGCAGGCGCAGGCTTTTGACGCAGCATTGGCTTAAAAGTGACTGAGTGAAATCTCATAGATTTCACTCAGCCACTTTTGCGAGGCGCACCTGCCCCGGAACGCCCACCCTGCGCCGGAACGCCCACAAGCGGCGCAGGGCTTTACAACGTGACGCATCTGCCTAGATGCGTCACGTTGTAAATCGTTCGTAGGGATGCGCCACGTTTACGCCGCCTTGCGTGACGCAACAGCGGCGTAAACGTGGCGCAAGGGCCTCATAAATCTGCCCCCAAGTACTTTCTAAAGAACTGGCCAACTTACTCATACCTACACTCTCCACCCTAATACACACTGATTAGTCTTATATTATTAGCTCTTGTGCTGGAACTCATGGCGGCATGGATCCAAAGGAACCCCTTGATATGGGGCATAGACATTGGCGGGGGTTGGAAGAGCGTATATCATTATATGCTAATGACGTAATGCTTTATGCACACCAGCCCAAAGAAACATCCCGTAGGCTAATAAACATGCTACCGCTTTTTGGCACCTACTCTGGGTACGAGATAGACTGGGACAAGTCCATTATTTTTATTCTCGTGGGCACCCACCCTCATGACTGACTGTGTAGCCCTAGTGCACCATGACAAATTCAAATACTTAGGCATATAGATCACCAGGACATATGAGAAATTCCTTAGCCTTAATATATGTCCCCAATTGGAGAGGTTGCATGGAGACATAAAACACTGGCACAATTTGCCGATCTCCCTCATGGGCAGAGCGACATTATTCAAGATGATGGCTCTACCACGCTTGCTCTCCGTCCTGCAGAATACCCCATGCAGAATCCCTGATTCCATCTTCAAAACTATAGAGGGGGAGCAATACAACATACTCTGGGAGGTAGCAGGCCTCGAATAGCTCTACGCAAACTACAGTGCAGAGTTTACTGTGGCAGACTAGCAGTCCATGACATTCAGAGTTCTTACTTAGCATTTCAACTGATCAATATCAATGAGTGGGTTTTTGAGCTGCATACAGAACCAGCATAAAGGATCAACAGACATGTGATGGGAAGCGAAGGACACTTAAAGTCACTATACCAGAAACACAGAGTTAAATCCTTGCCATTGCACACATACGAGGTCATAAGAGAATGGCACTCTACTTCTATACTGCTGAGGTGGGTCTCGAGGCTGACTCAGCAGACATCACTTTGGGAGAGCGATGAACTGGGCGATGTAGGTCAACTACAGGGATTTCGCAAATGGAGCTTGATAGGTTTAGACACCATAGAGGATGCATGGCGAGGTGGGAAAATGCTAACCTTTGCAGAACTCAAGACCGAATATCAACTAGCTGATATGGAGCATTCTTGCTACTTACATTTGAGACACACCTTGCACAGCTACATATCAGCGGGAGATACCTTCCCGGAATACTCTCCTTTAGAGGACCGATTGTTACTCGTTCCCATGTCAGACAAAGCAACATCCCTAAATTATCGGAAAATTATGAACAATCTCCCAGATCCTCTAGTTTCCCTGAGAGCCAACTGGGAATCTGACCTAGGTGTAATAGAGGATGACGATTGGCAGGAAGCAATTCAGAGCCCCAGAGAAACTTCCATACGGGCAAGATATAGATTGATTCAGCTGAGAATCCTGCATAGATCCTAAACCCCTTGGACGCTTCACCATAAACTGGGCTAGTCAGACTCGTACCATTGCATCAGGGGATACAGTGACAGGCACCCTTTTCCATATTATCTGAGAATACCCTAAGATACAACGGTTCTGGGTCCATATCACTGGAGTAATGTCCTAGGTACTATGCACTCTGGTACCCCTAGACGCTCGCTGGCACCTATGGGCATCACCGGGAAGTACAACTGGCCATCTCACACGAAAACCTGGTTATCATTAGCATCCAGAGTGGCAAAGTGCAAGATAGCCAGACTGTGGGGAGCACAAGAACCAGCAAAGCTTATCAACTGGAAGCAATATCTCTACTGGCGCAACCTGGCAGAAAAGGTTGTATATAAAAGTAGGGGATGCCACAGAAAATGGGAGAAAATATGGAGTCAATGGCACAAATACAAATCCTAGGTACTTGAAGACACAAGTGTTGAGGAACGAAAAAGGAATAGTTTAAAAAATAACTGAGGGAGTTGGGATTCCTTTCTATGGTGGGCAACTCTGTGTCCCAGACCGGAAACTGCTAGGGGCATTAAATATAATCACTATCTAGGACGATGAAATGCCTGCATATTGGTTTGTTAATAAAAAAGACTTAAAAAAAACTTCAAAATTCACTGAAAAAAACAAAGATTAAAGTAATGTTATATTTCGGTGAACATGTCAGTGACAATGTAACGGTTTAAACCAAAAAAACACTGAAATTCAACAGATATAGTTAGCTCAAGTAATTATATAACTCTTCAACCCATGCCCTACAGTAAGTATAACTTGCATCCCGGTCATGCACAGTGTTGACATCAATGATGTCAGTTCAGTAATGCTATTAATGATGTCACTGATCACGTCATGAGTGTTGCAATATGTGAGTTCACAGTCAGTGCATAGCAAGGGTGCACATTATAGCTAATTTAGGGCATGAGTTATATTTATTTGAGTAAACTGGAACTGGTGAATTTCAGTGTTTTTGTTTGAGTTTGAAATGTTAAGCTGTCACTGAAGTTGTCACCTTACTATAACGTTACTTTTTTACCATTTATTTTTTAAGTTTTTTTAAAATGTAAAGTAAGATGCATTTGAAATTCCTACCTATAATGTCACTATAACCTTTGTTTTTTCAGTAAATTTCAATAGTGTAAAGTAATACTGTATTGCCATTTCTAGAGCAAACCCTACACGGTACACAGCCTTCAGCCATGAGCAGTGTGGGGTTGGCAACAAGGCGAGGCTCTATGCCATACTCTCTGCTAGTGCCCTACCTACCGCAGCACATAGCCTTCTGGCATGTCCAAAAATCATTTTTTTTTTAATCAAATGTATATTGTAGGTATTTACACAATACAATGTTTAATAACAGTGATTATTATAAAAATGCTTAATAATGTTTTAAATACAACACAAAAAAAACCAACATGTAGTTGAGTCCTTCTTTTCAAATTGTTTTTATAATTTCATTTTGTGGGCTGAAAATGTTAAAAGAAAACTCTGAGACATTGTTTTTCAGAAAAATCAGCATGCCACAGTGTCTTTTTTTTAACATTTTTCGTTCCACAAAATACAATTTAAATTTCTTGAAATAAAAACAAACACAAGATCACTCTTAGCTGAAGCGCATAGGTCTCCAGCTAAGACTGTTTTTGAAAAACATGGTATGTTCTCCTAGTGTCATTGATTTTATGACTAAGGAGACTTACTGTTATTTTTAATGTGCTAGCGTGCTGCTGCACTCCGTGCAGATCCCCACAACATTTAAACCAACAAAGAACAGCAGTGAGTCAAGGGACTAACTAAATTATGTATCCAACTGAAAACAACATATGTGTTGGCAAACAGGTAAAGAGTCTTGTGAAGGAAAGCCACTCAACGTGAACGAGTTCCCATCAGTCCACCCTCGAGACCGCCCTTCATCATCTGGGATCTCTTACACATCAAGAGAACTGGTATCCACAACAGACCGGCAGATGTTATCAACCAAATCTAGAGTGTACCAGAAGCACAAACTCAGATGTGAACAAAGTGTGTCTTGCAGGGAACTGAGTAGCAGTGTTTTAAAGTGAAAGTGATGAAGTGAAAAGAAAAAAGAATTGCTCTAAAATTGGATAGTGATAAGGGAAAAAAACTTTTAATATGCACCCCTACACTCCCAAATTAATAAAAACAGTGCAAGTAGTAGTGTAACAAATGACTACCAACGAGAATGTTAGGTCGACATGTTTCTGCAGTCACTCAGAGCCATACGGTCTCCTGCTGCTTCCTCAGGACCTTTAATGCTACTGCTATCTATAGAGATAAAAAGATATCACCTGAAAAGTGTGATATGTACTCATCCTCCTGACTTTAGATCCCCACAACATTAAATAAATTGCTTGGTGGTGCCCCTGCCATTATAGGGACATCACATAGCCAAACAAAAATTTTTAAATAGCCCTTACAGGACATTATGGGGTGCTCCTACAAGGAGCAGTGAATATAGAAATGATCGGCGCCTGCCACTCATTTATTATTCAACAAGTTATGTTGTGTGTGTCCCGGTGCTCACATAGGACAATCCACATTATGCATTTTGTTTGGGGACTGCTGGGGAACCCCAGTACCCCGGTGAGCCCAGTGTCTCCACGTATGGCACCGATAGTGGGTAAAGGCAATAGTTGTAATGTTTTTGCTGATGTAGGTGCCTACCTGGCGCAACCACAGATCAACTTTTGGGGGATGTGGGGGGACCCCTGGGCTTCCATGGCCCCAGCTGGCTCCCCTGACGGGGCCAGCCCCTTAAAAAAAACTCTGATGACTGCCCCAATGCCCACCCAGGGCATGCACACTGATGGCTCTGTTGTTGGCTGCAGGGCGAGAACAAAGGCTCCAGCCAACTATCCAGCCAGCATCATGATGGGTTCTGGCAGAATCCAGCACCTTTCCTATGCTGCCAGGTGGGCAGGAGCATTATTTTTCACAGCTCCCGCCGGGTGGAAGCAATGTTGAGCTCCCTGTCCTGGGGAGTGTGGGCAGGATATGCCCGCAATCTTCCGGGCAGGGAACCTCAATGTCCCACGGGGTGACCACCCTTTACACTGTACAGTATTGAACCTTGAGGGATGGGATGCTCCCGGATGATATCAGCATGGGGAGGTAGGCATGTTGCCCCTACCTTTGAAAAGACTCGGGGAAGGGGGCATTCCACCCCCTTCCCTTTCAAAAGTTATGCCAGGCGCCGTGGATGGAATCACTTAGGGGGCCACAAACCCTCCATCCCATCCAATATTATGCCAAACTCTGGGAGATGTGGCCCCTGGGCCATAATTGGTGTGAGATGTGTGGGGCTGCACTCCCCCTCCCCTTTCACAATGATGTCAGGTCCCCAGAGCCAATATCAGTTCTTGGAGGGTGGCCCCGTCCCCACCCCTTTTTAATATACATTTTACTTACTTACCCCACCGGACCAATGCCACCCCGGGGGTCATTTTAGGTAAAATAAATAATGCCGGCCATCTTTTAAATTTGTTTGCTGCGATCCAGTGGGAGTACTGCAGGATTGCGAAAATTACCCTCATTTCATTATCAATGTTGACACCAGCAGGGTCTCTCTGGAAGCCTTTAACATGGGCTGGGGGAAGTGTACATTTTCAGGACAGAGGACTAAGTCTCCGGTGTAGTAATGACCACCACAATATTTTTGTTCATGTTGCGTCCAGTCAATTGCAGAGCTTGCTCCTGTGGACCCCTCACTCCCAAGGGAGCAAGATTTCCTAAGGGAATATAAAACCCTCAGCTAATAAGAATGCTCTGATTTCGTAAAGTTGGACTTTCGTGATACTCCCCAGAAACCAACTGTCAGGATATACAAATATTTCTGAGCGTTAATCTCTTAAAATCTCAGGGCAAATTCGACCCAAATTATTAAATGTTCACCTTTTGACAAAGATCTAGTTTTCTGCCATATTAGGAGCAGTTACATTCAGCAGCTTTTGTGTTATTTTGTTCCAAATAAGTCTATTGAAAATGCATGAAGATTTAGCATTTAGGAACACCCTCTTTTCCTAGGCTTACCATGGCGGATCCCGCCTAAACTTTCTCTGTCCCCTTAGGTCTTGGGCAGTAGTGCTAGATGGATTCACCCTCACCCCCATCAAAAACATTTTATTTTTACGGTACAGCAGATCTGATTAAAAAAAAATCAGCTAGCCCGTAGAAGGCCAGGCCCAGGGGATCGAGGCAACAAATGGTTTTTGGAAGCGGGCATACACCCCCCTTGTGGAGTGCTTTTAAGGCCCCAAGGACCCCATCCTTGGGGCCACTTTGTTTTTTAACCCCTTGCATGCTCATGACGGTCCCCGACCGTCATGCATCACAGTGGGCATGTGCAGAGGATGGTCGGAGCCGTCCGAATCCTGCCCACTTTTAAAAATGCCCACACAGCACAAAAATTTGCCGCGCATGGAAGGAGTTAATGGGAGGGAGCACGCTGCCCGAGCCACCTTTCCCCTTGCTCGAAATATAGTTACTTTAGGGCACGAGCCCCAACCATGGACAGTGTGGTTAAAAATGATGTGTCACATGCTGCAGTGATGTTATCAATCATGTCATACAACATGTCATGACTAATGTAATATGTGAGATACTTAGCAGTGCGTGTCGAGAGCATGAGTTATAGTTACTTGAGATAATTATGACTAGTGAATTTCAGTGGTTTTGTTGGTTCAAATGTAAAGTTTTAACTGCCATGTACTCCTAACTATAATGTTAACTCCAGAAACTTTAACTTGCGCCCCGCCATGCGCAGTGTTGTCATCATGTATGTAATTTGATGTTGTCACTGATCATAGAATATGTCATGAGTGTTGTAATATGTCAGGTCATAATCAGTGCATGAAAAAGGCGTGATTTATAGTTATTTAAGTAATATGTCATTACTATACCTAATTAGCAGTGCATGGTGATTGTGCAAGTTACCTATTGCTGCAAGGCTTTCACTGCCACTTATAGTACGAATACAGCACGAATACTACAGACAAAGGAGCTCTTTTAAATACCATGATTATCCTGCTGCAGCTGCCACACAAGCTTCACACTCATTCTATCACGGTACTGTGCAAGATTCATTAGTGGAGCTTGCACTGTGATGCAGTAGGAAACTGGCTGACAAGGTTAAGGCCACTGAGGTGATTATGGGAGAGCTCCAAACAGTGCAACAATCCTTGCAGCAACATATGACTGATATTTCTGAGAGGGTGCAAATCTTGGAGCATGTAGGAGGCTGGCTCTTTATATAGTGGACCAAACTGAGCTACACTGTGTAAGGAGTCCAGGTATCCCAGGAAATGCTCTCTTTTGTGGTATTGTGGGTGAGCACTTTAGGTTTATCAGAGGGTGGTGCTAAGCATTTGTTGTAATCACAAAGGTAATAAATGCAAAAAACACTCAAGATTAAATCCGGGTCCAAATTATATAAATAACTTGTGTTTTTCATATACATTTTGATACCAAGAACTTCCTTATCAGTTAAGTACTTTTTTAAATATTAATTTTCACAGGTAAGTTAACAGTTCACTTAAATGTGTCTTTACTCAGCTATGCTTCCCTATGGGTGAAAAATCAAATGTTCCATACAGTTATTTACAGTCATTTTCTTGGAGTCTCCTTTGGGACTTAGGGTCGTAGAGGGCCAGGGCACTAAGTACCACAAGTAGGTACTCATTACCTGCACTGGGGTATAATTGTGCAGAGGTGCTGGTCGGGTTGGTAGCTGTGCTCGGTACATCGGTAGAAAGAAGGGGGGCCACCTAGAAAGATGCTGCAGAGGGGGACTTGGGTCCAAGACCAGGAGCTCGGGTCACAAAGATCCTGGGGACAAGGGTGCACAGCCGATTCATTGTTACCCAGGCTGGGGCTCAAGGGTCCATTGTAGAAAGGTCGGCTTGACAGTGTGCATCTTAGGGCCTTGCTGTTATCAATATTAGTCTTTGAGGGTGTAAAATCAGGACAGATGGGCCACTTTGGAAGTGGGTCTCTGCAGTGCTGAAATCCCTTGATGACTTTTCGGTCTCAGTGCAGTGGGAGTCCGTATTGGATGTTCGCGGGCTCTGTTTGCTATAAGGGGTTTGATAACCCAGGTTATTGGTCCTGTGGGGCTCTGATTGCTCCTGGTGTCCTCTCTTATGGTGGGGGAGATAGATTTGACCTTGGGGAGCACAGCCTCTTCTTCTTGGGCGGCTGCTCCATCGGCCTGGCCTGCAAGTTTCAACTCAGTTAATTGTACTTTCTGTTTTTGGTACTTGCAAACTGCAGTGGAGTAGCTCCTCTACTCCAATGGAGATTGCTAGCAATTTGCAAAGGGCTGGTAGTCTCCTGTGTTTCTTGGAAGCTGTTCAGCTGCAGGACGAGTTGCTGCTCACGGTTGTCAAGACTGGTGCAGACAGGCAGGATTTGGTACCAAAAGTCCACAACAGGTCTACAATTCTCACTTTTCTCGCAGCTCTTCTTTATCCTGTTCTTCTGGATTAGTAACATCTAAGTTCTTGGTGTCATGGGTGCCACCTAAGTACTCAATGTAGTGACTTTAAGGGTAGCCAATGGGCCACTTACCCTTAGGGTGTCTACAACCTGACCCAGAGGGCCTAATTCTACCAAAAGTAAGATGGTGGAATTCTAAAAGTTGTGTTCACATCAGGTAGCCCACCGTATGGGTGGAACTAGCCTGAGAGGGGAACATGCCTCCTGACTAACTAATTTTCCTGCCGTCGGACTAGCTAATTTTTTCTTCCTGTCCTGGTGCCAAATGTGCCTGGGAAGAGGGTGGCATTTCCCCTGTCTGGGAAAGTCTTAGGTTTCATATCAAAGGTGGCAGAGGCCTTTGAAGCCTCCTGCCTTGATATGCTGATCACTCAGCCTTCCTGCTTGGAGGAGGTGACAACACCTCCAGCCAGAGCAGGCATTGTTTCAGCATGGATCAGAACCTGTCTGTAGTGGCAGGCTGGTCTACACCAGTCAGTAGGTTTTAAAGTGGCACCTCAAAGGTGCTTTCTGAGTGCATGTCTTAATGCATCCATAAATGTAATCAGTGTGGGCTTATTAATTTGGAATATTTGATACCAAACATCTCTAGTTTCAGTGAAGCCATCATATGGCTGGGGAACTCGTAAATACCAGTGTCCATTACATAAACTCAAAATGTCTTTCCTCTTCACTTCTATAATCTAAGGATCAATTTAGACATCACAGGGGAGTATCTGCTCTTGCAGATATGTCCACACATTTAGTATCCTGCCTTGGGGCTGTAAGGCCTGCTGTAGGGGTCACTTGCCTATACTGCATGCAGTTTCCGCAGGCATGGCACACAGGAGTTGTTCCATGTTATGACTTCACTTTTCTCTGCACCATGGCAGGCAGCCTGCAATTGAAGTTTGCATGTTGGAACTAAAAGATCCCCCAGGATGGCACACTACATGCTGCAGCCCTTAGGGACCCTCTTTAACCTCCTCATACTAGGTACCAGGGGCACCATTTATTAGGGACTTACAGAGGGTGCAAAAAGGCATATACAATTGGGGTAAACATTGTACAGTTTTAGGGAATTAGATATGGCACTGGTGACCTGGATAGCAGAAACCCTGTTTTCTTCTGTCAATTTTGCATCACATACCAGGCAAAATATGGAGGTGACCATTTAAAAAAGGGACACTTTCATTCACAACCCTCCCCACAAATGAAAGAGAAGGAGACTAGCCTTTACCAAGAGAGCCTTCATCATCTAAGTGGAAAAACCTGGAAAGGCCATCTGCATTGGCATGGCCAGTCTCAGTTCTGTGCTTCACTGTAAAGTGTATACCCTGTATGGATATGAACCACCTCGACAGTTTGGGGTCTTCACCTGCCATCTGCATCAGCCATCTGAGTAGCTGTGGTTGGTTTGGACATTGAAGTGAGTACCAGACAGGTATGGTCTCATCTTCTTCAGTAAAGCAAAGGCTTCCCTCTCAATGGCACTCTAACACTGCTTTCTGGAGAGTAACCTACTGCTAATGAAAGCAACAGGCTTGTCATGGCCATCATCACTGGTCTGGGATAGGACTGCTCAAATTCCATGTTCAGAGGCATCAGTCTGAGCTATGTCAATAATATAATAATAGCTTTGAATAATCTGAAGCTTCATGGATGGGTGCTGAGATTGTTGACTGTCCCCAACACACATAGATATCATCATCAGTAACTAGTTTTGTTATGAGAAGAACCTACCAGCATATTACATGTCTCTCAACATGCATTATTTCAGTGATTCAGTACCAATGCCAAAGCTGTAAAAAATAATGTGTAGGCCAAACAGTGATTTACCTCCATATATGATTCAGGAACCACAAATCAGCAATAATTAATAAGAAACTTGACCAGCCTTTAGCCAATCATTTTAATCTTGTGGATCATTTATTACCAGATTTAAAGATTTTCCCTCTGGAACATGTCTTAAAGGAAGAACTACTGGACTTCAGAGAAAACCTCTGGACTGCATTGATTCCCCATTCCAAATGGAATCTTCACTCATGATGCTTTTGAAAATTCAGCAGTGTCATCTGTTCAGCCACTGAAAAAACCATGTTGTGCTGCCTGAGGAATGCGCAGGCTGAAACGTTGTAGTGGAAATATATTTTTGTTCTTTGTTGAGTTCATCTGCTTAAGCCATTCTCTCTTGGCTATATAGGACCATGTTCCCATACGAAAGCGTCTTTTGACTTGCCTATATCTTTGGCCCAGTTTGACAAATATTCACAAACGTTTCACAAAGAATTTGACACCCACTCCAGCTGCTCTCTGAAATGTTTTGGGGTGATTTGTGAAGTGGGGGCCATGAAAAAGGGGGTACCAAAGTGATTTTTCCTTGTATTAATTCCCATCGGTATTTTGAACACGACTACAGCCGAACTGCTGTACAGAATTGCACCAAATTTGCCAGAAAGCTAGTTCTTGGTCCAGAACGCTCACTTCTAGTGATTTGGTGTAATTCACTCAGTAGTTTTAGAGATATTAACCAAAAAACAAATTTGTATATCCAGGGATGAGGATCCTCTGTGGATCCCACAGCCCCCAAGCTGAAATCTGATTGTCTGCCAATACTTCAGCCAGGAAGTGTTGCCAGCCATCTTGGGACTCTGCATCAGCCAATTCCCACCAAAAACTTTTGAAATTAAGAAAAGGGGGCAGGGTAGGAATACCGTGACCCCCTGAGTGTGGTGGTGGGTTCCCACATAGACACCGCTGGGGGTTAAAAACATTTTTTTGCAATTATGCAGCAAAAATGCGGGTGGATCTGCAAATTCACAGAAAGATTGGGAAAAAAGCACATGCTGTTTCCTGTGCTTGTTTTCTGTATGTCCCCAGACCCCGCCACCCATCGGCAAGGTCCCAAGCATTGAGCAATTATTTATATAAGTTGAGTTACCGCTGGAAAGCAGCAGTACTCACACTGGTGCTCAATCGTAGCTCAAGAACAGCCTTTGATTCTGAGTACATTTATGAATCAAGGTAGTCACCTCCAGAGAGTTCCAGGCTTTGCAGCACTCACTACTCTCTTGACTGCTTTAGCTGCCTTGTGTGTGTAAGAAAGAGGCCTGCTTGTGATGTGCTTGACAATGCAGCAGTGTACTCCCAGGAGCAGAAGATCAGGCAGATGAGAGAGTGCATGGAACAAAGTATAGAAGACAGGTGTAGGAGCTTCGCACTCACCACAGACTGCCTGAGAAGGATGCATCCCAGTGATATATATAATGCAGCACTGAGAGGTACAGAGGATAGTGCTTAGAGGTCAGCAGGAGCAGTGCTGTGGGCAGCAGGGTTGTGTACAGGGGCAGCACTGAGAGGTACACATGGAGGAGCTGGTGAGTACATGTACAGTGTGCAGCGAGGTAGCATAGCTGGGGTCTGTGAGAATTGATTTCAGAGCACCTGTCAGAGCCTCTGTCAGTCTATCGGGATCTCTGCCTGTGTGTAAATCGTGTTATCTCTCTTTTAGTGATATCTTTTTCTTTAGCTCCAGTCTCTCAAACACTGTGCTTCGGACATCTGTCTTCTAATTTTTTTTTCTGTTAGAAACTCTCTTTGCTCTTCTGAGTCCACGCCATGAACTCCTCTCTGTGTCTCACTACCTCGTTCCCTCCTTATCTCTTTGCCATTTATATTATCTGTACCTCGAGCAAAAGCACCTGGTAAACTGTGCTGTTATCTATGTCTCTCAGTGTCTGACCATGCTGTGGGTCTCTGAGTGTCGGACCGAGTAATTTTATATCTGAGTATCAGATAGTGTCATCTGGTCATTAGGGTGTGTAAACTATCTAATTATCTTTGTCAGTGTTTGACCGTAACTGGCTAGTTGCCTATGTCTGTTGGTGTCTAACCTGGTGTGGGTCTCTGAGTGTTGGACCACATCATTTTATCTTTGAGTGCCAGATAGTGTTAGTTGGTCCCGGGGTCAGGGGAATAAAACCTACTCTTTCTGCCATTGAGTCACCTGAAACTGCCCCACATCAAAATGGAGTTGATGGCATCTGAGATAATTTTGGAAATCACCAATCGGGTTCTGTAATAGCGGCACACACTATGGGGACTTCTAGAAACATTTAAATTGCACCAGACTGTGAAACCTGTTTCTAGTAAGCTGCACACAGGCTGCTTTTACCTTTCCCGAATATTTTTAGCATGTTAACATGAGGGGGTTAGTCTTTTGAAAGCACAGTCAACAGTGTAACCACTTGATGCCACACCCCGATATCTGGCATGCCATCACATTCTGATGGATACATCGGCCAGTGGATTCCGCACCTTGTTAATATCCCCTGCGCCAGCAACATTTGAAAAATTCTTTCGTAGCTCGTCACGCTGTCGTGGACGATGTCACAGAAGCACGGCATCGCGTGCGGCTCCGCTGACGTCACTGAATCCATACAAGGACCCCTTCAGCGTGATGACATCAGTTTCCTTTTTTCCGCGTCATTGATGCTAACGGTTTTTTCTTGGGATCAACAGTAGCTTGTGTGTTACTTTGTTACTGTTACTATTTTGAGTTAAAACTTGTTTCCTTTTGACATATCATCATCGAGGAAATCAGGGTTCAAGCCATGTGGGGCATGCGGGAAGTTGATGTCGATCACGGATCCGCACTTTCATCTGACCCCGACGTCCAAGGATGCTCCAACTGTAATAAAATGAACCTGAAGGCGCTGCAAGAGAGAGATGCAAAGGTAATTGTAGAGAAAAGGAAGGAAAAGAGAGGTAGGAGATGTTCAAGATCCCGTTCGGGGTCGAGGTCGGCTTTGAGGTCGACTTCGGGACATGCTTCTCGATCTAAGAAGAAGCAAAAGAAGAAGAAGCATGGGTCGCGACGTCACTCTGAAAAAGAGTTGGACCCGAAGTCGAAGTCTCCGAGGCATCGACATCGGAAGGACTGTATCTCTCCTTCTCCTGTTCCATCGAATCCGGAGTCGCAAGGTGAGCCTTCTCCTGAGGCTTCTCCGAAGCCTTCCCCGGCGTCGGCTTCGAATCCTTCTCCGGCGCCGTCACACTCTCCATCTCGAGAGGAGGTTGAAGCTCCACTGCCTGAAGGGTCTTCGACGCCGATGGATCCGCCCTCCGGTCCGGTTGTCCCGACTCCTATTGTACCACGACAGGAGCAGCCTATGGGTCCATACCCACCCTTTCCTGGCCCGGGGCAAGACCTGATGCATTATTTGAATGCCATGTACGGCGTCTTCTCAAGAGCCATGTACCCCTCTGGAGCACCTTCTGGTCTCATGGGTCCAATGGCCTATAATCTTGGTGTTCCGCAGGCTTATGCACAGGCACCATTTTTGCCTTTTATGCTGGCGGCGCCTTCCTGGAATTTCCCAGCGCCAAGGTCATCGACGCCGATACAATCTTCTCTGGCTCCGGTTCCATCTCAACATCGTACGTTCCAGACTGTGCCTCCGGATCCAAGCACGACGCCGGCGCCGGCTCCATCGGAGTTGGTTGTAGCTCCATTGATGCCGATCCCAAGGATGAGGTCTAGGCGTGAGGCTCAAAGACTATTGGAGGAGCAAAGGTATTGAGCAGAGGAGATGGAGGAGGGAGAATTCCAAGAGTCTGAGGCATTGTTTGAGGAGCTTAAAGAGGCAAGTGGTCTGGAATTATCTCCGGAGTGGGAGCTTTCTTCGACTCCTGATATCCCATCAAAGGATGATGTACTGTATCATACGGTCATTAGAAAAGCGGCTGAGCTCTTGGATTTGAATTTGCCTACTGCAGAGTTTAAATCTAACATCTTAACAGAGGTGCTTCATTCCCCTTCTTCTGTGGTAGAGACAATGCTACCATTTAACAAGGCTATTACTGAGCCAGTTTTGGAGGTGTGGCGTAAGCCCTTTTCTTCTCCTGCTGTATCAAGGACTGTAGCAAGGAGGTACAGGGTTGCTCCTGGGGATCCAGACTTTTTGTCTTCACATCCACCTCCTGAGAGTCTGGTAGTTCAGGCAGCCTGCTCCAAGAAATCTACCAGGGCCTTTCCTCAGGTACCAAACATAGGGAGTCAAAGAAATTGGACCAATCAGCAAAAAAGGTTTTCTCATCGGCCAGCATGGCTTTAAAATCGACGAATGCAACATGCCTTCTGGAGCATTATATTCACACTCTTATGGACTCCGTGAAGCAGTTGGGTCCAAAGATACCTGTAGAGAATAGGCAGAACTTCAGTGAGGTTCTAGCAGATACGCAGGCTGCCGCTCGACAGGTAATCCAGAGCGGTTTGCATACGGCAGACTCTGTGGCAAAGGTCATGGGTTCATCTGTTGCCACTAGGAGGGCTGCTTGGCTGAAAGCTTCTGAGTTTTCTCCTGATGTGCAGGCGACTTTGATAGATCTTCCTTTTGATGTATCGGGTCTGTTTGGCAAGAAGGTAGATGCGGCATTGGAAAGGTTTAAAGACAGTAAGGCGACAGCTAGATCTCTAGGCCTACAAACCAGAGGATCTTCAAATAAGAGATTCAGAGGATTCAGAAGGTCTTCATTTTGCTCTTACACTCTTACAAACAGCCACAGCAGCAGCAGCAGCAGCAGCAGCAGAATTCCCTATACAAATCTTACAGGGGCAGAAACAGGACCCGTGGTCGAGGTCGTCAGGCCTCCTCTTCCTCTTCCCACCCCTGAATCGGTCACATCAGGGTTCACAATCTTGTAGAGAATGGGTATGCTCTTCCCTTTCGGGAATTTCCCCCCAAATTATCCTCCTTGCCAAGGATTTTGCTCAGAGGTCCACCTACTTCTCCTGCAGGAGGAAGTCCTGGCGTTACTGAGAAAAGGTGCGATAGAGGTGGTACCGGAGCAGGAAAGGGGTCAGGGATGCTAATACCGGTATTTCCTGATCCCCAAAAAGGATGGCAGACTTCGTCCAATCCTGGACCTCAGGATTTTGAACCTCTTTCTGAAGCAGGAGAAGCTCAAGATGCTCACCCTTGCGCAGGTTCTTCAAGCGCAGCAACAAGAGGACTGGATGGTGTCGATCGACTTGCAGGATGCGTATTTCCACATTCCAATCCTGAAGTCACACAGGAAGTATCTCCTTTTTACGGTATGATTGCAACATTACCAGTTTGCGGTTCTTCCGTTTGGTCTTACTACTGCACCTCGAGTCTTCACCAAGGTGATGGCAGTGGTGGCAGCCCATCTCAGGAGGTCGGGATTCCAGTTTTCCCCTATCTGGACGACTGGCTCATCAAAGATGAGTCGCCAGAGAAGGTGCTTCATCATCTGCAGATTACAACTCAGTTGTTGTACAGGTTGAGTTTCTCGATAAACGTGCCCAAATCTCACTTGGTGCCCTCTCAGCACAACCTGTTCATAGGTGTGGTACTGGATACCACGGTGTGTCGGGCATTCCCTCCTCCACAAAGGATTCTCGACATACAGGAAATGATTCCTTTATTTTACAATGGAGCAGTTGTTCCAGTCCTGAAGGTTCTTCGTGTGCTCGATCTGATGGCTTCCTGTATTCTGTTGGTCAACCATGCACGCTGGCACGTGAGGGCACTCCAGTGGTGTCTCCGCAGGCAGTGGTATCAACACAACAGAGATCTCAGGGAGTCAGTGAGGATCTCCAGAGCAGCTGCAGCGGATCTATCTTAGTGGAGCGTGGAAGGCAATCTGTCTCAAGGAAAGCCCTTTCATCTGCCTCCATCAGTGGCCACAGTGATAATGGATGCATCCACCCTAGGGTAGGGTGCTCATCTGGGGGATCTGGAGGTCAAGGGTCTTTAGTCTCCGGAAGAAAAGTTGCTTCACATCAACCTTCTAGAGTTGAGGGCGATATGTTTGGTGCTCAAGGCCTTCCTCCCTTCCCTTCATGGTCAGTCAGTTCAAGTCCTAACGGACAACACTACAGTGATGTGGTATGTCAACAAACAGGGAGGAGTGAGTTCGCATTGCCTTTGCAGAGAGGCTCTGCGTCTCTGGTCCTGTGTTCAGGACCATCAGATTTGTCTAATGGCAATTCATCTGGCCGGAGTTCTGAATATACGTGCAGACAATCTCAGTCTGCAGTTCTCAGCTGACCACAAGTGGAGGCTTCATCCCGAGGTAGTTCGTCACGTCTTTTGGATGTGGGGAACTCCTCAGGTGGACCTGTTCGGCACTCACGAGGACACTCACTGCCCGTCATTCTGCAGACTCCAGTATCAGATACAGGGAGGTTTGGGGGACGTGTTTCAATTGAGTTGGGGCTCACAACTCCGTTAGGCGTTTCTTCCCATACCCTTGATTCCTCGGGTTCTGAGGAAGATTCGCCAAGACCGGGCCCAAGTCATATTGATCGCCCCTGATTGGCCAAGAAGGGTGTGGTATACAGATCTTCTCCACCTCTCCTCGTGCCCTCTGCTCCGTCTCCCTCTGAGGGCAGACCTCCTCTTGCAGTTGCAGGGGCAGGTTCTACACCCCCACCTCCAGAGCTTACACCTTCATGCCGGAAGATTGAACGGGGCAACCTGAATTATTTTTCTCTCCCACCTGACATGATGGATGTTAATTTATCAGCCAGGCGGCACTCCACCATGGTGTGGAGAGAAGTCCATTGACCCCTTGAAGGCTCGCTTGACCGACATTCTTCAGTTTTCTCTCTCTTTGGCTCTACAGGGATTTGCTGTAGCGACAGTGAAAGGTTACCTTTGAGCTTTATCAGCATTCCTTTGCCTGCCGGACCAGCCATCCTTATTTAATTCACCTGTTGTTTTAAGATTCTTAACGGGTCTTACAAAAAAATGTCCTCCCACTCCTTTTATTGTGCCTCAATGGGACTTGACTTTGGTCCTTACTTTCCTAATGGGTTCACCTTTCGAGCCCTTGCACAGGTATCCCTTGAGGTTGTTATCTTTTAAAATGGTCTTTCTGATTGCGATTACCCCGGCAAGGAGGGTAAGTGAGCTTCAAGCTCTACGTTCATAACCCCTGTTCTTGACTATTCATGCTGAAAGAATGGTACTCAGGACCAGGGCTGCTTTGCTGCTGTACCGACCAGATTTTTGGACCAGATGGAATCAGCTCCTAGGAGCCCCTCTAACCCAGCCGGAACGTAATCACCTCCCTCCTTGAAACGTATTTACAATGGGTATAGGTATATGTATGCACATCTCGTACCTAAGGATGGGGAAAATAGCAATAAACATGCATTGGTTTTCTACAATATCCTATTCACACCTACTAGTCTCGCGGCCACTTAGGCCCAGACTGGTCTACCCTGGGGGCAGGTCTGATTATGTACCATTACACACTGATCACCATCAGTGCTCACTCGACACGCAATCCGGCGCGCCTACACACATGGGCCTGCAGTTCCAGTGCTCTCATTTATACCCGGTCTGCAATCCGGCAGCCCTACACACCCCTCTATCTTAGGTGCTCTCACTTACACACGGCCCGCAATCCGGCAGACCTCCACACCGTATCCTTCCGGTGCTCTCATTTACACACGGCCCGCAATCCAGCAGACCTACACACCATCTATCTTAGGTGCTCTCATTAACGCCGTGTACCAACGACGATCACTTTCCTATGAACACTTGAGGATGAAGTCTTTTGTTATCTATTCGGGATAGAACTACGATAATAGACATTGGTATGGCTGTCCAAATTACAATATGTACCTTCTGCTATTGGCATCAAATGTTCCCTCTCTCCCTACTTGCTCAGTCACTCCTTACCTGATCGGGATTCGCATCCGTTCATGCAAACAATGCCTGACTAGAAGATCAGGTTACCCTGATTGAACAAGAATACAAGGCACATGTCGGTTCACTAAGAACTGGGGTGTTTTATTACAATAAAAATAAACACAATACTACACAATGTATATGCTGCAAAGAAAAGTAAAGGTTAGAACGCGCGCTTAACAAGGAAAGGGCAGAGATCACCTGGTTAATATGAAGTCGGGGCTCGGCAGTCATCTAGGTTCCCGTCTCGTCTCTGTGTCTTGGCTCATCTTGGAATCACACCTCAGCAGTCACGGGTACACGTCTGCACCGCTATGCTCAATCTCCTCTGCTTCCCTCCAAGTCACTGGAACCTTGCTCGCTATTAGCTACCGTCTCTCTCTCTCTCTCTCTCTCTGTCTCTGTGTGCTCCGCGCTATTTCTCCTTCAGTCTTTCTCAGAGAGTCTCGGTTTCAGAATCTTTCTCGGACTTCAAAATGGCGATTGTCTGCCTTGAAAGTAATTAATGGCATAGATGCTAACGGCTAGCTGCCGCCTACAGACTGACTGACTATTGCCTAACACTTTCGCTAATATCAAAACCTGTCCCTTCATGGAAAGTTACGGCCAGTAACCTGCCGCCCACCAAATTCTTGTACCTCCCCGTACCAAGGGCACGTTCCCAGCCGGCCGGCCTGGAGTTGTGTCTTCGGAGTGGAGAAAAATACAGTCTTTCGATAAGGGCCAGCCTGAACCGGTTCTCTCCAAGCGAACAACACCTCGAAACTAAAACATTACACTTGACCTAGAAAGCCTCTCAAGCTACCAGGCAGAGAGCAAGATGGAGTCTGTCCCGTTTAAGGCCTACAAGGCCCACAATATGCATAACTCCATGGAAGATATACTAACACTCTTGCAAAAGGATGGATCAGCACTAACACTTATATGTCTATCCCCTAGCTTAAGTTTATAAGCCCTGATCTAAAGAAAAGGGTACGAAAATGCACTACTGTGCCTCATGGATAGGTCCTACTTATAGTCCTAATCCCTATACTGCAAGGGTAATAGGCTGGAGTCATCTTCCATCATCCTCCCTCTAAAAGAGGGTCGAAAAAGTCGGCTATTACACTTCACCCTTGACTCCAGTCTTTTAGCCATGTCCTATATAGAACTAACATCAGTGGAAGAATAATAAGAAACAAAATTAACAGACCTACTCTTCCTACCAAATCTACAAAATTGTAATAGAGAAGGAATGCACTGAATAAAGCAGCAAATGGCTACTAAAATACAAATAGAAATAACAACACCCCCTAGAATATGTCGTAAAGAATGTAAGTCAGGTAACCAATTAAAGAGCCAGTCGAACCAGCCCTGGTCGATATGTTTCCTAACTTCTGCAGTCAAGTCGTGAAGTTTGTCAATATGGGCCTGAATCGATTTAGAATGGTCAAAGAGGTTAAAACAACAAAGACCCTCAAAGTCAGAACAGTCATGTCCATGTTTCAACAGGAGATAGTCAATCGCTGCACGGTTTTGCAGAATAGCTCGACGTTCACCCTGGGCATCTAATAACAGGTCAGATAATACAGTAGAAGTCTGATTAATGGTTTTAACCATCCAGCAAGCCATCTTGCCAATCGTTTTAGCATTGTAAACGGCTAACGCCGGGACACCAATAATAGAAATAGCTAAACTGAGATATTCTGATTTAGAATAAAGATGTATGGAGGAATCACAGTCTTCATGTAATGTCATAGAGTCTAGTACTACACGGGAATGGGAACCAGGGTGCGATGAAAACATTAACAAGCTTAATCTAGTGATACCGCATGGACCTCCAGAAATATTAGCGGGAATATAGGGCCAGGAGGAATTCCCGCAAGAGAACAGCCACCCAGATGGCAGCAACATTGCACGGTAATAACTAGGAGCAACCAATATACGTTTACATGTCATATTGTTCTTAACGGAAATACATGAACTTGGAAGTCTTTGTAAACACAATAATCGTTGATGAGCTGAAAAAGAAGTGGCAGCCTGCAACTTCAATTTTATACTTTCTGAGATAGCCCTGGGATCACATGTCAAAATGAAACATAAATCACCGTGCGTGATATTGTAAGTAGTAATTTGGGAATGAATCGGGGGAATGGAGTCAGAAAGGACAGTACACAAAGGGCAAACTTCATGAGCCGCAAAATCGCCCAGAATAATATTGGGTCGGGCACTGGAAATATTGAAAATGTGCCGCAACGTTTCAGTAGAGGCAGGGACAGCAACCAAGCAGGTCGCTAGGATATCAGTCACAGACCTCATGGGAGTGAGGCAAAAATGCGGAGAGTTAGTAACCCGTTTAGCAAGGGTGATCCAAAAGTTCGACGAGGAATCCCACGCAGCGAAGGAACGCGGAACTCGGGTTCTCCAATCAACCGAAGTCGGTGGGTTCTCTCCTCTCCCGGCGTAGCAGACCAAAAGGAGTCCAACGCCGGCACATCCTGCAGCAGCAGTCCAGAGAATGATCTGAAAGAATATAAACACAGGCCTTAATCATTCTCGTAAGTAACATTTGTCAGCTGGGACAGCTTCCCAGTTATCTTTCCCTGGTCTCATCACCAAAATGGTGTTGTCATGACCGGTCGCAATAACTTCAGCCTGTTCAGGGGGATGTTTAGGCGATTGCACCCATATTTTCGCACCAGGGTTGTCGGTTGATCCGAAGCCTTTTTGGCCTCGTATTGTTAGCAAAGTCGGGGCAGTGCCTTTCTTAATCTCACCATTGAAAACGGGCATAATCAGCAACTGAGCAACACGGTCAGATTTTTTAATTGGTAAATCAATCTCACTGCTATTAAGCAGGAGAACTTTAATCTCTCCCTGATAATCGCTGTCAATCACTCCTCCGAGAACTTGAATACCTTTCAAGGCAAGGCCTGATCTAGGGGCAATCAGTCCAAAGCTACCGGCTGGTATACAGACACCAACGCCGGTTTCAACAATGATTCGGTCTCTACCTTTCAGAAGTGCGTCATTCATAGCATGCAGGTCCAAGCCTGCGGAACCTGGGGTCGCTCTGAATGGAGCCAAAGCACCGGGGGTAATTTCCCAGTACCTAACAGTATTGGACATGGAATTGGGCTTTGCATCAACAGTTGGAGGAAACAAACGCATTAAAGGAGATTCAGCATGCAACAAAGGGCGATTATTCAATATCAACAATGCCTGGAGCAAAAAATCTCTCCAGTTTTTGTAATGATCATCAGTCAATTTACGTAGCTGTTCTTTTAGCAAACCATTCATTCTCTCAATGAGGCCCGAGGCCTGCGGATAATATGGAATATGAAAAATCCATTCAATGTTATTTTCCACACAGAATTCCTGCACCAATCTTCCACGAAAATGGGATGCATTATCAGATTGAATTTGGAATGGAACACCATAACACAAAATAAGCAATTCCAGAGTCTTAATGGTATTCACTTGGGTAGCTTGTTTGCAAGGGAAAGCGACCAATAGGCCACTATAAGTATCAACAGCTGTGCAAACATACTGGCAATTTTTGCTCATAGGGAGCGGGCCGATATAATCAATCTGCCAAATTTGGGCGGGCATTTTTCCTCGATGTAAATGGCCTTTAACAATATGAGGCACTGTTCTTTTTCTAGCATGCTGACAGATAGGACAATGCAGAATGACATCTTTAATCAAGTTCAGAGGAATATGAATTCCTCGATCGGAAGCCCACCTGCTAGTGGCTCTTTCTCCAAAATGTCCCGCTTTTTGGTGGGCCCATTTCGCCAATCCCGCCAAATCAGAATCCTGCATGTCCACCACTGCCTCAGAAATTTTAGACTTTTCGGGCCCGATTCACAGAATGCACTTACTACTTTTGGTATTCACAGAATGAACTTACTCATTTCGGTATTCACAGAAGTTAGGACTACTAACTTTAGGACTCCTAAATGCCTTCTGTGAATACCGAAAGTCTTAAAATTAGGCTTTTTCTCTATTTAGTAGTAGTAAAGTTAGGACTCCTAAATTTAGGATGCCTAAATGCCTTCTGTGAATACCGAAAGACTTAAAATTAGGATTCTTCTCTATTTAGTAGTAGTAAAGTTAGGACTACTAACTTTAGGACGCCTAAATGCCTTCTGTGAATACCGAAAGTCTTAAAATTACGATTTTTCTTAATTTAGTAGTAGTAAAGTTAGTAGTCCTAACTTTACTACTACTAAATAGAGAAAAATCCTAATTTTAAGACTTTTGGTATTCACAGAAGGCATTTAGGCATCCTAAAGTTAGGAGTCCTAACTTTACTACTACTAAATTGAGAAAAATCCTAATTTTAAGACTTTCGGTATTCACAGAAGGCATTTAGGAGTCCTAAAGTTAGTAGTCCTAACTTCTGTGAATACCAAAATGAGTAAGTTCATTCTGTGAATACCAAAAGTAGTAAGTGCATTCTGTGAATGCCAAAAGTAGTAGGTTCATTCTGTGAATCGGGCCCTTCATCTGCAATGTTATGAAAGAATTTGTCAAGGGAGTCAATCGGGGTATGAGCATCCACATGAAAGATTGTAACAGTACTCTGTGGGAGTAATTCCCAAATTTCTTGCCATAATTCTTTTCCCCACAGTTCCTTTGAATGCAATTCCCAATTATGAGTATGCCAAGTTGGTAACCATATCGCCAGTCCATTAGCAGTGGACCAGGAATCAGTGAAAATATGACATGTGTCAGGTAGTTCCTGTTTCAAAACTTGGTAAACTGCATACAATTCAGCATATTGACTACTCTTTCCATCACCAGTTGTACTCAATAATTTTTGCGTGATCGGATTATAGGACACTGCTTTCCAATGCCGTTTTTCACCAATGAACTTCGCCGAACCATCTGTAAACCACACATGTTTTCTGTCCTCCGCGGACAAATCATCAAATGGCTTACCCCACCTGACAGGAGATTCCTGGACTACAGGCACAGAACAATCATTACCAGTCTCATTCGAGGGCGCCTGCGCCACTCGTTCATGCAACACAGCCACACCTTTCGGACCCACACGCGCTCTGTCCTGAATGTACCATTTCCATTTAATCACGCTCGCCTCCTGAGCATGTCCAATTCGATGGGATTTCGGCGAACTCAAAACCCACTGCATGATAGGAATTTCAGGTCTCAAAATCACAGTATGACCCAACGTCAATTGCTCGGTATCCACCAGAGCCCAATAACATGCAAGTAGTTGTTTTTCAAAAGGTGTATAACGCTCACCAGCCTCAGGTAACTTTTTGGTCCAAAAACCTAATGGCACTTTCTGTCTGCCTTGCTTTTGCCACAGACTCCAATTGGCATACAGACCATCCACAGAAACATTCAAATCCACATCACCCTCGCCCACAGGCCACAAATCCAAGGCATACTGAATTGCTTCTTTCGCCAAATTAAAAGCATTTTGTTGTGGTTCACCCCATTCAAACGCATTCTTTTTACGAATGACTCGATACAATGGAGCCAAAATCTGACTCAAATGGGGAATATGCTGACGCCAAAAACCAAACAGGCCAATAAAACTTTGAGCCTCTTTTCTGTTCCTCGGAACAGCAAAATCCAAAATTTTTCGCCTCACCTGCGGGATCACTTCTCTGTGACCTTCATGCCAATTAATTCCTAAAAATTTAACATTCTGGGAAGGGCCCTGCAATTTATCGGCATTAATTTCCCAACCTTTAGCACGTAAACAGTCAAGAATCTGATCTAAATGGGACTGGACCTGGTCTTGCGTCTCACCTTGAATCAAAATGTCATCAATATAGTGACACACCTGAATCTGGGGATGTACGGGCACTTCAGATAAATGTTCTGCCACCAGCCGGTGACAGATCGTAGGACTATGTACATAACCTTGAGGAAGACTCCTAAACGTCATTTGATGTCCATGCCAGGTAAAACTGAATTGTTCCTGACACTCGGGGGCAATCGGGATTGAAAAGAAAGCATTAGCAATATCAATGGACGCATACCATGTTCCTGGATGCTTCTGAATTCTCTGAATCAAAGTAACCATGTCTGGCACTGCAACAGCCAAACGTGGAGTGTGTTTGTTTAATTCTCGATAATCAACAGTCATGCGCCAAGAATTATCACTCTTGCGCACAGGCCACACTGGATTATTCCAAGCTGAAGTGATTGAAGTTATAACCCCTGCGTCAACCAAATCCTGAATAGTGGCACTAATTTCCTCATGACCACCTGGAATACGGTATTGTTTCTGAGAAACTATTTTCGTAGCTTGGGGAATTTTAATGGGGGGCATCCGCAAACGACCAACCCGTACGGGTCTGGACGAAATGTAATGCTTCGTTCCAAATTGATAGCAACCATCATCCAAATGCAAAGTCATTCCTTTCAAAATGTCAATTCCAATTATGTATTCCAGGAGTGGCACAACTAACACAGAATATTCTTTACGGGGAATTCTGCCAATTTTCATCTCAAGCGCTGTTTGCACTGCGGGGGTTTCATTACCACCTAAACCAGCGATTGTAAAAAACTGTTCTTTAAATTTTTTCGATTTACCATGAATTAAAGTGGCCTCCGCTCCGGTATCCACCAATGCTCGGGCCCTTTGGATATTATGATGTTTCCAAAAAATTTCAATATCTACATAGGGTCTATTGTCTTTGTGAGCCCACCTGCGTACCGGAGCTTGACCTATTTCCTAGTCATTTTTACCGTGGTCAGTCAACCAGGACAAATCAGGATAAATGTTTTCAACTTTCTTCGGGATTAGAATGTCTTGCTCATATCCATCTCTATTACAAAATGGATTATTGTCATGTTCAAAGAATTGAGAATTGCGGTCAGAAAGCTTGTGACGATCCTCCCGTTGTCTAACGTCTGGGGAATAACTCCTCTCATCTCTGCGTTTATTAGAGACACGATCATCTCTCCCCCTGTCTCTCTCTCCCTCTCTCACCCTTATGTTATCACGGCGGGGGGAAACATCACGTTCATAGCGCCGGTCATCACGGCGATCAGCATCCACACGACGCCTCTCATCACCACTGTCATCGGACCCACAATCACAATCATTCTTTCGTACACGACGGGCACCCTCCTTCCGATCTAAACCACGCTTACGAAACACACAAGCGATTATTAGGTTCACCGTCAATGTCCTCCCTTTTCACACCATCAGCCAAAAGTGCAAGAAACATATCACGTCTAGAGAATTTATAATCCCCAGCTGTACGACCCTCGGGTCGAGATTGCCTCTCAGGTTTAAACCATTCACCCAACTCACCAAGCTGACGAACAGATTCAAGCACCATAGACAAAGGATTGCCAGTTTGATTAATCAACAAAGTCATCATAACTGCTAATAAGCAACAGGCGAAGAACGGATAATGCGATTACGCACAGAAGATGTTAAAAGACCATCCAACAATCTGTCAGAAGTACTGAGAAAAATCGCAGTTTTCATCACTTCCTCTTTCAAACGTTGCGACGCATCGCGTAAAGTGTACCATGGCTTGTCATTGACAGGCCAATCAGATTCAGTAGGGTATTTATGGTTACAGCCATCATTCGCAAGCTGGAGTAAACTAATTTGGCCAGCACCATTATAATTTCGAAAATGATCTTGTACAGTAGAATCGGAACTCAAAGAGCAAAAACGTAAACAATCACCAGCATCAAGCATAATACCGGCAGCACCATCCAAGTAAGTAAAGTTTCACCGGGCCGTTGTCGAAATCTTTGTAAAATGTCACTAACCTCCTGTTGAGTAAAATCTTCAATACTATCCAATTGTATACCATTCGGCATACCAGGAGCCTGTTGTAATTTGCGTCGAAACACAGGGTGAGCAGAAACCTCCGGAAGAGCCTCCGAGGAAGCCCGATCCTTAGATTTAGAAGAACAATCAGAACGTAACACGTCATCAGAATGGGTAGAGCGACCACGGTCGCCAGAAATGTCGTCTTTGTCACAAGAAGCAGATTTACAATCACGTCCGGAGTGAGAAGACTCGCGCTTGTCACCCTCCTCAGCCGAGGAGCCAGAATCATTTGAATCCCAGATATTACCATCCCACTCATTGGGGTTCCAATCCAGTCCGGCTTTAGCCACGACCAGACGCACTTTCCGTGTAGACACACGACCACGACGGTGTCTGTATTTGTATTTCGCAATGCGCACTGCAGCCCTTTCGGCTATAGTTTGATAAGTCTCAAGTTTGTCGGCAAGCAACTTATTTTGACATCGCAAAAGAGTATGCGCATTCTGCACTTCAACAAACTTTTCTTCCATATCAACAAACCGCTTCTGCAATTTAACAAACTTCTCATGAAGAATTCTGTATGCAGTTAGCACAATCCAACCTCTTCGTCCTAAAATAGGAAGCTCATCACCCTTCACTTCTGGCGCTTTTTGCAAGCAAGAAACCACATCAGCGGGCTCCGCCTGCTCCAAACAAGAAGTCCAATTCTCACTCAAACCAGTAGAATCGGCCCACTCACGGGCCAAAGCCTCATAAGGCGGTAATTCCCAGCCGGGAATATCTATAGGCAACTTGAAAGTAGATTTCGATTTTTTCGAAAACATTTTAACACACAAAAAATATATACAGAATTATAAACAGAAAATACGTACGAGCCGAGCGCAAAGCAACAAGATGAAAACAATACAGCGCACACAGGCTTCGTAAACAGTTCGTGACGCCAGATGTACCGACCAGATTTTCGGACCAGATGGAATCAGGTCCTAGGAGCCCCTCTAACCCAGCCGGAACGTAATCACCTCCCTCCTTAGAACGTATTTACAATGGGTATAGGTATATGTATGGCCATCTCGTACCTAAGGATGGGGAAAATAGTAATAAACATGCATTGGTTTTCTACAATATCCTATTCACACCTACTAGTCTCGCGGCCACTTAGGCCCAGACTGGTCTACCCTGGGGGCAGGTCTGATTATGTACCATTACACACTGATCACCATCAGTGCTCACTCGACACGCAATCCGGCGCGCCTACACACATGGGCCTGCAGTCCCAGTGCTCTCATTTATACCCGGTCTGCAATCCGGCAGACCTACACACCCCTCTATCTTAGGTGCTCTCACTTACACACGGCCCGCAATCCGGCAGACCTCCACACCGTATCCTTCCGGTGCTCTCATTTACACACAGCCCGCAATCCGGCAGACCTACACACCATCTATCTTAGGTGCTCTCATTAACGCCGTGTACCAACGACGATCACTTTCCTATGAACACTTGAGGATGAAGTCTTTTGTTATCTATTCGGGATAGAACTACGATAATAGAAATTGGTATGGCTGTCCAAATTACAATATGTACCTTCTGCTCTTGGCATCAAATGTTCCCTCTCTCCCTACTTGCTCAGTCACTCCTTACCTGATCGGGATTCGCATCCGTTCATTCAAACAATGCCTGACTAGAAGACCAGGTTACCCTGATTGAACAAGAATACAAGGCACATGTCGGTTCACTAAGAACTGGGGTGTTTTATTACAATAAAAATAAACACAATACTACACAATGTATATGCTGCAAAGAAAAGTAAAGGTTAGAACGCGCGCTTAACAAGGAAAGGGCAGAAATCACCTGGTTAATATGAAGTCGGGGCTCGGCAGTCATCTAGGTTCCCGTCTCGTCTCTGTGTCTTGGCTCGTCTTGGAATCACACCTCAGCAGTCACGGGTACACGTCTGCACCGCTATGCTCAATCTCCTCTGCTTCCCTCCAAGTCACTGGAACCTTGCTCGCTATTAGCTACTGTCTCTCTCTCTCTCTCTCTGTCTCTGTGCACTCCGCGCTATTTCTCCTTCAGTCTTTCTCAGAGAGTCTCGGTTTCAGAATCTTTCTCGGACTTCAAAATGGCGATTGTCTGCCTTGAAAGTAATTAATGGCATAGATGCTAACGGCTAGCTGCCGCCTACAGACTGACTGACTCATTGCCTAACACTTTCGCTAATATCAAAACCTGTCCCTTCATGGAAAGTTACGGCCAGTAACCTGCCGCCCACCAAATTCTTGTACCTCCCCGTACCAAGGGCACGTTCCAAGCCGGCCGGCCTGGAGTTGTGTCTTCGGAGTGGAGAAAAATACAGTCTTTTGATAAGGGCCAGCCTGAACCGGTTCTCTCCAAGCGAACAACACCTCGAAACTAAAACATTACACTTGACCTAGAAAGCCTCTCAAGCTACCAGGCAGAGAGCAAGATGGAGTCTGTCCCGTTTAAGGCCTACAAGGCCCACAATATGCATAACTCCATGGAAGATATACTAACACTCTTGCAAAAGGATGGATCAGCACTAACACTTATATGTCTATCCCCTAGCTTAAGTTTATAAGCCCTGATCTAAAGAAAAGGGTACGAAAATGCACTACTGTGCCTCATGGATAGGTCCTACTTATAGTCCTAATCCCTATACTGCAAGGGTAATAGGCTGGAGTCATCTTCCATCATCCTCCCTCTAAAAGAGGGTCGAAAAAGTCAGCTATTACAGCTGCCTAAGGTGGTAACTCCCTTATATCTGGGGCAGTCCATTACCCTCCCTACCTTCTATCCTCCCCTTCAAGAAGGAGGAGAGACTCCATTGTCTGGACCCTAAAGGGCGGTGAGCTTCTTCCTTGACAGAACCAGGGAGTTCTGAATTGATGACCAACTCTTCGTGGGTTTTGTTGGCTGCAGAAAAGGCAGAGTGGTGCACAAGCGCACGCTGTCTATATGGATTGTCTTGTGTATCAAGATATGCTACTCCCTGGCCAGTAAGGAACCTCCAGAATGTTTGAGAGATCATTCTACTAGGGCAAAGTCATCTACATCTGCCTTGTCTAGAGGTGTTCCTGTGGAGGACATTTGCAGGGCAGCAACTTGGGCCTCCCTCCACACTTTCGCAAAGCATTATTGTTTAGATGCAGAGGTGAGGAGGGACGGACACTTTGCTCGTTCCATCCTTCAGGACTTCTTGGTATAGAAGGGAGGACACCCTCCTCCGGGAGTGGGCTGTGGGAATCTATTCACAAGGTGAGGAATCCACTTGCAAATGTATCCATCAGAAGACCAAGTTACTTGCCATCGGTAACGCTTTTTCTGGTGGATACATTATCTGCCTGTGGATTCCTCACTGACCCACCCGCCTCCCCGTTATCCACCTTTGTATACCTATAATAGTTGCTATTGCTTTTGTGCATGTTGTTTTTAAGGCAATGTCTTGTTTCTTTTTGCTCTACTGTATTGTCATCACACTGTATGGGTTACCTTGATTATTTTGTACTGTATACACTGTGTATATATACTATTGTCGGTCTGTCCGTGTGCCTTGAGGGCACAAAAAAAGAACGGAACTAATGTCATCACGCCGACAGGGTCCTTTTATGGATTCAGTGACGTCAGCGGAGCCGCGTGTGATGCCGTGCTTCTGTGACATCGTTCACGTCGGTGTGACGAGCTACGAAAGAATTTTCCGAATGTTGCTGACGCAGGGGATATTCACAAGGTGAGGAATCCACAGGCATATACTGTATCTACCAGAAAAAGCGTTACCAAAGGTCAGTAACTTGTTTTTTCCTTCTAGTATGATTTAATGTGCTACACAAACTGTAAGACTTACGACAAGGGAAGAATGGATGTGAATATATATATATATATATATGTATATATATATATATATATATATATATATATACAACTTAAGTATGTGTAGAGTTAGGCATAGGAAATCTATAGAATACAAACCTACCTGTTGATCCATCGATATTTTAGTCACAATATTGTTTATTTAATAATTGGTCCACAATATTCCCGACCCTCACCTCTGGCTACCACTCCCCACAACTCCTGCCCCTCATCACACAAACAATCACACTCTGAATGATGAATCCCAAGCATGATACACTTTCGAGATCTTACGAAGCTGAGTCAGGAGGGAGCTTGTTATGCTATGATGACGGATAATCTGTCATCGGCCATTGGTTGTGTCATGACTGGTGACATGACCTGTTTACTGGACAGTAGTTCAGTTTTGATAGAACCCTTTGGCAGAGCCCTAAAGTCTAGTGAAACAGAATATCTAAAAGAAACAGTTGATAGATTCCTTACCTACCGCCACGGGTCGAAAGGTGGCGTCAGTCGACTCTGCTTTCGTCGTCGGTGTCATGGTCGCCGGGATAACAGTTTGGTAGCTACATAGGGGCCGCCCTCGTGTGCTGACGTCAGTTCATTCTTTTTCGGCACCAGTTAGCACAGATCCGGAGAGAGCGGTATCACCAGCTACTTTTTGACTGACTTTTTCTCCACTTTTGTCGCCATTGTATTTGAGTTCATCAACTCCTGGTGCACAAGGGATGCTCGGCTTCTAGGTTTGCAGTTTCTGTAACCGACTGATGTCGGTGACGGATCCGCACCGTGTGTGCCTCTTCTGCCTGCGGAGCGACCACGACCCCAAGTTGTGCCCCAAACGCCGGACCTTGAATCCGAAGTCTTTGCAGGAGTGGTCCCAAATGTTTCTCGAGGCCCGGCAGTCGGCTCCGCAGCGCTCAAGGTCCCGGTCATGTAGAAGGTTGAGGGACCTGTTGCGGAGACATCATCATTCTTCTTCCAAGTTTTTGCACTCAGGGTCAGGTAAGTTGGAGCACAAAAAGAAGTCGAAGAAGCAGTGTAGGTTTTTGACTTCTCCCTGTCCATCGGCCGACGTGACAAGGGATGTGGGTAGTGTCCCTGCCGCGACTCCACTTGCAGAGCCTGAATGGTAATCTCCGAGTTTCTCTCCCTTCCAGGACCCGGAGCGGCCCCTGCCCAGCTTTGAGCTTTTTACAAAGTGATGCATGCCATCTTTGGGCGGGCCAACTCCGCCTGTGCACCTTTGGGCCCGCGGACTCGGCTGGGGGCCCTGGGCCTTCGATACCGGTGGCTCTGGCCTCGGCACCGCAGGGTCCCCTTGGATCCAGGCCTCGATCCGGATTGACCCAGGTCAACCTTTTAACACCTCCACCGGCGCAGACTCCACCGGCAACAGGTCTGCAGCCGGCATCGGCTGTGTCCCCAGCCAGCGTTCACCCCGGCCTCCACCCCGAGGTAGACATTGAGCCAGACTGGCATCGACCGGCGTCAGATTCGGCACCAATGGGTGCTTTTGTGCTACTGTTCAACCCTGGCTCTTTGAGACCAGATTGGCAGTCAGAGGAGGGTGAGGAGGACTGGAGACCCTTTTAGCCGACCAGCTAGGTTATGAACCAAACTGCAGAGAAGACCTGGGGGAAGCCTGTGGCCTGGATACCTCACCAGACCTTAGCATGTTGTGTCCTCCTACCGTGGCTACGGAGGAGGGAGCATCATAGTCAGTGGTGTTGCGTAGGGCGGCAGAGGCTCTCCACCTCGAGCTACTTACAGTGGCAGTTAGGACTAATCTCCTGACAGAGGTGCTTCAACCGGCAGCGAGCTCTTCAGAGCCCCTGCAACCGTTTAATGAAGCCTGATGGACATCCTTTTAGGCACCTTGTCCAGGTCCAATAGAGGGGCTTCTGTGAACAGGATGATTGCCCGACACCACCGCCCGGCCCTGGGTGACCCCACTTTCTTCTTCCAACACTCCACCCCTGAGAGTTTGGTGGTCCAAGCCTCCACCTCCAAGGGTGAATTCCCTACCACTCCTCCTGATAGGGGATCCAAAAAGCTGGACCATCTTTGCAAGAAGATGTTTTCTTCCTCCAGCTTGGGACTGCGGTTGGTAAAGACTGCATGTCTGTTGAGCAGTTACACCCACTCTGTGTGGGATACGGTTGTGCAAGTGCTGCCTCAGTGCCTGGAGGGGGCCCAGGCCGTACTCTCTCGAGCAGTTGCCGAAGAGAGCGACACAGCAAAGTTTACCATCCGCCATGGTTTGGATACCACCGACTTACTAGGCAGGACGATTTCCATGTCTGTAGCCCTTCGACACTACACCTTGTTGAGATATACAGTTTTTTTGGGGGATATCCAATCCACCCTTATGGATATGCCCTTTGATGGCCATTGCCTATTCTGTGACAATGCAGACAACGCGCTAGAGTGCTTTAAGGACTCTCAGGCTACGGCCTGGCCCTTGGGTCTCCTTACCACCTGCCCTGGGCAGTCTGCTTTTTGCCTCTTTTTTGGCTACGGAAGGGATGCCCATCACATCCCGTCCAGTGCCACAGGCCAGTGCAAGCCGTTTAGACCCTGCGCAGCCGGGGACGTGGGAACCAACACCGTGGTTCTGGGGGCCAGCGTGCTGGCCAGTCCAACATAGCCCCCTCTGCAGCAGCCTCCAAACCCTCCTAGTCCGACCTTTCAGGGCCACAATCGCCATTGGACAGCAGGATTCGCCATCACCGCCCTCAACTGGCGCAAAATCACATCGGATGGGTGGGTTTTGCAAATGGTCTGAAGGGGCTACTCTGTCCCCTTAGAGACTACCCCTCCATCCATGCCACCTCAGTACCATCGCATGTCGGAGGATCATCTGGGCCTTCTCCTACAGGAAGTTTCGGCACTCTTGGCCAAGGGTGCCATCAAATTCCTGTCCCAGAAGTAGGTTGTGGTTGCTATACCCACTACTTTCTGGTGCCCAAGAATGACAAAGGCCTGCGCCCTATCATGGACCTCAGGAACGTCAACCGCTTCTTCCGGAAGGAAAAGTGCAAGATGTTGACGCTGGTTCAAGTCCTGTCGGCCCTTGACACTGGTCACTGGATGGTAGCATTGGAATTGCAGGATGCTTACTTTCACATCCCTGTCCTGCTTGCCCACCGGCGTTACCTACGGTTCACGGTAGTCCACAAGCCCTTTCAGTTAAGCCATGCTCCCCTTTGGCCTTAGCAGTGCCCCTCGGGTGTTCACAACAGTGATGGTCATGGTCGCAGCTCATCTGCGAAGATCAGGGGTTCCAGTCTTCCCCTATCTCGATGACTGGCTGTTGAAGACAGGCTCACGCCAGGCTGGCATCTCCCACTTCCAGACTATGGCCGACCTCCTGCTTTCTCTGGGGTTCTCCATCAACGTGCCAAAGTCACACCTCCCTCCCTCTCAGAAGCTCCTCTTCATCGGAGCCGTTCTGGACACCACGCAGCTTTCAGTCTATCCTCCCAAACAGCAAGTCTGAGATATTCGGGCTATGATTTCAATCTTTCCGCCCCTATCCCGGGTTTCGATCAGGGTGACCCTGAGGTTGCTGGGCCTCATGGCCTCCTGCATCCAGCTGGTAGATCATACTAGGTGGCATATGCGGGCTCAGCAGTGGGACCTAAAGTTCCAGTGGGAGCAGCATCAGGGAATCTGTCTGATGGCGTCCAGATCTTGGAGGGCACAGCATGACAATTGCAGTGGTGGCTAACAAACCAGGATTGGGTCATGGGCAGATACCTCTCCCTTCCCCAACCAGACCACAGAATGGTGACAGACACGTCCCTTCTGGAATGGGGCGGCCAAATGGGAGAGGCAGAGATCAGAGGCCTCTGGTCTATGGCTGAGTCCAGGCTCTACATCAACCTTTTGTAGCTTCGGGGCGATCCGTCTTGCACTATAGGCATTCCTTCCCTCTGTTCGGGGAAGAGCAGTGCAGGTTTTCATGGACAACACCACCGCCATGTGGCACTGCAAAAAAAAAGGGCGGGTGGGGTCATGGACCCTATGTCAAGAGGCTCTCTGTCTCTGGATATGGCTGGAGCATTAGGGCATATCCCTGGTGATTCAACACCTGGCATTTTCTCTGAATGCCAGTTCGGACAAACTCAGCCACAGGTGCATGATGGATCACAAATGGCGTCTTCACTTGGAGGTGGCACAAGGTCTCTTTCAGCAGTGGGGAGAGCCTTGGTTAGATCTATTTGCCAACAAAGAGAATGCGCAATGACAGCAATTCGGCACATTGGCATTTCCAAGGCGGCACTCGCTAGGCAACCCTTTGCGTTGCGAGTGGAGTTGCGGTCGTCTATTCGCATTTCCGCTTATACTACTTCTGCCCAGAGTGCTGAAGAAGATCAAGCGCGACTGGGACCAAGTTATTCTTGTGGATCCGGATTGGGCATGAAGAGTCTGGTATACCGAGCTGCTTCACATGGCCATCGATCCTCCAATCAGACGGCCTCTTCGGGAGGATCTACTGTCACAGCAGCAGGGGACGGACCTCCACCCAAACCTGTTCAGTCTCCACCTCCTTTTAAAAAAAAATATCTTTTTATTTGGTTTTAAACATACAACAAGCTTCAGCACCTTTTCACAGATAACAGCAGGTACATACATATTATTTTCGTATTCGTATTGTATTCACTACAGACATATAGAAAAGATCTCCGTTTGACACATGAAAATATTTCATGACATAGGCATTTTATTCAAAACTTGGTTTAGAAGCTTCATCCCACCACTCTCCTCCATGAGACATTGCAACAGCATCATGTTACGTCACATTGAAGTGACAAACCTCTTCTCAGTCAGCACTTAGCATGCACCCTTGTATCTGAAATACACCTCTTATCTACTGTATGTTCTCCATGTACATTGCAAAGTGCAGTTATCGAAATGGCCAGGGGGCTTTGCGGCAACTAACGGAGGCTCATAAGGGTGTGTTATTAAATAGCATGTCAAGGGGGCCCAGATGTCCTTTGGTCTAGAGGCAACAGGCAGCAGTTCGGCATATGTGGTAAGTCGCTCTTGACAAGTCATTAAATCTGCAATGCGGAGCTTAAATTTGGGTGCCCGTCCCCTACCCCTGCAGCAGGCCACCTGCCTCTTGGCCGTAAGCAACGCTAAAGCAGCATATTTGTGGTGTTCCGCTCGCAGTGGTTTAACATAACCGAGTAGAGCCATCAGTGGGGAGGGTTCAACTTGCGTGTTTAACATTAGTGTCAGAGCTGCAAATACTTGTATCCAATAGGCGTTCACTCCTGGGCATTCCCACGTCAGATGTAGGAAGTCCACGCCGGGAGATTGACACCTGTCACTCCTGTCCGATTCTCTAAGCCGGTACCTGTGTAGCCTGGTGGGAGCATAATATATTCTATGTAGGAATTTATAGTGTACTATACGAAGCCTGCTACTGGCCGATGCCCACTCTGTTTGGAGGCAGTTGAACTCCCAAAGTAATCAGTTAGCTCGAAACCCAGCTCTTCGCTCCACCGTATGCGGGACTGTGTATGCGGCAGCACTCTCAGTGTATGTACTGTCCTATGTATTTGGGAGACAAGGCATTTAGCTGTCGCGCATTTCAGCATTGATTTCAGTGGTTCTAAAATCTCTGGTTCCTCAGGGAAGTCCGGGGTGAGAGACCCGAATCCCTTGTCTAAGGCGGACATAAAGAAACGTGTCAAGCGGGGTTCGCTGCATCCCCTGAAACAGTTCTTCAGCAGTGTGGAAGCGGCCTTCATGATTTGGTTCCCCCAAGTGCGCAGGTGGGTACGTTCCCGGAATTTATGAAAGAGTATTTCTTGGAGAAGAGGCATGGTAGGATGATAAGTGAGCGGCAAAAGCGGTGAATATAGTATATCTACATTCAGCATGTGTCTTATGCGTTGCCAAGCCGTGACCGTGCATGTGATGGTATTTGGCGTCCTTTCCCTGACCCCAGTTGGTTCATATAGAGCGCCATCAATAGGGATTGGGTGAGCCAGCCAGTGCTCAGCCGCAACCTGTGGCATATAACGTGGCTGCAACACCCAGAACCAGGCATAATGATCCTGTACACTGAGATAGTACAACTCGAAATTCAGTATTCCGAACACTCCCTGTGAAAAAGGCCTAATAAGGACATTCCATTGCAGCCTCTGCTGTTTCCCATCCCATACAAGTCTCATTAGTGCAGATCGAAGTGTTTTGAAGAAAAATGTTCCCGGATAATATGGAATATTTAAGAAGAGATAAAGTAATTGGGGAAGGATCTCCATTTTAATTATTGACGCTTGCCCAGCTATGGACAGAGGCAAAGCAATCCAACGGTTGACGCAGTCCTCTATGCGGGTTATAGCACATCCATAATTTAATCGCATGAGTTCCCCTCTATCCTTAGTCACCCGTATTCCCAGGTATCTCAATTCATCCTCGCGCCACGCTAAGGGATAGTCCACGGGGAAACAAATCATAGCTTCGGTCAATGGAAAAATACTAGAATTCCCCAGTTAATCTGCATCCCAGACAGCTTCCCAAAAACTATAAATTCCCTAAGAATCGAGTTCAGATTTTGCTGTGGGTCTCGGACATATAAGGTGATATCGTCAGCGTATAAATATATAAGTATTTGTCGCATATTACAACACAAGGCCTTGTCATTATGATGTTGCCGCAGTTTCGCCACCAGTGGTTCCACCACAAGGGAAAGAGCAGCGGGGAAAGCGGGCACCCTTGCAACGTGGCTCTGGCAATTTGGAATGTTTGGGATGTGTGGCCTTAAATGAACACTTTAGCCACCGGCAAGTGATATATTAGCTCAATCCATGAAAGGAAGAGGGGTGGGAATCCCATCTGCAGCATCACCCCAAAAATATAGTCCCACTCGATCGAATCAAAAGCCTTTGTGGCATCCAAAAAAACAGCAGCCAAAGGCAAGTCTTGCGAGACATTGTTTAGTACAGCAAAAAGGTTCCTAAGGTTATGGGAGGTAGCCTTCCCGTGCACAAATCCCGATTGGCCAGGAAGTATTACATTTTCCAATAATAAGCTTAGTCATGTAGCAATGAGCTTGGCCAATATCTTGGCATCGCAATTGAGGAGGGAAAGGGGTCTGTAGGAATCGCAGTGTTGAGATGGTTTCCCAGGTTTCAATAGCCAGATCATGAGCGCCTCTCTCATTGATGCGGGGAGGCACCCGTCCTCAAGAGAGTCCTCGTATACCTCCCGTAGGATAGTGGCCATTAGGTCAATACAAGTTTTATAAAATTCCACCGGTAGGCCATCTGTACCAGTGGCCTTGCCTGACTGCATACTCATGATGGCATCCCTAACTTCATCCAGTTCAAATGGAGCGCAAAGAAACATACGTTGCACATCACTGAGACAGCCCAGTGCCACATCCCCCAAAAAAGCCTCTAGATTAAGTTCATTGCGCCGTTGCGTGGTGTAGAGTTGCTTATAGTGTCGTGTAAAGGCATTAAGGATATTAGTTGTGACCTTGGTATAACATGCCAACCTCTCCCTCAATTTCCAACACGTAGCCTGAGCAGCAAGGCTTCCAAACAATTTGAGCCAAAGCCCGTCCTGGTCTTTCCCCTTCACCATAACATCGGGCCACCCAGTATCTGCCCCTAAAGCGAGTCTAACGTTCTGCAGTTTCCATGTATTCTGTGAGCGTTTCCGTATATTGGCCCCGGGCGGGTCCATTAGGGCCCATGGCTAATTTCTTTTCTAGAAATGTAAGCTTTATCTCCAATGTTCGCAACGTGTTAGTTATGTCTTTGAGTACTCCCGCCCCCTTTGAAATACAGAACCCACGCAACATGACCTGAAATGCCTCCCTAATGGTTTCCACATTATTCACAATCCCTTATTATGGGTAAAGAAATCCTGTATTTCCTCCCTCAGTTCTTCCTGAAGACGGTGTCCAGCAAGCTAGGGGCATGTAGCCGCCAGGTGTTGCGTTGCGTACCAAAGTCAGAGCAAAGTGTGTCCCTTCCTGTGTGTGTGGATCTATGGGTCCAGTAACTGATAAGTGGTTATAGTGTCTTGCAAAGTCGCTCGCACCTTCATATAGTGGTGAGGGCCAGGATGCGATCTATCCATACTAGCGTTGTATGTGATGTTAAAGTCCCCTCCCCATATCACATGGCTGGAACCCACCTCAAATATTCTCGCCCACAATGTAGTGAAGAACTCTAAATTATCCACATTCGGCCCATAGCAACAGGCCAATGTGACAGACACATATCCCAGCCTCCCCCACGCCTGGCAGTAGCGACACTGCGAATCCAAAGTTGCTCCAGCCAGGTGGAACGGAACCTGTTTTTTTACAAGGATCACAGTGCCTCTCGCATAAGAGGAATGAGAGGAAATGATTCTGTGTTCCGCCCATTTACTTGCAAAGATGTTTGAGTTGTGAGGTGTGAAGTGTGTCTCCTGCGGCATACCTATGTGTGTCTATCCAGGTATGCTAAAATCTGTCTCCTCTTTCTCAGGTTGCCCGGCCCTCTAACATTCCATGTAATAACATTTAGCGCTTCCGATTTTACATCAGCCATACTACTCAAACCTCATCAGCAACCTGCATGTTACCCGGTGAGTGTAGCCTCTCCATTGTACCTCACGGTAGTGTCGTACACTAAATATGTTGCAGTGCTCACGCAGTACCTGGAACTATACCTTTGTATTGTTAATGAAAGGGAGATCCTGAAGCCTACCATGGTATTCAGAACTAAAACAGAACATCCCTCTCCACCCCCAACCCACTGAAGCAGCCCCAACTTGCCAGTAGTAATCTCCCGCCCACCCTCTCCCATTCTCAACCTAAACAAGAACAGTACTGCAGCCTTTGCAGTATACACCTATTTATTTATTTATTTATTTATTTATTGAAGTTTTGTATAGCGCTAGCTGGACCCGGGGGTATCAGAGCGCTTCACAACAAATACAGATATGCAACAAGGAAAATAAGGACAGAAAAACTGGAATCATGAACACAACAACAACTTGGGCGCAATATGGGACGGAGATCAAGATGAATCAACCGGCTCTGGGTTAAAAGAGATAGCGTACTTTCACCGTCAGGCGTGGGGTTCTCATTAAGCACCGGAGCGCTCAAGGAAGAGGGCTATGAGTAGCGATTTGAATTGCGGGAAGGAGGCGGTCATTCTGATATGGGGGGGGGTTGGAGTTCCAGATCTTGGGAGCATTCCCCGCAAAGGATTTATTTGAGGTTTTGCGTTTATGTGATTTCACAAGGATGAGTAGGAGTGTGTTGGAGCTTCTGAGGTTCCTGGATTGACCGGCGCTTTTGAGTTTGGTGGCCAGGTATTCTGGTTTACCTGTATGCAGGGCTTTTTGTGTGAGGCAAGCTGTACGGAAACTGGCTCGTTGGTCAATCGGGAGCCACTTCAGTTCTTTGAGTGCCAGAGAGATGTGCTCATATTTCTTTGTTCCTGTGACCATTCTTGCTGCTGCTTTGAGGGTGGAAGGTAAGAGGTCCCAGGTGAGACTTGGCTGTTCCAGTCAGCACTGCGATGCCATAGTCAATTTTGGAGAGCACAAGTGCCTGAGTGGCCTGTTTCAGGTCTTTGGGGGGGAGGAAGGGTTTGATTTTGTAGAGAAGTTTCAAGTTCAGGAACGCGCTTTTGGCGGTTTTTGAGATGTGTTTATTCATGGCCAGTTTGGGGTCGAGAGTGATCCCTAGGGATTTTGAGCAGTCCGTTGGCTTTAGAGAGACATTGAGGGCATTTAAGGCTTTGAGCCATTCCACTACATGTGGGTTTTCATCTTTGTTCGAAATGAGGAGTACTTCTGTTTTCTCTTCATTAAGTTTGAGGTGGTTGGCTTAGAGCCAGTGTTGGACCTCCATGATTGTAACATTTAGTCTGTGAATGTCTGTGATCAATGTGGTTTCCAGATAGAGTTGTGTGTTGTCCGCATAGAGGTGGAAGGGGATATTGGAGTTCCTTAGAAGTGAGGTGAGGGGTTCCATGTAGATGTTGAAGAGTTGAGGGGAGAGTACTGACCCTTGCGGAACTCCTCTGCTTATGGGGAGGGGGTCTCATTCGAAGCTGTTGATCGTTATTCTTTGAGTGCGGTTGTTGAGAAAAGAGGAGAACCATTTTAAGACCGTCTGTTCAGTGCCGGCTCTCTCCTGGAGGACATTAAGTAGGAGGGTATGATTCACTGTGTCGAATGCAGCTGAGAGGTCAAAGAGGATGAGAAGGACACAATGGTTGGAGTCGAGTGACATGTGCATATAATCTAGGACATTTAGGATTGCGGTTTCAGTGCTGCAGGCCTTTCTGAACCCTGACTGGTGTGGGTCATGTAGATTAGTGTTCTCTAGATGTTGGATTAGTTGTGAAAACACACATCTTTCAAAAAATTTGGATAGGAACGGAAGGTTCGAGACCGGTCTGAAGTTGTTCATGTCCATGGGGTCAAGGCCAGGTTTTTTCAGAAGTGGTGTGACTTGTCCTAGTTTAAGGCAGTCAGGAATGGAGCCCTCGCTCAAGAAGCTGTTGATGATCTTGCCCCAGATTGGGGCTAGAGTGTGCTTCAACTCCTTGGTCAGTCTCGAGGGAAGTTGATCAAGGGAGTGAGATGAGGGTTTAGCGGAGGCGATAAGATTGCTTATCATTTCCTCTTTGACCGCCTGGAAGGATGACCAGCTGATAGACGGGGTTACTGGGGGGATGTGGTTAGTTGCAGAACTCTGGGTTTCTGTGCAGGAAGAGAGTTTCGAGCTGAATGAACAATCAATTTTGGCGATTTTTTCATTGAAAAAGCTTGCAAAGTTGTCGCAATGGGTTTGGCTGCCATTGGAATGGAGGCTTGGTTCCTAATGATGTTGAAGAGTTCTTTGGGGCGGTTTTTGGCATTGTCTAACGCAGAGCAGAAGAAGGATGACTTTTTGCTCTTGATATGAATATAGTAGTTTTTCTAGAGGGAATGCTTCTGGGTTTTTTTAGTTTCAGAGGTGCCAGCCGATCCAGAGTGAGCTCCAGGTTGGATTGATAGAGCGAGGTGAGTTCCGCGGTTGAGAGGGACTCCGATGTGTTTGGGAGGAGTGTGCTGAGTCCTTCTTCTAGGTTGTCTCGGGGGACTCTGGAAGTGTTCCTGACCCACTTAGGAGGGGCTTGAGTGGGTGGGAGGGATAGGGCCGCTGGTTGATATGAAAGAGAATGATGTGGTGGTCTGACCAGTCCACCGGGATGATGTGATCAATCGAGACTGCATTTTTGTTCGCAATGATGGCATCCAGGATCGCTCCTCTGTAATGCATTTCCTCTGAGCAGTGTTGGATCATATCGTTGTCATGCAGAAGGGTGTTGATAGATTGAATCAGCGGATTTTTGGTTTCGTTCCATCTTAGGTTGAGGTCACCCAGAATTAAGCTGTAGTCGCTATTGAGTGCTGATTGGGTGATCAGATCCGACAGCTGTGCTCTAAATTCGTTGGAGTTGCCTGGAGGGTGGTAGAGGAGATGGCATTGACGTGAACTATGAGAGTGAGATTTGATGTTGACCGACATTAGAAGGAATTGTATAGGCAGGAGGGAGTTTCAGAGATGGATAGGTCACTTTTGTGGATAATTGCTATGCCGCCACCTTTGTGCATGGGCCTGTCTTTGCGGATGATTGAGAAACCAGGCGGCACCAGCATGTCAATAATGGGGAGGGATAGGGTGTTTAGCCATGTTTCCGTGATGAAGGCTACATCCAGGTCATGAGAGAGGATGGATTCAGCTATTTCTGTTGTATATTTGACTGCGGACCGGCTGTTGATAAGCATGCAGTTCATGGAGGGGTCTTCTTTGATTTCAAATTGTCAGGCTTGGCTCTGGGTATGGAGGAAAGAAACAATGGGAGTCTAGTGGCACTGCGATGATGACTTGGATTGAGGAGGTGGGAGTCGAGTTCAGGAGTGGGGCCTGGACTGGCTGGTTCGGGGGGAGTTCATGAGATGCGACGAGTGTGCTCACTTCGTGGGGGGAGAGGGAGGTTATATTTCTTCTGGGAATGACTGCTCGCGACACAGTCAGGACTTTAGTGAGAGGGGGCAGGGAACCTGGGGGGGGATGGGTCCAGTTGGTGGGCGGATAGTCATTCCTAGGGAGAGGCGGAGGGATGTGGGGTAGTGCGGAGGGAGGGGAGGGCAGCTGGAGATTCCCTAGGGCAGATAAGGTTTCCTGCAGGCCAAGGATCAGGGTCGCGATAATGAGCTAAAACCCAGGGGGTGATTCCCGCTAGGGGCCAAACTCTGGGGGCCTTATTTATGAAGGCCTTGCGCCACCGGTGCGTCACTTTTTCCCATGTTAAAAGTGACGCACCGGAGACGCAAGGCCTTCATAAATAAGGCCCTAGGTGTCTACACATACATCCCTCACCTCCTGAGCCCACTTTAGGTGGAACGTCTGGACCCTAGAGGGCGAAGGGTGCCCGGTGTACATTATACATCATTCAATATAACTCCTCATACATATAGCATTTGCGGGCCTAGATACAAGACCCAGCACCCCAATAATCAATGTGTCCCATCTTACTCAAGAGTCTGTAAATGTGGCAAGGATGTGTTCATTGTTAACCTTCTTCTGCTCCGCTCAATACAGATTGTTGTGACGCCGTCATGTCTGTGCGCGCCGTGCGCCATATGTGTTTGAGGAAACCCTCCACCTGCTGCGGTTTCGTGCGGAATCGCTGCCTTCTCTGATGTGTAACACGAAGCCTTGCCAGATACAGCACTGCATAATCGATTTGTGCTTTTCTCAGTTTGGCATTAAAGTCCATAAATTTCCATCTCTCTTCCTGCACTATGGGGGTAAAATCCGGATATATGGAAAAAGTATGCCCTTCAAAAGACAGTGTCTGTTTGCTTCTCACCGCCCGTAGAGCCATATCCTGGTCCCTATAGTTGAGAAGCATCACTAATATGGGGCGTGGAGTGCTACCCTGTGGAGGACGCGGTCCAAGAGATCTGTGTGCCCTCTCCACAATGAACTGACTTGAGAAGGACTCAGCGCCAATCGCAGCCAACAGCATTCTTTCGACGTATTCCTCCATTCTTCCAGTGTTGGTGGACTCTGGAATACCTATCACGCGTATATTATTGCGCCTACTGCACGCTTTCAAGTCCTCATTCTTCGCTGCAACTATTTTTAGAAGCTTGTCAATGTGATCAAGTTGCGCGGCATTTCGGGCTGTTGTATCCTCAGTATCCGAGATGCGTCTCTCTGTTTCTTTTATACGATTTTCATGTCCTTCCAGCTTGTGTGCAATAGCATCCATACGGGACGACATACAATCAACTTTATTCACAATGGTGGCAAAGCCCTGCCGGACCTCCTGCAGTATGGTCTGTACATCATTGCTGTGAGCGGCTGCCTCTCCTCGTGTCTCCCCTCCTTCCTCCAGGGTCCGGTCCTTCTGGACAGTACGTGTACTTTTCTGGGCCATTTCAAAGTTCAGTTTCAGTTGCCTTGTATCTGATTTCCCCATACTGGTACCGGGGCGTGGCTTAGCTGATCGTGGCACCAGTTTCGCCCTTACTGTCCTGCAACAAGAATGGCTCAGACACCCACGTGGCTGTCAGTACGCAGCTCCTATTAGGTGCAGGCTGGACAGTGCTGCAAGACCACACCAGGCAAGCGAGCTGCAGCTATTTTTCCCAGGATGGGGTCACGTAGTAGCCGCGATCATCAGGGATAGCCACAGGTCTTCACAACTGTCACACCGCCCAATGCCGGTCTGGAGTGTGTCGTCGCTAGCCACACCCAGGCGTCACTGCCTAGCTCCTTTCCTGCCACGAGGCGCTCCCACAGGGTGATACTCAATGATCCTTCAGCCAAAAAACTCATAGTAGCTTCAAAGGGCACTATTCAAAGGCTTTGCTGCATGCAGGGCAGGCATCAGTTGGCATATTGATGTGTCCTGCCCACCGACTCCCAAGTCCATCTGCCTTTGCTTCCTCGTCACAATATGGTGGTCTAAGGATGCTCAGCCCCAAGATGGCGCCAGCCCGGGGGTCCCACCAGCGTGTCTTCCTCTTGCAGGCCAAGTGTGCAGCTCGCCAAGTAATAGCCTCCCACATACCTCTGCACCTGCTGCAAGGGAAGGTTGGGGCCAGCACTGCCCCTCAGGTCTCAATTCAGGGTGGGGGAGGAGGGGGGGGCACAGCAGCCGCCTTCCGAATAATCCAGTCCCGGCCGGGTCCAGCAGTTTTTCCTCGACCACCACTTTTTACCGCACTCCCGCTGGAAGAGATCACGAGTAGGAGGGGTCGGCTCTCCAGGTCACTCCAGGGCACCAATCTTTTTACTGTGGGGGCCGCACAAGCGAGGGCCTTCACCAACCTGCAATCCCAGGCCTTGCTGCTGCCAGTCCACCACCGCTCCTCCCACCGTCTCTGCCATGTCTCCGCTGCTCAGAGATTACACTCCGTTCTTGGGCGCCGCCAGATGTCTCTCGGGCTCAACTGCAGTGCCGAGCTCCACCATATAAGTTGAATCCGGCGTGTCTGGCCCACCCTGCGGCCTATACTGATTCTGTGCGTCTGCGGCATCAGGTGGCCGCAGTAGCCGCTCTGCTCTCCACCTCCGATTCTTGCAGTTCCTCTGCCAATATTTTACTGCCCCGTATCTTGGGATGCCTTGGTTCGATTCTCCCGGAAATCGCAGCGAGTCTGCTAGGAGGTTTACTCTTCACACCATCAGCGAGTCAGATGCAGAGGAGTTCTGGAAATCAGGATAATTACAGGATAAACGAACCAGGCTGTAGGAGCCTCACAGAGGTGCGGCCATTTTACATGTGCGCCACCTAGCGCCCCCCAGTCTCCACCTCCTTACGTGGAGATTGAGGGGCTGCAGTTGATGTTGTTTGACCTGCCTCCTGAAGTTTGTGATGTAATCTTGCCAGCCAGGCGTCCCTCCACAAAGACGGTATACGCCTGCTGATGGAACAAATTTGTTGCATGGTGCACAGCAAAGGTTGTGGATCCCCTTTCCACCCCTCTTTCTGAGGTTCTGTTGTTCCTCCTTTCTTTGGCCCAGCTGTCCCCTGTTGTAAATCTTTTCCTTAAGGGCATTACTCATCTTTTTCCTCCTGTTCCCTTCGTAATGCCTCAGTGGGACTTGAACTTGGTTCTTACATACCTTAAGTGAACTCTCTTTGAGCCATTACTTAACTGTCCTCTCAGGCTTCTGACTCTGAAAGTGTATGTTTTGGATCCAGATGGTGGAGCCTCTCTTCCTCTTTGGAAGGATGCAGAGGTCGAAAGAAGGTGGGCAAAGTGATTGTTTGGCCAATGTGGAAGGAAGTAACCACCTTTGGGGGTAAGGAAGGTCTAGTTCTGCGGACTACCTTAACCAAATGAACAGCCAGAATGGAAGGCTTGGAAGAAAGACCTGGTAGCTCACTCACCCTGTGCGCAGAGGTGATGGCCCCCAGGAAGGCAGTTTTCAGTTTCAGTTTTTAACGTCTTTATTTCGATTTTTCATCATAAAAGACACACATATACACAAATTTTACTTTAAATACAATTAGTACGACGAAGTCATGAGATCATAAATATTTAAATACACATACTAAACAAATCAAAAAGAAACAGGACAAGAGAAATTAAGGCAAGGCAAATCTAGTTAAAAATCTCAATTAAACATGCTTGTAAAGACGTCAAGGCGAATTATAAAAACATTTGAGCATATATAAAAAAATAGCAGATCATCAATACTGATAAAGTCATAGGCCAAAAGATCAGTGGGGTAACACAGTATACAAGTTATTTAGGGCATGATACTAAGAGCTGACTGTTTTAATCCTTATCAGCCAAGCCCACCCAAGGAATTTGGCCAATCCTATGGTTAGCCATTCAGATGTGTTAGTTCTCAAGATGTACAGTGCTTCACTACTCACTCGGGTGTTAAGTCTAGTACATATAGGTTTCAGCCACTTATTACGTGGTTCACAATAAGCAGTACAGGCAAATAAAAAATGACCCACTGTTTCTTTGCAAACGGTACAACAGGGACAGAAACTTGACTCTAACCTCTGCCAGCCGCTAGTAAAAGCTCTCAGAGGCAGTGTACCTACACGGAACTGATGGTATAGTTTCCTATCTAATGTTTTAAGGATAACATCCCAATATACTTCTTTGTTGGGTACTGCTTTGTGGAGCAAAAACTGGCCTGTCAAATTCATTTTCTCAGAAAGTGCCACATGTTCCGTTTTTACCATGGACCAAAAGAGAAGTTTAAATTCATTCTTGGTAGGGAAGGTTTGAGAACCCGGCTCCGACCAAAGCAAGGGAAAACCCATTTCGGTAAGAGTGTTCTTAATTAGCTATTATGTCACCTGCCCCTTGTTGTATTCTCACATCCTGTAATTCACGGGCAAACATGGCCAGCTCCGGGGTGGACCATATACGTCTCCATAGCGCCACCATCCTATAGAGGGCCTGGTGTTTAATGGTATGCATGCCCATGTCCATCAAGAGTGGAAGGACTGGTGTTGAGGGGGGGAGACTAACTAAGTTTCGAAGGAATTTATTCTGTATCCTGTCCAGGACAGCCAGGTCCACACATCCCCAAATGTCGGCCCCATATAATATGGCAGAGCTGATTTTAGCACTATAAATTTTAAGTGCGGGCAGTACTCTTTTAGTCAGAGAACACCGCTGCTCTTTTACTAGACAACCAGTCAAGCGGGCAAATTTCAGGCAGAGTGCCGCTACTTGATCTTTCCATTGTAGCCTATAATCCAAGGTAACACCAAGATAAGTCATTACATCAACCTGCTCCAGTCTAGACCCATTCATTAAAACATGGCCCCTCAGTGGCTTTTTCTTAGTTAGGACCATGAACTTGGTTTTATTAATATTGATCTCAAGATCATTCATAATGCAAAAGTCCATGAATTTATTTATTGCTACCTGTAAACCCTTCTGTGTTTTGGCCAATATGAGAGTGTCATCTGCAAAAATTAAAAGAGGGAATTTGGTCCCACCCAGTGTAGGAGCATCGGTGGGGGTATCTGAGAGGAACTTAACCACCTGATTGATGAAGAGTACAAATAGGGTGGGGGCCAGGACGCAACCCTGCCTCACACCGCGAGTTACGGGGAAGGATTCGGTAACCTGGCCCTGGCGACCCCATCTGACTCTTGCAAAGTTACCCTCATGCATCCTAATGGTAAGTTCTAATAGTGCACTAGGGACCCCCATCCTTCTCAATGCTGCCCACATCTTCCCTCTGGGGACCAGATCAAACGCTGATTTGAGGTCCACAAATGCAGCGAAGATCTTCCCGTCTCTCAATAACACAGTTTTCCAATAGATCATGACAAATCTTAATATCTGATCAACTGTGCTAATGTGTGCTCTAAAACCCGCCTGCATTGGAGACAGTATATCTACTTCTGACATCCACGAATGGATTTTCCCTAACAGCATTCTGGCTATTACTTTTTGTAGGGCATCGATGAGGCTGATGGGGCGGTAGTTTCCCGCATCAGATCTATCCCCTTTTTGTGCACTGGCAAAATCTCAGCCCCTTTCCAGGAATTTGGGATCCTAGTCCCTCTAGCTATAGCATTAGCTAAAATTAATATATACGGGACCCAGTGTGTTTGATCGTATTTGAAGAGGTCCGCAGGGATGCAGTCCATGCCGGGGGCTTTGCCATTCTGCACTTGTTTAAGAGCAGAGATAGCTTCAGTTTCAGTGAAAACAATGTGATCAAGTGAGGCCACCTCAGACTGCACACTGGCATCTTCCCTAATAGTAGTAAGGGAGATCCGTTCCGTGTGGCTGAACTGTGCCTCGTAGTGCTTGACCCATTGCTCTGCCGGGACATGATTTACTGGAGTATGTAATTCCCCCGCGCCTCCCCATTTCACAACCTCCCAAAATTTTTGTTGGTTAGATGAGGTACTTGCCTGGTATAAATCTAACCAACGCTGATCATCCCATTTGATTTTTGCCTCTTTTAATGCTTTCTTATAATTCACCCTGGCTATCCTTATATCCGGGCATGATTTGGATTTAATAGCCTTTAACAGAGAGCTGTGGGCAATACTACAGGTCTTATCATACCATTTCAACCTAGATTGTGCTGGGACATTGTTTCCTCCTTTTACAGGTTTGATAAAAAAAGACTTAATTTTGCTAAAAAGAGACTCATGAATTGTCCCGATTTGGTCGAGAGGAGTTCCAGCCTCGAGTATGGGTACCATCTGTCTTGTAGCCGCTAGGACCTCCATGGCAATCCTGCTAATAATAGCAGTATTGTCTTGGAGCCCAGCCCATCTTACCCTTCTACAATCATTTGTGAGACCAGCGTCCGCTGTATCAATATTAGTTGCAGGGTTCAAGCGGAGACCCTCATCCACTGATAATTTTATTACCAAGGGGTTATGATCACTCTCAGATCTAGTGACTATTTCCATGTCCACCAATATTTTCCAAAACTCTATCTTTAACAAAAAATAATCAATGCGGCTCGAGTTTAGGGAGTTATCAAATGTAACTTTTCCCATTTGGTCTGATTTGGTCCTACCATTCGCTGCACGCAAGTTCCATTCAAGGCAAAGACCCAACCACTGCATAACTGCCTCCGTTACTTTTTTAATTGGAGGGATAGTCAAAGGAGGAACATTCCAAATCTGATCAATTTCCCCATATCCCCCGCTATCAAGGTTAGGAAATGGTTCGAAACAACAGTTGAAATCACCTGCCACCATAACACATTTGTCACTACTAATGTTATTCAGTAGGGAGTCAAGTTCAGCTACCACTCCCGCAGGCTTCCCACCTGGTAGCCCTCTAGCATATATGTTAAACAAACAAAGGTCCTGATTATTTTTGCCGGTTAATTTCAACGCTAGGATGTCATTACTCAGAGTAGGGAGTTCCGTGATGGTAATGGCTAATGATTGTCTAATCCAAATAACTAGGCCTCCTGAAGGGCGACCCTTCGGTCCCTTACTAGCTGGTTTGTAGTAATTAAGGTAGCCAACCCGATAGATAGCGTCGGTTGACCAGCTTTCCTGCAAAATAATAACATCATGTAGATCCACAAAGGAGCCCCAATCAGCCTCTGACGCTTTCCCCTTTAAGCCCGCTATATTCCAAGACAAAACTGCGAGGGTGTGAGTTGTTTTCTCTGCCATCTTGGCGGTTGGGTTGACGACAGCCTTAGTGATCGTCTGTCTAGGGGTACCTGACAAGAATGTTTCCCTTATTTCCACCCTCTGTGGTTTTGCGCTAGACTCAGGGACAGTCTCTACCCCAGGGACACTCACATTATTTAAAGAACACGTTACTACAGCACTAGAACGCCCAGTAATCGATTGTTCTACATCATGTCAATCCACACCTTCCAGACCGGAAAGGGGAGAAAACCGGTTCGCAAGGTGGGGATAGAACATTGGATAGAGTGGAGTGTCAAAGTGGAATCTCCCTCTAGACCTATCCCTTCTTGAATGATGAAACGGGGTGTGGGATCCATTTGCATATAATGCTGGATAAAAATAATGCAGTAGTAAAGTTTGTACATCCCCAACTCTACCGAATCTTGGTTCCCTGCAAATGTATTCGGCAACCCAAGGCTCTCTAAAGCTAACCACCACACAATCCCCCTCAAGATCTTTCTTACCAAAACCTATCCAATCCACCCTCCTTACATTAAGTATTTCAGGATTAAGATTAGGAGGTAGCGGCCGGTTTTTATTAAGCCAGAATGTGACCTTATTGTAAAGATCCTTGTGTGTTTCCCTCTTGCCATCTACAAGCGGAGCCACGCCAGTTAAAACAATTGTATAAGGTACTGACTCCGGTGGGAGGTTCACACACTGTTTCTTTGGGATGGGTTTGGCGATGGGCTGATGACTAATATTTTTGCCCCTAACAGAGGTTACATTTTTCTGAACCTGCTGGTTTTTTACAGGCTTTGGCCTTGCAGGGTTCTCTGTAGAAGCTGCTTTCTTAGGATCGGGTACAGTTTTTTGCGGGGCCTTGGATATGGAGGGTCCCACTTGTAAACTATTAACCCCCGCTTTATTATTCGTCTTAATGGTGGGCTTCGGGATGGTCGGGACAGGAGGGGTCAAACCAGCAGTTGCTAAACTGGCGAGGATTCTGTCAGAGGTCGCTATATTATCCTTCACTAGCAAGTCTATGGAATCCATTTTTGTATTTAGTAACCTTGTCCTTTCAAAAAGAGGTAGAAGTAAAGATTTGAATAGCAGCTCAATTTTAGCCAAAAATATCTCTTCTGTAATGCTAATCATAGTCTCTCCTCCCCCTTGCTGGGCAGTAGCATTAATATTGGGTAGCTGTGGGGGGGATGGTGAGGCATTTCCCAACCCCTCAGTTTGTACCTCTATGTCCGGTGAGTCTACCCTCTTGCGTTTCCCAGGGTTATGAGTGGGTGTTTGTTGTGAATGGGAAGGGGAATCCATCAGTTCAGTACTAATGTTAAGATTTGGTGAGTCTGAAAGACCAGTATTATCCCTGGACTGATCTAAACAAATGGTCCCGCTATTTTGTAAGTTATCTTGCGCAGTATTAAAAGCACTTTCCTGGTAAGAATCCACTATCTCCACTGTATGGATCTCAGGAGCAGTTACCAACAATACTTCAGCATTACTGTCCGAGTTCAACGTAGAAAGTGGGACAGGGGAGACAGCCTCATTGATTTTACCTAGTGAAGACCGCTTACCAGTAATAATATCAAGCGAAAGGCGTTTTTCAACCAGGGCGATCTCCTTCTCTAATATAGCAGTGGAACGTTTAAAAAACTGATCAATTGTACCAGTAAAAGTACCATTAGAGGTTGAGACCTGAACTTGCCTCTCCTTACCAGACCTTAAGGGCATTTTTGTTATACCTTTTAAAATACTACTGGCGGGGTTATATCCAACCTCAATACTTAATCAGCGATGCCACTCAGGCCACAGTATTTTAACGTCACTTTAGACACAAACAATCACAATAAAAATTTTACCAATTAATAAGGTTCATGAGTAGGTAAATAGGAGGAAAATGTTAATAATAGGGCCCAGCCCGGCCTCCTCCGGCCCCGGACGGCCACAGACGGTCCCGCCCTTGTCCCGGGCTTCTCCCGCTCGCTCCCGCGAGGCGGGGATACTAGGCTCCTTAAGACTCTACAACTATGTGATAGGCGGGGGGCGTGGCCAGTGGGGAGAGCAGCCCAGGTGATGGTGATTGGGCGCGCAGGGGCTCCTGGACACTGGAGTCCCCTGCCTATGCTCGCAGCCCCGCTGGTTACTCGCCTGTCCCCGCGCTCCTCCTGAGGTCTCTGATACTGCCTCCTGGCAGGCGACGCGCTGCGGGACCCGCGAAGCGGGTCCGGCGAGTCGTGGAGACGGTTGGAATCCACAAAGGGTCAGCTACAAAGGGTCAGCAACACAGTGAGTCCGCCGTGCTCCTCTGGCGTCCTGGCGCTGGCAATCCGTTAACAAGGGGTCCCACAGGCACAAGGTGAGATCGGCTTTTACCTCCGTTGGCGGGGGGCGTGGCCAGCGGGGAGAGCAGCCCAGGTGATGGTGATTGGGCGCGCAGGGGCTCCTGGACACTGGAGTCCCCTGCCTATGCTCGCAGCCCCGCTGGTTACTCGCCTGTCCCCGCGCTCCTCCTGAGGTCTCTGATACTGCCTCCTGGCAGGCGACGCGCTGCGGGACCCGCGAAGCGGGTCCGGCGAGTCGTGGAGACGGTTGGAATCCACAAAGGGTCAGCTACAAAGGGTCAGCAACACAGTGAGTCCGCCGTGCTCCTCTGGCGTCCTGGCGCTGGCAATCCGTTAACAAAGTTAAGTTTTCAAAGTTAAAAGTCTGAGAGGCGTATTGCCCAAAGATGGCATGCATCGCTATGTAGAAAGCTTGAAGCTGGGCAGGGAGAAGTCAAAGAGCAACGATGCTACTTCGACTTCTTTTTGTGCTTCAACTTACCTGACTCTGAGTGCAAAGACTTGGAAGAAGAAAGATGGTGGCTCTGCAACCGGTCCATCGACCTCCTATGCGACCAGGACCTCGAGCGCCGTGGAGCCAACTGCCGGGCCTCGAGAATCTTTCTGAACAAATCCCGCAAAGACTTCAGATTTAAAGTCCGGCGGTCGGAGCACGACTTTGTGTCATGGTTGTGTCAAAGAGCAACGATGCTTCTTCGACTTCTTTTTGTGCGTCAACTTACCTGACTCTGAGTGCAAAGACTTGGAAGAAGAAAGATGGTGGCTCTGCAGCCGGTCCCTCGACCTCCTATGCGACCAGGACCTCGAGCGCCGTGGAGCCAACTGCCGGGCCTCGAGAATCTTTCTGAACAAATCCCGCAAAGACTTCGGATTTATAGTCCGGCGGTCGGAGCACGACTTTGTGTCATGGTCGCGCCACAGGCAGAAGGGGCACACACAGTATGGATTCGTCACCGACATCAGTCAGGAACTGCAAGCCTTAAAGCTAGGCATCCCTCGTACATCAGGAATCGATGAACTCATAAACGATTTTGACAAAAGTCGGGAAAAAGTCAGTCAAAAAGTGACTGGAGGTACCGCTCTCTCCAGATCTGCGCTAGCTGGTGTGGAAAAAGAAAGAACTGACGTCAGCGCGTGAGGGCGGCGTCTATGTAGCTACTGTGACATCATCCCAGCGAACATGATGCCGATGACTCAACGCGGAGTCAACTGACGCCACCTTTCGACACGCACAGGTACTGATGACGAAAAACTTTCAGGATCCAGTCTGACGCCAGGGGGTAATTCTAAGGTAAGGACTCTATCACTAACTGTTTCTTTCAGATATTCTGTTTCACTGGACTTTAGGGATCTGCCAAATGGTTCTACCAAAACTGGACTACTGTCCAATGAATTGGTCATGACACCAGTCATGAGACAACCAATGGCCGATGACAGATTACCCATCGTCATAGCATAAAGAGCTACCACCTGGCCCACCTTTGTAGATCTCTAAAGTGTATCTTGCTTGGGATTCATCATTTCAAGAGTGTGATGAGTGTGCGATGAGAGGCAGGAGGTGTGAGGAGTGGTAGCCAGAGGGGTGGGTTGGGAATATGCCTCTTTAGGAGGATCTTCTGTTGACGCAGCAGGGGACAGTCCTCCACTCAAACCTGTCCAGCCTCCACTTCCTTGCGTAGAGATTGAGTAGCAGCAGTTGATGTCGTTTGACCTGCCTCCTGAAGTCTTTGACGTAATCTTGGCAGCCAGGCGTCCCTCCAATAAGATGGTAAAAGCCTGCAGAGAGAACAAATTTGTGGCATGATGCACTGCAAAGGCAGTGGATTCCCTTTCCAACCCTCCTTTTGAGGTTCTCTTCCTCCTCCTTTCTTTCACTCTAGAGGGCTATCTCCCGGCTATTTCAGCCTTCCTTAGGCTTCCTGATCAGCCTTCTCTTTTCAAGTCCCCTGTTGTAAATCGTTTCCTCAAGGGCATTAATCATCTTTTTCCTCCTTTTCCCTTCGTAATGCCTCAATGGGACTTGAACTTAGTTCTTTACATACCTTATCTACGCTCCGCTTGAGCTGTTACATAACTGTCCTCTCAGGCTTCTAACTTTGAAAACTGCCTTTCTGGTGGCCATCCCCTCTGCACGAAGGGTGAGTGAGCTATAAGCTCTTTCTTCCAAGCCTCCCTTTCTAGCTGTTCATCTGGATAAGGTTGTCCTCAGAACTAGACCGTCCTTTCTTCCCAAGGTGGTTACTTCCTTCCACATTGCCAAACCATCACTTTACCCACCTTCTTTCTAACTCCACATCATTCAAAAGAGGAAGAGATGCTCCACCATCTGGATCCAAAATGTGCGCTTTCCTTCTACTTGGATCGCACCAAACAATTTCCGGTGGATAACCAGCTCTTTGTTGATTACATGGGCTCTAAGAAAGGTCGGGCTGCTGACAAATGGACCATCTCCAGGTGGTTGTTCTGTGCATCAAAGATAGGTACTCTTTGGCAAAGAAGGAGCCTCCAGTGGGGCTGCGCGCCCATTCCACCAAGGCGAGGGCCACTACTATGGCTTTGGGACGGGGAGTCCCTTTTTATGACATCTGTCAGGCAGCTACGTCGGCATCGCTGCACACATTCAGCAAACGCTACTGCCTGGACAGCCAAGTCCGGAGAGACAGCTTCTTTGGCCGTTCGGTTCTCCAGAACTTTCTGGTGTGAACTTAGTCCTCAGACCCACCTCCGGGTTTGGTATTGCTTGGGTATCTATTCTAAGGTAAGGAATCTATAACTAACTGTTTCTTGCAGATGAACAAATGACTTACCTTCAGTAACAATATATCTAAGAAACATAGGTTAGCTATAGATTCCTTACTGCCCCACCCATCCTCCCCTTTCTGCGAACTGACTTCTAGGGTTAAGGACTTCATTTCAGGGCCCTAGTTTTGGGCACCAGTGGTCAGTCTCTTGCATGATTCTGCGCTTCTGGCGTGGAAAGTCATGTACAGAACTGACATCAGCGCGCAAGAGTGGCATCTATGTAGATACCGTAACGTCATCCTGGCGACCATGACGCCGACGCTAAACGCGGAGTCGACCATCGCCACCTTTCGAGGTACTGCTGACAAAAAAAATATCGGATCTAGTCTGATGCCTGGGGGTTAATTCCAAGGTAAGGATTCTATAACTAACCTATGTTTCTTACAGATATATCATTACAGAAGGTAAGTACCGTATTCATTCATGAAACAGTCCACATCTGCAAGCGGCCACGAGGAGTCTGTCAGCATGACGAAATGGCAAGCAAAAAGGCACATGGCTACTGCACTAGAGACTTTTTATTCTATACCAAGTTGGCGGGTATCCCTTAGACATTTCTTTATGTGGTTTGCCAGCAAACCAGTTGAATATTAAAAAAACATGCAATGATGCAACTCGCTAATTTTCTCATGACACAAATACTAAAGCCACTAGACCAATCACTAAAGTAATATTTGGGTAGTTTCGGACCAATGACTGCAGTGTTCCACAAAGCAACATAATAAGTACACTTCCGTTTTCATTAGTGGGAGACAGGAAATGTGGAAATGTCAGGCATTACACAGTCCACACAAATTACTTACTCATTCTTCTGCCTACCTAAGGCCGGGTATGAGCACTGCCTTGAAAACCTTCATTTATGTTTACTAGTATTCTGAATTCCTCCCATTAAACATCTTTGAGTTATATCTGAGCTTAGATGTATTACATAATTGGCCCACAATTTTAATGTTTTTAATTACCAACAAATAACGTATTTAATTTAATTGAATTGCATAAATTGCCATTACACTACTTAAATGCTTCAATATGGCACACTATGTACAATGCATCAGGGGGTGACTGAAAGTTTACTCTATTAGACAAGATTATTTAGCTCCTTGTTTCCCACTTTGTTCACTTTACCTCTCTTTCGTGCTTGTTTCCTATCACCAGCAATCATCTTTTAGGAATTAGAGTCATGTCTTGAGTTAACTTTATCCAACGGACATGGCATGCCCACAATTATTAGTGAGAAGGTAAAAGTAACCCATAGCGGCTATCAAAGAATAACTCTCAAGCCCTCAGTTCAAAAGCCAGTCTGTTCTATTGTACATTACAAGGTAAATGCCATGCAGTCTCCTTCATATCTTGACATTGTAGCTGACCCAGGGCCTTTTTGTTCTGTATGTGGTATGAGGGCCAGGGAGACTCATGTAAAGCAAATAGAGAACTATCAGCTAAGTGACAACCTTTAATGACTCCATATTGAATGGGTTGAACCAGCGTCTAAAGAGGCATTACTCTTTCATATTCATCTTAGCGTCATGCTGATTTATGTTTGTAATGGTGACGGCAGTACTTTAAGGCTTCATATTAAAGTCATGGCACTGTACAATTTGTCTCATAGTTTAGCAATAGCTATTGACTTGTTTTACTAAAACTGCCTGAGATCTACACTCCACACTAACCAGATTCAATTAATGTATGTGTAGTTTTAAAGGTCAGCATGATACCTGAAATTACAGACATTATCTTTATTCTAGATCTACATATTGCAGCGCGATAGTTGCATAATTTGTTTTCTTTAATTTTTTATGTCATTTGTTTCGTTCTAGAATATGAAGAAGGTAACCCAGCGGAACCGAATGCTCGCCCTCTGGATGATACAGCGAAACCAAGGACAGGATTCCCAGGTTATACAGATAATAATGCACTTTCTTTCTTAATCTTGCTTATTCATTGCAGTGCAGCTACAATGGTAATGGTATATGAATATTTCTCAATTTTAACTGCGGAGTTTAGGAAATGGTTATAAACACTTACCATTCAGGCTGCAAGTACTATTTTCCTGCAGAATTAACACATAGAATTATAGATAGATAACAGTGCATTACGAGGATCTTCTTCACCAAAGGGTTCTGATTGACATCAAATAGACGAGGAAAGCAAGGCTTGAGGTGTTTATGTCACTCAGAACCCTTACTTGAAAAAATCTCTATAATTCACTTTTTACTCATCTATAATATTATGTTATACATGACCTCCAAAATCACATGCCCTACTTTCAACTGCTGCACAGGGATGGGGGGAGCAATACATAACACAGCCTCTCCTCCCTGTCTCAAATGTAATAAAAATAAGTTTACCGGCAATCCCTAACCAACTCCCATCACCGTCCATGCCTTTCTTACCCGCCTATAGCTGTGCTTTCCGCCAATCAGCACTGTGCTGACAGGCTCTCAAAGAACTCTGTCAGTCTGGCCTTGAGGGCCCTCATAGTGTAGTAACAGTGGTTAACAAGTTTTGTTATCAACTGTTGTGACGCCAATAAAGTGAGTTATGACGTTTAGAAGCTGACATAAACAAATACAGTATCTCCATGCAGCCATACAAAACAATGTGCATTTTCATGCTCCTGTTCTGTAGTACAGGAGAGAGCCCTGCACATGACATATATTGATAACTGCATGGGGAATGGTCATAGACACTGGTATTATGCAACAGGGGAGCACCAAATTATCCGGCACAGTAGATTAAATTATGTGACAAGAAAAGGCAAATTATGCAATGTAATGCAGCACATTTAGTGATAGTATTACATTTGTACAGATGTTAACAGTGTTGATGCAAACGTTCTACTATATTAATGACCCCGAAACGTAACTGAAATTTGACTAGTCAAAGCTTGTGAAGGTCCTCAATTGCAACAGGCTTCGTCATAATTGTAGTAACTTTTGATACATTTTAACTCGATACAATTTTTTTGTTAAAATATTTTTATGGAGCGGGTAATGGATTATGTGGCAATTCCAGTCATTTGACTGCCTCTGGATATAGTATGCTCTGCAAGCTGTACAACATGGAAATGGGATGAGCGAGAGTTGTAGTTGTTCTGTATTTCTATAATGTTCAATTTGGAATTCAAGCTCTTACGTGCAAAGTTAACAAGTTAGTGCATACGATTTACGCTATGCAATGTCTACAGAGCTCAGTACATGGACTAGTAATGATAGACATATCCTGGGTACTAATATAGTGAACATTGCTAGGCTGTATTGGAGTTGATACAAAGGCATGGAAAGAGATATGTAGAAGCTGAAAATGAGGAGTAGTACTGAGGTATTTGGGATCATTAGTGTTAACTGAGCAAAATATAACATGCATTCAGATTGGTAAAGGTGGGTTGAAGTATAGGACTTCAGGGGACATATTACATAAAGTATCCCAGTGATGCAACGGTCACTTGCACCAGCTTTGCACGGCTCCGGAACACTCTGGTATTACAGAAGGGTCATCAGACAACTGTGCAGCCCCTTCTGCGATACAGATAGCGCTGGTGCACATACAGCACTATCATTAGAGGGAATCTCATTACCACTGCGCTATACTATAGACTAATGCAAAAAAGAAACTAGAGACTCAGGCACAAAGGCAAATGAGCTATCAGAAGGCGTCTGAGAGTGAGCCACATAAAAGGTGGTGCACTGTCTGTGCCCCCCTGATGGCAGCCCTCAGGAGTGGGTAAAAGGGGTCCTATAGACCCCCAGACATGCCCTTGCAGGCGGATGATGGCATTGACTGCACCCGCCTGTAAAGGGTTTTCTCACCTTCTGTAAAAGTGCCGGCAGGTCTCCGCCTGCACAGTAAAACATGGAGCGTCCGCTTCAAAGGCACTTTTTTATTTCACTTGAATGCGCTGCTCCAGGGACCCAGGGACCCAGTTCATGTGCGTCTAGAGTGCTTAAATGCTGAAGACTGGTAGAGTAGACAATGACAAAATAAACCATTAAAAGATTGCTGTGCATCAATATGCAGGCCCGCCTTTGTTCATGAATGGGCAGCAATATTTGGGAGTTTTTAAAAGTCATTTAAATATTACCCACCATGCCCACTCAAATGGCAACTTTGAAAGATTCTAAAGCAATTAAAAAATTGCCTTTTGCTGTAGTACTTGTGCTGCCCTTGCACTGCAAGTGGCAGAGAAAGCCTATCATCAATTACTGTAGAGCAGCCGACCCTTGCAAAATGCAACACATATTTACATATTATCATATAGTATAATATAATATAATGTAATGTAGTATTATATTATATATTTATATATATATATATATATATATATATATATATATATATATATATATATATATATATATAAATATGCAGCTCCTCGATTTCCACCAGTGGTCTCGGGGCACTCGTCGGCGGGTGCTATGACGCGCTGGTAGTCGCGTTAAATATCAGGCTCATTCATCAATTTCCTTTTCCGAGAAAAGATATAAGCACTCCAGGTAGAAAAACAGGATTTTACTTTTCCAGTAGCGGCGGTGAGAGAGACATACGCGTTTCAGACAGTGTCCTTCCTCAGTGTCTACAGTGTGTTGCGCGCGGCTCTTTTTGTCTACGCCCTCTCTATGGTAAAGAGAGAGGACGGACACGGAGTCTCATTCTTATTTAACATATGAGCGATGGTGATGTGTGGCCGCCATTCTTAAACAGTATAATTTTACATAAATGTAAATGTTTAAACATATGCAATATTGCTTTTTATAAGGTTACTGCCATATATATATATATTCACAAAAAAAACATAGGTTTCAGGTCATAACTATATATGACCTGAAACCTATGTTTTTTTCAGTGAATTTGCAAGGTTTTTTAACTGCTAATACCTAACTATGTAAGGCTTGAAACCGGTCATGCCGTTTGCTTTTCTAATAAATGTCTTCATGAGCCCCGCTGAGTCCCTCGCTGCTCTTTGAATGAAGGAAGATTTGTGCCATATTCTGCGTGCAAACTGTAGCGCGCATAGGGGGGACCCTTCCTACAACTGGCTGTGTTGTTTACAGGAAACGTCAGGGAACTGATAAAAACTTTCACCGAGCTATCGGATCTTCACAGCCCGCCTCCTTGCATGTGATCTTCAAGTACGCTGCCATCTGATGGTCCGAGACTTCTCGGGGGGGGGAGCGTGCACTGTCCCTGTACCCCCGGCATTGAGGATGCAGGCACAAGTAGACTGGGAAGTTGGGGACTTAAGGACATTTGTTGCCCAGGATTTTTGCAAGATCTCTCCCACTGCAGCTCACGGGATACCAGCAAGGTGCATGATGGGATCGGCAGTCCGTGGCAGAGGCTGTGGAGGCATCAGCATGTAATGAGCTGCAGCTGGGCCCTCCATCACTGGGTAGGAGGAGCCCTATAAACACTAAATGGGAAGAACAAGCGAACTGTGGCATTTGAAAAAGGCTCCATGCCGAAACCGGTCATGCCGTTTGCTTTTCTAATAAATGTCTTCATGAGCCCTGCTGAGTCCCTCGCTTCTCTTTGAATGAAGGAAGATTTGTGCCATATTCTGCGTGCAACCTGTAGCGCGCATAGGGGGGACCCTTCCTACAAGTGGCTGTGTTGTTTACAGGAAACGTCAGGGAACTGATAAAAACTTTCACCGAGCTATCGGATCTTCACAGCCCGCCTCCTTGCATGTGATCTTCAAGTACGGCTGCCATCTGATGGTCCGAGACTTCTCGGGGGGGGGGAGCGTGCACTGTCCCTGTACCCCCGGCATTGAGGACGCAGGCACAAGGAGACTGGGAAGTTGGGGACTTAAGGACATTTGTTGCCCAGGATTTTTACAAGATCTCTCCCACTGCAGCTCATGGGATACCAGCAAGGTGCATGATGGGATCGGCAGTCCGTGGCAGAGGCTGTGGAGGCATCAGCACGTAATGAGCTGCAGCTGGGCCCTCCATCACTGGGTAGGAGGAGCCCTATAAACACTAGATGGGAAGAACGAGCGAACTGTGGCATTTGAAAAAGGTTCCATGCCGAAACCGGTCATGCCGTTTCCTTTTCTAATAAATGTCTTCATGAGCCCCGCTGAGTCCCTCGCTTCTCTTTGAATGAACGAAGATTTGTGCCATATTCTGCGTGCAACCTGTAGCGCGCATAGGCAGACCCTTTCTACAAGTGGCTGTGTTGTTTACAGGAAACATCAGGGAACTGATAAAAACTTTCACCGAGCTATCAGATCTTCACGGCCCGCCTCCTTGCATGTGATCTTCAAGTACGGCTGCCATCTGATGGTCCGAGACTTCTCGGGGGGGAGAGCGTGCACTGTCCCTGTAACGCCGGCATTGAGGACGCAGGCACAAGGAGACTGGGAAGTTGGGGACTTAAGGACATTTGTTGCCCAAGATTTTTGCAAGATCTCTCCCACTGCAGCTCACGGGATACCAGCAAGGTGCATGATGGCATCGGCAGTCCGTGGCAGAGGCTGTGGAGGCATCAGCACGTAATGAGCTGCAGCTGGGCCCTCCATCACTGGGTAGGAGGAGCCCTATAAACACTAGATGGGAAGAACGAGCAAACTGTGGCATTTGAAAAAGGCTTCATGCCGAAACCGGTCATGCCGTTTGCTTTTCTAATAAATGTCTTCATGAGCCCCGCTGAGTCCCTCGCTTCTCTTTGATTGAAGGAAGATTTGTGCCATATTCTGCGTGCAACCTGTAGCACGCATAGGAAGGACCCTTCCTACAAGTGGCTGTGTTGTTTACAGGAAACATCAGGGAACTGATAAAAACTTTCACCGAGCTATCGGATCTTCACAGCCCGCCTCCTTGCATGTGATCTTCAAGTACGCTGCCATCTGATGGTCCGAGACTTCTCGGGGGGGGGAGCGTGCACTGTCCCTGTACCCCCGGCATTGAGGACGCAGGCACAAGGAGACTGGGAAGTTGGGGACTTAAGGACATTTGTTGCCCAGGATTTTTGCAAGATCTCTCCCACTGCAGCTCACGGGATACCAGCAAGGTGCATGATGGGATCGGCAGTCCGTGGCAGAGGCTGTAGAGGCATCAGCACGTAATGAGCTGCAGCTGGGCCCTCCATCACTGGGTAGGAGGAGCCCTACAAACACTAGATGGGAAGAACGAGCGAACTGTGGCATTTGAAAAAGGCTCCATGCCGAAACCGGTCATGCCGTTTGCTTTTCTAATAAATGTCTTCATGAGCCCCGCTGAGTCCCTCGCTTCTCTTTGAATGAAGGAAGATTTGTGCCATATATATATATATATATATTACCTACTGGCGATAGCCAGTAGGTATATATAGTTAGGATTTTTTCTCTATGGGACTTTTGAAAATTCTATGCCTAATAACTTTGGCGTTTGTGGACGGAATTGGCTGAAATTTTCAGGAAAATGGCACATTTTGTTTCTGAGCAGCTCCTGGAAATTTGGGGGGGGTTCGTCAAGGGGGGGGCCGAGAAAAAAGGGGGGTCCCAAAACGCGTTTTTCCCATGTTAATTTCCATAGGGCGGTTGGACTCACTTTTAGCCCGAACGGCTGAATGGATTTCCACGAAACTTGGCAAAATTATAGGGACTGTTAGCCCGATGTGCCTTTGCTAGGTCTCAATATATGTGCTTCAGTGGATTTTGAGAAATTAACGTTTAAATCAAGATATATATCTGTAACAGCGCTCCGGGCAGCTATCCGGTTAGCGAACCTTTCGCGTAACGGAACTTTGCGATGAGAAGCTGATTGGCCCTCCGGTGTCTGTCAACATTCTAAACAGTCCGGAGCGGCCGCCATCTTGTCTCTCGGTAGGATCGAGAGACAAGAGGAGGCCAAAACAAAGGGGGAAATTACCATAAGGGGGCATAGTAGATCCTCGTTGACCCCCTAGGTTTTATGTGGAGGTTTTAAAAGGGCCCAGGAGGGTCAAAAAAATATTTTTTTTTTTTTGCGTGGTAAGCGCCAAGTTCGCGAACCGGAAAGCGTTCTGGGCAGCGTACTATAAGGATAAAAGAATGATAGACTTTGCTAGTACTGTATGTTAATTATTTGTTGTTTTTGTTGTTTTTTTTTGTTTTCTTTATTTTAAATTTTTATTTTTTATTTTGATTGTGTGTCATAATTCATTAAACTTTTAACATTCAATAAACATATAAAAATAAATAATGTGTGAAACAATTTTTGAATTAAGAAATTAAAATTTATTTTTCATTTTGTTTTTCAAAATTTAAAAGAAAATCTAAAAAATCGTGATCATTTTTTTCTTCATTTTTTAGTAGAAAATCTACTGCATCTATGCATTGGATAAGTTCATTATTTATTGTGTCGTCGTAGAAATCCATGTCATCTTGTGTCTCAATTTTTTCTTCTGTTTCAGTTTTCATGTTGTTTTGTTGTTCTTCCATTTTCAATTCTGAAAAATGAATTTTTAAAAAATATATCAGTACAGAAAGGGCATTGTTGGGTTTCAGTACAGATTGGCAGTTTGGTTATTTATATAGTGTTTTTTTCACAAAGAAAGGTGTTGCCTGCAATTAAGGTCTATTGCAGGGGGCCCCCTCCTTGGGCCTCCCATGGATGGTGTCAGGAGGTATAGGGGAGGGAGAAGGAGACGCTCCCTCAATTGCAAGGAGACCATTCACAGGCACTGAGGGGGCCCATTGTCCAGCATTTTTGCGCCCCCACAGTTTTAACTTTTAGACCACAATCAATTCTCACACCTATGAAGGTGTGAGATATGTGTGTGGATTTAAAGTTAAAACTGTGGGGGCGTCAAAATGCTGGACAATGGGGCCCCCTCAGTGCTTGTGAATGGTCTCCTTGCAAGATGCCACTTATGTAAATTGGAGGGGGCTTTGCGCACGTTCCTTTTTAGACTATGGTCTTGTGAATTCTTGGAATGGCTCTGCCATAACTAAAACAGAGTAGTCTATTTTTTTCTATAAGTATTACAGAGTGATAGAATATAATTCTCAGAAAATGTTTTTCTAATTAGGTTTCAGTACAGAACATACTTAAGTTTTATAAATAATATTTTACCTTTTAAATATAAGTTGAAGTTATCAGTTGATTTTTTGTTGTGCACTTCACGAAGTAGCAGTCAAAATGGCTGTGTTTCCTTCTCTTCCTTTATATATATTCAGGTATATAACCAATCAAATGTCAGGTAACAAAAGTAGAAAATGAAAGTAACATTTTCATTGGTTGTCAATTCCAACACTTCAGATGTGTTTTGTGAAGTAATTTACCTCACGGTACTTAGAGAGGTCTACAGGCTAAATGGCTAAATGAAATTTCAATCAAATTTGTGAAAATGAAAGGGATTTTTATGTAGTATGAGCTAATCTATATTTGGTGAGAGTGTCTCTAGTCGTTTTTCTGTAAATTACTTTCCCACCTTTTTTTAGGACCGCTTCCCGGAAAGCGGCTCGGTTAGCGAACCTTAAGCGTCACGGGAGTCCACCATTTTGTGTTTCGGTCGCATTAAGATACAAGATGGAGGGCAAATAATGTTTAGAATGGGTAGAAGGGGTCATGGTAGACTTATCTTGACCCCCTAAGTTTTCTGAGCGTGGCAGAGGAGGCTTATATGTGCGGAAAAAAAAAACTTTTTTTTAAAAAATTCCGCGAGGTTAGCTTTCGGTTAGCGAACCGGGTAGCGCTCCAGGGAGCGAATTTTGTGGAAAATTAGTGAAAAAAGTTAGAGGAAAATAATAATTGTGAGTGATCAGATGTAGGGTAGCTCTGAGAAGAGCTTTTGGGTTTATGGTACATTTAGGTACTTATAAGTAGGTACCAATGCACAGTCTTAAATTCAGAATGAAAATTCTGTTGCCCTCATCTGAGAAGTGAACTCCATCTCCTCTGTAGATATCTTGCATGTAGTAACGCAAGTTATTGTTGTACAGAGAGCCCATTCCATGGTCTCTCATGTAAGCTGAAACAGATTTGTTTACATGCTTCCTCGCTTTCTCAATTTGTGGACAAAATTGGTTGGGCCACCTCCATTTCTGTCTTTGGCATATATTGGAATATACCAAGGCAGTTTGAGGAAAAAGTGCCATTAATTGCTCAAAGGTGTCCTTTAAAAGCATTTCCAGACCTACCCCTGTCAAAGTGCCCAAATCATTACCTCCACAGTGCACTATTAACAGGTCAGGTTTTGGCAAATGCATAAAGGTTTTCACCAATGGTATCAATTGGTGACATTTTAATCCTCTTTGGCCCAACCACTTAATTTCCACATCTTGTAAATTGAGGTTAGGTAAATTTCTGCTCTCAGCATACCTTTGAGCCCAGTGGATGTAACTATGTCCAACAATCCAGACGTTAAACATGGTGGGTGAAGGTTGTTCTGCAGTCAGATGAAGTGTGGTAATGAAAGGGCAGTTGAAACAGTAGGAGTTTCTAAAGAAAAAAAACTGTGGATTTACAATGCTAATGATTCTTTAGCAGTGATTGGTGTATTTCCATTTCTGAAAACAGAAAGTTAGGGTGCATGGATGTGTTCTTTGAAAGATGTAATTTGAATGGTCAAGGAAGAAACATTTAATGAAAGATTGCACTGGATACGCAGGTGCACTGAGAGTTCAGAGTTTAATTGAAACATTGTTGTGTGAATTTGCAAACATGAGAGGTCTTCCAGGAGGTGGTTGCTATGGAAACAAGGCAGACAGGGCAGAGGGGGGAAGGGTTTTGATTTGAAAAAAGTGAGGGAAGAGGTATGATTGGCTAATATGAGAGATATGTGAAAAGAATATCTGTATTTCTGTGCTTTCAATAGCTGCAGCCTTTGGAGTGCATCCTTTTTCTTCTGCTGAAGACAATTTGGTGTATTTCTCAGACTGTTTTCAAAACTCAAAAAATATTTGCTAAGGTGAGAAAAGATTTATTTAATTTAGATAGAGAATAGTATGATTTAAGGAGAAAATGATGAAGAAAGCTGTGTTTTTAAAATGTGGTTTTGTCTCTAGTGATATACTAATAGAATTAGTTTCATAGAGAAATTGTAATTGCATATTTGGTGTAACATTCTGGCATGCAGTAACACAAGTTATTGTGGTACATGGAGCCCATTTTATGGTCTGTTATGTAAGCTGAAACAGAGATGTTGCTTTTAAAAACGATTTAAGAAATCAATTTCATTTCTGGATATGTACTGCTAGAGCTTCATAGGTTGTTTTGAGCCATATTTATAAGGTATTTGAGTGTCTAAGATGTTTTGTTTTCCTTTTAAAATGTAAAGTGTTCCTCATGGGGCAAGTGTCTTGTAAATACGCTCCCACTTGTGCTTGGCAAATTTAGATTTTGATTATGGGAGTTACCTAGCCATGTTAATAGTGTCCCAAAAATGGTGCTAGTGAATTGCAGAAAACACTTTCATGTGTCTCAAGGACATTTTTAGTCATTTCTTCATGAATGCAGGTATACAATTGATTTATATGCTGTGTTTAAAAACGAATTTTGAAATCAATTACATTTCAGGATATGTTCTGTTAGAGCTTCATAGGTTGTTTGGGGTCATATTTAGAAGGCATTTTAGTGTCTTTGATGTTATTTTTCCCTTTTTAAATGGAAAGCGTTCCTCATGGGGCCCTGAGCAGTTCTTAGCCATGTTATTTAATAGGAAGTGGATAACATGGCTAAGAGCATTTGCTGGAAAGTGCATGAATATTGCTGACTTTTCTGCGATGTTATTTTTCCCTTTCTAAATGGAAAGTGTTCCTCTTGGGGCAAGTGTCTTGTAAATACGCTCCCACTTGCGCTTGGCAAATTTAGATTTTGATTATGGGAGTTACGTAGCCATGTTAATAGTGTCCCAAAAATGGTGCTAGGGCATTCCAGAAAACACTTTCATGTGTCTCAAGGACATTTTTAGTCATTTCTCCATGAATGCAGGTATACAATTGATTTATATGCTGTCTTTAAAAACGAATTTTGAAATCAATTACATTTCAGGATATGTACTGTTAGAGCTTCTTAGGTTGTTTGGGGTCATATTTAGAAGGCATTTTAGTGTCTTTGATGTTATTTTTCCCTTTTTAAATGGAAAGCGTTCCTCATGGGGCCCTGAGCAGTTCTTAGCCATGTTATTTAATCGGAAGTGGATAACATGGCTAAGAGCATGTGCTGGAAATTGCATGAATATCGCTGACTTTTCTGCGATATTCATGCATTGCGGCCGTTTTTTTTCACATTTGCAAGCACTTCTTAGCCATGTTATGCAATGGGAGGTGGATAACATGGCTAAGAGCATTTGCTTCAAAGGTTGTTTGGGGTTATACACCATTTTTGGGAAATTAGTAACATGCCTATCTAACTCCCATAATCAAAATCTAAATTTGCCAACCGCAGGTGGGAGCATATTTACAATAAATTTGCACCAGGAAGAACGTAAAATAGCATACTAGATACTCAAATGCCTTATAAATATGACCCAAAACATCTTATGAAGCACTAGTAGTGCATATTTCCAGAAATGTATTGGTTTTCATTTAATGATTTACTTCATTGGTAGGCCTTCACATGTTTTTTTATTTTGATATTTTTCAGTGAAAATCTTATCTGCAACCATGTGTTGGCCTCACCTCAAATAAACAAAACAGGTGATGGACTGAATGTGGATCAATGACACACATTTACCCCAGTCTAAAGATCAGGGCCTAAACAAATCTTTAGATAGGCTACATCTTATCGTCATCCTGAATTAATGATTTAAAATATTAGGGAGTGATTTATGAGTGTTGTATGCCTTTTTTGTACCATTGAGTGTCATTTTTGTGATGCAGTGCTGGTGGAAAACATTTGCTATGTTAAATAATTAGTACGGCATTAAGTTTTAGATGACTGTTATTTATTTACTGTTTGGTAATAGTGGTTAATAACATTTTATATTATATTTTTCCACAGATTCAACTGCAGATTCTTTCATAGTTTGGAAAATGCCTTCCAAAAGTCGAATACGAAAGGCTAGAAAACGTCAAAGACAGCAGGATGATGTTTTATTGCAGCAGTCCTCTTCCCCAAATACTTGTCAAAACACCAAGAAAGGTCCGGGTAAGAGCACGAAATCATTCTTAAGAAATATTTGTAGTAAAAAAAGTTTTGCTCAAAAAAATGTTTCAGTCCACAAAAAGAAAAGCAATTTAAATGGAAAGGAGAGACCCATCACAAATGTTACTGGTAGAGGAAGAGATAACTCTGTGCATGATAGTAGAAGGAAACAACAGTTTAGGGACATTCGAAATCGAATGTTCCGTAATAGGATATTAGTTAATTTATTGAAAAGTATCAAAAAGAAAGGCCATCAGAAAGCGGCATTTTATAAGAAGAAGAAAAATGTAGAGAAAATTATTGATCATGCTTTTGAAATTAAGCGAAAGTTGTTTATTTTGGTAATCAATAGAATTAGGAAACTAAGCAAGGTAATTTCTGATTTCAAAACAAAAAGTAGATGGAAGAGAGTAGTAAATCGTACTAACTTTTGTGAAGTTTTTTCCGGAGAATGGATGCATAGTTCAAGTTCTGAGGCATTTTTTAATGAGGAGACTTATTTTCAGGATAATGATTTGGTGCATGCAGTTGACATCAGTGGTCGAGCTTATGAAGTGAAGGATGGTTGTCCAGTTGAAAAAGAACAACTTGTGACAACAGAGACAGAAGAGGCGCTAAGTGATGAGGTTTTAGGAAGACGTCCTAAGGGTCCTGTGTACATTTGGAAGTGTAGTTCTATTTGCAGTGTGCGACAGGTTTCCATCAATTTGCTTTGTGATTTTATACGGACATTTAATAAGAAAAGTTTGAAGCAGAAAATGAAGTTGTTGCAAGATTTAGATCCTTGCAGAGTGAGAGAAATGACAGGTTTGCGTGGTCATTCACTGGCTTGTCTTTCCAGGAGAGTATGCCAGAGTGTTTTTCATCATTTCAGGATGCTAGCAGTGCATCATAATAAAGTGAGAAAATTAGTGAGAATGTTGTATTATGCTAAGAGTCCAGCAATTATGCTTAAACAATTATGTGCTGCTCTTTTGCATGGTTCTGAAATAGATGTGAAGAATATTTGTGAAGAAATTGAGTTTTGTTACTTTGGTAGTAAAGATGAGAATGTTCAAATTGACCCTGAAGTAGAGGGTAATGTGGAAGATAATGTACAGGTTTCCAGTACAGATAATTTTCAGAAGGAAATTGCCACGTTTCAGATGAAATCAAGTGAGAGGCCTAATTTCACTTGTGTATGTTGTCGACGCACTTATTATAAGAATCAGACTAAGGTAGTGGATTTATATGCAAAAAGTGGAAGGGAAAATAATAGTGAATGGAAGGATTTTGCCACATACTTGATGGTAGAAAATTATTTTGATTTGGGATCGGATCAACGTGTGTGTACTTATTGTTGTAATAAATTAAACCAAAACCAGATGCCTGCTAGGGCAGTTCATAATAATCTGGAATTGGTTGAGATTCCTTCTGAATTGAAGGATTTAAATACTTATGAATCTATTTTGATTCAAAGTATCCATCCCTTTCAGGCTATTGTAAGAATGGAGCCAAAGACAGGGAAGTTGCCTCCAGCAGATTTACAGAGAGGATTAAAGGGAAGAGTTGTTTATTTGCCTCTAGATTTGAAGAAAAACATTAACACAATTGGAATAGAAAAAGTGGAAGAGGAACCTCTGGTTATCTTGGTTAATGGGGTTCCGACAAAGAATAAGAAAATATGGCAAGATTTAGTGGATGTTAGGAAAGTCAAAAAGGCAACAGTGTATTTGAAGAAAAATAATAAGTACTATAAGAATGTATATGTTGCAGAAGAGGAAGTAAGTGATGAAGAGGATAGCGATTTGTGTGCTGGCCAAATTGAGAAAGTAGAGGCCTCTAAAAGTGAAGAAATATATGAACATTATAGTGTTCATCCTTTGCATTCCAAGGAAGTCATGGGGAATGCTATTGAGTTGTTTCAAATGAAACAAGCCAAAGGGAGTCCCATTAGTGTTTGGGAGGAAAGTTTGGAAGCTCGGTGTTTCCCACAGCTATTTCCCACAGGTCAAGGAGGAAGATATGATGAGCGACCTCATCAAATTCCTGCGTCTGAATACCGGACTTTACGATTGTATGCAGCAGATCCTAGGTTTCGGCAATGCATTCCCTATTTGTTTCATCTCCTGTTTGAAAGCGATCTGTCTGGACTGTCATATGCAGTGAACCACATCTTAAAAAGTGGTATACAGATGCGAAACATCTCGGCAAGTGACTTTATGCATAAAGTCAATGTCCAAGACAGTATTTTGGATTCTCACTTAATTAATCTCATGGCGTGTCAGCGTGGTACTAATGAGTACTGGTACCGTCGTCATGGTGATTTAAAATGTATGCTGAGGAACTTAGGAACTCCAACATGGTTCCTCACTCTGAGCTGTGCCGAGTATGGCTGGGAAGACTTACTTGAATTTCTACGAGAGGCAAATGGAAATATTGAAAACATTGAATTCAAGACACCTGGAGAACTGTGTTCTTTGGATCCAGTGAATGTATGCAGGTACTTCAATCATAGATTTGAAGCTATGATGTCTTTCATCACAAATAAAAAGAATCCACCTCTTGGAGAGGTGTTGGATTTCTTCTGGAGAAAGGAGTACCAAGCAAGAGGTGCCCCTCATATACATATGTTGTTGTGGATCAAGGATGCACCTAAATTTGGAACAGATCCGGATGACTTAGTGATGAATTTCATCGAACAGTATTCTACGTGTGCTGTTCCAAACGCAACGGAGAAGAAAAGTCTAAGAGAACAAGTTCTACGTTTCCAAAGCCATCGTTGTGGAAAGTACTGTCGTCGTAAATTCAGAAACAAGGACAAGTTCTACACCAAATGTCGTTTCAACTTTCCACGACCGGTGATTTCTAAAGGAAGAGTGAACAGTTTGATGTCTTCGCTGCGACATAATGTGACGAGGAAATCACCCAAGAATACATACAATTTGAAAAGGAACGAAGAGTCCAAGTACATCAATGACTACAACCCAGTGATTTTGTCCATGTGGAATGCTAACATGGATATACAGTTTGTGGCTGACAACTGTATGGCTGTGGCTCGGTATGTGACATCTTACATCACCAAAAAAGAAAAGACCGAACTGAAGGATATGTGGGAGGACATTTCTCATGAAAAGAGCCTCAGCAAGAAGTTGTACAGTTTCAGTCTGAAGATGTTGTCGCATCGAGAAATCGGAGCTTACGAATGTTCTGACCGGTTGTCTTCAGCAAGTCTCTATGCCAAATCCAGGAGTCTCGTTTGGGCGAGTCTTGGTCTTGCTGCAACGCGAAATCGAGTTCTAAAACCTGTCCGGGAAATTGAGTATTTGGCAGAAAAGGAACCAAACAGTACCGACATTTTGAAGACCAACATGTTGGATACATATTATCCAAATCGAAGCAGTCACCTTGAGAATGTTTGTCTATATGAGGTTCTCCAAAATTATATATTCAAGAGGAACATCAAAGAAGATATTGAGAAAGGAGTGTATGCTGTAATTGGAAATGAGGGATGCCTGGTCAAGCAAAGAAAATGCCAATTAGTAAACCATCGAAAATTGAGTGGTGAATCTCCAGAAAAAAAGGAGTTTTTTTATTTAGCACTTTTGCAACTTTTCAAGCCTTGGCGTGCAGAAGAGGAACTGCTTGGAGATTTCCTCTGTTACGAAGACTCTTTCAATGCAGCCAAGGAGTCCATAGAATGTCCTGCTTTTTCTAAATATCAAGAAATGCTAACTTTGGAAATTGAGCAGGAAGCAACGATTGCAGCCGAGATTGCCAGAGACAGTTCTCAGGACAGTCAGAGTTCTGTTTCATTGAGTCAAGATCCACTTGGAGGACCTATTATCGAAAATGAAGCTGCCACTGCTATGAATGAAGTGGAAAGAGCCATGGCACATGCTCAGGAGGATTCAGTTAACTTAGAAGACTTGGAAAAACAACTCAACGTTGAGCAGAGGAAAATATATGATGAAGTTACCACGGAAATTGAGCACGGATTAAGTCATGAGAAGAAAGAGTGCTCATGTACGTCGTTGAAGCCTGTCCGACTGTACGTGAGTGGAGAAGCGGGAACTGGAAAAAGTTTCCTCATTAAAGCAATCTCTTGTTATTTGAAGGAAAGGACTGAGTCATTGCTGTCTTGTGTTGTCACCGCTCCTACTGGACTGGCAGCACATAACATTAAAGGTATTACTTTGCATCGTCTACTGATGCTGCCGGTGGAGCATGACAACAAATTACAATACAACAAGTTATCTGGAGATGCTTGCTGTGAAGTTTCAAGAGTCTTGAGGAAAATGAAACTACTTATCATTGACGAAGTAAGCATGGTTTCCAATGTCATGCTTGCCTTTGTGCATTTGAGAATGCAAGAAGTACTTAAAACTGAATATGATGTGTTATTTGGTGGGAAACACATCATTGTTTTCGGGGATCTTCTGCAGCTGACACCAGTAAAAGGTCAACCTGTGTTCAAAATACTCACGCATGAAGATACCAGGAAGTGCCTAGGGAGCATTGGCAACGTCAATATATGGTTAAACTTCAATTATGCAGAACTGCATCAAAATATGCGTCAAGCAAAGGATGAAGATTACAAGAATATTCTACAAGATATTAGAATTGGAAAAGTGACCGAGCATGGGAAAGAAGCTTTAAATGCACGATTACTGTCAAATTTATATCCCAAACAAGAGATTGTGCCTGAGAATATTTTTCAGAAAATTACTGAGAAGAAATCCGGGATATGTCTCATGCCAACTCTTGCAGAATGTGCCATCTTCAACAACAAAATGTTGAATTTAGAAAAGCAAGAGATTGTGAAACTTGAAGCTATCGACAAATTAGAGCATATGGGATCAACAATTATTTTGTCAGACAATTTGAAATCAAAATTGGATTCATTAGAGAAGACTATATCTAAAACAGCGGGTTTTGAAAAGACTTTGAATGTGTGTTTAAATTGCCGAATTATTTTGAGAAGGAATTTACATGTAGAAAGAGGTCTGGTGAATGGATCAATGGGTAATGTTGTTGATTTTGAGAAATACAGAAATAGAGATGGAATAGAATTTTTAAGAATTAAATTTGATGGCATTGAGGAAGTACAGCAAATTGGTCGTTGTTCTGCTAGGTTTTTGCTTGTTAAAGATTTATATGTTCGCCGTAAACAGTTTCCTGTTTGCTTGGCATATGCGGTGACAATCCATAAATCGCAAGGTTTAAGTGTAGACTGTGCATTGGTGAATATTGGCAGTTCTGTGTTCAAGGAGGGTATGGCATATGTGGCATTGTCACGAGTTAGAACTTTATCGGGATTGTACTTGATTGACTGTGATGTCACAAACATTTGTGCGGATCTAGATTGTGTTAAGGAATACAATAGGTTAAGAAGAGAGTATGCGCCACATTTGCCTCAATATCCTTTGTTTGAGAAACGTGTGGTAGGCCGCAAACGTAGAAATAGCAGTAATAGTAGGGAGGTTGTTGCAAAAAGACTAAAAGTCAATGAACCGAAAATTGTTAGCAGAAAGAAAGTGGATTCTGTTGAAGATGTTGTCGGTTTTCAATTTGAAAACAGTTCTGGTGTCAACTGCTATGCAAATGTAGTGGTTAATGTTCTCTTTTCACTAGAGAGTTTAAAAGAACAGATTCTGTTGAATTCTGAACAAATTTTATGCTGTTTGTTGAATTCTGTTTTCGAGAAATGTAGCACTGATCGAACAAAAGTAGAAAGTGTGTCTGAAGTTCGTTATCTGTTAGATGAATGTTCAGGTCAAACAGACTTCTCTGAAAATAATCAGCAAGATTGTCAGGAGTTTTTAATGTATATGCTTGATATATTGCAAGTTGAGGGTGTAGATGTAGATCACCTGTTTGGGCTTTCTTATCAATGGCAGCATGACTGCGAGAATTGTAGGCTATCAAGTACTACTAGTGTAGACTCAGAAAGATTTATATATTTAACTTTGCCAGACAGTAAATCAGTCTCCTTTAATAAGCTAGTAAATGCAGCAGATCACAACATGGAGTGTAGCCAATGTAAATGTGATATGATGTCAACATTATTTATACGTAGATATGGCCAGTATGTCATTTTAATGATCCAACGTTGTAGGCCTGATGGATCAAAATTGTCAACTTTAATAAAAAATGTTGTGGCTTCTCAGCTGTCAATATCAGGGAGGACTTTTGTTACTGTAGCAATTATCTATCACGATGGTCCATCAACAACATCAGGACATTATACAGCTTACTTAAAGTCTGGAAACGGCTGGTCATTCTGTAATGATTCCGTTGTAACGTTCAAAAAAAAATTGCCGTTTGACCTTAAAAATTCTTACCTGGTGTTTTTAAAACCAAAATTTTAAGTAGAGGGAATGTAAGTCTGCAATGCTGTCTAGATTAAAAATCCAACTATATAAATTTGCTGCAAGTAAGTCTGCTTCATAGTAAGCAGTATCAGTGTCATAGGAAAAGGAGAACATGAGTGACAAAGAAGAGTAAGTTATTAGTAGTCCAGGATTGTGAAAATAATCTCAAATATTTTATTTTTGAAAGTTGCGAAAATAGAAAATGTCGGGATTTGATTGGAAGAATTACAAGACTTGCGAATCGCGGCAACATGATTTGGCCTAGTGGAAACATGTGATATAATGAGAGAAGTCTTTATTTCTATGTAACATATTTTACGTATCGATGGAGGTTTTCTTTCAGAAAGTGGCGGGCTGAAAATATTTGTAGCACAACAGAGTGGATGCTGTTCATAGGAGATCGTTCGACGTCATTGAAAGTAAGTTAATTTTAAGGAGTTTTGAAATCAGATTTCGAAGGTTGTATGGGTTTTTTAAACACAGTCATTTTGATTGTGTTTTTTTTTCCCCGCTGTTACATGATGAATACCTTCAAGTCACTGATTTAAGTGAAATTTGATACATTCTGAGAACAGCAAAAAGAAACCATTTAACATGTATAATTAATGTTATGCTTTTTGTCCTTATGATATACATTTAGAAATGTGAGGTACATATGGGTAAGCTGAGTTCTGTAAATATCAATTTTAATGCTTTCAGTGCTGTACTTCTGGGTAGTGTTTTTTTTAAAAAAAGAAAAGAGGCCTCACCTCAAAGAAAGCTCTTGAAAGCACACATCTTATTTGCATCCTAAATCAAGCATTTACAATGTTAGACACAATTTTATGATGGCTTTACATCTTTTTTGCGCTGCTATTGCATCACTATTGTGAGACATTAGCAGTGCAAGAAAAACATCATGTTCCAAAATAGGCCTCAGTTCATCAACATCAAGATACAGTTTCTTTAGAATATATATCTTTAGGATTGTGTAGGGGACGTAGAGAAGCAGAGACTTCTGAAAATGTCAAAGTTGTTGAAAAACTGTTTGTTTTTGAACCTTTTCCCTTGTCTTTTCTAATTTTTAAATACATGTTTTAATATTTTTGGAAATGTTTGTTCTTTTTTTTACAGATTGAAAGTATGAAAAAATATTTAAAAAAAGGTAACAAGAATTATAAGGTAAATGTTTTCTACTCTTTTTACCCGCAATGCACTGCTGATGATGTCATTGACAGTATCTCTCATTTACTCTCTATAGCTGTCTTTCTTTTTACATTATTCTCTGTTTACTTCCCTTATACTAACTCTTCTTTTTTTTAAAAAAATATTTTTTTAGTTTGCTTAAAGTTCGCGAACCGGTCAGCGAACTTGAAGCGAACCAAAAGAAATAGAGCTTGCCAGAGTGATAAACATTCTAGCAATTTTGATTGAAAGGGGAGGTAGTTCTGAAAAGAACTGTTTTTTTTTGTTTTTGTTGTTTTATTTATTTTTTTTTTTTTTGAACATTTTTTGATTTTTTTGTATTTTTAGAACTGTTTTATGTTTTTTTTGTGTTTTTTATGGAGGGGAGACAACAAAAAACAGGCATTGAAAACGGCTCAACTGGAGCAAAAAAAAAAATTACTTCTTGGGTGCATTAGGGCATTTATGATTTTCGTACGCCATGTTCATCAGGTTGACGCTCATGTTGCCATATGACAGCATAGCACCACAGTATATACAACTTAACTTCATATGCTGGAAGTTGGGTTGAATGTTTGGCACAGTTTCTTGTGCCTCTCTTCCCGTCAATGACATTGTGGAGGTCGATCTGGCCACAGGAGTTGTCGTGGGATTGTCTTGAAGATCCCTTAACTCAGCCCGGCTGTAGTTTAAGGGATGCCACCTGCTCATGTGTCGGTGCATCGTATAGTTGCCCATACTGTATTTCTTATCTGTGCCTCTCGACAATCTGTAATCACAGATGAGGCAGGTGGCATATTTAGCATTCACCTTCTTTGATCCAGGAGGGATGGAGAAAAACTGCCAGATGAAGCTTGTTTTTCGTTTTGAAACCCGGGGCAACTCTTCGACAAATTGTTGTTCCTCTCTGTCCTCTTCTTCTTCTTCCTCCTCTTCCTCCTCTCTGTTAGGGATAAATTGAGTAGGTGGTCCTCTCTTCTTATGAGGAGGTGGAGGTGGTGGTGGGGTTCCACCAGCTGCAGCAAGTACAGAAGCCATTGTTCAATTCTAGCTAAATGGTCTTTCTCTCACCAAGATGAAAGTCAGAGTGAGGAAATAAGGAGGGGTTCACATGATTTGGGGAAAGCAAAAGTTCTGAACCAATGAAAAGTGTTATTTTTAGGTCACATGACCTAGTCATACATCATTTGGAAACCAAAAGTGAAATGAACCAATGAAAAGTTTGATAAACAAGTCACATGACCTGTTCCGCTTACGTTACGCGGCGTGCGCCGCGTACCACATCGCTTCCGGTTCGCGGTTCCGAGCACTTCTGGGAGCGCTAACGCGGCGCGTCATTAGACGCATTACGCGATAACGTGATACGTCGCGCTTCCGCGACGCGTCACAGTTCCGCTAACGTAACGTTGACCGGTTCGCGGACTAGATCGCGGCATCAAGATGAGCTAACGGAAAGCTTCCTGGTTCGTGAACTAGAAGCGAAGAAAAAAAAAATTAAAAAAAAAATTATCAATAAACATCTAAATATATTTTGGGATTTAAAGAAGAATACATTTTACAGCTACAGATGTTAGCTTTTAAAAAACCAATGAAATTCACAGAAAAAACCATAGGTTATAGACCATATATAGTTAGAAATTTGCATTTAAAAAACCATTGAAATTCAATGAAAAAACCATAGGTTATAGACCATATATAGTTAGGGATTTGCATTTACCAAACCTTATTTTACTCGCATAAAACCATTGAAATTCCATATATAGTTAGTTGCGCTAACTATATATCGCGCACCCGCAATCCACTGCTGATGATGTCACATATTACATCATTCATGACATGGTCAGTGACATCACTGATGACATCACTGATGACAACATCCAGTGACTGTATGTTTCTGTAAAGTGTAAATATGTCTTACATATTGAAGAATGAGTGGATGTATAAGTGTTTGGATGAAGGATTTAGTAGGTGCATGACTGACTGTATGAGTGAGTGATTAAATATGTCTCACTGAGTGCATGGGTTAGTGACTAAACTGTCTTAATTTGTGCATCATTATGTCTGTTGTTCTGTAAACTGCTGCATGTGTTGATAAGTAGCTATATGAGTAACTATATGGGTTATTGATTGGTTGTATGGGAGACTGAGTGTGTGTGTGGGTGGCTGGGAGGTGTATGACTCTGTGCATAGATGTGTGAGCAGTTGATTCACTAGATGTATGGTTTCAAAAGTGCATGTGGAAACAGCTGTATGGGCGGTTGACTGTGTGCATGAGTGTATTGGTGAGTGAATGGATATCTCAGTGCTACATGTCAAAGTAAGTACATATGTAAAACACAGTACATGTGAGAGTTAACATATATAAATAACTGAGCATAAGAGCCAGTGAATGTGTGAGTGGCTGTATGGATCATTGTGAACTTGTATCAGGGATTGTATAAGAGAGTAAATATGTGTTAGTATATGTTTGAATAAGTAAAGTTTGTATAACTGTATAGTTGAGGAAATGGAGGTGTGATTGATTCTTTGCATGACTGACTAGGTGTGTGAGTAACTCCATGGATGAGTGACAGTCTGTGAGTGTCTGTTTACACTGATTGTATCTAAGGTTATATTAGAGTCTGAAGAGGTTCATCGTATTATCACACGAATGATATCATCAGTGATGTGATCAGTAATGTCAACTGAGATGTCATCAGTGATGTCATCAGTGATGTCATTTGAGATGTCATCAGTGATGTCATTTGAGATGTCATCAGTGATGTCATCAGTGATGTCACTGACCATGTCATGAATGATGTAATATGTGACATCATCAGCAGTGGATTGCGGGTGCGCGATATATAGTTAGCGCAACTAACTATATATGGAATTTCAATCCCTGAAGCTAAACGGTGAAAAAACCGAGGTGTTAATATTTGGGAAGAACCAGAATCTGTGGTCGAATGAGTGGTGGCCTTCTTCTCTTGGCATCTGCCCCACTCCCTCCCTCTCTGCCAAAAATCTGGGAGTTATACTTGATACCTCACTCTCTATGTCCCTGCAAGTCAACAGGACCGTTGCTACCTGCTGTGGTGTGATTCGGGTACTCAACAAAATCCGTGGGTATCTTTCCCCCCAGGCGCGTAAACAGGTTGCAGTCGCCCTGGTGGGTTCAAGACTGGACTACTGCAACTCCCTCTATATGGAAGTCAACAAAGGGTTGATCCACCGTTTGCAGACTCTTCAGAATTCTGCAGCACGCTTTGTTCTGAATCTCCCCAAAGCTTCCTCTGCCACCTTAGCCAGGAAGGAGCTTCATTGGCTTCCGGTAAAGCACAGAATTGCCTTCAAAATTCTCTGTTTCACCTATAGAGCATTGATGGATGGTCCTGCTAGTGCCATTGGCTCACTCCTCTCGCGCTATGTCCCCACAAGAAACTTACGCTCTGCGGGACTCTGCCAACTAGCTGTTCCCCGCATCAAATCGGTCAGATGGGGAGCCAGAGCCTTTTCCGTCGTCGCTCCTCAATTGTGGAACTCCCTCCCCATGGAGATTAAAACTCTCCCTGCCATCGACTCTTTTAAGAAAGCCCTAAAAACTTTTCTCTTTAAGAAGGCTTACTCATGATTAATTATCACTAGGTAAGGTCTTAAGTTGCTGTATTTAATCTAGGCGCCTTGACGCCCACTGGGCTAAGTTTGCGCGATACAAGATCCCCCTCATTCATTCATTCAATGGTTTTATGCGAGTAAAATAAGGTTTTGTAAATGCAAATCCCTAACTATATATGGTCTATAACCTATGGTTTTTTCATTGAATATATATATATATATATATATATATATATATATATATATATATATATATATATTCCAACACCATCCCTCCAAAGAAGAACGCGGAGAGCCAAGGGGATTGACAGGTCAGCAAACACGTTTATTTTCCTCCCCAACAATGGCGGCGAATGCATTTCGGCTGGTTTCAGCCTTCCTCAGCGCCCGGCATTGCAGCAAATGACGATCCCAAATGTTCCCTCCTGCCCCTGTAAATGTCCAGCGCCTGACGCCCCTCCCCCTAATGCAGTCGGCACATCGCGCTGGAGTCCGTCCTAGTTTCTGGACTTCAACTCCCAGAGTGCATGGTTCCTGCTACACTGGGTCGATGGCGTGGGGGAGTGGGGCTAACTGTGGGTCTTGCTGGTGGCAGGTAGGTGGAGAGCGGCACAAGCCTTGACGGGAAAAAAGTTCGACGGTCGCTGTCCTGTGTCCCCTCATGAGCCCTGCACCAGTGTACCAAGGGTAGAACGCCGGGTCCGGGCAGTCAATGCGGTCTGTGATTCCCTTCGAGGTGGAATACCTCGTGTAACCCCAGCACTCGTCCAGGTCCTCTGGCAGCTCTCGGAGGCTATCGATCCCTCGATGCAGTTTGTAGCTGCAAGCAGCTAATGGCCAGTGTGTGCTCCGACAGCTTTTGACGCAGGGGGCCTTCCGTTCTGTGTAAACTGGCAACACAGCAAAATATTCCAACACCATCCCTCCAAAGAAGAACGCGGAGAGCCAAGGGGATTGACAGGTCAGCAAACACGTTTATTTTCCTCCCCAACAATGGCGGCGAATGCATTTCGGCTGGTTTCAGCCTTCCTCAGCGCCCGGCATTGCAGCAAATGACGATCCCAAATGTTCCCTCCTGCCCCTGTAAATGTCCAGCGCCTGACGCCCCTCCCCCTAATGCAGTCGGCACATCGCGCTGGAGTCCGTCCTAGTTTCTGGACTTCAACTCCCAGAGTGCATGGTTCCTGCTACACTGGGTCGATGGCGTGGGGGAGTGGGGCTAACTGTGGGTCTTGCTGGTGGCAGGTAGGTGGAGAGCGGCACAAGCCTTGACGGGAAAAAAGTTCGACGGTCGCTGTCCTGTGTCCCCTCATGAGCCCTGCACCAGTGTACCAAGGGTAGAACGCCGGGTCCGGGCAGTCAATGCGGTCTGTGATTCCCTTCGAGGTGGAATACCTCGTGTAACCCCAGCACTCGTCCAGGTCCTCTGGCAGCTCTCGGAGGCTATCGATCCCTCGATGCAGTTTGTAGCTGCAAGCAGCTAATGGCCAGTGTGTGCTCCGACAGCTTTTGACGCAGGGGGCCTTCCGTTCTGTGTAAACTGGCAACACAGCAAAATATTCCAACACCATCCCTCCAAAGAAGAACGCGGAGAGCCAAGGGGATTGACAGGTCAGCAAACACGTTTATTTTCCTCCCCAACAATGGCGGCGAATGCATTTCGGCTGGTTTCAGCCTTCCTCAGCGCCCGGCATTGCAGCAAATGACGATCCCAAATGTTCCCTCCTGCCCCTGTAAATGTCCAGCGCCTGACGCCCCTCCCCCTAATGCAGTCGGCACATCGCGCTGGAGTCCGTCCTAGTTTCTGGACTTCAACTCCCAGAGTGCATGGTTCCTGCTACACTGGGTCGATGGCGTGGGGGAGTGGGGCTAACTGTGGGTCTTGCTGGTGGCAGGTAGGTGGAGAGCGGCACAAGCCTTGACGGGAAAAAAGTTCGACGGTCGCTGTCCTGTGTCCCCTCATGAGCCCTGCACCAGTGTACCAAGGGTAGAACGCCGGGTCCGGGCAGTCAATGCGGTCTGTGATTCCCTTCGAGGTGGAATACCTCGTGTAACCCCAGCACTCGTCCAGGTCCTCTGGCAGCTCTCGGAGGCTATCGATCCCTCGATGCAGTTTGTAGCTGCAAGCAGCTAATGGCCAGTGTGTGCTCCGACAGCTTTTGACGCAGGGGGCCTTCCGTTCTGTGTAAACTGGCAACACAGCAAAATATTCCAACACCATCCCTCCAAAGAAGAACGCGGAGAGCCAAGGGGATTGACAGGTCAGCAAACACGTTTATTTTCCTCCCCAACAATGGCGGCGAATGCATTTCGGCTGGTTTCAGCCTTCCTCAGCGCCCGGCATTGCAGCAAATGACGATCCCAAATGTTCCCTCCTGCCCCTGTAAATGTCCAGCGCCTGACGCCCCTCCCCCTAATGCAGTCGGCACATCGCGCTGGAGTCCGTCCTAGTTTCTGGACTTCAACTCCCAGAGTGCATGGTTCCTGCTACACTGGGTCGATGGCGTGGGGGAGTGGGGCTAACTGTGGGTCTTGCTGGTGGCAGGTAGGTGGAGAGCGGCACAAGCCTTGACGGGAAAAAAGTTCGACGGTCGCTGTCCTGTGTCCCCTCATGAGCCCTGCACCAGTGTACCAAGGGTAGAACGCCGGGTCCGGGCAGTCAATGCGGTCTGTGATTCCCTTCGAGGTGGAATACCTCGTGTAACCCCAGCACTCGTCCAGGTCCTCTGGCAGCTCTCGGAGGCTATCGATCCCTCGATGCAGTTTGTAGCTGCAAGCAGCTAATGGCCAGTGTGTGCTCCGACAGCTTTTGACGCAGGGGGCCTTCCGTTCTGTGTAAACTGGCAACACAGCAAAATATTCCAACACCATCCCTCCAAAGAAGAACGCGGAGAGCCAAGGGGATTGACAGGTCAGCAAACACGTTTATTTTCCTCCCCAACAATGGCGGCGAATGCATTTCGGCTGGTTTCAGCCTTCCTCAGCGCCCGGCATTGCAGCAAATGACGATCCCAAATGTTCCCTCCTGCCCCTGTAAATGTCCAGCGCCTGACGCCCCTCCCCCTAATGCAGTCGGCACATCGCGCTGGAGTCCGTCCTAGTTTCTGGACTTCAACTCCCAGAGTGCATGGTTCCTGCTACACTGGGTCGATGGCGTGGGGGAGTGGGGCTAACTGTGGGTCTTGCTGGTGGCAGGTAGGTGGAGAGCGGCACAAGCCTTGACGGGAAAAAAGTTCGACGGTCGCTGTCCTGTGTCCCCTCATGAGCCCTGCACCAGTGTACCAAGGGTAGAACGCCGGGTCCGGGCAGTCAATGCGGTCTGTGATTCCCTTCGAGGTGGAATACCTCGTGTAACCCCAGCACTCGTCCAGGTCCTCTGGCAGCTCTCGGAGGCTATCGATCCCTCGATGCAGTTTGTAGCTGCAAGCAGCTAATGGCCAGTGTGTGCTCCGACAGCTTTTGACGCAGGGGGCCTTCCGTTCTGTGTAAACTGGCAACACAGCAAAATATTCCAACACCATCCCTCCAAAGAAGAACGCGGAGAGCCAAGGGGATTGACAGGTCAGCAAACACGTTTATTTTCCTCCCCAACAATGGCGGCGAATGCATTTCGGCTGGTTTCAGCCTTCCTCAGCGCCCGGCATTGCAGCAAATGACGATCCCAAATGTTCCCTCCTGCCCCTGTAAATGTCCAGCGCCTGACGCCCCTCCCCCTAATGCAGTCGGCACATCGCGCTGGAGTCCGTCCTAGTTTCTGGACTTCAACTCCCAGAGTGCATGGTTCCTGCTACACTGGGTCGATGGCGTGGGGGAGTGGGGCTAACTGTGGGTCTTGCTGGTGGCAGGTAGGTGGAGAGCGGCACAAGCCTTGACGGGAAAAAAGTTCGACGGTCGCTGTCCTGTGTCCCCTCATGAGCCCTGCACCAGTGTACCAAGGGTAGAACGCCGGGTCCGGGCAGTCAATGCGGTCTGTGATTCCCTTCGAGGTGGAATACCTCGTGTAACCCCAGCACTCGTCCAGGTCCTCTGGCAGCTCTCGGAGGCTATCGATCCCTCGATGCAGTTTGTAGCTGCAAGCAGCTAATGGCCAGTGTGTGCTCCAACAGCTTTTGACGCAGGGGGCCTTCCGTTCTGTGTAAACTGGCAACACAGCAAAATATTCCAACACCATCCCTCCAAAGAAGAACGCGGAGAGCCAAGGGGATTGACAGGTCAGCAAACACGTTTATTTTCCTCCCCAGCTGTATAATTTGTTCCAAAGCAGAAATTTAATAGTGGCAAGTGCACGGACCCCAAGGGAGGGGGATAATCTGAACTACAACTACCAGTATGCCTCACTGGAGAGTAGCATACAAATTGGGTAAATGACGGTTGCTGTTCTCTTCGTCACTTGTTACCTGCCCCATGAAGAAGAGGCATGTTTGCTTTGAAACGCGTTGGGAACTGAAAAATACCAGCTTTGATGTGTATCTGCCGAAATAAAAGGGTTTGTTAACCTTCTTGTGCGGAGTGGCGTCCTTACGATCGAGGAACTTTGGTTTGTCATGTCACGCGGCAGCCTCAGCCGCGGAGGATGCACCGCCCGGTGTAACGGAAACGGGTCTGCATGGTTGCTTACTTGCAGCTCGTGAACAGCGCACGAGGAATTTCTTGAATTATGGCAGTGACATTGAAAGACCTGGGGCCCACTGGAGGGCTGTATAATTTGTTCCAAAGCAGAAATTTAATAGTGGCAAGTGCACGGACCCCAAGGGAGGGGGATAATTTGAACTACAACTACCAGTATGCCTCACTGGAGAGTAGCATACAAATTGGGTAAATGACGGTTGCTGTTCTCTTCGTCACTTGTTACCTGCCCCATGAAGAAGAGGCATGTTTGCCTTGAAACGCGTTGGGAACTGAAAAATACCAGCTTTGATGTGTATCTGCCGAATTAAAAGGGTTTGTTAACCTTCTTGTGCGGAGTGGCGTCCTTACGATCGAGGAACTTTGGTTTGTCATGTCACGCGGCAGCCTCAGCCGCGGAGGATGCACCGCCCGGTGTAACGGAAACGGGTCTGCATGGTTGCTTACTTGCAGCTCGTGAACAGCGCACGAGGAATTTCTTGAATTATGGCAGTGACATTGAAAGACCTGGGGCCCACTGGAGGGCTGTTTAATTTGTTCCAAAGCAGAAATTTAATAGTGGCAAGTGCACGGACCCCAAGGGAGGGGGATAATTTGAACTACAACTACCAGTATGCCTCACTGGAGAGTAGCATACAAATTGGGTAAATGACGGTTGCTGTTCTCTTCGTCACTTGTTACCTGCCCCATGAAGAAGAGGCATGTTTGCCTTGAAACGCGTTGGGAACTGAAAAATACCAGCTTTGATGTGTATCTGCCGAATTAAAAGGGTTTGTTAACCTTCTTGTGCGGAGTGGCGTCCTTACGATCGAGGAACTTTGGTTTGTCATGTCACGCGGCAGCCTCAGCCGCGGAGGATGCACCGCCCGGTGTAACGGAAACGGGTCTGCATGGTTGCTTACTTGCAGCTCGTGAACAGCGCACGAGGAATTTCTTGAATTATGGCAGTGACATTGAAAGACCTGGGGCCCACTGGAGGGCTGTTTAATTTGTTCCAAAGCAGAAATTTAATAGTGGCAAGTGCACGGACCCCAAGGGAGGGGGATAATCTGAACTACAACTACCAGTATGCCTCACTGGAGAGTAGCATACAAATTGGGTAAATGACGGTTGCTGTTCTCTTCGTCACTTGTTACCTGCCCCATGAAGAAGAGGCATGTTTGCCTTGAAACGCGTTGGGAACTGAAAAATACCAGCTTTGATGTTTATCTGCCGAAATAAAAGGGTTTGTTAACCTTCTTGTGCGGAGTGGCGTCCTTACGATCGAGGAACTTTGGTTTGTCATGTCACGCGGCAGCCTCAGCCGCGGAGGATGCACCGCCCGGTGTAACGGAAACGGGTCTGCATGGTTGCTTACTTGCAGCTCGTGAACAGCGCACGAGGAATTTCTTGAATTATGGCAGTGACATTGAAAGACCTGGGGCCCATTGGAGGGCTGAATAATTTGTTCCAAAGCAGAAATTTAATAGTGGCAAGTGCACGGACCCCAAGGGAGGGGGATAATCTGAACTACAACTACCAGTATGCCTCACTGGAGAGTAGCATACAAATTGGGTAAATGACGGTTGCTGTTCTCTTCGTCACTTGTTACCTGCCCCATGAAGAAGAGGCATGTTTGCCTTGAAACGCGTTGGGAACTGAAAAATACCAGCTTTGATGTGTATCTGCCAAAATAAAAGGGTTTGTTACCCTTCTTGTGCGGAGTGGCGTCCTTACGATCGAGGAACTTTGGTTTGTCATGTCACGCGGCAGCCTCAGCCGCGGAGGATGCACCGCCCGGTGTAACGGAAACGGGTCTGCATGGTTGCTTACTTGCAGCTCGTGAACAGCGCACGAGGAATTTCTTGAATTATGGCAGTGACATTGAAAGACCTGGGGCCCACTGGAGGGCTGTATAATTTGTTCCAAAGCAGAAATTTAATAGTGGCAAGTGCACGGACCCCAAGGGAGGGGGATAATCTGAACTACAACTACCAGTATGCCTCACTGGAGAGTAGCATACAAATTGGGTAAATGACGGTTGCTGTTCTCTTCGTCACTTGTTACCTGCCCCATGAAGAAGAGGCATGTTTGCCTTGAAACGCGTTGGGAACTGAAAAATACCAGCTTTGATGTGTATCTGCCGAAATAAAAGGGTTTGTTAACCTTCTTGTGCGGAGTGGCGTCCTTACGATCGAGGAACTTTGGTTTGATATATATATATATATATATATATATATTCCCAAAAAAAACATAGGTTTCAGGTCCTAACTATATATGACCTGAAACCTATGGTTTTTTTCAGTGAATTTGCAAGGTTTTTTAAATGCTAATACCTAACTATATATGACCTGAAACCTATGGCTTTTTTTTGTGAATTTGCAAGGTTTTTTAACTGCTAATACCTAACTATGTAAGGCTTGAAACCTATGGTTTTTTCAGTGAATATATCTATTTAATATAATATATATATATAATTTTTATTTTCAAGTTTTTTTATATGATTACAGGGTCTGCGCTCCGTGAATGCTCTGAGCTCTTACCCCAACACATTTTTTTTACGTTTCTAAAACATAATATCTACATTTTTAACGTAGATTTTAAAGGTTTACAATATCTGCTTTAATGTAGAAAATGTTTTTTTCAACTTTTAACAACAGTATATTACTTTTTAAAGTAGTAACCCATCTTGCGAGGGTAGGTCACACGTGCACGCAAGGTAAGAGCTCCGTCCGCGCACCGTGAAAGCTTCGAGCTCTTACCCCCGAAAGTTTTATAAACTTTAAATCGCTATGTGTACGTATTCCTTGCACAATATAAAGGTATACATTATCTGGGATGAGAAAGAACATGTTAATTTAAACTTTAAAGACCATATATACCTTTATTTAAACAATTATAAATCTCCCGAGGGTGCGTCCTACGTAAAGACATCGTAAGATTACGTTAGCGATCCGTAAATAGAGCGTAAACGCAACGTAAGCTTACGTAAGCACTCCGTAAATGCTCCGTAAGCGCTCCGTAAGCTTACGTCCAACCATGTGACCTTAAACCAAAAGATTTAATTGGTTTATAATACTTCCAACTCCAATTGTTGAAAAACTCCTCCCATGTTCATCGTTCTTCTTTGGCTTTCAGAGAAGTAACACCTTTTTTCTACAGCTCCTAGCTACAGAAAAATACTTCCAAATGGCTGAACATCCAGAGTCTGACCATTCTTCTAATGATGACTTTTTTGAAGAGGACCCTCACCCAAGTAAGAATAAGGAGTCCATAGTCTGGAAATTTCTTCAGCTTTCCAGAACATCAAAAGAAGGTAAATGCACCACTGGTCACCTGCAAGATCTTTGACACAGTGTTATCAAGAGGAAATCAAAATAAGAAATATTCATTTGGAACCCACAGCATGGAACGCCATGTAAAAAATATACACCCCAACAATTGGAGTAGAGCTGTGGTGCAAAGATCTCAGGAGGAGGACTTTTCTCCTAGTACATCTACAGCAAGAACCGGAGTACCACCAATGCCATCTTCAATGGTGGGGAACATTCAGCCAGAACTGAAAAATTTAATGATGCAATGCCTACATTGCAGTAAATTAGTAGCCTTTGGACAACAGTCCATTGAAGTAATTTTGCAGAAGAACAGGAACCACAGATGCAGCAAATAATTTTTTTCTTTCAATTTCTTAGTTTGTTCCTGTTGAACAATTATTTTGTGTAAAAAGTTCATTTTTCTACGTTTTTCAAGCAAAACAAAACAAAAAAAACAGTTCTTTTTAGAACTACCTCTACCGGTTAAAGAAAGAACTACATTTCTATGTTTGTATGTAAAAGTTTGTCATAGTGAATGTCAAAGTGCAAAACTATAAGGATGTGGTACAACATAAACCTATAAGGTGTTTACCTATAGTATACTGTGCTACTTCCAAAGCACTGAAATGTAACATACGTATATAAATATGTTACAAATCAATGGTCCAGATGTACGTAATCTCGATTTACCTACTCATAAATACCGAGGCCCGATATAGGTAATCCCAGATTACCACTTCTTAAATACCGAATCATACCAATTCGGTATTTAAGAACTGGCAATGGTGATGTAGGTATTTTTACCAAATTAGTTACCGATTTGGTAAAATTCGGTAATTACCTATTCGATAATTACCGAATCAGTATTTGCCATTGATTCCTTTGGACTTTGAAGCCCATAGGAATCAATGGCAAATATCGATTCGGTAATTACCGAATCAGTAAATACCGAATCCTGCCAGGGGGAACAGGATGTCACTTTGACACCCTGTAGCACCCCTGTTTTTGGATTGTGTGCAATGCGACACACATACAGATGTGCACGTACACAGGAATTCCTTATTTACCACCCAATTGTATTGGGTGGTAAATAACAAATTCTAAGACGCCTCTAGCACTGTCAACAGTGCTACCTACATTAGAATTGACAGATTTGGTATTCTTACCGAGTCTGTATTTACCGATTCGGTAATTTTACCAATTCGGTAAATACAGAATCGGTAAAAATACCAAATCTGTAAATAAATGCCTTCTACATAGGAAAAGGCTTTTACCGGTCAGCAACGGCCAAATTCAGCCGATACCGACCGGTAAATGCCTAACTACATCGCGTCCCAAATCATACCACTTCAATATTTAAGAGTAAGCAAATGGGATGTAGGTAATTTGTCTTTGAAATTACTGAATCTGTTTAATTCAGTCATTTTACCAAATCGGTATTACCAATTCGGTAATTGCCATTGATTCCTATGGGCCTTGAGGCCATAGGAATCAATGGCAATTATTGAATCAGTAAATACCGATTCGGTAAAATCACCGAATTGTCAAAGGGGACAGGTTGTCACTTTGACAGCCTGTTGCACCCCTGATTCTGACTTGTGTGCCATGTCACACACATACATGGTCTTACGACATGTACGTGTGCCACATGGCACAAATGTACATGCACAGATGTGCATGTACACATCAATTCATTATTTACCCCCGAAAGTTTTATTGTTATATCTACATATTCATTGTAAAATATAAAAGTACACATTATCTGGGATAATAAAGAAAATGTTTATTTTAATTTTTAACAACATATTTAACTTTATTTAAGCAACTTTTAAACAATATATATAACTTTATTCAAGCACCTTTAAAAAAACATATATAACTTACTTTAAGCAATTACAAATCTTGTAAGGGGGCGTACCAAACAGTTCTTTTTACAACTACCTCTACTGGTTAAAAAAAGAACTACATTTTTATGTTTGTATGTAAACGTTTGTCATACTGAATGTCAAAGTGCAAAATTATAAGGATGTGGTACAGTATAAACCTATATGGTGTTTACCTATAGTATATTGTACTACTTCCAAAGCACTGAAATGTAACATATGTATATAAATATGTTTAAACTCAATAGGACAAATGTACGTAATCTCGATTTACCTACATATAAATACCAAATCTTACCACTTCAATATTTAGGAGTAGGTAATTTGGATGTAGGTAATTTCTCTTTTGAAATTACAAAATCTGTATAATTCAGCCATTTTACCGAATCAGTATTTACCGATTTGGTAATTGCCATTGATTCCTATAAGTCTTGAGGCCAATAGGAATCAATGGCAATTACCGAATCAGTAAATACCGATTCGGTAAAATTACCGAATTGTGAAAGGGGACAGGTTGTCACGTTGACAGCCTGTTGCACCCCTGATTCTGACTTGTGTGCCATGTCACACACATACATGGTCTTACGACATATATGTGTGCCACATGGCACAAATGTACATGCACAGATGTGCCTGTACACAGCAATTCATTATTTACCCCCGAAAGTTTTATCGTTATATCTACATATTCATTGTACAATATAAAAGTACACATTATCTGGGATAATAAAGAACATGTTTATTTTAATTTTTAAACAACATATATAACTTTATTTAAGCAACTTTTAAACAATATATATAACTTTATTTAAGCACCTTTAAAAAAACATATATAACTTTATTCAAGCAATTACAAATCTTGTAAGGGTGCGTACCAAACAGTTCTTTTTACAACTACCTCTACTGGTTAAAAAAAGAACAACATTTTTATGTTTGTATGTAAAAGTTTGTCATACTGAATGTCAAAGTGCAAAACTATAAGGATGTGTTACAGCATAAACCTATAAGGTGTTTACCTATAGTATATTGTACTACTTCCAAAGCACTGAAATGTAACATATGTATATAAATATGTTACAACTCAATAGGCCAAATGTACATAATCTCGATTTCCCTACTCATAAATATCAAATGATGCCACTTCAATATTTAAGAGTAGGTAATTTGGATGTAGGTAATTTCTCCTTTGAAATTACAAATTCTGTATAATTCAGTCATTTTTACCGAATCGGTATTTACCGATTTGGTAATTGCCATTGATTCCTATAAGTCTAGGGGCCAATAGGAATCAATGGCAATTACTGAATCAGTAAATACTGAATCAATAAAATTAATGAATTGACAAGGGAGACAGGTTGTCACTTTGACAGCCTGTTGCACCCCTGATTCTGACTTGTGTGCCATGTCACACACATACATGGTCTTACGACATGTATGTGTGCCACATGGCACGAATGTACAGGCACAGATATGCATGTACACAGGAATTCATTATTTACCTCCGAAGGTTTTATGAACTTTAAATCGTTATATATACATATTCATTGCACAATATGAAGGAACATATTACCTGGGATAATAAAGAACATGTTTATTTTAAACTTTAAAACAACATATATAACTTTATTTAAACAATTATAAATCTCACAAGGGTGCTAAATCAGTATATCTACATGATCATTATACAATATAAAGGAACATATTAACTGAGATTTATGTACAAAATAACAAGAGGGAACTATTAACTGAGATAATAAAGAACATGTTTATTTTAAACTTTTAAACAACATATATAACTTTATGTAAACAATTATAAATGTCACGAGGGTGCGCACCACGTAAGCAGAACATAAGATGAAAAGCGCTCCGTAAATAAAACGTTAACGCAACACAAGCTTACGTGAGCACTCTGTAAACGCTCTGTAAACACTCTGTAAGCTTACATCCAACCATGTGACCTTATAACAAAAGATTTTATTGGTTTATAATACTTCCTAGTCTAATTCTTGAAAGACCCCTCCCATGTTCATAATTCTTCTTTGGCTTTCAGAGAAGCAACGTCTTTTTTCTAGTCTGGAAGTTTTTCTGCTTTCCAGAACATCAGAAGAAAGTAAATGCACCACTGGTCACCTGCAAGATCTGTGACACAGTGTTATCTAGAGGAAATCCAAATAAGTAATATTCAGTCGGAACCCACAACATGGATCGCCCTGTAAAAAATATACACCCCAACAATTGGAGTAGAGTTGTGTGCAAAGATGTCAGGAGCAGGACTCTTCTCCTAGTACATCTACAGCAAGAACCAGAGTACCACCAATGCCATCTTCAATGGTGGTGAACATTCAGCCAGAACTGAAAAATGTAATAATGCAATGCATAAATTGGTAGTCTTCGGCAACAGTCCATTGTAATTTTGCAGAAGAACAGGAACCACAGATGCAACAATTGTTTTGTGTAAAAAGTTCATTCTTCTACTTCATCTTCAGAAGAATTGGTTCCTGAAACCCCTAGAACACATGGAGAGTCCATAGTACGGAAATTAAAAAAAAAACAGAAAGAGAGAAAAAGGTAAATGTTCCTTTTGTCACATATAAAATCTGTCACACAGTACTTTCAAGAGGGAATCCACAGAAACAGTACAGCTTTGGAACTTATAGCATGGAATGCCATGTCCTGAATATACACCCAAACAATTGGAGTAAAGCTGTAATAAAAAGATCATCAGAGGAGCAGGGCTCTACTCCCAGCACTTCTTCTGAAGCAACAGCACCACCAATGCAAGCATCAATGGTTGCAAATATCCCACCTGAACTTAAGAATTTGATGATTTAATGCATTCGTTGCCAGAAACTAATAACCTTTGCACAAGAGTCCATTCAAGTTATCCTGCAAAAAAACAGGAAGCACAGGTGCATTACCAGGAGCATTTTTTCTTTTCTCTGAAGATTGTCTTCTGGATGAATCTTCTAATTGAGTCCTCTTGATTGATAAAATTGCTTATAAAGTCTTTGTTTGCGGTTCTTGGTAATCTATTATGACTCTGTAGATGTTTACAATCTGTTGAAAAGAAAAATATGACATATTATAGACCACTACCAACATAGCACATAGCATAGCACATAGGAAGTACATTAACTAAACAATATAAACACTAGTTCACATCTCTCTTTGTGTGTCTCATATCACTCTCAGCCTGCACCATCCCCGTCTTTCCATGCCTCATCTCACTCTCTCCTTCCACCATCTCTCTGTTTGTATGTGTGTGTCATCTCAATCTCTGCCTACACTATCTGTCTGTTTGTGTGTGCGTCTCATCTCACTTTCTGTGTCTAAAACGATTTACCATACTAAATGTTTTTGTTGAAATGTCTGGCTTTAAGTTTTTTGACAAGGAACACACTGAGTGTGTATGTGAATTAAGGAATTATATTTTCATCTTTTTCCATAATGTTAGCTGTGTGTGCTAACAATTTGCATCTTTTAGCTCACAGGGTAGACTTCTTTTTAAAGTGTTTATCATGCTTAAATTCAATGCTGGTACAGAGCTAGTGCTAATAGTTTAATTTGGCTTGTAAATATGCTCCTTTTTTAGAAGTGCCTTGTGCAATCTTTAACATGGGTGGAAGCAGTGAATGTATGGAGAGGGATAGGAATAGCAGATAGAAAACCATATGAAATGGTGTGAAAGATGCGTAAAGGATACAATATACAAAAAAGAGGGGCATATATATGTAACACACCCAAGCACACCATGTTATTGTGACGCATGAAGTGATGAAAATATTTTATCTCAAAAACAGTCCATATAATCTCAGCATCCAATGATTTTCCAAAGCCCAAAAAGAACTTCTCAAAAGAATATCCACACAAATCTTCTTGGGTTGAGATCTGGTGTTTTATTTCCCAAGTTCTTATGAGGAAAGACAGCAGCCGACGCGCGTTTCGCCCACAGGGCTTTTTCAAGGCTATTTGATCACTCTTCTTACGGGTAATATTATAGTCCCCCAATATATGTTGAAGAAAAATGCCACTTGTGGTGAGGATGTATACAAATTGTATTTTTGCTCATTCAAATGGTAATGGTGGCCCCAATAGTTTGCAAGCCTGTCCTCTTCCAAAGTTACCACGCGAAGCGATTATTCTAATCCATTTCATAAGTCATATTTGTACTTGAATCTTGATACATCCAAGGTTACACTCCTTATAACTTTAAATGCAAGTTCCGACGAGCCGAGTGGTGTTCACCACTCGGCTCGTCGGAACTTGCATTTAAAGTTATAAGGAGTGTAACCTTGGATGTATCAAGATTCAAGTACAAATATGACTTATGAAATGGATTAGAATAATCGCTTCGCGTGGTAACTTTGGAAGAGGACAGGCTTGCAAACTATTGGGGCCACCATTACCATTTGAATGAGCAAAAATACAATTTGTATACATCCTCACCACAAGTGGCATTTTTCTTCAACATATATTGGGGGACTATAATATTACCCGTAAGAAGAGTGATCAAATAGCCTTGAAAAAGCCCTGTGGGCGAAACGCGCGTCGGCTGCTGTCTTTCCTCATAAGAACTTGGGAAATAAAACACCAGATCTCAACCCAAGAAGATTTGTGTGGATATTCTTTTGAGAAGTTCTTTTTGGGCTTTGGAAAATCATTGGATGCTGAGATTATATGGACTGTTTTTGAGATAAAATATTTTCATCACTTCATGCGTCACAATAACATGGTGTGCTTGGGTGTGTTACATATCTATGTTTGACCTAGATTCAATTGGATACTAGGACGGATTGGCACCTTGGTGGGTAGGTGTCATACACCTTAGGAGCACCCTAGCCGTAGTTGCTGCGTCCAAACTACTTCTATCTAATTTACAATTGGTGAAACTTTGTGATGTGCGGTTAAACTATAGCAAACCCATTGCCCTTGACTGTTATAAAAAAGAGGGGCATATTTACCAGCCTCTTGCGCAATGTTTAACATGGATACAAGCAGAAAATGCATGCAGAGTAATAAAACTGGCACACAGACAAGAATATACATTACGCAAGGGGTTTGTAAATATGCCAATGAAACCATTACACTATCTCTATACCAGCATTAATGTTAAACATTGCTCAATGGGCTTGTAAATATGCCAATGAAACCATTACACTATCTCTATACCAGCATTAATGTCAAACATTGCGCAAGGGGCTTGCAAATATGCCAATGAAACCATTACACTATCTCTATACCAGCATTAATGTCAAACATTCAACTTAACTGACAGGTCACAAGTTCACCATATTTTAAAGTTCACCACACAAAGTTGCAAATGCAAACAGCAGGCGTGGTTGCTTAACAACACTTGACCCTATCATTCTACTGTACCTTTCAAACATTTTTTACTAACCAATAAGAAACATGCTTTTTAAAGAAAGTAAAAATGCACTCTATTTTTGAATGTACACACTTCTTAAACAGCCAAGCAATATTCTACTTTCTTAAAAACAGCATCCTGTCCACCATTTTACATACCTCTCATGCTACCAACTGAGTACCTCAGCTACAGACATCTTTTCATTACCTGAAGTCATCCCTTCAAGATGCTTTCAGTGTGGATTGTTGTGCACAGCTATGTCTTCTGGTGTAAAAGGTATGCTGAACGCAGAGGTATTGACAAAGACCTAGCTTTGCAAACTGTAGACATTAAATGGATTGGACAGAGAGGATTAAAGTGGTATCAATTGAAGCCTTTGGTTAAAACCTTTTTGCATCTCCAACCCCCTGATTGTGCACTGTGGTGGCAATGACCGAGGTACATTGACTGAGGTAGGAATGGAAATGCTAATGAAGGACACCTTTGCAGAATTGATGTTGCTTTCCCCCCAAACTGTCTTTGTATACTCTAACATATGCCAAAGACAGAAATGGAACTGGTCGAATCAATTTTGTCCTCAAAATGAGGAATCTTGGAAAAATTTCAATAAAGCTGTTTCTGCTTACCTCAGAGACCATAGGATGGGCTCCATCTATAACAACCATCTACGTTTCCATATGAATGGCATCTATAGAAGTGATGGCTTACACTTCACTGATCAAGGCAACACACTGTTTCTCAACAACCTGAAGCTCTGCATCTGCACTTACATGTCGCTACAACAATCTCCCAATGAAAACAAGGCTCTTTTTAGAGCCACCCAATAACCAACATATAACCAAGCTTTTAAATAAAATCTTAATTATTTTTGCTTAGAGCCGCGCACCCATCTTGTTCACACTAGGGGGCTGCACTGGGAGCCGCGCACCCTTCCTGTTAGCACCAGGGGGCCGCGCTGAGTGCTTCGCTTGGGTCACAACTCCAAACTTTGGCAAATATTTTTATTGTCTACTTCCATTAATTTATATTCGTACTAAGGACCCCATCCCTCAGGGCATCCCCAAATTTCTATTTTTTTTAAAGGAGAGGGGCCGAGTGGGCCCCCTTCAGGGTCATTTTTACCATGGGGACCCCATCCCCCGGGGCATGGCCACTCATTGGGGACCATGCGGGGAGCCCCAATGCCCCCACAGCCCCATCGGCTCCCCGCCTCCTGCTGGGGCCGGCATTGCTGTTGAGCAAGGAGATGTGCTCACATGCAGCTCCCCTTGCCCAAAAGCTATCCAGCTTGACTTCATTGAAGCGAGAGCAGGTTTCTCTGCTCTCGCTTTAATGAAGCAAAGCAGAGTTTGATATGGCAGGGCGTGAGCCACATGGCTCCTGCCCTTCAATAGCAAACAGCAGTGTCCCAGGGGTGTGCACCCCGGGACATTGCAGGAGCCGACCCTAGTGAGTGGCGGTCCCTAGGGCCACTATGGGCTCCTGGAGGGAGGCCTCGCAGCCCCCTTCCAACATTTCTAAAGCCCCGGGGAGGTGGTGGTCCCCAGGGCTTATGGGGGTCTTTCCCCCACACACATAATTTTTTATTTAAAACAGAGCCCTGGGGAGATGGTGGTCCCCGGGGCTGTGGGAAGATGGTTGTCCCCGGGTCTGCAAGTGGAGTTTGGGACCCCACACGCATTTTTTTGTTTCAACCCCGGGGAGGTGGCAGTTCCCTGGTCTGTGGGCAGCCCACGCGGGCCCCCCGCAAATTATTTGCTGAGTGCTCCGGGACCTGGCCCACCCGGGGGCTTTGAAAAACAAAGCTCAGAAACCCGCGCTTTATTTAATAATTTTTTCACAGCAGGAGTCGCACACCCATTGCGACTTCAAACTTTTTTATATACAACATTTTTGTATGGCAGGGCCTGGGGGTCCTTGTGGTACCCCCTGAGCAGGCCCAGGGGGGTCACAATTTTCCTTCCCTGTCCCCTATTCTTCTTTTTCATCCTTTTTTCCACAGTTATATTCAGACTAGGTAACCATGTCACAAAATCGTTGCCAACACTTCCTGGTTTGGAGTGTTGGCAGCCAATCAGAGTGTAGCTCGTGCCCGGGAGGGTGCGTGAACCCTCCTCGGTGCTCAGACATCCAAACTTTATTTTTCGAATTTCTCAGCAACTACTGAATAGATTTAGAACATTTAACAGAAAGGGTTCTTTCTGAATCAAGGGCTACCTTTTTGACAAATTTGGTGTCATTCCGTTCAGCAGTTCGGGCTGTAGCTTTCTCTAAAGTTTCCTATGGAGGACAGATTTCAAACCCATTCTTTTTCTAATTTCTCAGGAACTACTGAACAGATTTACATCATTTAAAAAAAGGCTCTTTCTGAACCAAGACCTACCTTTTTGCCAAATTTGGTGTTATTACGTTCAGCAGTTTGGGCTGGAGCTTTGTCCAAAGCTTCCTATGGAAATAAACATGGGGAAAACACATTTTGGGACCCCCATTTTTCTCAGCCCCTAAACTTTCAAGACAGAAGCTGACCTGAGCTGGCCACGTTAAAAAAAAATGTGTGAAGATTCATCAACTAGTGCTAAAGTTATTGGGAAAAGAAAGAAAATGCCTTTCCTTTGGAAACAAGGCCCTAACTATATATATATATATATATATATATATATATATATATATATATATATATATATATATATATATATATTCCTTAGAGTTTCCAACGTTCGACCACAGCATACGAAGCAAACATGGAAAAGGGAATAAAGCCACCAAGTAAGCGCGTTCCAATTTTCAGTGCATTTATTTGTGAATAAGCAGCCCACCAGTCGTCATAAAAATATATATACATATATATATATATCTATGTGTAGAGCTAGGTATAGGAAATCTATAGAGTGCAAACTTACCTGTTGATAGTTTCTCCCTCAATATCCTTGTCACAATATAGTCAATTGAATAATTTGTCCTCAATAATCCCGACCTACACCTCTGACTACCACTCCCTGCGACTCTTGCCCACCCTGCCCCCCCTTCAAAACACACTCACACTCTGGAAATGATGGCTCCCTGGCATGAGACACTATAGAGCTCTTACTGAGGTGAGTCAGAAGGTAGTTCTGTATGCCTTGACGATGGATAATCTGTCATTGGTCATTGGTTGTGTCATGACCTTTCCATTGAACAGTAGTACAGTGCTGGTAGAATCCTATGGCAGGTTCCTAAAGTCCAGTGAAACAGAACATATGTGACATAGTCTACACCTGCAAGCAGCCATGCAGAGTCTGTCAGCATGATAAAATGGCAAGAAAAAAGGCACATGGCTACTGCATTAGGGACTTTTCATCCTATACCAAGTTAACAAATATACCTTAGCTATTTCTTTATTTGGTTTGCCAGCAAACCATTTGAATATTAAAAAAACCTTGACAATGGTGCAACTCACTAATTGTCTTAATGCACAGATACTAAAGCCACTAGACCAGTCACACAAGTCATACTTTGATAGCTTTGTACAAAGGGCTCCAACGTTCCACAAAGCAATACAAGAAGTACACTTCAATTTTCAAGAGTGGGAGACAGAAGGAGATGTGGAAAGTTCAGGAATTACACAGTCCACACAAATTATTTATTAATTATTCTATCTAACTAAGGCAGGTTATAAACACTGCCTTGAACACTTTCATTTATGTTTACTAGTTGTGCTGAATTCCTCCCATTGATCATCTTTGAGTTATATCTGAGCTTTGATTTTTCAATAATTGATCCACGATTGTAATGTTTTTTAATTGACCAAGAAATAACGTATTTCATTTAATTGATTCACATAAATTGCCATTGTCATGACACTCACTATATAAATGCTTCAATACGACAACTATATACAATGTACCCGGGGGTGACTGAAAGATTACTCTATTAGACAGGATTCTAGAGCTCCTTGTTTCCCACTCTGTTCACCTTACCTCTCTTTCGTGCTTGTTTCCTATAAGCAGCAATCATCTTTTGGGATTTAGAGTCATGTCTTGAGTTAACTTTACTCAATGGACATGGCATGTCCACAATTATTAGTGAGAAGGTAAAAGTAACCCAGAGCGGCTATCAAAGAATAACTCTCAAGCCCTCATTTCAAAAGCCACTCTGTTCTACTGTACTTTACACGGTAAATGCCATGCAGTCTCCCTCATATCTTGAAATTGTAGCTGACCGATGGCCTCTGTGTTCTGTATGTGGTAGGAACACCAGGGAGACGCAATAGAGAACTATCAGCTAAGTGACAACCTTTAATGACTCCATATTGAATGTGTTGAACCAGTGTCTAAAGAGGCATTGCTCTTTCATATTCACCTTAGCGTCCCGCCGATTTATTTTTTTATAATGGTGACAGCAGTATTTTAAGGCTTTATATAAAAAGGCATGACACTGTAAATATGTCTAACAGTTTTGCAATAACTATTTACCTGTTTTACTAAAACTGACCAAAATCTACACTCCACCCTAACTGGTTTCAATTATTGTATGTGTAGCATTAAAGGTACCAGCACGATACCGGAAATTGTAGATATTATCTTTATTTCAGACCTACATATTGCAGCGCAATTGTGACACAGTTTATTTTCTCAAATTTTTCATGTCATTTGTTTGGTTCTAGAAAATGAAATGTTTGCAGGAGGAGGTAAACCAGGAAAAGAAAACTCTCAACTTCTAAATGGCACAGCAGAACCTATGACAGGATTCCCAGGTTATACAGATAATAACACACTTTCTTTCCTAATCTTGATCATTGATTGCAATGTAGTTTAAAATTGTAATTGGCAGCTAAAATAAGTTTTGTTTTTACATATTTCCAGGTTGCTCAAGGTGCTATGATAATTAATCTGACTTTTATATGAAAATTCTTCAATTTTAATTGCTGAGTTTAGGGAAATGGCTAATAACACTTATCAATCACGGCTGCAAGTATTATTTCCCTGCAGAAACAACATAGAATTGTTGATGGGTAACAGTGCATTTGGGGGATTTTCTTCACCAAGGGGTTCTGAGTGACTCAGATAATGAGAGCGAAGTTCAAGTTGCTTATGTCACTCACAACCCCGAGTTGAAAAACATCCCTGTAATTGACTTTTTACCCATCTATAATGTTATGTTATTTATGACTTCCAAAATCATCTACCCCGCTTTCAAATGCTACACAGTGATGGGGGAGCCATACATAAAACAGCCTCTCCTCCTTGTCACAAATTGAATAAAAATAAGTTTACCGGCAACCCCTAACCAACTCCCATCACTTCCATGCCTTCCTTCCCCTCCTACAACTATGCTTTCTGCCAAAGAAGACAATCATCACTGTGCTGACAGGCTCTCAAAGAACCCTGTCAGTCTGGCCTGGAGGGCCCTCATGACGTAGCAACAGTGGTTAACAAATTTGTGTTTATCAACTGTTGCTACGCCAAAGAAGAGTGTTATGACATTTAAAAACTGACATAAAAATTACAGGATCTCCATGCTGCCATACAAAACAATGTGCATTAACATGCTCCTGTTCTGTAGTACAAGTGAGAGCCCTGCATATGACCTATATTAATAAATGCATAGGTTATAGCCACTGGAATTATGCAGCAGGGGAGTAACAAATTATGCGGCACAGTAGATTACATTTTAGTAACCTTTAATATGTTTGAGCTCGAAATGTTGTTTTTGTTAAAATGTTACTATGAAGCAGGTAATGAATTATGTGGTAATTCCAGTCATTCGACTGCCCCTGGATATTGTATGCTCAGCAAATCGTACAACATGAAAATGGGATGAAAGAGAGCAGTAGTTGTTCTGTGTTTCTATAATATTAAATTTGGGCTCAAGTGCTAACTTGCAAAGTTACTAAGTTAGTGCATGCGCTTTACGCCGTGCAATGTCTATAACGCCCAGTGCATGGACTAGTAACAATAGATATATGCAGGCTACTAATGTAGTGAACATTACTAGGATGGATTGAAGTTGATGCAACTACTTGGAAAGAGATATATAGAAGCTGAAAATGAGGACCAGAACTGAGGCATTAGGTATCGTTAGGGTTAATTGAGGAACATTTAACATGCATTCAGACTGGTAAACATGGGCTTGAAGTATTAGACTTCAGGGGCCCAATTATACGAAAGATTCCAGGGGCGAAATGGGCATTTGAGACCGCTTTCTGCGCCCCAGGGCACTCTGGTAACACTGAAGGACTTCAGAAGCTTGTGTGCCCCCTTCTGTGATAGAGATAGAGCTGGCTCACATACAGCACTATCATCAGAGGATGATCCCTCATTTGCATTTGTGTGTATCCCCATACAAATAAGGGAATCTCTTTACCACAGCACCATACTATAGACGCAGGTGCAAAGGTAAAGGAGCTGTCAGGAAGCGTCCTGACAGTGAGCCACCTCAAAGGTAGTGCACTATCTGTGTGCTCCTGACGGCAGCCCTAGAGAGGTGGTGGAGGGGGTCCTATAGACCCCCTAGACATCCCCTTGCAAGTGTTTGCAGTCACACACTGCACACGCCTGCAAGGGGATCTCTCACTCCTCTTAAAAGTGAAGAGGGGTTGCCGACTGCACAGTGAAACACGGAGCAGCTGCTTCAAAGCCAATTTGCATTTCACTTGAATGCGCTGCCCCAGGGCAGCACAAGTTCACGGGTGTCCCCAAGGCAGTACATTCCATCTATTATGGCAAACTCTCCTTGTTAGTGCCTAGCCCACCATTTAAAAGGTGCCCCCCGCACTAACAAGGAAAATGTGCTGCAATGTATAATACGGCCTAGATAGGTGCCTAGATTTTCAATGGGTGGCTGATATTAGGGCATGTTAGAATGAAAATAGTAATGAAGAGCTTTTACTAGAACAAAATATGAAATCATTGAGGTCAGAACTGAGGGGCTGAGAGCAGGAGATGTCAGGATGCACAAGTTGTGCAATGTGCTGGTAGGGTGGTTGTAGGGTGCACGTAGTTGCTTCTTATACTGAGGACATGTATACGGTTTGCGAGGTGCAAGACAAGTAGTATTAAAAGCTACTGCTGCAAGTGGTATGTATTGAAGCTGAAAACACCTGTTAAAATGGTGAGTTTTGAGTGCTTAAATGCTGAACACTGGAAGATTAGAGAATTAAAAAAATATATCATTAAACGATTGCTGTCTGTGAATTTGGGGTCATGCTTTTGTTCATGGGTGCCAATACTGTCTCACTTTTTTCAATAAATCATAGAAACCATATGAATTATTCACTATGGTACATTGACACAGTTATGTCTGAGTGAATCGTTTGTTTTAATTTTAGATTTTCTTTCTCAAAAAAGACGTTTGGTTATTAATTCACCAATTCATTATACAGTACAAGACCTCCTATACACAATATATAAATGTACACAATATTTACAAATAGACCTTTATACAATTACAAAAATATAGATTTATTACATTCAAAGACCAATCATACTCTCATACATACACAGCCATTCATAGCTTAATACACATACATACACACTGGAATTGAAATATTCACAGTAAGCCATACAAAATACATTTCTATCAATAAAGTTTTTGTTGAAAAAAAGTTATCTGAAAGAGACACGTTAGTGATAGATTCCTTACCTTAGAATATCCCCAGGCGTCAGACTGGATCCGGAAACTTTTGCGTAGCAGTACCCTTGCGCGTCGGTAGGCGTTCTCTGCGGCTCCACGTCCGTCGTCGGCGTCGTGGGCGCCGTGATGATGTCGTCGGAGTACTTAGACGCCGCCTCCGCGTGCTGACGTCAGTTCTTCTTTTTCCGCGCCAGCCAGCACAGATCTGGAAAAAGCAGTAACCCAGGCAATTTTTGCCTAACTTTTTTGAGATCATTTTTGATCCTTCCCGAAGTCTTGCGACTCCGATCTGTGCCGTAGGATGCCTGGTTTCAAGCACTGTGAAGATTGCAACCGCACGATGTCGGTCATGGATCCTCACCCCATGTGCCTAACTTGTCTAGGCGTCAACCATGACGACAAGGTCTGCTCCGACTGCCGGGCCCTCTCTTCGAAAGCCAGGCGGGAGCGGTCCCGCAGGCGACTCGAACTCCGGCAGTTGGCCCCGCGCCGCGTGAGGTCCCGGTCCCGGTCCCACAGGAGGTCGAGGGACAGGTCGCGGGGACGGAGCCACCAAAGCTACAGGAGTCGGCACCACTCCTCCGGGTCGAAGTCGTCGTCAGGTAAGAAGCACCAAAAGTCGAAGAGGCGTCATCGCACTTCTGACTCCCCCTGACGCTCGCGCGATGCGGCCAGGGGTTCGGGTGACACCGCCCACGTGGCTCCTTCGGAGTCACGGGCGTCACGTTCTGCCCCACACCCTACCGTCCCTGGGCGAGACGCGACGCCGGAGGAGATTGAGCGCTTCCTCATGGCCATGAGGTCCCTTTCTCCTCCGACGGGCTCTGCGGCACCTTCGGGCCCAGCGGACCCGTCTGGGGCCCCTAGTGGGTCGGGGGCTTTGTCCCGACGCCGCCAGCGCCTTTCGGGCCCGGCACCGCAGGGCCCCACGGTCCAGACACCGCCGGCGCCTTCGGGCCGGCGCCGCAAGGTCAATTGGCCCGACGCCGCCGGCACCTCGGGCCCGGTGCCGCGGGACACCGCTGGACCTTCCTCGGGCTCTGGATCGTCACCGGTAGACCTTACGCCCCCCTCCCCGGCGTGGGTCCATCAGGTGTCGCCTCCGGGGCCGTCCTCGGGCGGCGCCGCCCCTGATTCTTCCTTTGCTCCGGTTCCGACGTCGGAGCGGCGCCGCTGGGTGCCGCATCCGACGCCGTTTGGAAATTTCCACTTCTACGAACCGGCCCCATTGATTGACAACCCTGAGTATCAGGAGATGGGTGATGAGGAGGATTGGGAGGGGTCTGAAGACCCTATGACCAGGGAGTGTCAGTCTCAAGAGGACTGGGCAGGAGACCTTGGGGAGGCCAGTGGCCTGGACACCTCTCCAGACACTGGTTTTGTCTCTCCTCCTACCGTGGATTCGGAGGAGGGGGCAACCTATAATGTGGTGTTGACGAGGGCTGCCAAGGCCTTGGGCCTTGAGCTCCCCGTCACGGCCGTGAGGACTAACCTCCTCACTGAGGTCCTTAAACCGCAGTCAAGCTCGGCCGAGCCTCTGCTGCCCTTTAATGAGGCCTTGACCGACGTTCTTTTGGGCACCTGGTCCAAGCCCGCTACGGGTTCGCCCGTAGATAGGAACGTGGCCAGACGCCCCCGCCCGGCTCCGGGCGACCCATGTTTCCTGTCCGCCCACCCCACCCCTGAGAGTCTGGTCATCCAGACCTCCAATTCCCAGACCGCATTCCCGTCGGCTCCGCCGGACAGGGAATCCAAGAGGTATGAGAATTATGGAAAGAAAATATTCTCCTCCCTTAGTTTTGGACTGCTGTCTTCCAACACCGCTACACCCACTCTCTGTGGGAGACGGTGGCGGAAGTGCTGCCAGAGTGTCCGTTGGAGGTACGGGCCAAACTCGGCCAAGCCCTTGTGGAGGGCCGAGATGCAGCCAAGTATTCTATCCGGTGTGGGCTGGATACCACCGACTCGCTGGGCAGAGCAATGGCAACGACGGTGGCGGTAAGACGGCACGCCTGGCTGAGGTCCGCCAACACACTGATGTACATGCCGTTTTTGGCGACAAGGCAGACCACGCGCTTGAGCGCTTTAAGGACTCCAGGGCTACGGCCAAGTCCTTGGGCCTCTCGGCCCCGCGACAGCAAACGGCTGCCTTTCGCTCCTTTTGTGGCCAAGGAAGGGGCGTCCCCACTCGTGCCGCCAGCCACTCGCCGCAGACTAACATCCAGCGCCGTGGCGGCCGTGGAAACCCCTGTGGAGGCGGTCGGGGATAACAGCGAGGTCAGTCCACACCTTCCCCCGCAGCATCCACCTATAAACCCTCCTAGTCCGTGCTTTTTGGCCCATGTGACACCAGTGGGGGGCAGGGTTCGCCATCACCACTCTCACTGGCGCACTGCCACTTCGGACAGGTGGGTGCTGCAGATCGTCCGGAGGGGCTACTCCCTCCCCTTCGAGACGACTCCTCAAGCCAACACCACCGCGTATCGGGGGATCACTTGCGGCTTCTGCAGGAGGAAGTTTCGCCCTCTTGGCCAAGGAGCGCGTACTGGGCCAGAAGTAGGACGTGGTTGCTACTCCCACTACTTTCTGGTACCCAAGAAGGGCAAGGGTGGCCTGCGCCCTATCTTGGACCTACGGAACGTCAACGGCTTCTTCCTGAAAGAGAAGTTCAAGATGCTGACTCTGGCTCAGGTCATAGCTGCCCTGGACCAAGGAGACTGGATGGTAGCGTTGGACTTGCAGGACGCGTATTTCCACATCCCCGTCCTGCCGGCCCACCGGCGTTACCTGCGGTTCATGGTAGGGCACGAGCACTTTCAATTTACCGTGTTCCCCTCCGGCCTTACCAGCGCCCCACGGATATTCACGAAGGTGATGGCGGTGGTCGCAGCTCATCTGCGCCGGTTAGGGGTCTCAGTCTTCCCCTACCTCGACGACTGGTTGTTGAAGGCGAGCTCGCCCCAGACAGTCGTCAACTACCTCCAGACTACGGCAGACCTCCTGCACCAGCTGGGGTTCTCCATCAATGTGCCGAAGTCACACCTGTGTCCCTCTCAGAAGCTCCTTTTCATCGGAGCGGTTCATGACTCTGCGCGGTTTCGGGTTTACCCACCCGAGCAGCGGGTTCGGAATATACAGGCTCTGATTCCAATCTTCCAGCCTTTATCCCGAGTTTCGGTCAGGTTGGCGCTGTGGCTTCTGGGGCTGATGGCTTCCTGCATCCTTCTGGTGCATCACGCCCGGTGGCGGATGCGGGCTCTGCAGTGGGACCTGAAGTTTCAGTGGGCCCAGCATCAGGGCAACCTGTGCGACCATGTCCTGATCTCGGAGGGCACTGCGAGACAGCTGCAGTGGTGACTCATGGACCGCGATTGGGTCTGCGGCAGATCCCTCCCCCTTCCCCAACCGGAGCACGTAGTTTTGACGGACGCGTCCCTCCAGGGCTGGGGAGGCCACATGGGAGAGGCGGATATCAGAGGCCTCTGGTCTCCGGCGGAGTCCCGGCTCCATTTCAACCTTTTGGAGCTGCGGGCGATTCGTCTAGCACTGAAGGCATTCCTCCCCTCTCTCCGAGGGAGTGTAGTGCAGGTGTTCACGGACAACACCACCGCCATGGGGTACTGCAACAAACAGGGCGGGGTGGGGTCGTGGATCCTCTGCCAGGAGGCTCTGCACCTCTGGCAATGGCTGGAACATCAGGGCATGACTCTGGTGGTTCAACACCTGGCAGGTTCTCTGAACGCCAGGGCGGACGAACTCAGCCGCCGGTGCATGATGGATCACGAATGGCGTCTGAACGCGGACGTGGCGCAAGGTCTCTTTCTACAGTGGGGAGAGCCTTGGTTAGATCTATTCGCCACCAAAGTGAACGAGCAATGTCATCAGTTCTGCTCATTGGAATTTCCAAGGCAGCACTCGCTCGGAGACGCTTTTCGTCGCGGCTGGAGTTGCGGTCTGTTGTACCCCTTTCCGCCAATACCACTTCTGCCCAGAGTGCTGAAGAAGATCAGGCGCGACCGGGCACAAGTCATCCTTGTGGCTCTGGACTGGGCACGAAGGTACTGGTATCCCGAGCTACTCAGTATGTCAGTCGATCCCCCGGTTCGTCTGCCTCTTCAGGAGGACCTTCTGTCGCAGCAGCAGAGGACGGTCCTCCACCCGAACCTGTCCAGTCTCCACCTCCATGCTTGGAGATTGAGCGGCGACAGTTGAGGCCATTTGACTTGCCTCCTGAAGCCTGTAACATCATTCTGGCAGTCAGGCGTCCCTCCACAAAGTCGGTATACGCCTGCAGGTGGAACAGATTTGTGGCATGGTGCACAGCAAAGGCTGTGGATCCCCTCAATGCCCCTCTTTCTGAGGTTCTTCTCTTTCTTCTTTCTCTTGCCCAGCAGGGCTCTGCTCTGGGCACTGTCAAGGGCTACCTTTCTGCTCTTTCAGCATTTTTGAGGCTACCTGATCAACCTCCTTTGTTCAAGTCCCCTATCGTTAATCGATTCCTGAAAGACATCACACATACGTTCCCTCCTGTTCCTTTTGTGATGCCTCAGTGGGACTTGAACTTGGTTCTAACTTTTCTGATGTGCGCTCCCTTTGAGCCACTTCACAACTGTCCTCTTCGCCTTCTCACTTTGAAGACTGCCTTCCTGGTAGCCATCACCTCTGCCAGGAGAGTGAGTGAGCTCCAGGCTCTATCTTGTAAACCTCCTTCCCTTTCAGTCCATCCGGACAAGGTTGTGTTACGGACAAGGCCCTCGTTCCTACCCAAGGTAGTCATGGCCTTCCATATTGGGCAATCAATCACCTTGCCCCCTTCTTTCCGCCTCCGCATCCCTCGAGAGAGGAAGAGAGGTTCCACCGTCTGGACCCAAAACGTGCACTCTCGTTCTATTTGGATCGCACACGCCAGTTCCGGGTGGATGACCAACTATTTGTTGGTTACGTGGGCGCTAAGAAGGGGAAAGCGGTGCAAAAGCGGACCATCTCGCAGTGGATCATCTTGTGTATACAGGCGTGTTACTCCTTGGCTAAGAAGGAACCCCCTGTGGGGCTAAGGTCTCATTCCACTTGAGCCACAGCGACTACAACTGCCTTGAGCCGAGGTGTGCCCTTGCAGGACATTTGCCAGGCGGCTACGTGGGCCTCGCTGCACACGTTTGCAAGACACTATTGCCTGGACAGTCAAGTCCGGAGGGATGACTTCTTTGGCCGTTCCGTCCTCCAGGACTTTCTGGTGTGATTATTGGTTCGCAGACCCACCACCAAAGGGTTGGTATTGCTGGGGTATCTATTCTAAGGTACGGAATCTTTAACTAACGTGTCTCTTTCAGATGCACAAGTTACTACTTGTGTAACGATATATCTGTAAGAGACATTAGTTAGTGTTAGATTCCTTACCGACCCACCCATCCTCCCCGTTCTGCGAACAGATATCTAAGGTTAAGATCATCCCCTTTCAGGGCCCTAGTTTCATGGCACCAGTGTTGGTTTTTGGCATAGCTCTGCGTTTCTGGAGCGGAAAAGTTGTATCTAAGAACTGACGTCAGCACGCGGAGGCGGCGTCTAAGTAGTCCGACGACATCATCACGGCGCCAACGACGCCGACGACGGACGCGGAGCCGCAGACGACGCCTACCGACGCACAAGGGTACTGCTACGCAAAAGTTTCCGGATCCAGTCTGGCGCCTGGGGATATTCTAAGGTAAGGAATCAATCACTAACTAATGTCTCTTACAGATATATCGTTACACAAGTAGTAACTTGTGCTTTTTGATTACTCCTTTTGTTTAGATGGCATAAATTGTCTACGCGTTTCGAACTCACACGAATGGGGGAGTTCTCATTAGGACAAAAAAGATGTAAGAGAAAAGGAGAGCAAAACCTTTCTATTAGGGACATGACAGAAATGACGGTCGCCTAGCTCCAACCTTCATCACCCAAGCTTCCTTCTCTTACCTCTAAAGATTTAAAGCTGGTTGGGGGTTGTAAACTAACCCGACGAGACAACAAAGTGATCAACGGAACAGCAGATCTGTGTGAAACAAGAACCAATCAATAACAAGTATACTGTGTTTTTATCATGATTTGGGTGGAATATTGCAAGGGAACTTACTTGTGATAAAGATCACGGAGGACTGTATAACACAGGTGCAGCCTGTCCTGTAAAGAGTAAGTCGGTTTTCACTACCTAATTCATACCATAGGGGTTCTACTCATACCTTAGGAATAAGGGCAGCTGACGCTTACTTGTTATTTGATGGCTGATGTCCGTATTAAGATTCATGAAGGGCGGGTGGATTCTGGAAAGGTAATATAGGAAGTTAGTGCCCCGTTTGTATGCAAAAGCTTGTCTCAGTCCTTGCGGTTTACAATATAATCCTTACCTAATAATGCAGCATTTTGGCTGACCCACTTAATTTGAAGGGCAAAGTTTCCTTACGTAGTGTTGAGATTCAGTTTGCCCTGTAAGAAGGGGTGAATATGTTGTCACTCGGTCTTTTAAGAAGGGGGCTTTTTAACATGTTTATTGGAAACAAGCGCCTACTTGTTGCTTCGAGGCAGCCGTCTGCACTGGGATTCACAGAGGGCGGCTGGACTCTAGAAAGGGAAGTGGGAGGAATTTGTCAGTCATACGTCTCGTAATTTCATACCGTTCTTTAGCGCAATGACGTCGAAGCTGGTAGAAATGATGGTACTATCCTTACCTAATTTCGACGGCATTTTATCGGACCCGCTTCACTCGGGTGGTATCAGTTCCACTCACGCTGTGTCGGATTGCAGTGCTGAACCTGCGTCTCATTTCATGACTGACTTCCTGTGCCACAAAGGCTCTTGGGAGTTGTGGTCCCAACCGTTTAAGTATGTGTTCTCTCTGTCATGAAGTAAAGGTCGAGCAAATCCACTTTTGCAGCTTCTAGGCACACATTCTCTTAGTTTAGATATCCCAAATAATTATAACAGTTACTTAATATTTACCACCCTCGATTCTGATGGCAGTTTGAAATCGAATTAAAAAGTTCTTGTGTGTTTCCTATCAGATTCTATTTTGATACGTCTCTTGTTTAGGAGCTCTATTGTCCAGTTGGGGAGTATCCATATAGAGTCCCAGATTGTGTCGGCCATTTTGGATTGGGCTGGTAATAAACCTCTCAATCCGGTCCATAATGTTGGTGTCCCAGGCCCAGTGGTGGTTTTTTTTGTTCATGGGTGGGCAGCCATCTTTATTTTTTTTTTAAGTAATTCAAAACTTGCACACCATGCACACTCATTTGGCATCTTTGAATGATTCTAAAGCCAATCAAATATCGCCATTTACTGTAGAACTTGTTCTGCCCTTGTGCTGCAAGTAGCAGAGAAAGCCTAGTATCAATGACTGGAGAGCAGCAGAACTTTGCAATTTGCAACACATATTTATATATATAATATAATATAATATAATATAATATAATATAATATAATATAATATAATATAATATAATATAATATAATATAATATATTATATAGTTAAATTAGTGACCTTATAGTTAGACATTGTTATTTTATCTTACTTTACATTTAAAAATACCTTAGAAATTCACTGGAAAAAAACAAAGATTAAAGCAACGTTTTATTTCGGTGAACATTTTAGTGTCAAGGTAATGGTTTAAACAAAACACTAAAACTCACCAGATATAGTTATTTCACGTAATCATAACTCAATAACTTTTTAAATGTAAAATAAGAAATATTCACAATTCCTAACTATAATGTCAATTTAACCTTTATTTTTTCAGTACATTCTGGTTTTTTTTTGCGTAAATAAATAGCTTATTGCCATTCGTAAATCAAACCCCACATGTGCCCAGCCTTCAGCCATGTCCAGCGTGGGGTTGGCCACAAGGCCTGGCACAAGTCCAGACCCCTTTGCCTTACCCTCTGCAGTGCCCTACGTACCCCAGCACACAGACTTCTGGCATGCACAGCGTGCCGTTGGTCTTGCAGGTCCTGGCTGCACTCAAGCATACTTACTGACTTTGTCTAAGCGACACAACTGTGTCAAAGAGTTGCAACACCAAAATGCAATAAGTGGGGCTATTGACCTAATCAAGCGGGTGACCATATTAATATATATAAAGCAGATCTATCATTTTATCAAAAAGTCATATTTTTAATCAAATGTATGTTTTAGTAATTTACACAATGCAGTGTGTTAAATAAAAGAAATAAAACCAACACAAATGTGAGTCTTTCTTTGCAAATAGTTTTTATAAAAGACTGTTTTTGAAAAATATGGTATATTCTCCTGGTGTCATTGGTTTTATGACTGAGGAGACTCACTATTATTTTTATTGTGCTGTGCGGCTGATGCACTCCCTGCAGCGCCCCATCAAATTTAATAAAAATGGAAACAAAGATGGACGTGACTCTGCTGGCCTCTCCACCGGATCGCCCCTCTGCATCTTGGTATTTGTAGTGCGAGTAGCACAAAGAACTGAGAAAAAGTTCAAAGTATATCACCATGGTTGGTGCAAGTATGTTCTTGAAAATTCCAATATCTCTAGACCCGAAACATTGGCCGGGTTTCGGGATTTATATCCCTCATCAGTAGAGAAATTTCAGGGGTGGTAGAGAAAGCCGCCGTAGAACCGGCAAGGGCTTCGTTGCCTGCTAAGCGCGCAGGTGCGTCTCCAAAAAGCTTGTCAGCTTTGGGGGCTCGCAGGAGCCCTTACATCGGAAACAAAGATGGGCGCGACTCTGCTGGCCTCTCCACCGGATCCCCCCTCTGCATCTTGGTATTTGTAGTGCGAGTAGCACAAAGAACTGAGAAAAAGTTCAAAGTATATCACCATGGTTGGTGCAAGTATGTTCTTGAAAATTCCAATATCTCTAGACCCGAGACATGGCCCGGGTTTCGGGATTGATATCCCTCATCAGTAGAGAAAGTTCATGGGTGGTAGAGAAAGCCGCCGTAGAACCGTCAAGGGCTTCGTTGCCTGTAGGCGCGCAGGTGCGTCTCCAAAAAGCTCGTCAGCTTTGGGGGCTCAAAGGAGCCCTTAAATCAGAAACAAAGATGGGCGCGACTATGCTGGCCTCTCCACCGGATCGCCCCTCTGCATCTTGGTATTTGTAGTGCGAGTAGCACAAAGAACTGAGAAAAAAGTTCAAAGTATATCACCATGGTTGGTGCAAGTATGTTCTTGAAAATTCCAATATCTCTAACCCGAGACATGGCCAGGGTTTCGGGATTTATATCCCTCATCAGTAGAGAAAGTTCAGGGGTGGTAGAGAAAGCCGCCGTAGAACTGTCAATTGTTTCTACATTAAATAAAAATCCTTGGTGGCACCCCTGCCCCTTATAGAGACATCACCTAGCTAAAATAAAAAAAACTTAAATAGCCCTCACAGGACATTATGGGGCGCTCCTTCAAGGGGCAGTGAATAATAAATGACTGGCGCCTGCCACTCATTTGTTATTCACTTTAAAAAAAATGTTGTGTGTGTCCCGGTGCTCACATGGGACACACACATTATACATTTTATTTGGGGCCTGCGGGGGAACCCCAGTGCCCCCGTGAGTCCAGCAGCTCCCCATATGGCACCAACAGTGGGTATCAACGATAGCTGGCATGGCAGTAGGTGCCCCAGTACCTACCTAGGGCAACCACAGATCAGTTTTTGGGGGCTGTCGGGGGAACCCTGGTTTCGCGTGGCCTTAGCTGGCTCCCTTGATAGGAGCCAGCCCTTTAAAACAAAAATTCTAATTAGTGCCTGATACAAAACCAGGGCACCTACACTGCTGGCTCTGTTGTGGGCTGCAGTGCGAGTGCCAAGGTTCCTGCCACCACAGCCACTATCCAGCTAGCATCATGCTGGGTTCTTGTAGGAGGAAGCACCTTCCCTTTTCTGCCACCTGGGCCATGTCAGTATTTGTTACAGCTCCAGCCGGGTGGAAGCAAAGTTGAGCTCCTTGTCCTGGAGAGTGTAGGCAGATAATGCCCGCAATCTCCCAGACAGAGAACCTCAGTGTCCTGGGTGGTGGCCATCCTTTACACTGTACAGTTTTGAACCCTGTGGGATGGGATCCCCTGACTGATATCAGCACGGGAAGGGGGGTGTGTGGTCCCCTACCTTTTAAAATAAATTCAGCCCTTGGGGATGGGGGTCTTGCGAAGGTTTAGGGAGGGGGGTCATCCACCCCCTTTCCCTTCAATAGTTATGCCAGGCACCAAAGATGGGGTCTATGGGGATGTAATTGATTTACGGAGTGAGCAGTGCACCCTCCTCCCCGTTCGCTAGTATGCCACACCCTGGAAGATGGGCCCCTTGAGCCATAAGTGGCATAGGATAGGAGGGACTGCACTCCCCCTGCTGTTTCACAATTATGTTGGGGCCCTGGAGCAGAGTAAATACTGGGAGAGGGCCCCTTCCCCATCCCTCTCCGATATACATTTTATTAACCCCCTAGACCAAGGCCCTCCCTGGGGGTCATTTTACTGTAAAAATGAATGGTGGCCATCATTTGTTTTGCTGCAATCCAGTGGAAGTACTGCAGGATTGTGACAAAACCACTGATTTTATTGTTACTCTTATCCCCATCAGGGCCCCTCTGAAAGCCTTTGACAAGGGCTGGGAGAGGGAGAGGGCCAAGTCTCCGGTGTAGTAATGGCCATCACAATATTTTGGTCATGTTGCGGCCAGTCAAGTCAAGTACAACTTTATTCGATTGCTATTTCATTCAATCATAAAAGCACAAATGGAAAACATTTATACAATTAAAAATGACAAATAACAAATATATATATTATTAAATCCATTCTCTATACACTCTATATATATAGTAAAACATCATTAAAATTTGGAAAGAGACAAAAGAATAGCAAGAAAAACCAACATCATACATTGTTTAAGTTAATCAATGCTACAGCAGCACTTTTTAGTTGCCATAGGACCATTAGACTTGAATTAAAATCCCTTTCCTTAGGTTAATTACATGTTGTAAAAACATTGCTATCTTCCACATATTATGTATATTTTCGAAGAATTGTAGAGCAATGAAAGCTGGCCTACATTGCCTAATCCCCATGTGTTTTAAAATTTAAAGGATCCACACCTTTCTCTGTACTCTGTAAAATTGACAAAATATGGTGTATTGATCTGAAACATTGTCACATGTACAAAATTGCAATTGTCGAGTCCAGTCGTTCATTCTTGGTAGACTCACAGTTCTGTGGAAGATTCCCAATCTGAACCTGGTTAATAAGAAACGATCATAAGAACCAGGAACATATTTCAAATACGGTTGAATATTAAGTCGTTCAAATCTGTTGGTTCTGCTGGACACTAGGTTTTAGGATCTCAGACAACAATCTCAGGGCTTCTAAATGCTGGAGAGCCTCCTTTTTTTAAGTCCGTTCCCCTGACTTTATACAAAATATTAGGGTCTGAGAAGTACTGGAAATGTCTGAGATCAGGGTATCCATCAACATATCTCTATTTAGTTGGGCCTCTGTTTTTGTCCACACGTTATGCCATAAGAGTATGGGCTCAATCTTAATAAGATCCGATATATGGGGCAGGCCTAGTTCCGCATGGCAGACATACGAGTATGTGCTAGATGGGATGGACAAGATGTATCTCAAGAATGTGTTTTCTATTATTTGAAGCGGGAGGGGATATGTAAGGCCCCATATCCCAGCTTCATAGATTGTTGTGGAAATATTCTTAGTTTTATATATCTTGATAAGCTCCACAGGGGGTCTCATAACCAGTTTCCTTGAAAAATTTACAAGGGCAGCTGTGGTTCTAGCAAAAGCACGTTTTTTTATTGTTACAGCTTGTGTCCATACATATTTTTCATCAAAGAGTAGTCAAAGGTACGAGAATCTCTTTGTGGACTCAATCTTCTGTCCGTCCACAAACATGTCCTTGCACCTTTGACTGCAACTCCCACACCTCATAGCAAAGGTCATGAAGATGTTTACCCTAATACGTAGATCTTTCATAAATTGGAAAAGGTACTGAGCACCCTCTGTAGGCCAATTTGCGTTTGGGACATTAAAACTGCATCATCTGCGTAATGAAGGGCGGGGATAGGACGTCCAGCTAGCTGGGGAAATCATGGCTATTCTTAATTAATGCTCGTTCCAGACCATTGATATAGAGGTTAAAAAGAAAGAATGCCAGAACACAACCTTGTCTGACCCCCCCACTTGATGGGATATGGAGCAGTAAGATCCCCTCTCAGGTTGAATCTAATTCGGCCATGAGCAATATTATATAGACGCCTGAGAAAACTGAATATTGAAACATCCACACCCGTCACCTTCAGGATCTCCCAGGGTTTCTGATGATGCACTGAATCGAATACAGCAGTGAGACTCACAAAAGCTAAAAACAATCTGCCCCCTTTTTCCCGTATATACTTTCCAATTGAAATGGCTTAGTTTAGGCTCTGCTCAATGGTTCCCAGGCCCTCCCGAAAACCATATTGGATATCGGACAATATTTAGCTTTCCTCTTGCCAAGTTTGTCGTCACTCTAGAATTATTTGGCCCACAATTTTGACAAGGGAATCCAAAAGCGAGATGGGCTTTTAACAACCTGGGTCCTGCCGATTACCTTTTTTAAAAATGGGTACAGGGGGCGTGCCTTGGATAGCAATGAGGATGGGCGCCTGAGTCCGTTACCTCCATCAACCCGAAGGAAATAACAGCGATTTATTGAGCGAAACTAAATCAGCGTAACAGCCAAACTACAAGCACGGATGTCAGAATATCAGGAGCACAGACTGAGGTACCCCACCACAGCCAAAGAAAACCGCAAAGCCAAGAAACGGTCCTCAACACAAGACCAAGACAGACGCGAAGAGGGGTAGAAATGGCGCCACACCAGTGCTAGCCCTGGTATGAGAAGAACTAGCCCAGAGAAGAGGAGAGTGAGAAGGATCGACAACAGAGCACCCACCCGAACTACCAAGCCAGGTTAGTGCTAAGAGTGTGGCGAAAAGAGAGTACTAAACCGCTAAAAAGGACTAATAAGGACTAATAAGCAATTGGGGCAAAACAAAACTGAAGGTGCACACTGGCAGTGGCCATCTTGGCCAGCACACACCCGCCAGAAGCAACAAGGTAGGTGGAAAGGCACAGAAGTACATAGATGCGCCTGCAACACCGGGGACAAAATGGAGGGGAATCAATCAATCAATCAATCAAAGACATTTATAGAGCGCACTACTTACCCGTAGGGTCTCAAGGCGCTGGGGGGAGGGTGGTGCCGTTACTGCTCGAACAGCCAGCTTCTTCCTGAAGGAGAGGTGGTCTTGGGTCAGGCGCAGGTTGGTCGGGAGGGAGTTCCAGGTCTTGGCGGCCAGGTAGGTGAAGGACCTTCCTCCTGTTGTCGCTCTTCGGATGCGGGGGACGGTGGCGAGGGCGTGGTTGGCTGATCGGAGGTGGCGTTTGGGAGCGTAGAAGTTGATTCGGTTGTTGAGGTAGCTCGGGCCTTGGTCGTGTAGGGCTTTGTGTGCGTGGGTGAGGAGGCGGAAGGTGATTCTTTTGTTGACGGGGAGCCAATGCAGGTCTCTCGGATGTCCGGAGATGTGGCTGGTTCGTGGGATGTCGAGGATGAGTCTGGCTGAGGCATTCTGGATCCGCTGGAGTCTCATCTGTAGCTTGGCGGTGGTACCGGCGTAGACGGCGTTGCCGTAGTCCAGTCGGCTGGTGACGAGGGCCTGGGTGACGGTCTTCCTGGTCTCGGTGGGGATACACCAGAAGATCTTCCGTAGCATGCGTAGGATGTTGAAGCACGCCGAGTAGACGGCGTTGACTTGCCTGGACATGGAGAGGGAGGAGTCCAGGGTGAAGCCCAGGTTGCGTGCGTGGTCTGTCGGTTTGGGTGCGGTGCCCAGGGCGGGAGGCCACCAGGAGTCGTCCCAGGCGGAGGGCGAAGAGCCCAGGATGAGGACCTCCGTCTTGTCTGAGTTCAGTTTCAGGCGGCTGGTCGTCATCCACTCGGCTACATCTTTCATCCCTTCGTGCAGATTGGCTCTGGCGGCGGCGGGGTCGTTGGTCAGGGAGAGGATCAGCTGGGTGTCGTCGGCGTAGGAGATTATGTTGAGGTTGTGTTGGCGTGCGATGGCCGCGAGGGGGCTCATGTAGACGTTGAAGAGGGTGGGGCTCAGCGAGGATCCTTGAGGGACGCCGCAGATGACTTTGGTGGCCTCTGACTTGTACGGTGGTAGGCAGACTCTCTGTGTTCTTCCGTCGAGGAAGGAGATGATCCATTCCAGAGCCTTCTCCTGGATTCCGACGTTGCTGAGGCGCTGTACTAGGGTGCGGTGGCAGACAGTGTCGAATGCCGCGGAGAGGTCTAGGAGGATGAGGGCCGCTGTGTCTCCTTTGTCCATCAGGGCTCGGATGTCGTCGGTGGCAGCGATGAGGGCGGTCTCGGTGCTGTGGTTGGCTCGGAAGCCAAACTGTGAGGGGTCGAGGGATCCATTCGGCTCGAGGAAGGCTTTTTTCGATGACTTTGGCTGGAAACAGGAGGAGCGAGATGGGGCAGTAATTCTGGAGTTCGGTGGGGTCCGCTGTGGGTTTCTTGAGTAGAGCGCTGAGTTCGGCGTGCTTCCAGCTCTCAGGGAAGGTGGCGGTGTCGAAGGAGGTGTTGATAATGTCCCGCAGGTGGGGTGCGAAACATCTAAAAGCACAACATGCGAACCTGAGAGTGCGAAGAAGTTATAAATATCAAATGGCAACAAGTCAACGGGGAATACGAAACTGAAGGTGCACGCGGGGAGTGGCCATCTTAGCCAGCAGACACCCACCAAGTATATGAACAACCCTGGGGGATGGCGTGCTGGTGAGCTCGTGAGTGCAAACAAGTACAACAAATCAAACGACAACAAGACAACGGTGAATACGGAACTGTAGGTGCACACTGCTAGAAGCCATCGTAGCCAGCACGCAAGGCAACCCGTCCACACGAAACTGAAGGTGCCCACAGGAAGTAGGCTCCCGGGCCCACACGGACCCACCCAGGGCGACAAAGTAGGCGAACAAGAGCAGAAGGCAAAACGAGCGCCTGCACAAAGGGGGAAAGCAGCTAACAGTTCGGCCCAGGGGACGCAAAGTAAGAAAAGTAAGAAACTGCAATAAAAAGACGGCGACTACAGCAACAGCCCCACAGGGAATACGAAACTGAAGGTGCACACTGGCAGCAGCCATCTTGGCCAGCACAAACGCACTCAACCCAACAAGCTTGACGAACAAAAGCAGATCAGCCCGGTGGGCATAAACGACAACAGAACCACGGCGATCACGGCAAAGTAACCACGGAGAATACGAAACTGAAGGCGCACACTGGCAACAAAGTGGGAAAGCAGCTAACAGTCCGGTCCGTTGGGCGCAAGTAAGGACCGTAAGAAACGGCAAAAAACGACGGCGACTACAGCAATAGACCCACGGCGAATACGAAACTGAAGGTGCACACTGGCAGCAGCCATTTTGGCCACCACACACGCTATCAACGCGTCAAGCTCATTGAACAGAGGCAGATCGACCTACTGGGTGCAAATGTTAGGAAAGACAACAGAACCACGGCGATTTTGGCAACAAAACCACGGTAAATACGAAACTGAAGGTGCACACTGGAAGCAGCCATCGTAGCTAACATCAAGTCAACTGGTACACACGAAACTGAAGGAGCAACAAGTGGGAAAGCAGCTAACAGTCCAGTCCGGTGGGTGCAAGTAAGGAACGTAAGAAATGGCAGAAAAACGACGGCGACTACAGCAATAGACCCACGGCGAATACAAAACTGTAGGTGCACACTGCAGCAGCCATTTTGGCCACCACACACGCTATCAACGCGTCAAGCTCGTTGAACAGAGGCATATTGACCCAGTAGGTGCAAACGTTAGGAAAGACAACAGAACCACGGCGATTATGGCAAAGTAACCACAGAGAATACGAAACTGAAGGCGCACACTGGCAGCAGCCACCCCACACAGCAGACACCAATCATAGGCCACTAAATCGGTGAGCATGGCGCAGCAAACACAAACAAGGGCTAACTCTGACACCAGCAGAGGAACTCTTTAACACACCAGCCCAGCAGCAGCAAGCAAAACACACCGAGGGGGAAGTAAACCCGAAACTGCAGAGAAGAAGTGGCCACCTTGGCCAATAAACAGCAAGTGAGCACGCATAGAACGGAAATACCTCAGCTAGTACCCTCAAGCGGAACTGGCGGGAGCAAAAACAAGGACCAGGGCCATCCAAGAGCCTAGCGGGAACAGACTAGACCGCCAGCACACGAGCAAAGCCACACCGGGTCTAAGAGGAGAACACTCTAGCTCGGCCACTCAACGTAAGGGTGGCAGATTGGACAGCTACCTAGCCAGAAGGCACCTTAGCGAGATGTCTAACCAAGAAAGGAAAGTAGCCAACGAAGTAAAGAAATACAAAAACAATCCTGACTCGCCCTTGAAGCTCAAAAATGACACAACGCTGGACACAATCCTCAGGAAAGTCAATGAAGTCAACAAGGTTGCTAGATCCACCAAACAAACAATCGACAACATTCAACTAGAGCTAGCAGCCATTAGAGCAGACCAACACAATACAAACACCAGGATTGACACAGCGAAAGTGAGAATCAGCGATATCGAGGACGCCAACACGCAATCTAGCAGAGCCCTGCTGTCAGTCTCCAAACCACCTACAGCCTACAGAAACAGCTGGCTGAACAAGACGACTGCACAAGAAGAGGCAACATAAGACTTCTCGGTGTACCAGAAGGGGAAGAGGACAAACCTGGATACTGCACAGCCCTCCTAGAGGAGCTCATCCCACATATCACTGGTCTCAGCTTTGACAAACACTTCGAACTAGACAAGGCCTATCGAGTACCAGCGATGAAACTCCAAAGCGCACGTGGCCCCCACCCGATTATTTACAGACCCCTTAGATCGCAGCAGACCGAGGCAATATTTGCAGTGGCCAGGAAGAACCAAACACTAAAGTGGAAAGATACCAAAATAATAATCACCCAAGACTTCTCGCGCCAAACTGTCGAAACAAGGAAAGGCTTCCTAGCTCTGAGAGACAGAATGAGGAAGGACAATATCACCTTCAGCTTTGCAGGCCCGGCAAGGCTGAGAATCGTGGACAAGGGTCACCCACTGATCTTTGACGACCCGGGAGAACTGAGAAGACACTTACGTGTGGAGGACATGGAGTCGCAACGCACAGAGACTGCGAAGAGAAGAGCATCATCGGATAACACGAGTGCAATGGACCAGGCCTGCAATGGACAATAACCATGCACACAAAAGAACTCAAGCACATGATCAACGTTTCTACCTCAAGTAACACTCTACCTCACGGTATAGCCTGTATCTAGAACATGAACTCACAAAGGAGACGTTCCCCTGTCCCGGGGTGGACGCTGTCACTGACTCTGCAAACTGACACTACCTCAAAGTAGCTCGCCAACCTCAGCCACCCTGGGACAAGTGGGAGCCCAACACAGCATCATCTTCTGCACAGACCAAATGTACATCCTTTACTGATGATCCTGGGTTAAGCCCGGGGCAAATATCGTAGCCAACTGGTAACTCTCTGGGGAGGAGTGGGAGGAGGGAACTTTGCTGTTGCACGCCTAATTATCGAAATGCGGGGGGAGGGAGGGAGGGGGGCGTGGGGGGTTGGGGGGGCAGAGGGGGTAGGCCAGTTCAGACCATATATTCCTTTTTCTTTCTTTCTCTACTTCTTACATTCTCAACGGACACACATTCACAGCCATCACGCATTGCAGACAGTCCAGACGGGGCACGCAGGGAGGCACCAGGAGAGGGGTGGATAGACCAAAACGCAGTGGAGCCAACCCCTTACAGACAGCACCAAACAAGAGCGATAATATATACTTACCATGACAACGCACAATGACCCCCAACTACTATCTGACCTGAAAATAACCTTACTTAATGTCAAAGGGCTCAACCACCCGATAAAGAGGAGGAAGATAATAAACTATCTAACCAAACTAAAAAGCGATGTATATGTCCTGCAGGAAACAAAACTTTCCGAAGAGGACACACAGCGCCTAAAGGCGAACTGGGTTGGATTATCCCTGTGCTCGCCAGCCGTTCACAAAAAAAGAGGAGTAGTAACGCTAATAAACAAGAAAGCCAGACTGCCCCTACTCGAGCACCAGGCGGACGAGGATGGACGCCTGCTAATTACGAGCCTGAAGCGGGGGGAGGAAACGATACACATAGCCAACATCTCTGGCCCCAACACGGATGACGAGTCGTTCTGGGGAGAAGTGGGAGACAAACTCGGCAGTCTCCCCCAAGAGGAACTACTGATAGTAGCAGGGGACCTTAACCAGGTAGTGGACCAAACTCTAGACAGACACCCACAAAGGACCAGTTACCAAACACAGCCCCAACACACACTTAGGAACCTATGCGCCAAACTCCACCTCAGAGATCCATGGAGACTCCAGAACCCAGACCCCAGAGACTACACCTTTTACTCCTAACCCCATAACTCGTACAGCAGGATTGACTACATCTTAATATCTGCCACTCACACTCACCTCATAGAACACACAGAGATTGCACCAAGAACAGTGTCTGGTCACTCCCTCATTAGCCTAACACTAAGCGGTCGCCACAACGAACAAACTAGCTGTAGATGGAGATTCAATAGCGATGTCATTAACCCCTTCGATGCTCATGACGAGCTCAGTTCGTCATGAGGCACAGTGGAGCTGTGCTGATGACGAGCTGAGCTCGTCATGCACTATGGGCTCTACAACAATTCAGCACCGGAGGAAAATAGCTCTAGCAGCCAAGGTGTTAAGGATCCAACCAATGCAGCAGCCATAGAGGAAGCCATCAAAGAATATCTAGAAATTAACGACAAGCCAAACATAGACAAGGGAGTACTCTGGGATGCTATGAAGGCCACAATAAGAGGGAAAATAATACGCATCAAGGCCAAAATGAACAGGGACAGGAACAAAACTATAGCAGAACTAGAGAGACAAATGAAAGACCTGGAGATGCACCACAGTGTCAACCTAGCTAGCCAACAGGAACACACTAACTACCCTGACAAGGAAAAAATACGAACTAAATAAGTTTCTAAGCGAGAGAGCAAGCACATGGATCAACAGGTACAAACCCATACATCTCTGTTCAGCAAATAAAGCAGGCAAGGCCCTGGCCTCCAACCTTAAAAGCAAGAAAAGACAACACGCCATAGTAGCCATGACCGACGCCAGCAAGAAAACTCAAACAACCAATAAAGAGATTCTCAGAGTTTGAAAAGAATTCTATGAGGAATTATACAAAGAGGACAAAAACCTCAACCCCGATGGGGTGGCAACCCTCCTGGGCAAGCTTAACCTACCCAAACTAACAGAGTCACAATGTGCATCAATAGAGTCAGAAATAACAGGGGCAGAAATAGATATGGCAGTAGCTGCCCTAAAAGATAATAAGGCACCGGGGCCGGACGGCTACACAGCAAAATTTTACAAACACTTCCTTCCCCAAATTAGAAACACACTGAAAGAGGTTTTCGCACACTGCATCAAAGCAGGGAAAATGACAAACTCAATGGCAGAGGCCAATATCATAGTCATCCCCAAAATAGGCAAAGACACGCAATTTCCACAGAACTATAGACCCATCTCTCTAATTAACGTAGACTGCAAAATATACGCGAAAATACTAGCGGGTAGACTCAACGCACAACTTCCAAACCTCATACACAAAACGCAAGTGGGCTACCTTAAAAGCAGACTATCCCAAGACAACAAAAGACTCCTCTGCCCCATAATTAACTGTGCCTTCTCCAACACTAAACCAGTGGTGATGATCGCGCTAGACACAGAAAAGACCTTCGACAGAGTTTCATGGTCCTTCCTTGACCAGTGTATGCAGAAGTTTGCCTAGGCGAGAAGTATAGGTCAATGGTCATGGCACTGTACAAGGCACCCAAAGCCCGAGTTGTGGTGAATGGAGGCACATCAGAGGCCCTATCTCTGGAAAGAGGAACCAGACAAGGCTGCCTACTATCCCCGGCTCTGTTCCTACTGACCCTAGAACCCCTACTGACCATGATCAGGAACAATGCCGAGATCAAGGGGGTGGAGGTCAACGGGAACAGGGTCAAACTAGCAGCATATGCCGATGACATACTCATCATGACAGAGAACCCTGAGCCCTCAATAGAAGCACTAATGAACACCATCAAAGTGTATGCCAATGTAGCAGGGTACAAGCTTAACAGAAACAAGTCCGAATGCATGCCACTCAACGTCCATACCACCAGTGAAGTGATAGGAAACTCCAGCCTACTCTGGCAGAAGGGGGCACTAAAATACCTAGGTATCTACTTTGACAGGGACCTCAAGGTAATACTAAACAAAATAAAAGACAGACTAGACACGTGGTCCCCTAACACGTCAGTTAGTGGGGCAGAGTAGAAACTATTAAAATGATGTTAACCCCCATGGTCAACTACCTGCTGAGTATGCTGCCACTGATAGTTACGGAAGAATTCCACAAAAAACTGAACACAATGATAAACTCGTTCCTCTGGAGGGGTAAAAAAGCCAGGATTAGCCTCCAGAAACTCAGGCTCAGCAAGAACCTAGGGGGGCTCGCCGTCACAAACTTTAAGACTTTCCAATCAGCCTGACTCGCCAGTCAAGGCATATACTGGCTCAATCAGGAACAGGGTTACACACCAGCTTGGCTGGAACTAGAGAAAGCTCTGCTGGGAGGCATAAACCTGGCGGCCCTCCTCACGGCTAACAGACACCCGGAAGCCAACAACATAATCCTCTGAAACACCAAAAAAGCCCTTTTGCAAGTAGACAAAAGAATGGGAAAGAGTATAAAAAACACAAAACACGAATCCATTTGGTTCAACACAAAAATTAAATACAAGAACAGCGACTTAATATAACCCCCTGGCTCCAGCGAGGTATCCACACCCCATCCCAACTAGAAGAACGAGGGTCCCCTTCCACCTTCTCCAACCTACAAAAAGCGCATGCCCTCCCAGACATAGAATTATATACCTTCCTCAAAATCAAAGCGGCTATCACTAGAGCAAAATTAAGCAAAGAGGTGCCAACAATACACCAATACATGTCAAATCTCAACAAACTTGGGCACCGAACATCTTACCTATACAAATTACTTAGGGCCAAAACAACCAATTTAAACAGGAAAGTCATAGATCACTGGTAAACACTAAACGCAGTGCGGTTTAGTGAAAAAGAAAAAGCCCTACTCTGGGCCTCGGCAAGCAGGTACAAAGTCACCTCCACACTAGCACAAACAAAATGCTGGCTCCTACACAGAGAGTACTGGACCCCGGCACGCCTAGCAGCGGTCTGGCTCACTGACAACGACCTATGCTGGAACTGTCAGAAACAGAGAGGTGACCTAGAGCACATGATAGTCCAATGCCCTAAAGTTAAAAATTTCCGGGGGAAAGTAACCGATTTCATCCACAATGTAACTGGGTACACTCCAAAACTGGATCTCCTCAGCATAGCAAACGCATTCATGGCACCAGAGATTCAATCTGCCAACGACAGGTGCCTCATGGACCTGCTCCTCACGGCGGCAACCTAGACATTGCTGTCTAGCTGGAAAGATACAGGGTAGGCCACTTTCAAAGTATGGTTCAACTGGGTTACCTTCCTAAGGGGAGCAGACAACATAACGAAAAATCGAACACCACAAGTTGGACGCAGCAATGAGATGTGGCTCTCCCTGGACAAATACCTTGCCTCGCAAAAACCGCCGTGAATGCACCATTCGGCCTTACACAGACCCCCCTCCCTCCCCCTGGCGTTTCCGTCTGCAAACTCTCTATGGCCAGACAAACCTCTATTTACCGCACCTGTGTCCGTACCTTCTCTCACTTCTTCTCATCTCTGTCCTACTTACCTCTACACACGATCTCTTCCTACCGTAGGAGGCAATGCACTTGACCGGTATGTAGAGACAAGGACTCAAGCAGCCTATGTATAACCAGCACACATGCGCCGTAACAAGCCCGTATGTATTATTACTGATACGTATGTTTACATTTACCAGTGTTGCCTTCGATCGGCTTACTCTGTACAGTTTGTAAAAACTTCTTCTAATAAAATCTTTTGAAATAAAAAAAATAAATAAAATGGGTACAATCACTGATTCGGTCCACATAGCTAACAAAGCAGGCATTAATTACTTGAGTAATGATGGGGCCCCATAAAGTCAGATTAGCTTTAAATAGATCAACCGGGACCCCATCTGGGCCAGGTGCTTTACCCCCGAGGCTTATAGTGATTGCTCGGTTTACTTCATCCTGAGTGAACTCAAGGTTACAATGTTGCATGTTAGAGTCTAATGAAAATTGCCCAGTCGCACCTTCAGAAATGTCGCCACACTCATACCCTGGAGAAATAGTCAACCCAAAGGTCCTCACAAATAGCAATTTCCATGGACGGGCCTTTACTTTGGTTCAAAAAGGATGCTTTGACAGCTTTCCAAAAAGCCGAACTGTCACCCAGTAAAGAGGCCTGATGTAAAGCTTCCCAGGCTTCTTTACCCAATCAATTTTTTCTATTTTTAAGGGCTAATTTGTAATCAACTCTAGCCTGTCTCATGGCGATAGGATTAATAGGGGTCTCATGTAGCACTTTTTTTAAGGTATCGAAACCGCCGCCCGACTCCAGCTTCCCTGGGAGGCAGGGGCGGAGTCTCATGTCGCGGTAAATCCTAAACTGGCTCCATAACCCATACGGCGGGAGAAGAAGCAGACAATTGTAAATGTGGTAACACACTCAGACGTTTAAAAACCTATTACACCGCTTATGTAGTCTCAGGTTAAAGCACTGTGGTCCCAACTCACAGACTCACCGCACCTTCCGACTCCAGCTTCCTTAGTGGAGGAGGCGGGGTCGCATCCCGCAGTAGATAAAAATGTTCTCAGTTGCTCAATTATGAAAGTTATTCAGGTTATTCGGGGTTAAGGAACAACAGTCCCGCTCACACCACCTTGCCTTACATCGTAGCACCAAACATCCACATGACTCAGTCTCTCTGCAGCCCGGCGATACTCCCGACCGGCGTTAGCCAGCCGCCATGTTCCCCGACCATGTGATCTGGCGGAAACGTATACATTACCTGTGATGGTCGTGGCAGTAGATGCTGCCAAGGCTTTTGACCAGGTGCATTGGCCATACCTCTGGGAGGTCTTAAAGAGATTTGGCTTTGCCAGTAATCTAATTAAGGATGTCCAACATTTGGATCGCCTGCCTAGAGCAAGGGTGTTGTAAATAATGAGTTGACTGATTGGTTCAGTATTTTGCGTGGAACTAGACAAGGATGTCACATGTCTCCCCTTTTGTTCGATGTGTATATTGAACCATTAATGACATGAATTAGAGAGGATACTGCCATTGTTCCGTTTAGATACAGAAATTTCGAGATCAAGTTAGCCCTCTATGCTGAGGACCTCCTACTTCATGCCCGGAACCCACAGGTGTCTATTCCCTTTTCAATTTCCAAAGCGGAAGTATTCGGGAAAATTTCAGGATATAAGGTTAATATAAACATGACTATAATTATGGAATGGAATCAACCTAAGCAACAGCTGTTGGCAAAATCGAGTATGCGCTATCTTGGCATTACTATTTCCAAGAAATTGGCCGATGTCACTACAGTGAACTGGAAATAGATTAGCCAGGAAATAGGGAGGTTGCTTGTGAGATGGGCAAATCTACCTCTCAATTTATATGGTAGGGTAATTCTTATTAAGATGGTGATTTTACCCCAAATTACTTTTTTTTAAATTCTATTCCATTATTATTTGACAAAAGAGAGACAGCCAAGCTTAAGGGAAGGCTAGGCAGTTTTATTTGGGCCTTCAAATGCTCTTGTATATCAGGGAAGAAATTAAGGTGGAGATTGAGAAGGGCGGGCTGGCTCATGCAGATTTGTTGATATATGGTGATGTGTTCAGGCCTCAGCCAGGCCCTCAAATGCGAAAGGTTCGCTCTTCTGTACGCAAAAGTCCTCAGACTACATAAGAAATTGGCACGGAAACTGGAAATACAAAGACAAAGTTTAGTAAACCTTTAAAGGTGGTACTACAGCCCACACAACACTCTTTTGTATTGTACAAGGTAGCACAAACAACTCGGACATGCGGTCCCATTTTATACACAAAAGAAGGGGCTCATAAGTGGGCGGGTACAGCTCAAAAGTATGATTTACAACCATATATGGACATTTCTTGAACATGATCAATACATGGGTGGAGTTAACGGTTCATGAAGCCCCCTGAATGCACATTCCAATCCCCTCTGAGCAGAAACAGATGTTACATGTCCTGGGCATGCGCTAGATAGGCTGGAACTATTTATAGCCTGTTGCTGGGCAAACTCCAGGGGTGAAAGGCAGTGAGGTAGGACTTGCCTCGTGGCGAGCACATGGCACGATGTAGCCTAAAAGATGGAGGCCAGAAAACAAAATGGAGTCTGGCCGTAAATGCAAGTACGGGCGGAAAACTACACTGAAGACACAAAAATATGTCTTCAGCGAATGCTTAATGTTATCGCTGTTTTATTTACAACAGACGACCCTTTCAGCATTTGCTGAAGACATTCGGTTTCTTTGGATAATCTAAATACTCATCGTTTATATCGATGCTCATCATGTCCGCTATCTCTCTAGTTATGGTTTTCTTATGGGCAGCATCCGCAACAGCTTGATTATTGGGCACACACAATGAAATGCATAATGAACATATCATAGGGCTACAATGAATACACACACAACAGGTGAACAATATAGCAACAACTATACAGAGTCCAGTAAGAACCTTCCAACCCTATGTAGAAATAAGTGTCCAGAACCACCCGGAAAACGTCCAAGACCCATTTTCTTGATGTATATCTGCTGCAATTTTATGCAACTTATTAATGGCTTTGTACACAGAAGGAGTGTGATCAGGTATAAAGACACAACAACTACTTCCGATAATTCTGCAAGCTCCACCTCTATCTGCTAACATAACATCAAGGACCATCCTATTCTGTAATGCAACAACCCTAGTAATCTGTAGCTCTTCAGTAAGGTTCCCCAGAGCTGCTGCAGTTTGATTTGTAACAGCCTTCACTACTCGCATTAATCGTCATATCTTTCTGCTGTTCAGGGCTGGTCCCACAAAGAAGAACAATCCTAAGTTAAAATCTATATACTGTTGCAGACTAGTGTCTGTCTGATCCACATCATCTACAGATAAAGTTTGCTTAAATCTATTCACAGTTACATTGTTCAACAATTTCAAATCCTTATGATAAGATGCTGGTGCCAGAAATACAGGTGGCAATAGAAATGATACGTAACATACTCCAGACCATCCGGCTGGTAATCGATAATAACCCTTATTCCCACATACAAAATAAGTATTATGTGAAGCAAGGAAAGTACTGTTATTCAAACTGTCAATATTCAACACGACAATGCAATCACTAACACCTACAGGAATATGGCCTACACTTTGTACACATAAATCAGCTTGTGCTTGGGCCACAGAGATTACACATTTTTCCTGTCCAACAGTGTCTCTGGTGTTCGTGAAGATATACGGAGTTGATGCATTGTCCGGTCTATATTCTTCCCACTCCCATATAGTTCCGTTGGCTTGTGGATAGCCGTCTTTATCTTGATGACATTCTTTATTCAGTTTGAAAATCAATCGTCCTACAGTAGGTTTCCTTGTAGCAAAGAGCAGAGTATACCATGCTCTACAAGAGCCATTGTGTGAAAAGGGAAGTGGTATGAACGGTGTTCCCCCTTTCTTTTGGTGCGCTGGCATCATCCCACATATCCAACAGTCTGAGGCATTTGTAGCAACGTGGGTATGATGCAACATCTGTATGAAAGTGTTATTCAGATAAGACTGTTGATGCTTCAATTCTTGGTAAGGAAGTGTATAAAAGAAATGTTCATCAGGAACTGGAGTAGAAACAACATACAGTTCACGGGCAGGAGCTTTCTCCTCAACAAACCACATGACTGTAGCGATGACTGCTATAACGAAAATGAACCCTACAGAACCAAAAACTTTCTTCTTGTCCATCTTGAACAAAGTCACAGTATCTTCCTGTATCTAAAGTGTTGTCAGAACTCTTACCCCTAGGTAGCCGTTGTTTTCTTCACCATTGGGCCAAGACGGGTGTCACTACTCTAATGCATGGCTGATCCCCCCCCTTGCCTCATCGGCTCTCCGTTTCACAAACCTAGGGACTGTTCTGACAACTTCTCACACGATTGCATATTCTTTTCTTGGTTGTAGATTGTATCTCCTCAATGCAGGCGTTGTCTGGTCTGGGAAGAACTCCTCAGAATCGTCAGGTACCACAGTATGGCCTCTCTCTGTAGTCAGCATGTCTCGATGGTCAGTCAGTACAGCAGGCTCCACCAGATCAGGTTGCACCTTCCGGCAAAGGATCGAGTGCATCCAATTTTTTCGATTCCTCACTCGCACTGCTGTTCTCGTGGCTAGAAGAACTTGCTCAGGGCCACACCATCTCGGCTCCAGACTGCTCGACCTCTCAAAGGACTTCACGAGGACAAATTCGCCAGGCCGAACATTATGACCTTCTCCTGTGGACCGATCAGGGAGTGCTTCTCGAACCTGTTGGTGAATAGAAACCAAACTATCAGTTAATTGTGCCAAATAGTCATTCATTAAAACACAAGGTACATCATACACTGAACTCGGTTTGGGTACCCCCCATATGTTCATGGGGCGCCCGAAGACGATCTCATAAGGCGTCAAGCCTGTCCGAGAGTGTGGTACCGATCTGATAGACAACAACGCCAAAGGCAAAGCATCTGGCCAAGTCAGAGAAGTAGACACCTGTATTTTTGCAATTTTTAATTTCAAAGTTCCGTTGTACTTCTCCAAAAGTCCTGCTGATTGCGGGTGGAATACTGCGTGGAACTTTTGCACAATGCCCAATCCCTTCAGGACAAACTTAATAACGTTCGCCACAAAATGGGGCCCGTTATCACTCCACAGCAGTCTACAAACACCGAATTGAGGAAAGAATTCCTTCAGAAGCACCTTAGCAGTAGTCATTGCAGTATTGTCCTTAGTAGAGTATGCTTCAATCCAATTACTGAATGCACAAACCACAACCAGGACGTACTTCAGATTATTACAGCATTCCAGCTGAATGTAATCCATTTGCAATACTTCAAAAGGTGCAGTGGGTGTTGCAAATCCTCCTGCCGGAGTTCGTGTCCCTTTTCCTGCGTTGTATTTAAGGCAAATCATGCAAGTCTGTACTACTCTCTTAGCCATGCAAGCAATCTCTGGATGCTCCCTGACTTGTGTAAGCAATTTCACAATTGCCGAAGCTCCAACATGTGCTAGCCCATGTGCCATCTGAACCATGGGTTGTACGAAGGCTGTGGGTAACTTCCACCTATCCATCTGCTTTTTCCTCCAACAACCCTCATCGTCCAATTCTCCATCTTTGGACCATTGGTCTCGTTCCTTCTCAGTAGCAGTCTTTTGCATTTCTAGTACTTTCTCCCTTGCATCATGCCACCGTTCAGCTTGTGACTTAACAACATACATAGAAGTGGAACCAGGCTGCATCGCAGTTTCTCGTGCCACTCGATCTACAAAGGCATTTCCTTGTCCCACTTTGTCTGTCACTTTCTTGTGCGCACTACATTTTACTATGGCTATTCTTTTAGGGAGTGTCAGTGCAGTCAAAAGCTGATGTACTAATTCTCCATACATAATCTGAGTTCCGTGTGATGTCAAAAAGCCCCTTTCCTTCCAGAGCAGGCCAAAATTGTGCGCTACTCCGAAAGCATAGCGGCTATCAGTGTAAACATTCACACATAATCCTGTGCTAAGCTCGCAAGCTCGTATCAATGCTATCAGTTCTGCTGCCTGAGCTGATTTCTGTGGTATACGTGCTGTCTCCACTACGGTATGTAATGTAGTAATTGCATATGCTGCAGAAGTGGTTCCATCTGGTAATTTTAAACAGGACCCGTCCACGCACAGTTCTCCATCCACATCTGCAAAGGGTGTGTCCTGTAAATCAATGCGACCCTTTGTCTGTTCCTCGGTCACAAAGACACAGTCATGCGTCTCTTGTGCCTCAGGCTGGGTCGCTGGGAAGGGCAATAATGTAGCTGGGTTCAGTGTTGCACAAGGTATGTGAGGAGCCAGCAGTGTCAGCTCATATCCTGTGAGACGAGCACTAGTCAAATGCTGCGTCTTTGTCTGATTCAAAAGGGCATCAACAGCATGGGGGACCAACACCAACAGCTTATGAGATAAGACTATCCCTTCACTCTGGCGTATTGACACAGCTGTCGCCGCAACTGAGCGAAAGCACCCAGGCAATGCTCAGGCAACAGGATCAAGTACTGCCGAGAAGTATGCACAAGGGCGCTGCTTATCGCTGTGCATCTGCACTAATACTGATAACGCGCATCCATCTCTCTCATGCACATACAATGTAAAGGGCTTTGTATAATCAGGGGTGCCTAACACTGCTGCTGAACAAAGGGTTTGACATAATTGGTGAAAAGCATTCTCACATTCATCTGTCCATGGAAGGGGAACTGGGGTATCCTTTGTCAAAAGGGCTAACAGTGGTTTAACTATGTGTGAAAATCCTAATATCCACTGTCTACAAAAGGAGGTGAGACCAAAAAAGGCTCAAACCTCTTTCTGCGTGGAGGGTACTGGTGTGTCTAAAATGGCTTGAATACGATCTGGCGTGAGTGCACGCCCCTCCTTAGACAAAAGGTGACCTAAGTAGGTTACTTTTGGTCTACAATATTGCAGTTTTTTCTTCGACACTTTATGATTGTGGGATGCCAAAAATGTAAGTAAGGACAGAGTACATGTTTCACATTGCTCAGGAGTGTCGGCAGCCAACAAGATGTCATCGACATATTGTATAAGCACCACATCGTCAGGTAAAACAAAATAATCTAGTTGTCATTTCAATGCCTGACTATAGATGCTGGGACTTTCGGTATAGCCTTGGGGAACTCTACAGAATCTATATGATCTGTTATTCAAAGTGAAGCCGAAAAGGTATCGGCTGTCGGGATGAATAGGGATTGAAAAGAAGGCATTCTTCAAGTCTATGACAGAGAACGTTGTGGCAGTTGGTGTGACCAAAGTGAGAAGTGTTGTGATATCAGAGACCAAAGGGTATTGAGGAATCACAATCTTATTAACCTCCCTCTGATCGATAATAAATCGATAAATCCTGGTGTCAGTATCTTTTTTCAAAATCGGTAGAATAGGACTGTTACACACATTGTAAGGGACTTCTTCAACCACTCCGGCTTTAATCAAATCCTGCACTATTTGTATAAGCACCTCCTCCCCCTCCTGTGAAATCCGATACTGAGGCAGACGTGGCAGCACAGCTCCCTCCTTTACACTAATGTGCACTGGAGGAATAATCATTTGTCCTACGTCGGTATCGGATGTAGCCCACAAAGATTCAGGCAAAGAGGCCAATGCAGCTTCTACAGTAATCAAGTATACCCTCTCCATTGATGTATAATTATCATTCAAAATAACACGTACTCCCTCATGGGAGCACCGTATCGTGGCCCGGAAATACTTGAGCATATCGAGGCCGACGATGTTGCCAGGAGTCTTTGGAGAAAGTAAGAATGGACATGGTGCAGCAAACTGATCAACATAAAGTGCAAGAGGTTGTGACAGTGGGCTAACAGAAGGAGTTCCATCGAACCCTATTTACGTAATCAATGAGCCAGACAGGGGAGCCCTCGGAACCAATTTTCTGGACAAAGCGCTACGAGTAGCTCCTGTATCAACCAGGAACTTATCAGTAGAGCCCAAAACATGTGCTGTAACATAAGGACCCCTCTGATCTACTGGCACTTCAACTGGTTCCTTACCCCATCCTACGTAATCCTATGCATACTGAGAATCATGCTGTTCGGGAGGTGCATATTCAGACATTTGGTATTGATTTTGTCTATCAAAAACATTGGACCCATCACGGGATCGCACATTGGAATCAAATCTAGCTCGGTCATTTGTATTATATCGAGGACCTGAAAAATGTATTCTACCCCTCACAGACCCTTGCCCACGCTCCTGGCTTTGTGCACGTAACACCGGGCAGTCGCATGCCCAATGGCCTTTCTGTTTACAATACGCACATTGATCCCGGGCCACATCAGTATGACCCTGCGAGGGAGTAGAAAAATTCCTGCCACCTCGCTCATTTCCTCTACGAGGTGGCCGATATACTTGCGCTAACATAACCTTTGTTTTCAAATCCTTAGTTTTCTTTTCCTCACTCCCTTTCGCTTCTAATTCCTGACGCTCGTAATACTGAGCCATCGTCAGGAGGGATGCTGGTGTCGAGGTAGTCCAAGAACTTTCACTCGCTTTTAATCGAGCTGCTATACTTGGTAATAAGTTTGAGACATATTTATCAACAAAAAGATGCCGGCCTGTGTCGTCCGTAAGCGACTGACCGCTAAAATCATGAAACATTTCTTCAAACCGTGTAAAGAAATCCGACACGGATTCGTCTACTTTCTGTTTACAGGATGCTAACATAGTCCAATCAATCTTTTTAGGGGGGATAAGCGTTTTCAATTTAGCGACTATGGCAGCGGGAAGATCTAAAATCGATTGGGGCGGCTTCTGTGCTGGTTTTCTCTCCCTGTCCTCATCCTCAAGATCCGCCCATCGAGCTTTAAATATCGTAAGATCGTCAACCTTTCGGATCGACCTCCACATATCTGGTGGCAGAATAAGTCTGAAAAACAAATCAATATCGGCCAAAGTCATAGTACAAGAATTTAGAGCCCCCTCAACTTCCTCATAAAAGGCTGCGGGATTCTTTCGAGGATCAGGTAATGCTGCTTTCAATGCCATGACATCCGCTCTATTCCAAGGAGTATATACCCAATTATAAATAAAATACCCTTGAGCATCAGGTGACCCCTTATCTGAACTGGTACCCGCTCCCTTAGGGGGAACGTACAAAGGTGCTGCCTCCCGCATCGGTTTAGCATGCACGGTGTCGACCTTATCTGAATGAAAGATGGGTGACTGCTTCCCGGCGCCAGTCGGGCTCAAAGACTCGTCGCCAGCCTTCCGTTTCCGCGTCTCTTCCCGGAGTTGTAACATTTCGTCCAGCAAACGCAAAGAGTCGTCGAACTGCATTGGGTACCTGGGAAGAAAGAAAAAGACCTTTACGTAATTCTTTGGCATCAGCTACCACATCCTCTGGTTCAAGAACATCGGAGTATTTGCGAAAGGTGGTCACCACTTCATCAGAAAGGAAGCTAACAAAATACAGTCTTTCTCTATCATCCCATGTCTTAAGCTCTGTTAACACATCAAGTAAAGACACAGTATCTTTGGTGACCCGATAAACAATCTTACGAAGATCAGCCATACGATCGGCCGATAACATAGACCATGTATCCCTCTTCTGAATCTCCTCCATTCGGGGCGGACGGACCAGCGTAGGGCGGTGGTGAACGATCTAATAACGAAAAATCATCATCCGATTTATTAAGGACAGGATAGAGTGGCTGGCGAACAGAATATTGGCCAGATATTTGCAACCGCCGTTCTTTCTCCTGGTTTTCTTCTAACTCCTTAGCTTCATGCTTTTTCAACTCTTGCGCTTTCTCACGCTCACTCTTTCGGTGCTCTTTCTCAATCAATGCTTGCTCACGCTTCTCACGCTCTCGCACCTCTTTCACCCACATACGTATACATTCAAACATATCTTGTCGCACTCTCTGCTTACACATACACTGTTCCACATACTCAATTTTCCTCAAATCAAACGATCCATACATAGGCCATCGCAACTCAGGATCCTTCTTGGTGTATTTCCTCCACAACGTGCTGTACATTATAGGGGAAAGACCAAATTTTACATACATATCCCTATTCGGCGTCCGGGGGAGCCGGCTGCGATTCTTCAAGTACCAACCGGTCATTTCCAAAACAGCAGCACCACTTACGAAGTGTGCTAAAAACGGGCATGTCTCAAAATAATGCAGAATATGCAATATTACAGTAAAGTGGCACTTAAAACGTTGCGCCGTTCAAATTCATAGGTCAGGAGAAATTTTCCCACATTGCCCGCCTATATGGGTTGCAACTCATATATCACATTCATAGACACATTCAAAATGACTAGTCAATTTCAAATTCAAACAAATTAGTCGGGGCAAGCCGATCCTAAAACTGCCTTGCCAATCAAGACTATCAAAGGCTCGGGGCAAGTATCGTACAATGATTCTTACCAATCAAGAGCGTCCAGATTCCAACTGCCAAGTTCTGAATTCGCCCAAACGGCCACTCCGCGGCAAACCGACAGAAGAGGTCTCAGTCGAGGACCGGCGCCACCCAGATGGTCAGATCGGAAGGGAAGGAAGAATACCTCGGGATGCCATGACTAAAGGCGCTGCTGGCAGTGATCAGGTCCCCGGCAAGGTTCCAATCCTTCGTCACGACCAGTCCTTCGAGCATCCGAGTCGCTGATGAGCCCCACGTGACGGGCGCCAATTGATGTGTTCAGGCCTCAGCCAGGCCCGCAAATGCGAAAGGTTCGCTCTTCTGTACGCAAAAGTCCTCAGACTATATAAGAAATTGGCACGGAAACTGGAAATACAAAGACAAAGTTTAATAAACCTGTAAAGGTGGTACTACAGCCCACACAACACTCTTCAGTATTGTACAAGGTAGCACAAAGAACTCGGACACGCGGTCCCCTTTTATACACAAAAGAAGGGGCTCATAAGTGGGCGGGTACAGCTCAAAAGTATGATTTACAACCTTATATGGACATTTCTTGAACATGATCAATACATGGGTGGAGTTAACGGTTCATGAAGCCCCCTGAATGCACATTCCAATCCCCTCTGAGCAGAAACAGATGTTACATGTACTGGGCATGCGCTAGATAGGCTGGAACTATTTATAGCCTGTTGCTGGGCAAACTCCAGGGGTGAAAGGCAGTGAGGTAGGACTTGCCTCGTGGCGAGCACATGGCACGATGTAGCCTAAAAGATGGAGTGCAGAAAACAAAATGGAGTCTGGCCGTAAATGCAAGTACCGGGTGGAAAACTACAGTGAAGACACAAAAATATGTCTTCAGCGAATGCTTAACGTTATCGCTGTTTTATTTACAACAATTGGCATGCTTTTTTCTTTAAGAATTGTCGGATGCTCTTAAGCAAAGTGGACAGTTCTGCTGTAGGAATTCTTTTTGGAGCATTGCTTTGTGATCTGAGGGAGAGCCAAGTTAAATTCTTGTTTAAGTTTGGGGACCCTAAGTTTTTCAAACAATTAAGGCTAAAGATTCTATTGGGAGCATTGAAATTACGGGTCCTAATTCGCAAGAAATTGGGAATGTCCTACTATTTATCTAGAGCCCGATTTGGGAATTTCATGGGATCCCTGAGTGTCTGGATGATTCTCTTAGCCATCCGCTAAGGAATGCGGGCATCTCTTGCTGGGGAGATTTGAAGGCGGGTACTGAGTTGGTTGATTGGGTATCCTTGAATGTAATTACAGGGGGTCAACTTACCAGGTTCAAATATTACCAGCTCTCTGCATGGTGGCGGTGTCTAGACTGGAATGAAGAGGAGGAGGATTCCTGGTTAGACCAAGCAGTAAGAACTGGCATAGTCAAGAAGGAGGTAGTCTTGTGGTATAATACTTTGATTAAGGCAGAAGACGATTTAGATAGTGATACACAGAGGCTCTGGGGAGAGGTTATGCCGAATATAAATTTGAGGGAAGCGTGAAAAGTCTCCTTTACCCTACTCAGGGAAACTGTCAAACCTGCTTATTTAAAACGCAACCATCTTTTTACTGCGTATAGGGTATACTGGTCTCCAGCAAAACTAGAGAAACTCTCAGGGACTCACTATGATTGCCCAAAATGTAGAAACACTGCTGCAGACGATTTTCATATGTTTTTAGCATGCCCATATATTGTGAAGTTTTGGTCTGAGGTGTGCAAATTGCTTACTAAAGTTATAGGCACTTTAGTGAGGGTAAGCCCTGGCCTGGTGTTTTTTGGAGTTTAACAAAAGAATGATACTGCGATTAGTAGGCTGGATGCACAATGTATTTTTTATATAATTGTGTTAGGTAGACGAGAGATTTGTAAACTGTGGAAGTCAGACGTTCCACCTCTCTTGCTGGAATGTAAAAAAAGCGTAATATATATAAGTAAACAGGACCTGTTATGTGGTCCTAGCAGTCGAGAGAAAATATGGGTTAAGCTGGTTGATTGGTCTCAAAAGTTCGAGGTCCAATGATTAAGCCAATGTTTAGCCGTTGGTCCTGTTTCCTTCCGTGCTACGGGCACTCCAGGGAAGTGGAAACGGGGCCTCTCTCTTGTGTTGGAATGACTCTAACATGCCCTGGATCCCCAGTACAGGAAGTGAGTATTGCCAACAAGTGAACTGGTAGAATAGAATGAGGACAAAAAAACAACTAAGTGAAATATCTCCAACCAAGAAACCACGTAACTTAGAAACGTGGTTGTTTGTACATAATCTATAGTACTATATATGCCTCTTCTGTTGAAGGTATAACCCATAGAGGCTGGACGATCACAGATTTCATTCGCAAAGCCCAGGTCTAAAGTAGAAATCATTTAATTAAACAAGTCCCCAGACACAGAGTGACAGAAATGAGAATCACTGATACCATCTTCATATATAAATCCACAAAGCTTTTCATCAACATTAGAGCATAATGAACAATTAAAATCCCCCAACATGATAACCATTGTGTCTTTTATGCTTTTGCTGCCATGGTCAGCTTTGGTAGTCTTGATCCAAGTTTCCAATGGGGATGTTATTATAAAGGTTAACCATTAGCATGCGTTGCCTTTTATAAAATTAAACTGTCATTAACTGATAATAGGGCTCTGCAAGCTGATTCTCTATCGTTTTTGCATTTAGTATGTTTGAAATGTACGTATACAGGCCACCTTTCGCCCTAGCACTTGAGCCCTCTACTGCAGCAGTATGGAAAGTGTTGTAACCATTTATGTGGATTGGATATTTCTGCCAGGTTTTTTGAAGGGATAAAATATTGTGGTGCTTTATAAAATTGCTCCAAATGGGATTATTTATCTTAGATCGTAGGCCTGCGATATTCCACGAGACTAGGTTGCAGGTTGCAGGTTGCCTCCACGCTCATCTCCTGTGGCTTGATTTGTGGGTCTGGGGGTGTGATGTGACCATCTACGTGGACCTTAATCACGTCTGGGGTTACAGACTTATAATCGTTCAGTAGTTCTCCTGTTGGCATAATTCTATAATCTCCACAAACTTCCCCATGTCCTGATGAGGCTGATAGGTTTGAATAAGTACCTGCAGCTACACGAGATTTGATAGAGATGGAGTATTCTATATGGGGGTGTTCACTAGTTGTTTGCTAGGAGCAAAAGCCTAGTTGATTGAATGTTTTCCTGAGTGGCCATACCATCGCCCAATTAATCGACTTCTTCAAAGGAATTTAGAATACTATATCGATTGGTAGGTAGAATTTCATCGCGGTCCTGTCTGACCCGAGGAAATGCGTGTCCCACCCTCGACTGCCACGGTGCTCCCATTGTGATCATCTCCCCGCCTTGAGTCGACCCTGCAAACATTTGAGCCTCTCTCATTCGCCAATAATCTCTGGGTGGTTGATAAAAAAACCCAAGTGGGAGAATGATTATTTCCTGTGCCCTAATGTTACTATTCCCAGCCCTGTGCAGGATTACCTGCACAGAGTCTGGAGATTTAAAACTTATAACCACAAAGTCACCTGGTAATGCCTTATAAGAATTTCCTATCCATCCCACTCACCGCACCATTTTAAACTCTGTAAAGGGGATGTCTTTAAGGCCCGTCCTGGTCTCAAGGAAATCCAGACTTTTGTTCCACAAAGCTGACCAGTTTTCTGGGGCATTAGGTGTGTTTGGTTTTGAACTTGGGACGTTTGCTAAGATAACTACATACGATGTAGCCTCTGGGGGAAGGTGTAAGTTCTCCTTGGTTTTTGTTGTACATCCTTCATTTAATCTATTTGCTCTGTGTGATGACCGGTAGCTCAGACCCTCCCCTACTTCAGATATCCCTAGGGTGGCTAGTTGTGTTTGTGCGACTTTAGGGGGGCTATGACTGGAACAAAGACCTGGGCCTGAAGAGGAAGGAGGTGTAAGCCTTTGGTGTGAGTGGCCATTTGAGTTTGACTTTGTGAGTCCCTTGTTTGATTTAGTGGGGCATGGATTGTTAAGGGAGGCTATACTACTGGTGGAAATACCACTTTTATTACTCATATCTCCCATAATGTCGATATTTGCACCCGTGCCCGTGCCCCTGCATGAGTGAGCACCAGTATGTGAAATGGAAATACTAAAAATAGACTATTCTATCTTGGCAAGCCTAGTTTCAATCTGAGATCATTTGTGTGACAATGGGTCCAGCAGAGCAGCCTGCATTGCTTCCAGTATTTTCCATGTTTCATCCTCATTTTGCCCCACAAGAGATCCATTAGCTAGTGTCTCTATTGAGACATTTTACCCCTGCCTGCTACCGTTATCCCTAACATTAGTTTTTCTCATTGTAGTCTTTGGAGACTGTTTACTTTTTGATGCTGGTCGGCCCTTCCTTTTTTTGGTAGCGGTTTCAATTCTATTGCCCTGGCTTATTTTTGCCTTCTTGCCCCTGGTGGTAACATTTGGGCTGGTTAAACTCCTTGCTACTTCTGAAGGTCTGGGTGGCTCTAAATCTATGTCAATGATCTGTGAATGTTCAGCGTGAACACTATGGTCGGGCAGATCATCCTCCACATTTGCATCGCCTTGGTGGGCAATAGACACTATCTGAGTAGTACTACATTGTGCATGCTGTGGTTCCAATGACAACCTTCTCTCTGTGAGTTCTATCTCATGAATGAGAGCTGATTCTGCTCTCAGTAAAAAGGCATCAAGAGTCCCTACCACACCCGGTGCCAGGTTTCAGTTTACTCATTATTACTAATTTACTTGGTTTCAATAATTGCACAGTACCTGTCACTTATATGAATTATCCAGTTCTTTCATATACAGAATGTTGGTGGTGTGGCCCAGCCCAGCCTCTTCCAGTCTTTGAGTGGCTCGGACGGGCCCGTCCTTAGCCCGGGCGCACCAGCATGCGTCCTGTGCTGCAGGAGCCCTGAGTTCCTTATGTGTGCCTCCGGACGGAAGAAACTATTTCGGGAGGCGTTTGCGCCCCTAGGGCAACTGGGGGTTGTAGTTCGATGCTGGGCTCCTCACTCGAGCACAGTGTCTCCCCTCAAAATGACGTTGGCAGCAGTTGTGGCATTAATGGCAGTATCCAGCAACAGCAGACAACAAAGGCACAAAGTCCCAGGTAAGTGAAAGCTCCCGCACTGCGGTAGCCCTGCTTTCCTTATGTGTGCCTCCGGGTGGAAGTAACTCCCATGGGCGGCATTTGCACTGCTAGAGCTACTGGTGGTTGTAGTTCGATGCTGGGATCCTCACTCGAGCACAGCGTCTCCCCTCAAAATGACTCTGGCGATGGTGCCGGCGTTAATGGCAGTACCCAGCAACAGCAGACAACAAAGGCACAAAGTCCCAGATAAGTGAAACCTCCCGCACTGTGGGTGCCCTGCATTTCTTATGTGTGCCTCCGGGTGGAAGGAACTGTCGTGGGCAGCGTTCGCACCGCTAGGGCTGCTGGGTTTGGTGTTTGATGCTGGGCTCCTCACTCCAGCATAGCGTCTCCTCTCAAAATTACTCTGTTGCGGCTGTGACGGCGTAAATTGCAGTATCCAGCAACAGCAGACAACAAAGTCACAAAGTCCCAGGTAAGTGAAAGCTCCCAGCGGCCAGTCAACCACAGAGCTTACTCCTGAGGAACCCTAACTCCCAAGAGAGCAAGATAGCCTGAGGGAAAAAACCCTTAGCCAGTAAGAATGCTCTATTTCTTTAGGCTATGCTCGCAGAAGTCTTCTGAGACACCCCCGAAACCAACTGTCAAGCTTTACACATATTTTAGAGCATTAATTTCTAAAAATAGGATCAGGTAGCCCAGAGATGGCAAGGGCCTAGGAGGTCGATGCAACTCATATTTTTGGAGAATGGGCGTGTCCCCCCCTTGCGGAGTAATATTAAGGCCCTAGGTACTCCGTCCCTTGGGCCCTTTTCTTATTAATGGGTGGGAGCATGCGGCCCAAGCTATCTTTCCCTGAGCTCTAGTTATAGTTACTTTAGGGCACGAGCCCCCGGATGCTGCAGTGCTGTTATCAATGACATACAACATGTCATGACTAATGTAATATGTGAGATAATTAGCAGTGCGTGTCAAGGCTATGAGCTGAAGTTACTTTAGGGCACGATTTAAAGTTACTTGAGATCATTATGACTGGTGAATTTCAATGGTTTTGTTAATTCAAATTTAAAGTTTTAACGGACATTTTCTAGTACCTATAAAGTTGGTTTAAGAAACTTCAACTTGCATCCCCGTTGTACACAGCGTTGTCATTAATGATGTAATTTGATGCTGTCAATGATCGTAGAATATGTCATGAGTGTTGTAATATGTGAGGTCATAAGCAGGGCATAACAATGGTGTGAGTATAGTTAGTTAAGTAAGATGTTAATACCATACCTAATTAGCAGTGCATTGTGATGGCGCAAGTTATCTATTGCTGTGAGGCTATCACAGCCCTTTGTAGTACACGTACAACACAAAGGAGCTGTTTTAAACACCATAGTTCTCCCGCTGCAGCTGCCACACAAGCTTCAAACTCAACCTATCACAGTACTGTGCAAGCTTCATTGGCAAAGCTTGGACTGTGATTCAGTAGAATGTGGATTAAGCTTGAGTGGTGGATATAGGCAAGATACAAATAGAACTCTAGGCTACAGCGTGTGAACCCATTATTTACCTTTGTCGAAGGATATATTGGCAAAATCAACAAGGTTTTTTATTATTTTTATGAGATACTTCTACAGAATTTCTTATGTTTTTAAAAAAAATGCTTAAGAGTTGATTAAAAAACTGTTTTTCACTCACACAAACGAAAATCTGAATTTATACTTGTGCAAGTGGAAAAAATATGCAAGAGGCACAGAAGATAAATTTACAAGGACACCATTAGACCCTTGACCTGCTAGTAGGTCGCTCCCCCACCACACAGCTCTGCCTGTGAGCCCTGATGCTGAAGCTGCTGAAAGATGAGGCCCTCCTCCACCCACAGGCTACCACCTGCTCCTAATCCCTGGTGGCCAGTGGTAGGCCCTAGGTTTGTATCTTTTGCCCGCTTTTGCCTCTGTCTCCCCCTCGCTGCCATTGTTTTGGCCACTGTTTTTTCCTTCTGCTCGATTTGGTGTCATGTGTCCATTTTGCCTTCTGTCTCCCCCTCACTGCTATTGTTTTGCCCGTTTTTTCATCTGTTTGATTTTGCATTTTGTGCCCGTTGTCCCTCTGTCTCCCCCTCACTGCCATTGTGTTGCCTGCTTTTCTTCTGTGATTTTTGTATCTGGTGCCCATTTTTCTCCTCTGTCTCCCCCTCGCTGCCCCATTCCCGCAGCTGCGTCTCCTGCGGCCCTGCTCCCCTCTCTACCATTCGCTGCCCCTGCCTCCTGCCTCCCAGCTGCTCCTCCCTCCTACATCCCCATATATGGCAAAGGCACGTCTAAGGCACGCTCACCTGCGCCTGTCTGCCATTGGACCGCCCCCAGCACCAGAACCCCTGGTAACCCGCACTCACCGCGCGACCACCACCGCTACGACGCCAGCACACTCCACGCTCTCAACCCTGGAAGGACCCGCACCTGCCTCAAGGCTGCACTGAAACACACACACGGTCCCTTCACCTGCCAGAACTGCAGCTACACCAGCATCAGAGCCACCAAACAACCCGCCAAGAAAGACCTCAACCACCTCCGATGCATCCTACTGAACACCTGCTCCGCATGCATACACACCGTCGAGCTCTGGGACCTGCTCTGCACAACATCCCCAGACGTCGCCTTTCTCACAAAGACCTGGATGAACTACTCCTCCGCACCCGACATAGCCATAGCCATCCCTGCCTGCTACAAGATCACCCGCAGAGACCGCACCAACGAAGTCGGAGAAGGAATCGCTATTGTCCACAAGAACAGCATAAGGGTCTCTACCAGCACCGACAACACTCTCAGCTCCGCCGAACACCTGCATTTCCAGATCCACACAAACCCAACTCCACCCTCAGAGGCCCCCTCGTCTACAGACCCCCGGACCCCGACCCCAGTTCAGCGACTCCATAGCCGACTTCATCATCATGCACGCCCTGACCTCCACCGACTACATCCTCCTTAGAGACCAGAACTTTTACCTGGAGAACAACAACAACAGCAACACGACAACCCTGATCGATAACCTCGCCCACCTCGGACTGAGACAACTCGTCACAACGCCCACCCACTCCGCAGGCCACACGTTTGACCCCATTTTCTCTGCAAGCCCCCACATCGCGCAACATCATCAATCTCTCCCTCGAGACCATGATCTTCACAGAAAGCTGGAAACACGCCAAGATCAACGCCATACTCAAATAACCCAAGGCTGACCCTAAAGACCTCAAGAATTTCTGGCCCATCTCTCTGCTCCTGTTCCCGGCCAAGGTCATCAAGAAAATCGTCAATAGACAGATAACCCGATACCTCAAAGAAAACAGAATCCTGGACCCTTCCCAGTCAGGATTCCACAGCAATGACAGCACAGAGACTGCCCTCATTGCTGCCACCAACGACATCAGGAAACTGCTAAACTACGGTGAGACCGCAGCCCTCATCCTCCGGGACCTCTCTCCCGCCTTCAACGCCGTCTGTCACTACACACTACACACACGCCTCCATGCTGTATGGATCAGAGACAGAGCCCTGGAATGGACCACCTCATTTCTCTCCGGCAGAACCCAGAGCGTCCGCCTCCCCCATTCCGATCCGAAGCCTCCGAGATCATCTGCGGCGTACCCCAGGCCTCCTTCCTCAGCCCGACACTATTCAACATTTACATGGCCCCGCTCGCACACGCAGCCCGACAGCACAACCTCAACAAATTCTCCTACGCCAACGACACTCAACTGATCCTCTCCCTCATCAAGGACCCCATCACAACCAAAGCCAACCTCCACAAAGGAATAAAGGCCATCGCCGACTAGATGAAGACTAGCCGACTGAAGCTGAACACGGACAAAACGTAAGTCCTCATCCTTGGCTCCAACCCCCCACCCTGGGGCGACTCCTGGTGGCCGACGACACAAAGGGCAACCTAGGAATCGTCCTCGACTCAACGCTCTCCATGACCAAGCAAGTCAACTCAATCTCCTCCTCCTGTTTCAACACCCTCCGCATGCTCCGCCAAATCAACAGGAGGATCCCGACAGAAACAAGAAGAACAGTCACCCAGGCCCTCATCAGTAGCAGACTCGACTACGGAAACACCCTCTACACAGGATCCCTGACCAAGCTCATCAAACGACTGCAACGCATCCAAAATGCCTCGGCACGACTGATCCTCGACATACCACGCCACAGCCACATCACCCTCCACCTGAGAAACCTACACTGGCTGCCCGTCAACAAGAGGATATCCATCAAGCTCCTGATCCACACACACAAGGCACTCCACAAGACCAGCCTAGCCTACCTCAACAAACGACTTTCCTTCTACACCCCCAACCGACCAGCTCCGCTCCACTGACCTCTCACTCGCCACCATCCCGCGCTTCTGAAGGAAAACCACTGGTGGGAGGTCCTTCTCCCACCTCGCCACCAAGATCTGAAACACCCTCCCTCTGAACCTACGACAGACCCAAGACCTGCTGACCTTCAGGAAGACCTGGCTCTTCGATCAGTAGTGCCCCCCGCAGCGTCTTGAGACCCTCATGGGTATGTAGTGCGCTCTACAAATGCTGTTGATTGATTGACTGATTGGTTAGATGGGTCTCGGAAGATTAACACCGCCTGCTTGCACATTTGTGTAGAAATGGCAGAGTGACAGTCTGCCTTAGTATTAGTGCATTGCTCATTTGGACAGGGACTCACTGTCTCTTTCATTGCCAACCCTCATATGTTGAATCCACTAGCCGCAAAAGCTACAGCTACAGACTGGAGGCATTCGAGTGTCATGCTCTGTGGTTTCAGCCCCATGTTATACAAAGGTCAGAGAGGATGCTGAGTGTTTCTGAACAAGAATAACTTCTACCTTCTATGGAAGGGTAGAAAGGATTTTAGACATTACTGTCATCATGAGATCTAACCTGCAGATTATAACTATGACTCCTCTTTGTTCTTTGGCCCTGAATGAGTAGAAGCAACTGAGAAATATGGTAATGCACACGCTAGGGTGGGTGACGTCCCAGGCAAAAATTGCAGCCATGTGAGGCCCTTGCTCTGCTCCGGCCTTCCACAACATCCACCTCTTTACTCCAGACAGGCCGCCTGGGGTGCAATCTTGACACTACAGGAGTCATAAGGACCAGAGGTTCTCCTGGCCTCATGTGGCAGGGACTACCGGCGGCTTGATGTGAGAGCCCGCAGTTGAGCGGGTCCTGTAAGGAGACCCTGGGCCAGAAAGCGCAATGCCTGAAGCCCTAGCGTACCTGGTGACATCTGAGAACAGGGAGAAGCTTTAGCCGGTGGGATGAACCACGAGCACCTAGGCCCCGCTTAAAGATCTGGGCTGCAGCAGCAGCCACCATGCTTGAAGATTGGTCACCAGGGTCAGGGCTGTGAGTCGGTGCCGTTTTCACCGTTGCAATGAGAGCAGGAGGGAGAGCGGTGAGGAAACACCAGACCAGATGACTTTACTCTGGGACTGCCCCACTGCAGCCGCATCTTGGGGCTGTTCTTGGGCTCAGTGGAGGAGCCATTTGATTATGAGGTGGTACCTTGGGCAAATGCCCTTGGGGCCTTTTGCACTGTATCAGGCCTGGGAGTTGTAGGGCATCCAGAGCCTGGTAGTGGTGTTGAGATACCCGCAGAGGTGTTTCTCCACTGGGGTCCCCTGGCGACAGCGATCAGACAGTGCTGGAGAATGGGCGATCTTGGGAGTGGTCACTGAGAGTGGGGTTCGGCACTCAGCAGCTGAGGAGAGGAGACCGGTGGTCTAGTGCCATTGGGCTACACAGTTGATTTCTGCTGGCACATTTGGGCGGTCACTTCAAAAGTGCTGACCCTACCTGGACTGTCGGTTGGAGCATATCATCTACTAGGTGAATTGACTACCTGGGGTACTGTTTAAGGTTCAGTGGCACACAGACAATGTGCAGACCTAGAAAGAAATAGTGGTTCATCAGTGGAGACATAGGGGGCCAGCTGGGAGCACCTGTAACCTGTTAAGCAGCTCACATTGAATACAATATTAGCTGCTAAGGCTGACTTCAGGGTTACACAGTGGGGACGAAGCTGTGCCTTCCCAGGGCGACACCAAAAACTAGCTGACAAGGTTAAGACCACGGAGGTGATTTCGGGAAAGCTCCAACCAGCACAACGATCCTTGCAGCAACAAATTACTGATCTTACTGAGGGGTACGGATCTTGGAGCATGTAGGAAGCTTGCTCTTTATATAGTGGACCAAAATGAGCTACACTGTATAAAGAGTCCAGGTAACCCACAAAATGCTCTCATTTGTGGAAGCGTGGGCGAGCAGTTTAGGCTTATCGGAGGGTAGTGCTAAGCAATCACGCAGACAATAAATGAAACACACACAATTACATCTGGGTCTAATTAAAAAAAAAGGACTTGTGTTTTTTATATACATTTGTATACCAAGAACTTTGTTATCAGTTAAGTACACTTTTAAATATGAATTTTCACAGGTAATTAAACAGGTCACTTAAATGCATCTTAATGCAGCAATGCTTCCTTATGAGAGAACAATCATATGTTGGATACAGTTATTTACAGTTGATTTCTAGGGGAGGGGTCTCCTTGGGAACTTAGGGTCAAATGGGCTTTGGCAGGGGTGGCAATTTCCCTGTCTGGGAAAGCCTTGGGTCTCATATCAAAGGTGGCAGAGGCCTTTGAAGCATTCTGCATGATTTGCTGATCCTGCTTGGAGGAAGTGACAACCCTTCTGGCCGGAGCAGGCATTGTTTCTACTCTGAGAGCAAAGACTATCAATTGTAGTGGGTGAGAAACCTGTCTGTAGTGTCAGGCTGGTATAAGGTACACTCGGGGTACATGTATTAATAAATCAATCACTGGAATCAGTGTGGGTTTATTAATATGAGATATTTGATACCAGACCTGCTTGCCTCCCTGCTAGAGATCTACCCTGCGAACATTGGAACCCGCATTTCGTCTTTTCTCCGGAACTCAGGACCGCTGTCTGCTGGAAACTACATCCCCCAGAGGGCAGCGCGGTCTCGCGTGAGGAGCTCGAGGAGCTGAGGCAGCCAATCACGGGCCCTCAAAAATCACCGGGGCCTCTCGCAGCGCTGGACGGCCTTACCTGGGTGTATCACTGTTGCTGTTGCCCTGCTGTTTCGTTTTTCCTGCTTGCCACCCTGCTGGAGATCTACCCTGCCAACATTAGATCCCCTATTCCTTCTTTGCTCCGGAACGCAGGACCGCCATCTGCCGGGAACTACATCCACCAGAGGGCAGCGCTATCTCGCATGAGAAGCGCGAGGAGCTGAGGCAGCCAATCACCTGGCCCTTAAAAATCACCGGCGCCTCCCGCTGCACGGGACACTCGCGGGCTAGCCCGTGCCAGGGCGGGCCCGTCCTTGCCCATCAAAGGCTGGAAGAGGCTGGACTGGGCCACCCCTCCAACTCCTCAGATATGGGATTACCCCAGGATTATTGAGAAAGGTACTGTGATAGCATCTGATCCCTTGCAGTTATTTGAACTTCCTGAGCTCTGACATTTTTGGACTATGCACTGAAGTTTTTAACTCAATTGCACTTTGCACAAAAGAGATCTTATGCTGCTAATAAACGAGGACTTTGCACTTTGCCCTGTATGTGCATGCTTGGCTTATTTTGATCTTAATGGCATCATTCTAAACATTTTAATAGTTTGTAATTCTGGTTTTCTATTAAGAGGCTTTGCCCTTTTGGGTATCAAGCACCTTTTTCCGTTGAGGACACTGTGATTTAGCTAGCCTATAGAGGCTGTGTTGTACCAACAGTAGCGGCTTTGAGAGCAACATCCTCTAGTGGAGGCTTGAAATGGGGAAAAGGAAGCAGGCTGTGAGCCATACACACAAAGCTCTGAGTAAACATAGAAAGATTAACATGTCGCTGCTAAATTATTTAACAGGGGCCGTTGGTGATATTGAAAGGCAAATTATTTCTGTTGAGGAAACAATAAATAATGAATCTGCTATTTCATCTCCTCAACAACAACAGGAATTGCCTAGTACAGTGATATGTGAAGCAAGTCCCGTAGAGATAGGAGGGAAATAGTTACCTGACAATGCCACTCATGCACAACTCAATAACGGGTGCCTTCGGGAAATTTCTGAAGATATTCTAGATGATTCTGTAGAAAGCAGTCAACTGCCACCAAAAAAAGATGCTGTACCTCGCCCAAACCATCGGTAGCTAATAACACCTTCAGAGACGCAGTAGTAATCCATCCGGTGCCTGCCCATACCCCAGACTGCCTAAGACTCAGCCAAAAAGGCCGTACCGGAAAACACAGGGGGGCAGGAACAAAACTCAAAGGTATCTAGCCACTGTGAGGGGGAAAAAGACCACAACTCTAATCCTTAGTGAAGTAGCAGAGGTTTTCGTAGCCATAAAAGACTTAAAAGAATTTGTGTCGCAATCAATTAACTCCATTAGTTTAAGGTTGGGAAAAATAGAAACTGGTCTAGAATTTTTTTTAGGGGCCTATCAGAAGAGTTCATTATGTAATGACGCAGTAAACTAGATATCTCCAGGAAGCTTGGTGCAATTAGATAAGTTCACCACTATTACGACTACATTGGTAAATAAGAAAATTATTGAAGTTAGTAAATGGGGTGACTGCCATGACCAGCGACCTAACACATCCACACTTTTTGACAAAAGTCATGCACAAAAAGAAGAGAGAATTAGACCTAAAGTCTCAGGCTGGGAAAGTAGTAAACTAAAGATTGAACAAGTGCCTGGAGTAAATACCAGCAAAGGGGTTAATAATGCCTCTGGAAAGATGAATAATTTACAAACACTTAACCTCCCCCCGGCGGCAACGCCATACACTATTATTTTAGTTAATGTTCCCCAACTTTCACCAGCACTGGTAGAAAACTAGCCTGTTTTAAGAAAAAGACTATTAAGTGGTTGGGTAATAGGACAGGTCTAACAAATGCCCTTTTCAAAGAATTTAAGATGGTGAAGAGGGTGGCCTGGGTGGGTAAATGTAATAAAGCCTATGAAGGTGACTACATAGTGCTTTTGTTAGGCTCACCGGTACTAGTTAGGGAAATTTTATCAAGAATGCACAGATTAAACACATTCGATACTAGTATACAAGTGCGTCCCTTGGGGTTTTTTTACCCACCATATACCACTAATACCCCAGCTAACTATGGCAAGCAAGGCTGGAGACAGGAGGGATTGGGTCACACTGTGGCTGTTTCAAATAGATTTGGTCCCCTTACTTCCTTAGATGAGAATGATTGACATACATCTATAAGGGGCTGTCATGTATCTTTGCACATTTTAAAAACTGATAACCCAGCCATTACATCTTCAAAGAACAGGTCAGTGGAAATACAAGAGGTTGAAATGGAAAGTACCTTAGGTAATGTCAGTGTTCCGGGAGATGGTCACATGAACTAAACTGATAATCTATTGGGGATATGTAGAATCCTGTTCTGGAACATGGCAGGGCTAGGGAAAAAGGCAAACGATCCAGCCTGGCTAACTTTTATTGACAAATTAGACATTCTGTGTTTGCAGGAGACCTGGGCGATTGATAGCATACATATAAATGGATACAAGACACACCACACTTCAGCGATTCAATTTCCTAGCGGCAGGCCAATAGGAGTGTTATGTGTTTATATTTCGAATCGGTTGACGACACATAAGAGTGCGATGGTTAGTTCTGAAATTTATTACCAAATAGTCTTAATACAGATGGATCGCAATAACGCACAGCTTCTCGTAAATTTCTATAATAACATTGAAATAGCCCATTTGGGATCCATACTAGAGACGCTCAGTACAGATATCGCAAATTCAGAACTAAATGCCAACATTGAAACTAGATCTATTTGGAGGGGGGGGGGATTTTAATACTAGTCTATGTCCATTGGCGGGTGGCGGAAAGTGTGGTTTAACCTTGGATAACAATGACCCATCATTTCACTTCCAACACACAACAAAAGGCGAGAAGTTTAGAGAAATCATGTTTAAACATGATGTAGGATTCTCTAATTATTTGTGCACGCCTATGGAGGAGTTTGACTACACATTTATAGGGAGAGATGCTAAATCAATTATTGATTTTATCATCATCCCAAATCGCTCTGCTAGCTATATGAAGGCCTTTGATATTCATCATAATGTCATGAGTGACCACTTGGCTATTAGTGTGAACAAAAGAGTTCCAAGCCGGGTGTCGAATTAAACTTGCAATAACATAGCATGGGTGCAGGACATAGAACTGAGGAGAAAAATGGATATGCTATCCATTGGGGAAGTAGGGACAATATAGAATTAAGTACTGAGATAGTAGTAAATGCTTTAGATCCAATCCTAAAATGCCTAAGTGACAGCCCGACACATGACAATGTTTTACTGCTTTTAAAAACATTACTGAGGCTGTCAGGGCCATTTTATTTAAAGATTCTAAAGGTACCCGCAACACAAAGAAAGGCTGGTTCAATAAAAATAGCACTAGAAGTTACTGTAACTTGAAAACGGCCCTACATAGTGAGGTGAAAGATATGACTGTGATAAGGGCATGTAGAAAGCTGTACCATGAAGGACGGAAAAATAGGATAGTGGAGCTGAAAGATAATGCCTGGAAGAACCTCATTGAGGCCGCTGAGTCTAAAGATAGTATGAAATTCTGGGCTGAGGTAAATGCACCTTTCCTCGCCAATAAAATAGATGAACTAACTATCAAGCTGGCAATAGCGGAACAGACCTGGATTGACTTCTTTTCCAAAGTATATGCAAGACAGAAGTCCAATGAGGAAGCCTTTGGGAGGCCCGAATAGGTAATATAGACCAGCCCTTCTTACTGATTAAACTTGATATCTCGCTTCAGGACGTAGTTGCCGCAGTCAAAGCAAGCAAGAGTGGTAAAGCCGCTGGCCCTGATGATATACCAATAGACCTATATAAGTCAAATTTGGAGGTTTGGGGCTCTATTTTAACTAGAGTTTCACAAGCATGTTGCGAAAGAGGTTTTATAACTACATGGTCCAAATCCATCATAGTGCCCATTTTTAAAAAGGGCGATTGAGAGAACCCTGCTTCCTATTTCCCGATATCTTTGTTGGATTCTTTGATGAAGGTGGCAGGCAGGATTGTTCTAGAAAGACTACAGGGATGGACCAATGAAAAAGGCATTTTAAGTGACGTCCAATATGGTTTTGGAGCTGGTGTAGGAACTAACAAGCAGATTTTGAATCTAAGTATTTTAATCAGTAAATATTCTAAGGCCAAAGCAGGTAATTTTTATTTGGCCTTTGTAGATCTTTCAGCGGCTTTTGATTGTGTAGTTCATGAGAAATTGTGGGGTATTTTAAATTAATTGAAAGTATTTTAAATTAATTGAAAGTTTACCCTGTTTTAATCCAGTTTTTAAGACAGCTGTAATGGTACTGAGGGCGAGTGTACCGCCCCATTTAAAATAGAAAGAGGTGTAAGGCAGAGATGCGTATTGGCACCACTCCTGTTCTCTCTTTATACCAATGCCTTAGAACAGGAGTTGGTGTCACATACCAGGGATCCTCCATCTGTAAATTCCCGCCCAATAGCATCTATCCTTTATGCCGATGATGCGGTCCTCATGGCACGTAATCAAGTAGGATTACAAAGGGCCCTTTCTTTTTATACTACTTTTATGGATAGGCTTGGTCTAAAAATGAACGCCAAGAAAAGCTTTGTGATGTCATGTGGGACATTTAAAAATAAGATTAGAAGTTTTCAGGCGGGGGGAAATAAGGTGGAGACCATCCCATCATTCATCTATCTGGGTGTGCTTTTTGATAGATCTGGCTCTTGTGCACCAGCAGTTAAGGCTAGGTCCCTACTTTTTATGAAGTTCATTGCCGCCCTTTTTAATTTTTATAAAAAACTAGGGAAAAGGCCACCAGAAATGTTATTAAAGATATATCGAGCAAAGTACGTGTGTATAGCAATTTATGGGGCAGGAATCTGGGGATTCCAAGACTGTACTATAATTCAGCGCACAAAAAATATCTTTCTGAGGTCCCTTTTAAGTGTTCCAAATAGTGCACCTGTTTTTAATTGTTATTCCGAGCCGGGTGTTACATATATTTCTGATGTGATTAAGGCACAGCCAGTTTTGTTATGGCATAGAATTTGGAGCACAGAGACTGCTGGACTTACCAGGGAAATAATAAGGGACTCGACAACGCTCGTAAAATGTTATGGCTGAAATATGTGGAAAATTTTATGCAGGACATTGGCCACCCAGATTATTTTACCACGCCCGACAGTATGAATTTTATAAAATGGAAAGATTTTAAAAAAGCTGTTATGACTCACCTAGAAGAAAATAGGTTAACACTTGAGCTGAATAAACCCATGGTGATTTGTCATCAATTGATCATAACGACCTCCAATATTCAACCATATCTGCAGTGTCTTTTGGGCGGATACAACAGATATCTCTTGACCAGACTTAGATTTGGGACCTTTCACCATCTAACTTCATACCCAAACACCGATAACTGGTCAAGAGAACTATGCTGATGGCCCTGTGATTAAGTATCTCGACAAAGCACAATGCGTGTAGTCTTATTCTGTAAGTTTTATTTTAATGAGAGGCTTAGATGGTTAAACCCACTTTTAAAACAGGGAGGATGGAGGCAATGTCGCCCTGCTTTCACATATCTACAGATGCTCAAAAGTTACTATTGTATTGGTTCCATGGTGGGCTTCCTAAAGAATGTATTGAGAACAAGAAAAGCTGTTAACATTTGAACTCAAGGTAACCTGTATTGAAATGTCTACCCAAGGGAACCATAACATGTACTCAAATATATCATTAACATTTTAGAACTTCCTATATGATAGTTGTCCATTTACGAGTATTTCTAATGTAATATATGATGATGCATTGTTTCTATTTATAAGTTTGCTTTTATGATTTTTATGTTTAAAATCGAATAAAGCTTGTTTTCATTGATTGATTGATTGATTTGATTGATACCAAACCTCTCTAGTTTTAGTGAAGCCATCTTGTAGCTGGGGAACTTGTAAATACCAATGTGTAGCACATGAACTGAACATGGTTTTCCACTTCAATTCTTAAAATCTAAGAATCAACTTAGACATCACAGGCGCATATCTGCTCTTGCAGCTATGTCCACACATGTAGTATAGTGCACTCTGCCATAGGGCTGTAAGGCCCCCTGTAGGGGTGACTTACCTATACTGCATGTGGTTTTCTCTGCACCATGACAGGTGGCCTGCAATGGCAGTTTGCATGTTGGTGCTGAGGGGTCCCTTAGTGTGGCACAATACATGCTGCAGCCCGTAGGGACCCTCTTTAATTTCCTTGCCCTAGGTACCAGGGGGTACCTTTTTGCAGGGACTTGCATGGGATTCCAAATGTATTGCCAATAGGGGGAGCAATTGTACAGTTGTAGGGAAAGAGATCTTGCTCTGGGAACCTGGATCAATAAATTACTACTGCACTACTCACCCATGAGGGTCTCAAGGCGCTGGGGGAGGGAGTGCGCTGCTCCGTTGAGGTCATTCGAAGAGGCAGGTCTGGACATCCTTCCTGAATTGGTGCGGTGTCGGGCTCTATCCGAGGTGAAGGGGGAGTTTGCTCCAGGACTTGGCAGCAAGGTAGGTGAAGGATCTTCCACCTGCTCCGGTCCGGTAAACACATGGGACGGTGGCTAGGGAGAGGTCAGCTAATCAGAAGTTTCTCCTTGGGGCGTGGAAGGAGATTCGCTCATTGAGGTATTGGAGTTTGGTTTTGTGGAGGGCCTTGTAGGCGTGTGTGAGCAGCTTGAATGTCATCCTTCTATCGATGGGGAGCCAGTGGAGGTCATAGAGATGTTGGGAGATGTGGCTGTGTTGTGGGTGGTTGAGGATTAGTCTGGCTGTGCGGTACTGGCTGGTCTAGAGTTTGCAGCAGAGTTTTGTTTTGATTCCGGTGTAGAGGGCGTTGCCGTATCCCAGTCTGCTGGTGATGAGTGCGTGAATTATGGTTTTTCTGGAGTCAGGGGGATCCATTTGAAAGTCTTGGGAGTAAGCGGAGGGTGCTGAAGCATGCACAGGATACAGTGTTGTTCTGACAATTCCTGGTGAGTGAATAGTCGAGTATGATGCTGAGGTTATGTGCATGGTCCGTAGGGGTGAGTGGGTTTCTGAGGGCAGGGTTCCACCAGCTGTTATCCCATGCAGAGGGGGTAGAGCAGAGGATTAGGACTTCTGTTTTCTCAAAGTTGAGCTTCAATCAGCTGTTCTTCATCCAGGTCGTGACGGCTTTCATCCCTTCTTGGAAGTTGTGCCAGGTGGTATTGGGTTCTTTGGTGAGGTAGAGGATGAGCTAGGTGTCATCAGCATAGGAAACAATGTTCAGCCTGTGGTTTCTGATGATGGCAGGTAGAGGGGCCATGTAGATGTTGAAAAGTGTGGGGCTGAGGAGGATCCTTGTGGTCGTATAATAATCGTATCCAGTCTAGGTCCTTTCCTTGGATACCTGCCTCATGGAGTCTGGTGGGTAGTATGCAGTGGATGATGGTGTTGAAAGCTGCTGAAAGGTCCAGCAGGATGCAGGCTACCTTTTTACCCTGGTTGAGGAGGGTGCGGATGTCATCGGTGGCGGGGAAGAGGGCAGTCTCAGTGCTGTAGTCGCTGTGGAACCCAGATTGTGAGGCGTCTAGGATGTTGTTGGTTGCTATGAAGTGTGTTAGCTGGGTGTCGACAGCCTTTTCGATGACTTTGGTTGCATAGGGAAGCAGAGAGATGGTCCTGAGGTTCTGCTGAAGGATAGCAGGAACCCAGTTCTCTTCGGTCAAAATTGCATCAAATACCAGGAAAAATTTGGGGGTGACCATGTCAAAAAGGGGAATTCTCATGCACACCCCTCCCCACAAATGAAAGAGAATGGGCCCGATTCACAGAACTAACTTAAGACAAAATCCTAAACTTACTACTTTTGGTATTCACAGAAGTTAGGATTTTGTCTTAAGTTTGTCTTAAGACAGACTTAAGACAAAATCCTAACTTAAGTCTGTCTTAAGTCTGTTTTAAGACAAACTTAAGACAAAATCCTAACTTCGGTGAATACCAAAAGTAGTAAGTTTAGGATTTTGTCCTAAGTTAGTTCTGTGAATCGGGCCCAATTAGATTAGCCTTTTCCAAGAGATCCTCCATCATCTAAGTGGAAAATCTTTAAAAAGGCCATCCTCATTGGCATGGTTAGTCCCTGGCCTGTGCTCCACTGTAAAGTGCGTACCCTGTAGGGAGATGGACTACCTCAACAGTTTGGGGGTTTTTCACCTTTCATCTGCCTTAGCCATCTGAGAGGCCTGTGGTTCGTTTGGACAAGGAAGTGATTACCAGACAGGAATGGTCTCAGCTCCTTCAGGGACCAAACCACAGCCAAGGCTTCCCTCTCAATCGCACTCCAATGCTGCTCTCTGGGGAGTAACCTCCCTCTAATGAAAGCAACAGGCAGGTCATGGCTATCGTCATTGGTCTGGGAAATGACAGTTCCAATCCCATGTTCAGAGGCATCAGTCTGCGCTATGAAGTGCCTTGAATAATCTGGAGCTCTAAGAATGGGTACTGAGATTGTTGGCTGCCACTGACATACAAAGATAGCTGGGCATTGCCTATGCCCATCTAGCCATGTCTTACCTTTGATGGAAGAACTCCTACAGGTAACTGCATTGTTTCTTTGATCATTGCATATTTTAGTTGCTGCGCATGGATTGTCTGTTAATGAACCCATCCCTAGAGCCAAATACAATTACAAATTAGAGAGAGCAGCATGGCCCTCCTCATCGTGGCTTCTCAGGATCCGTGCTTCCCTTCCCATGTGCCCATGTTTTGTTAAAATGAAGGGGGGCCCTGCACCTCCCCCGAACCTATTTTGCCTTAGCCACAACAATTCTCGGGCCTCTATTATTTATAGCTGGTTAATCACTAATCACAAAGTTGTGGGCTTTGGGGGGAGCCCCTGGGCCCCGGGCTGCAGCTGGTTCCCAGCATGCTGCGGGAGGCAGCGATGCTCCCACCCAGGAATAGCAGCTACTTATGCTGCTCCCAGCTGGTAGGAGCCTTTTTAAATCTCCTTCCCACTGGGAGCAGACTTAGGGGGAGATTTACGTAGCACACTCAGCAGCCGTAAATGCCGCGCAGTACCACATGAAAAGGAGAGAGGAGGAGAGCTCCCTATTTACAAAAATAAGGCACTCTCCTCCCCTCTCTCTACCATCGGCACTGAAATCAGCTGCAGTGCATCACAGAGACATCTTTGCTCCATGGCGCTAGGATGTCTCTGTGAGTCTAGCATAGGTTTTGTGCTGGAACAGTACACTCCGAATGTAAAATACGACGCTGAGGCTTACTTCAAACATTTTCCCTTTGTATGCATGCTATACAGTGCAGCACACATGCAATGTCAATAAAGGAAGATGAAATGAAAGCATTTCTCCTTTCTTGCGTCTACTTGAAAAGAGCGCAGTTTACTGACACTAAACCCAATCTACTTTACTTAGCAAATGAGAAACCATGGATGGTTGCTTGGGAACGCCTGTGCTTCAGCCTTGGTATGCCCCATTGGCGCAAAGTAATTCTATGCGCTGCTTCACATTACTTTTCCATTATTTCCAGCACTAAACTAGCTTAGCACGGGAATGTAAATAGGAAAATAAATTGCGCCGATTTTTCATGGTATTTTGAAACTGCTCAGGCATGTGTTAGTAAAGACATGTTTCCCTTGCCGTCTCTGGTGTGGGCAAGAAAACTACTGTGTCCTGAGGGTGGGCTCCTTAGGGCAATATAAGTGAGACAAACCCAGGGGATGGGGTTCTGGGGGCCATAAAAGGCTCAGGGAGGTGCCCCATCCCTTTGGATTGAAGTGACAGCTCTGAGGGATGGGGTTCTCTTTTCTTTACCAAGGCTTGTAGAGGGGAGACCATGCAGCCCCACTCTCCTTATTAAATACACTAGCAGCCCACCCCAGCGTTGCCTGGGGCAGAAAGGGGCTGGGGGCAGCATCTGATGCTTGCATGCCCGTCCCTCTGTTCACACCCGCTCCCGACCCCTCCCTCCTCGACTCCCTACCGCCCTGACTCCTCCCGCCCGTCCCTCTGTGCATACCCATTCCGACCCCCTCCCGCTCCGACCCCCTCCCGCCCTGACTCCCTCCTGCCCCCTCCCGCCCCAACTCCCTCCTGCCCCCTCCTGCCCCAACTCCCTCTCGCCCTGACTCCCTGCTGCCCTGACTCCAATGTGCATTTACCTTACCTGAGCTGCCGCTTCCTTCCCGCGCTCCTCACTTCATCGCAGCTCCATGTCCACCGCTCGTCATCACGCACGTCGCGGCCAGCACTACGTCGTAAGTTATATTTTTAAATTTACGTTTTTTAAAAAATGTTATCGCCTATGTCCATCTGCACTCCCTGACAATTTCGACAATGTATCGGGTGTGTGGATTGGTGCTGTGGTTCCCGAGTTTACCTGGCTCAAAGGTGTGTGTTGTCTCTTTATAATAGTAGTATAGATTGGGCCCAAGGGGATTTGGCCCCTTAGGATAAATACAGCTCTTGTAGTGGGGGACACCCATCCCCTCCCCATAATAAGTAAATTGGGTGGGGAGCTGCGTAGCCCCTCTTCTTAAATATGCCCAGGCCCAGAGATGGGGTCCCACTGCCCTAAACGGGCTTGGGAGGGTGACCCTCCTGATCCCCCTTTCTTTATATATATATATATATATATATATATAGTCTCACGAGTTGTCCTGTCGCAGCGGGAGATGGAAAAATCCAAACAACCGTCCATAGGAAAGAAACAGCGACTAATAGCATCCTCCACGGCCTGAGCTTTCACCCCCAAAAGTTGAAAAAGAGCATTCCGTATGGCGAGCTCCTGCGAATGAAAAGGAATTGCTCTGAAGAGAAAGAAATGGAAAAGAAATTCAAGGAAACGAAAGAACGCTTCAAACAGAGGGGCTATAAAACAACAGATCTTAATGCATGTGAAACAAAAGCAAGATGCAAATCAAGAGAAGACACCCTCATCAACAAAAAAAGTATTGTTGCCACAGAAGAAGTTGAAGCTAAAAAGAGAGATGACTAACCCAGGATGATAATGACTTTCAGTAAAGAAAGCTACAAGATACAAAAAGCCATGATGAAGTACTGGCACGTACTACGCAAAGATCCAGATATTGGAACAACCATAGGAGATCATCCCTTAATCTCCTACAGAAGGGCACGAATCTTGCGGACCAACTAACTCAAAGTCATTTCGAAACGAAAAAAACGGAATCTTGGCTTGACATAAGGAAACAAGGATTTAATAAGTGTGCAATCTGCAAAGCATGCAAGATAGGACGTAACATCAAAAACTTAAAAGATGCGGCCGGCAAGAATTTTGCAATCAGAACCAACATTAACTGTGAATCGTCATTTGTTGTATATATGATCCAATGTTACTGTGGAAAATCTTACATTGGAAGTACGACATGTTCGATTAAAACACGCATACTCCAACACATACAAGCCATCCAGAACAGCGATTACTCCTATGCCATTGCAAAACATCTAGCAAATCATGAAAACAAAACGTGGTTAGATGTGAGATATTTTGGACTTGCAAGTGTACCACAGCATGAGAGAGGAGGCAATCGCATACAAAGACTAAGACGACTGGAGTCCAAGTTGATCATGAGGTTCAAAACGAAACAGCCTGCTGCCTCAACGGCGATGAAGAACTTTATGTTCATTTACGAGGACTATGTTACAGACTATACTGCATAAAGCATTATAATTTTGATTAACATTCACAAAAAAGTGCTCTCATGAATAATGCCTTTTTTGCTAATAACAGTCACGACAACTGAGTTATTTTGGTTAAACAAAGACTGCCAATAATCAATGAAGTTATACATATGTCGTGGGTGGCTGCACACATTGGGGACGTAGGGCACTCAGCCCTTTATTGTCAAAAGGACCTTAGTCCATATAGTTACGCATTGCAATCAACCCTCAGGTAAATAGAGAGTTGATTACACACGCACGTGTAATCACGAGCGTTAACAAAGCGACATCGTCCCTGTAAACTGTGGACATGCTTTCCACATGCAGTAACGTCAATCAGTGCCCCAATGCGGCAAAAACCCACGACCCCATAAAATACAATTGTATTGGCATTAATATAAATTGAAACTACATGTCCCAGCATGCCCTAGTTAACTAGAGGGTGTGCTTAGAGGCTGAAATGTATTGAAATAATGAAGGGACTAAGCACGTAAGCTACTGTGAACAGGAACTACGGTTCGAAACGCGTACAGGGGTGTTTGTCATGTTCTGAAATAAAGAAACTGCAAAAGTATCAAGGTGTGTGCAGCGATTCCTTGGTATTCCATATATATATATATATATATATATTCCAACAACGTTAACTCCCAAGGGAAAAAAAAAACTTTGGTCACACCTGAAAACTCTGCTATTGCTTCTTTTATTAATGGAAAACAAACGGCTTGTGGCACAGTCCCAACATGTTTCGTTCCTCTTGGAACTTCTTCAAAGGTAAGCCTCGCTCTCAGACCAATTCCACATCACTCCACAGTTCGATGTTTTTGAAATGAATTTTGTTTGCCTCCAATGGCATTCTTTTATGGAATCACTATATATATACATAAATATATATATGCGAAAGATGAAAGGAGTGGTCAGGAAACTTTTGAAAGCCTGTGTAAATGTAGGTGACAGGGTCTCAAATTTGGAGGAAAGGATAGTCGCCACTGAAGCAGAGGCTGCGGCAGCCACGAGCAGAATGGAATCCCTTGGCGCACAAGCAATAGATGTCCAGTGGAAGCTGGAGGACCTAGAAAATAGGCAAAGAAGGAATAATCTTAGGGTCCTTGGGATCCCAGAAGGAATCGAAGGGCAGGATGTCAAAGCCTTCATAGTCAAAATTTTCGAGAAAGCCTTTCCAGATATTGCTGGATGGAATTGGACCACTGAAATTCAGAGGGCGCGCAGGACTCCGTTTAAACTGAGACAGAATGCCAGAGAGGGTGACAAGCCCAGAGCTATCCTAATCTACATAGGCAACTTTCTTTTGCGCCAGTCTATCTCAGAGAAAGCGAGGCCAGACGCCAAAAGAACCTTTGAGGGAGGCTCTTTCTTTGTAAGGCCTGATTTTTGTCACGCCACCGTTGAACGGCGTTGGAGACTGAGACAATTAATCAAGCCCTTCCAGGACAAAAGAGTACAGGTCTATCTTATTATTCCTGCCCAGTTAAAAATAATTCATTCAGGCAAGACTATAGACTATGTATTTCTCTTCTGAAATCAAAGCTCGGGAGTATCTGGACTCAATATAGTACGGTACATGACTAACATTGCTGGGTGTAGCATAGGGGCATCCTATATACATCCTATATATAATATAGCTATAGCTACTAGCTGAGTGTGTTTTACTACTAGTCTTTAATGATCTATATAAAAGAAGGATGCAGCCTAAGGGGGATGAGTATATAGTTGAGCATATAGATGTATAGTCCATGGTGGGTAGGGTATAATGTTTGAGTCTAAGTCTAAGTCAAAGTTTAAGATTTATAGAGCTAAAGGTGTCACGATAAGGTGGTTCATGGATCATTTATTAGGTTGAGGACGTGTTTGAATAAGTAGTCCGCAAGTGTCCACTGCTGGGTTGCACCCATCACACGCACAGACCTAGTCTACGCGCTTCACTGGGGAGCGGGTTGGGGTCAGGGGGGCTAGGGGGGACGAGGTTTGTAGTGGGGTGGGGGGTTGGGGAAAGCAAAAAACAAAAAGGAAAAAGAAAGTTCATGCAATAAATGTGTTTCTTAATATAAATATGATGTTTAGAGTTGATATGCACAGTTATGAAAAGCTCAGAAGGAAACGTAACTGGTTAGAGTGCTGGCTTTGCTCCCTACAGGGATATGTCAAGGATTAGGGTATTTAGCCTTAATATAGGCGGACTGAATAACTGGAAATAGAGGGGTAGGTTTGAGGAGTATATAAAATTAATAAGGGCTGATATCATCTGTTTACAAGAGACCCATCTACCTTGGAAAAAGAAACACTGGCTAAATCTGAGGGGGTATGAAATTCTGTCCTGTTCCTCACAGACATCAACGGTAAAGGGGGTAGCTATCATGGGCCAGGTTGGCCTGGGAGGAGCAAAAAAATCAAAGGCTGACGCACTGGGAAGATGGGCACTATGCGAACTGAAACTAGGCATAACTCTATGTTCAGTATACGGCTCTAACCTGGATGACCCGGGGGTGATGGATCAGATAGAGAGGGAACTTACCAACTGGTCTTCACCTATAGTAATGTGTGGAGATTTCAACATTTCAGCAGATTTTATAGGTGATACCCCATATATCGGTTGTAAGCCCCGGGTATTCAGGGCTGTATCTTCTATAATTCAATCTCATGGGCTGAGGGATGTGTGGGGCAGCCTAAAGAAAGATGAACCCGGGTTCACATACTTCTCACATCCATTTAATAAACATAAAAAACTGGACTATTTCTTAATATCAGCAACCTGTCTCCCTAATGTAGAAATTGAAATGCTTCCCAGGCTTTTATCGGATCACAACCCCCTTATTCTCACTATGACCATGAATATACAAAGGGAGAAGATCAGACCCTGGACTTTTGATAGGAAGCTCTTAGCGGATAGCAATTACCTAGTACATATCAAGAACTGGTCCCAATCCTTCTTTGATGCGAACAGATACAGTGCATCCCGTGTCATGGTCTGGGATAGTTTCAAAGCTGGCCTGAGGGGAGAGACAATCAGCTTTTCGGGTAGGTTGCGGAAAGAAGCTAAGGAAGACAGAGAACGTCTTTTGGTTAAATTGGCGGAGGCAGAAGAACAACACAGGAGAGACGTTTGCCAGGGGATACAGGGCAATCAGAGATTAGAAAGGTTGAATAGCATGAAAGCAGACATACAACGGCAATTGGCTAAAAAAGCCGCAGCAGAATATCAGACCCGCAGAGCCAGTATGTATGAAACAGGGGAGAATGCAGGTAGGGCTCTAGCGTTAAGGATAAGACAGGCTACATCAAAAAATACTATCACCGAAATTAAAGAAGGCGATCAGATCTATAATAAACCAACTGAAATTCTCGAAGTATTTAGGAGGTTTTATCAGGATCTTTATAAGGAAGAAACGGATATAGTTGATCCGGGTATAAACTGGCCGGATACAGGCACTAAACTTACGTCTAGCGAGATAGAATTCCTGGAGCAGAATATTACCGCGGATGAGCTCTCTCAGGCACTAAAAGATCTATCAGTAGGCAAGGCAGCAGGGCCTGATGCCATACCCCTGGAGCTCTATAAACACCTGAAGGAAGAAACGGCACCTCTTCTGTTAGATTTATTTAATGGAGTTATAAATTCTGGGGTTATACCAGAATCTTGGACCAAAACCAATATAGTTGTATTCCACAAGAAAGGGAATCCCAAGGAAAATCCCGGCTCTTTCAGGCCCATATCGTTAATAAATAGCAATAACAAACTTTATGCAAAGATAATGGCTACACGGTTGGGGAGGATGATCGCGACCCTCGTCTCGCCCTGGCAGCATGGTTTTGTCCCCGGTAGGGATACTACTGACCATATTAGAAGGGCAATAACCCTGTTCGATATCCATGCAGCTGGTGGGGGGGGGGGGGGGGGGGGGGCGTCGCGATGATCCTCCTCGACACGGAAAAAGCGTTCGACCGTGTCAGGTGGAGCTTCCTGTGGAAAGTGATGGCAGATAGAGGTTTTGGTCCCAGATTCTTGCAGGCAATTAAGGCTATGTATTTTAATCTAATAGCTAGCATCCAGCTTATGGGTGAAATTTCTAGACAGATTCATATCACGAGAGGTACGAGACAAGGGTGTCCGTGCTCACCCATCCTTTTTGCATTATACATAGACCCCCTAATTACACTCATAAAGAATAACATTAATATAAAGCCGGTTGTCACTAATTGATTTCACACCAAAATCCTCGCATATGCAGACGATTTAGCCATAACCACCACTGATCCGGACAGTGCAATGAGGGGAATAATCAGTATTACATCTGACTTTGGGAAGTTATCCGGATACCGACTCAATGTGGCAAAAACACAGGTACTATGTTCAAGAAATATAGTCAAACTTGATGATAGATATGTAGACTCAGTAGTATATCTAGGAATAACAATCAACGCACAGCCAAGGGAAATCATCAAAGACAATTTTTTGCCATTACTTGAAAAAATGAAAAAGGATCTTAAATGAATTGATACCCTCCATCTCTCAATCATAGGTAGGGTCAATGTCATTAAAATGAAAATGTTCTCGAAGATCCTGTACAAATTTAGGTCTATCCCCTTTAAAGTAGACGACATATTGATTAAGGAAATGGAGGCAATCTTCATCAACTTTGCCTGGCAATATGGCAAGGTGAGGAGATCAATCAAATTCTTGTCTCTCCCCCAAGAAAAGGGTGGGTTAGGAATCCCTAATCTCACGTTCTATAATTGGTCTTGTCTACTTACAGAAATGGCTATACTCTTCTTTCCTGATGATATGCCACACAGTCAGGGAGATATCCCATCTATCTATCAACTGGCTCTAGGAAGCGAAGCACACGGGTATTGCTAAGGAAATATGATAAACGCTTTTATAAGGCAACAGGCTATAAAATATTGGAAGACATCTGGAGGTTATGGTCCTCTGTACAGAAGAATCAGAGCATTCCAAAGTTTAATAAACATACCATACTCTGGAAGTCAGGTCTATTTCCACACCTAAGTAGAGATGGCCCATGGAGACACTGGGAAAGACAGGGAATCACTACATTAGGTCAAGTGATGACAAAGGATGCTTTGAGGCCCTTGAACTTCTGAAGTCACGATACTCACTTCAAGGATGCCAAGAGTTCAAATATATGCAGTTGGCCAACACAATAAAATCTAAAAGACCGAGTATAGATATATCTAAAGATTGTACAATACTTGACTATATGAAGGGAGGTGGTTGCAGAATCAGATCATTCTACGGGCTGTTCTTGGAAACGCTTCCCGATGACATTCTTAAGACAGAGGCCGCTTGGGTTGTTAAACTGAGAGATCCAGACATCGACTTGGATAGAGCTATCCTAATGGATAAAAAGTTCATACGCTCCTCAAATTTAAGAGCACAGCACTTTAAGACTCTATTCAACTTATACTACACTCCGGCTAAATTGTATGAATGGGGAAAAGGGGCGGATAGCAACTGCCCTAGATGTGGAGAGGGGCCTGCTGATGTTCTTCACATGTTTTGTAGTTGTGGAAAATTAGGAACTATTAAAAATGAAATCGAAAAGTTCCTAGAGGGGCTGCTAGTTGTCAAAATAGACCTATCCCCTACACTTTTAATAATTGGGTGTGACGCTAAACTGGGCTTAAGTACAGAATCCGAGGCACTTGTTTTTATAGCGACAGCTGTTCTTAGAATATTAATTGCTGCTGCATGGAAGGATATTGAGGCCCCAACCTTCCAAATGTGGATGTGCAGGATGCTCGGGATCCATAACATCGAGTCAGAGCTGTACGCTCTAAAGGGAGCGAAATCCAGGGAAATGGGATTAAGGATTTGGGCGCCCGTGGCATCATGGAGGCAGCTAAAAAGCGGGGGTCCATAGCTCCTCAAACATCTAATGTAGCCACTACTATAGTATTTATTGTATTTATTACCCCATGTTTTATCAGCTGAGTTTTTTACTCTTAATCATGTGTATTTATCTTCATGTATGTATATTTATATTCCTGTATTAATATCTACTGTTTTGTATAGAGTACATTATATTGTCATGAACTTTCATTAAAAATATTTAAAAAAAAAAAAGTACATTTCTGTACCTCATTTTCTTCCTTCTGCACTGCTGTTGGTTCTTTCAGCACTGCTCTCGCTTCTTTATGCTCCTCTTGTGCCTGTTTCTGCAACTTTGTTGCTTCTTTCTGTACTTCTCTTGCCTTTTCTGCATCCCTCTTGCCTCTTTCTGCAACCCTCTTGCATGTTTCTGCACCTTTGTTGCTTCCTTCTACACCTCTCTTGCTTCTTTCTGCAACCCTCTTGCATCTTTCTCCATCCTTTTCCCCTTTTTCTGCACCTTTATTGCCTCTTTTTGCACCCCTGTTTCCTTTTTCTGCACCTCTCTTGCCTGTTTCGGCATCTCTCTTGCCTCTTTCAGCAGTGCTCTTGCTTCTTTCTGGACCTCTCTTGCATATTACTGCATCCCTCTTGCCTCTTTCTGCACCCCTCTTGCCTCCTTCTGCACCTCCTTTGCTTCTTTCTACACTGCTCTTGCTTCTTACTGTACCTTTCTTACAAATTTCTACACCTCTCTTGCCTCTTTCTTTGCCCCTTGTGCCTCCTTCTGGACCTCTGTTGGTTCTTTTTACACTGCTCTTGCTTCTTTCTGCACCTTTTTTTACTGTTTCCGCAATTCTTTTACCTCTTCACCTCTCTTGTTTTTTTTTCACCTCTCCTGCCTATTTCTGTACTTCTCTTGCCTCTTTCTGTATTCAAATAGAAATTGCAAGCTTTCCAGTTTAAATGTCTACATGCTCTTGTGACTGAGGTATGTGTCTACTTGTACATGTATTCTCACATATATTATGCACCTGAATATGGTAGCTTAAAAAGTGGGTAGATTCTCCTATAGGTAGTCAAATCTTCTTAGTTCTGCTCTGTCATTCAGTTACACAGGCATTCATGTCTTATGTATATAGGTATTATAGAGCCCCTCAAATGTATTTAACTTAATCTATTGAATACCCATGTGCCCTGTATTATGAGCAGAATGAAATGCATACACCTTTGTGTACACAAATTTAGTATGCTGTTTGAAACACAGGTATTCAAGTATTTGTCTGTTTATTTTTATGAAACATATCACTAGGTAAACGCAGAGAAACACATGTATACCTTCAGAAACCTGGTCACACTTACAACAGTGAAATGCTTAGGATTGCTGTCTCATATTTTGGTGAATGTATGACATTGTTCTGCATTCTGTCCATCAACTGTTGTTTTTATATTTGTCACCCCAAATGGGAAGGGTATGCCCAGACGTGGGTCCTGTGTTCTCCATGCCACTGGAATCAAGCTATCCTGGCTGATGAGGGGTGAAACCCCGTAACCGGTCCTAGGATGCTTGTTTCCAGTCCAGGGAGGACGTGGCTTGGCAGATTGGGCTGGACTGTTCCCATGAGGACAGGGTCAAGACTGATTTGCATATGGCTGGGTTCAAACTGGAATGACATGGTGAGCAATAAAACGATGGAGTTAGGCCCAGATCTCTGTACTGGGGTGAATGTATGACATTGTTCTGCATTCTGTCCATCAACTGTTGTTTTTGCACTTATATTTGGTTCTGAGCAGTTGATTAACAGTAAACTTTCAAGAAAAAAGTGAGGTCCAAGTCATCTTCTGAGAAGGTATAGTGATTAGGCTACTTTGTTTGAGTCTGTTGTAAGGTACAGTCAAAGTCGGCCTCTTTCTGCACTGTTGTTGGTTCTTTCTGCACATCTTGTGCTTCTTTCTCTACCTTTCTTCTTCTTTATGGACTTATGTTGCCTCTTTCTGCACATTTTTTGCTTCTTCACCTTTTTTTTCTATTTCTGCACATGTCCTACCTATGTACGTAAAGGTGGAAATTAGCATTTAAAAAACTTTCTAAATTCACTAAACAAAAACGAATTTTCAGGGGTGTTATCTTTAGTATTAGCAATGAAAAAAAATCCATAGAAATTCACTGAAAAAAACAGAGGTTTCAGGGACGTTATACTTAGGAATTAGCATTTAAAAAACCTTAGAAATTCACTGAAAAAAACACAGGTTTTAGGGATGTTATAGTTAGGCTGACATTTTACTTTTACACCGGAGAAATTTGGCTGTTATAGTTAGCTGAGCTAACAATAACTCGTGCACCCGCAATGCACTGCTGATGACATCACATTACATCACTCATGACATGGTCAGTGGCATCACTCATGACATCACTGCTGACATCTCAAAGATTGACTTTAAGGCTTTATATAAAAGGCTTGATACTGTAAATTATTTTTCACAGTTTTGCAATAACTATTGACCTGTTTTACTAAAACTTCCCAAGATCTACACTCCACCCTAACCGATTTCAATTAATATATGTGTAGTTTTAAAGGTAATAGCACAATACTTGAAATTTCAGACAATATATTTCAGTCCTACATATTGCAGCACAATAGTGGCATAATATATTTTCTTTAATTTTTCATGTCCTTTGTTTGGTTCTAGTATATGAAGACTTTGCACAACGAGGTAAACCAGCGAAACCGAATGCTCGCCGTCTGAATGGTACAGAAAAAGTTAGGACAGGATTCCCAGGTTATACAGATAATAATGGATTTTCTTTCTTAATCCTGCATATTGATTGCAATATTTTAAATTGGCAGCTAAAATTGTAATACACGTTTTGTTTTTACACATTTTCAGGTTGCTCAAGGTGCTATGCTATAATAATCTAACTTTTATATGAACATTCTTCAATTTTAACTGCTGAGTTTAGAAAATGGTTCTAAAAAAGTATCTTTCAAAGCTGCAATGATTATTTCCCTGCAGAAACAACATAGAATTATAGATGGGTAACAGTGAATTATGGGGATGTTCTTCACCAAGGGGCTCTGAGTGACATCAAATATATAAGGAGAGCGAAGTTCGAGTTGCTTATGTCACTCACAACCCCGTGTTGAAAAACATGCCTGTAATTCTCTTTTTATCCATCTATAATTTTATGTTATTTACGACATCCAAAATTATCTACCCCACTTTCAAGTGCTACACATGATGGGGAGCCATACATAGCACAGCCTTTCCTCCCTGTCTCAAATAAATCACCTTCCAAGCCTTCCTTCCCCTCCTACAGCTATGTTTTCTGCCAAACCAGACAATCATCACTGTGCTGCACTGAATTATGCTTCACAGAAGATTCAATTATGTGGCAAGAAAAGGCAAATTATGCAATGTAATGCAGCACATTTTGGATACTATTACTTCATTATTTTGGCATTTTTACAGATGTTAACCCTGTTCAATCAAAAGTTCTACTATATTAATAACCCAGATACGCATCTGAAATTTGACCAGTTAATCTCATCACAATTCTAGTAACTTTTGATACGTTTAAGCTCTAAACAATTTGTTTTGTTAAAATATTCCTATGGAACAGGTAATGGAGTATGTGGCAATTCCAGTCATTCAACTACCTCTGGATATAGTATGCTCTGCAAATTGTACAACATGGAAATGGGATGAAATAGTGCAGTAGTTGTTGTTCTATGTTGTATAACGTTCAATTTGGGGCTCAAGTGCTAACTTGCAAAGTTACCAAGTTAGTGCACACACTTTATGCTGTGCAATGCCTATAAAGCCGAGGTCACAGACTAGTAACAATAAACATATGCAGGCTAGTAATGTGGTGAATATTGCTAAGATGGGTTGGAGTTGATACAAACACATGGAAAAAGATATATTGAAGCCGCAAATGAGGACTACTACTGAGGTATTAGGGATCATTTGGGTTAATTTAACAAACTATAGCATGCATTCAGGCTGGTAAAGGTGGGCTTGAAGTATAAGACCACAGGGGCCATATTATACAAAATATCTTGAAGTGAAACAGGAGTATCTGTCTGCTTTGCGTGCCCCCCGGGGACTCTGGTATTACAGAAGGTGCCTCAGATGTTTGTGCCGGACCTTCTGTGATACAGATAGCGCTGGCACACAAACAGCACTGTCATCAGAGGACGTTCCCTCATTTGCATAGGGGTGTGCCCCCATGCAAATGAGGGAATCTCTTTACCTTTGCACCATACTATAGACATGGGCGCAAAGGTAAAGGAGCTTTCAGGAGGCGTGTTGACAGTGAGCAACCTCATAGGTGGTGCACTGTCTGTGCGCCCCTGACAAGATCCCTCAGGAGCGGGTGAAAGGGGTCCTATAGACCCCATAGACATCCCCTTGAAGGATAGAGCAGTCACTCACTGCACTTGCCTGTAAGAGGATATTTCACTCCTCTAAAAAGTGCAGGCGGGTTGCGGCCTGCACAGTGAAACATTGTGTGGCCGCTTCAAAGGCACTTTGTATTACACTTGAATGCGCTGGCCCCAGGGAAGGACAGGTTCACGGCTGCCCCCTGGGCAGTGCATTCAATCTAATACGGCACACTCTCCTTGTTAGCGCTGAGTGCAGATTTTGAAAGGTGCGCCCAGCACTAACAAGGAAAATGTGCTGCACTGCACATTACGGCCCCAGGTGCCTAGATTCTGATTGGAGTGGCTAATATTAGAGCATGGTAGCATGGAAATAGTAATGAAGAGCTTTTACTAGAACTAAATTTGAAAAAATTGAGGTCACAACTGAGGGACTGATAGCAGGAGATGTCAGGAGATGTCAGAATGCACAAGTTGTGCAATTTGCTAGTAGGGTGGTAGATGGGTGCATGTGGTTGCTTCTTATACTGAGAAAATGTATACGGGTGATGAGGTGCAAGAAAAGTAGCATTAAAAGCTGTTACTGCTTCAAGCTATATGTATTGAAGCTGGAAACACTTCTTAAATTGGTGAGTTTTGAGGCCTAAATGATGAGCAGTGGAAGACTAGACAATGAAAAAAGAAATCTTTTAAAGATTGATGTCCTTTCCAAGCATGCTTTTGTTCATGCATCGGCAGCCATCTTTGGAAGTTTTTAAAAGTCATTCAAAACTTACATACCATGCACACTCATTTGGCTTCTTTGAATGATTCTGAAGCCATTCAAGCATTGCCTTTTGCTTTAGTACTTGTGCTGCACTTCAGGAAAGGCACACTCGCAGGCGCTCGTTTAGTAACTTAGGCTCTTCAGTTTAGTAAACGTGAACCTGAAATCAGCGGCCAAAACCAGCGGTCAGGCCAACGAAGCTCAACCCCGGATCTCAACCATTTTTACACCAGTAATTAAAGGACAATCTACGCAAGAGAAACTACCAGAGAGTGACAGTAATCCAAGTAACCTAAGCGAATTGCCCAAAATACTTAGCAATCGGAGCAAGATCCCAGCAATTATGACTGGGAGAACTACGACTGGACCAGCAACAGAAACGTGCAGGGATGAATCAGCCGAACCTAAAGGACCAGCCGCAGATTTGACTGCACCACTACTCAAAGATCTTATACAAACAAAGAATCTTATTGCTCAAAATGACTTGGTACAAGTGCCCCTCAGCCCCAACGTAGTAGAGTTGGAAAAGACTGATCCACCTCGAAGCCTCGAGGGAAATCCTGGCAATATAGTCTTATTGCCAAATGGATCTGAAATTGAATCAGAGTCGCTATCTAAGTCTGAAGTATATGAGACGGGGATGTCCACATCCAGTGAGCCACATGGCTTAAGTCAGAAACAGGTACAATCTGAAAACTCGGAATCCTCTGACTCCAATTCCTACTCTAACACAAAAAAATGGATGATTCTTCTAAAGACAATAGTGCAAAGAAAAGACAAGATAAAAAGAAAAGAAGACTAAGGAGACATAATAAACTTATTGATGAAGATACCACTGATCAAGGAAGTAACACTGAACGGATAGAGCATCGCCACAGGAATCCACCCGTACAAGGTTCATCAATGTCCGATCCAAAATACAAATCACTAAGAGTTACAAATATAACAGACCATAAAACATCCGATGAGATGGGGGGTCAATTTGAACCTTCCCTGGGCGATGTATTCAATTCAATTATGAAATTTCAAGAAGTCGTGAAACTTGATAATAAGAAACTTCAAGCAGCAATCAATAAGGTGGGGCAAACTTGCCTAGAAATATCAGATAGAATAGCATCGGTTGAGATACGAACAGAGAGCCTCGAAAAGGATGTATCCGCTCTACAGAAGCAGGGAAATGAACATGAAGGAATTGTGCGAGACCTGATGATGAAAGTGGAGGATCAAGAAAATCGGGCCAGGAGAAATAATTTACGCCTCTTGGGAATTCCGGAGGGAGTCGAGGGGAACGACTCCAGGGGCTACATGATATCGCTCTTTAAGGAATCTTTTCCAGAACTCAACACCTGGGATTGGGACAAAGAAATCCAGTGGGCACATCGCTTCCCGCTAACCCTCAATAAACGATCACATTCATCAGAAAAGTACCCAAGAGCAATGTTGGTGTATTTTGGCAATTACCTCCTACGTGAAGCCATATATGATCTGGCACGCCCAACCCATAAAAAAGAACATAAAGGATACAAGTTTTTTAGCAGACCAGACTTTGCCCACGCGACAGTGGAAAGAAGATGGAGAATGCGGCAACTCTTTGATCCTTTTGAACAGTTGGGAGCGACTGTATTTCTACAGAACTCTGCAAGACTGAAAATTATTTATAATGGTGTTACCAGAAGCTTCATCAGTGAAATTCAACCACAAACTTTTCTCGAGGAGATTACTACAAAAAGTAAAAACGGCAAAGAAAAAACAAAAAAAGGAGGGGGGCAAAATCCCCAAATATAGGTTATTACCAAATATCTGTTAACCAGGCAACCGCGGCACAAGGAATAAGACATTTCGAGAAATCAGGAGGGAGGGGGGTATCTTATGGTATATAGACAGATGTTATGTTTGTATTCAATGAAGATCAAAGTCTATAAAAAACACATCTCCCTGAAACTCACACAGCAACAGGGGTCCGGACGCGGCAACACTAGCTACCACCGACTCATTCGATGCCCACAACCTGGTTCCAAGGGAACCAGGCAGTCTCACTAGATGGTGGGGGGTGCGGGGTGTAGGGACGGGGGGAGGGAAGCTCAACAGGTTCTTAGGGGGAGAGGGGAGGTTGGGGACAGGAATCATATTTTTTACAAGGAGCACAAAATATATACAGGGGGAGATGGGAATGAGGTTGATGAGGAAAGGCTGGGTCCAGGGCTGGTATTCGATCTATATGGTAACCTTGAAAGATTTGGATGACTAAATTGAAAATACTTTCATTGAATATATGCGGCCTGAATGAAAATAAGAAAAGGCAGAAAGTGGCAGAAGGGCTCAGGCTATCTGCAGCAGATATTATATGTCTCCAGGAGACTCACATTGAGGGATCACAGCAATATCTTTTGAAAACACTTGGATATAGACTTATCTCTGCTACATCTCAGGGGTCACATACAAAAGGGGTAGCCATCTTGGCAAAAGGAGGAGGGATCCAGTTCCCGTGTTCAAGCGCGGATAAATTCGGACGATATGTGATAACTGAGTGCTGCTATAATAAAGGGAAAAATAAATATACACTATGCACTGTTTATGGCAATATTAGTGATGACCAGGAAGTGTTGAATAACATCTCCAACGAACTGGTACATTGGCCCCTCCCTATTATTGTCTGTGGAGATCTTAACATCCATTTAACTAACGAATGGTTATCTGGCCCAGGCTTTGTTTATACTGGTAGGAAACGGAAGATATATCCATCTCTGAAAGATTTGTGTGCACTTCATGGATTAATAGATGGGTGGTCAGAGGCATACCCAGGGAATCTTGGTTATACTTATTATTCTTACCCTCATTCTAGGCATTTAAGACTGGACTATATGCTTATGTCCTGCACTTTAAAATCAAGTTGCCAAATAAAAAAACACACGAGAATTCTCTCGGACCACAATCCACTTGAACTTACTATAACAGTGGGGGCCAATAGACCAATAGTTACTAGTTGGACATTCGAAAGAGCGTTATTGAAGAACAATGAATATTGCACGCATATGAGGAACTGGATTCCGGCCTTTCTGGAAGACAATATAGGGTCCACCTCAATAGAAAATGTTTGGGACACTTTGAAGGCATGTATCAGGGGTGAAACTATGCGATTCTCATTCCAACGTAACAATTTAGAAAAACAAAAAATGAGGTCCCTGGAACAAAGTCTGCGGATCGCTGAAGAAAATCTGATCAAGGCAGTACAGGATGGGGAGATGACAGACAGGGAAGTGAACAAGGTGGCAATAGCTAAAAATTATATATCGGAAATTCTAATTGAGAAAGCAATTGTGAGAGCAAGTACCCGTAGGGAGATTATTTATGAATTGGGGGAAAAAATGGGTCACCATCTGGCGGTTAGAACCAGGGAAGAGATATCCGGAACCCTAATTAAAGCAATCAATGATCCTACGCTTGGCTTGAAGACAGACCTGGCAGATATTAGAAAAGCTTTTCAAATATTCTATCAGAAGCTATATTATGAGGATGAGAATGCTTGCGATGATCCCATGAGCTATATTGAACCATTTATTACAGTGGGCTTGGGATTAGAAGATCAAGAAATCTTAGATAGTGCATTATGCTGGGAGGAAATCCTAATATCTATGAACTCCCTAGCAACTGGAAAAGCTGCAGGCTTAGACGGGATTCCGACTGACTTCTATTTAAAATGTATACCTCAACTCAAGTCTATTATGACGGAATTATTTCAAAACATCTTTGGAGGCGGGAATCCTCCGAAATCCTGGTCACATGCGAAAATAATAGTTTTCCCCAAAAAAGACAAGATCCCCAGGAAATGGGGTCGTATCGACCATTTACATTGATTAATGGGGATTCCAAAATTTATTCAAAATTATTAGCATCACGGCTAGCACCTCGGATTCATAATATAGTCTCTGAAAGACAACATGGGTTTATACCAGGTAGATCTACAACTGACCATGTGCAAAGAGTTATATCCCTCTTTGACTACACGGGAACGACAGGAGACCCTATGGCGCTTATACTGCTTGACGCAGAGAAGGCGTTTGATAGGGTCTCCTGGAAGTTCCTGTGGGCCGCCGTGCGAAACTGTTGCATAGGTAAGAAATATATTACAGCAATACAACAGCTATATGATGATCCCAGTGCTAGGGTATTGATTAACGGGGAGTTAACCGACAATTTTAAAATTAACAGGGGGACACGACAGGGGTGCCCTTGCTCGCCCCTACTTTTTGCCATCTATATAGATGGGTTCATACACAGGCTCGAAAAAAACGCGCTAATCGCCCTATAAATGTGCGTGGTTTAGAAACAAAATGCTTAGCGTATGCGGATGATATTGCTATTGTCACCGGGGATCCTACAACTGCTATGAATCTCATTGAAAACGAAGCACAGAATTTCGGTAGAGTTTCGGGGTACAAGCTAAATTCCAGTAAAACACAGCTCGTGCTTAATACTAAAATTATGATGAGAGACCCAAGAATAACTTATAAAGCAACATACTTGGGTGTTAGCATTAGTGCCAATGTCGAGAACATTGTAAATAACAATCTGGAGCCACTAATGCTACACACCAAGAGAGAATTGTCGCGTTTAGATAACCTACATCTATCTATCGGAGGTAGAACAAATGTAGTGAAGATGTTTTTTTTCCCAAAATTTTTATATTTTTTCAGGGCAATCTGCTTGGAATTCACACCACATGTATTTAAGAAAATAGATTCAATGTTCTCACAATTTTATGGGGTTATAGTAAACCTCGGAGAGCACTTAAATGGATCACATTACCTAGAGAGCGTGGGGGGTGGGCGTTACCTAATTTGATGCTTTATTATTGGGCTTCAGTCATGAATTATAGCACAAGATTGCTAAAACCTAACCCAGATGATCTGAGTATTCCTACACCACAAGAACTCATCCTAGGGAAGGGGAGCACCGGCTGTCTCTGGCGGCACGTTAACGATGATCACCTTAAAAAGGTGAAATTCAAAACCATCAAAAATGTTGTGAAAGTGTGGGGACAGGTTAGAAAACTACTTGGTATAGCGCGATTTTCCCTCTATACACCGGTTCTTCAGAACTCAGATCTTCCAGAAATTTTTCATGACTCCTATATACGGAGTTGGTGTACATTAGGGATAGAGCAACTTGGATGTTTTTTCTCTACTCAGGGAATGAAATCATTTGATGAATTAAAAAAAGATTATAACATCCCCAACAGGGATTTCTTCAAATATCTTCAAGTGAGAGATTTCCTGCTAAAAAAAGGGGGTGGCCGTATTAAATTTCAAATTTGTCAAATCATAGAAAATATGTGCAACAACACGCCCCCAAGAATTGGTGAGATCTATGAAAGCTTTAATACCTTACTCCCAGATGATATGGACAAACATGGGGCAGCGTGGCAAATTAAACTAGAAGTTCCACCTAGCATTCCACATTTGGCATATGATTTATCTTTAACCTACTTAATGTCCTTAAAACTACAGACACAATTCTATAAAACATATTTTTCGCTGTATTATACACCGTATAACATTTCTAAATGGGGGACAGGTAAGGGCACCACTTGCCCGCGATGTGCACTTCCTGCTGCGGACAGTGTGCATTTGTTCGCCACATGTAATACCCTATCAAACATTATAAATGAAATATCTGGGTTTCTCTCGGACATTACCGGTGCTGGGATTAACATATCAACTGAAGAGATTATGCTGGGCATCACTAATAAAGAACGTCCTAGACAGGTGCAAGGGGTGATCTTCGTGGCAATGGCAATCTTTCGACTATGTGTCGCATCAGCTTGGCTCGATCCCATTCCACCATCCTTCTCCCAATGGAAGGCTAGACTACTTGCGACATGTAACCTCGAGGTAGCCATTTATAAACAAAAGGGGCGTAATATTCGGCAGAGAGGCATGAAAATCTGGGCACCTTTGCTAGATTGAATACAGGCGCACTGAATATATGAATTGAAAATGCCTTGGATAAATGTTAAAATTATTTATCCTACAAACAGCGCAACTCAACCTCATTGAGAATACCAATTTCTGTCTCACTAAATCATTACAGAATGAAATGTATGACCAAGAGTGCATTGAGTTTTGATTTTAATGTTTTTTTTTATTCTGTTCTCCTTTATCCCCTGCTTATGAACTTGTATATTTGTAATATAAATCTCTATGTAAATAATAATAGAATTACCTGTCCTCATGTGGGGTGGGTGGGAACCAAGGGCTACAAATAACATGTTGTAAAAATCTGAATAAAAAAAGTTTAAAAAAAAAAGGAAACTATTCAATGTCTAAGCACTTGCAGAATGACTCAGACATTGAGACAAGCAGTGTTACAGTCAAATGTGCACAATGTATGCGGTCCCTTAACCCCTTGCAGACTACTGAGTCAGTCCTGCAAAAGTCCAGGTAATAGTCATGCTTGTCTGGAGTCACACTGAGTCTGTGTCCACTCCTACAATCATCCTGACAGAAGCATATCCTTATCTAATCACTCTGCTGAAACATAAGCGCTTATAAACACATCCTGTCGTCAACTACTAGCACTCTAGGAACCCAGTCACTGTCTATGCACTTGCAGAATGACTCAGGCATTGAGACAAACAGTGGTACCGTAAAATGTGCACAATATATGCTATCCCTTAACCCCTTTCAGACTACTGAGTTAGTCCTGCCTGCAAAAGTCATGATAATAGTCATGCTTGTCTGGAATCACACTGTGAGTCTGTGTCCACTCCTACAATCATCCTGACAGAAGCATGTCCTTATCTAATCCCTCTGCTGAAACATAAGCGCTTATAAACTTATCCTGCTGTCAACTCCTAGCACTCTAGGAACCCAGTCACTGTCTATGCACTTGCAGAATGACTCAGGCATTGAGACAAGCAGTGGTACAGTGAAATGTGCACAATGTGTGCAGTCCCTTTAACACGTGCAGACTATTGAGTCAGTCCTGCAAAAGTTCAGGTAATAGTCATGCGTGTCTGGAATCACACTGTGAGACTGTGTCCACTCCTACAATACTCCTAACAGAAGCATGTCCTTATCTAATCACTCTGCTGAAACATAAGTGCTTATAAACTTATCCTGCTGTCAACTACTTGCACTCTAGGAACCCAGTCACTATCTATGCACTTGCAGAATGACTCAGGCATTGAGACAATACCTAAGCACCTATAAATTAACTGAGCACTCTGTTTGCAGCACTGCCACCATTCTAGTTACTAGTGATGTTCTTATAGAATAACCTATGCACCAACACAAGTACACGTACAATATTCTGTGAACAATCCCTACAAACCTCTAAGCAGATACAGACTATTGGCACACTCACTAAATGCTGAAGTCGTACTCATGCAGCCCAGGAAAACTCCTGTCAGTCTCATGCAGTTCGTCAATCAGCCATCCAGCACTTATGGGGCAGATTTACAAGCCCCCTGCGCAACGAGTATGTCACTTTTTGTAATGTAGTGATGGCGATTAGCACTCCTCCATATTTTCAAGGAAAGGAACAACCACCCTGCGTGGCTTTTCTGCTCCTTGAAAATATGACCCATTCAAACGCAGCACTTTGCGTTGAAGGGGAGTTTCATGGGTGTTGCTGTGTCTGTTCCCTCACAACACCCATGGAATAACACATCTCAAGACTTACGACACCTAGTGGTGGTGTAGTGAGGCACAAGGAGAAATGTCTTCATGTCTCGTTTTTTCCTCTTTCAATGCATGCTGCATTCCACAGCACACTTTGAAGGAGGAATATGCCTTTAGTGATTGTTTTTGTGCAGGAAGTAGTCCCTTCCTGCACAAAACAATCTCCCCACGACACAGATATCCTTGCACCATGGTGCAAGGGTGCCTGTGTCACTGCATGGCTGTAGTTTGTTTGCTAGTGCAGAGGGAGCACAGAATTGAGACATATTCATGTAAATATGTCACATCCCTGTGCTTCAGTAGTGCCGCAGCGCGGTGCAGCTAAAGGGCTTGCAGTGTCACGCTACAGCACTTCCTCATAGATCTGCCCCTATAAATTCACCATACAGTACTAATGCATTCTTTCAGTCAATCATGCTGTACACATACATTCAACCAAACTTTCAGAGATTACCATGCAATTATAGATCTTTTTTCAAACCAGATAAGGTAGTTCTGAACTTTTTTTTTTCCAGTTTTTTTTTCTATTTTTTGTAGTTTTTTAAGAATTTTGAACTTTTTTGGGTGTTTTTTAAAAATTGAACAAAAAAGGAACTAAGTAAACAGTTAGCTTTTAGAATTCAACATCATTCGGAAAAACAAAAAAATTTGCATTTGTGGTTCTGTTGAGCTGCACAAATAGCGTCCACTGACTGTTCACCATAACAGATGATGGTTTTGCACTTATTGCAGTGCTGCAGGAAAGGTGAACACTTTCCATACCACTGATTCAGGCCTCTGCTTGAATGATGAGCTTGCGAAGCAGATGCCATTTCTCCAATGCAATTTTTTTAAAACACCCCAAAAATTCCAAAACCAGCTCTGGAAGAAGAAGAGATATCTCTCATCAACTGCTCCAAACAGAATAATTAAAATTAGTGGGGTCCTTCAATAGTTACAGTGGGAAATGTTATGAACCAATCAAATCTTTTTTTTGAGGTCACATGGGATCCGCACACCTTGCGCTCACGAAGCGCGCACCTGACGCAACTTCACAAAAATACATTTAAAAATAATATAAGTTTATTACAAGTAGAAATATATTGTTTTTATGAATACCTTAGATAATCTTCTGCCCTAATATGTACATTAAAGACACGTACATATCATTTTAGAACATCAAAAATTTCACGGGAGTCGTTCACCCAGCGCGCCCCAGCACGTATATGATGTCACGTGGAGCCCACCACTGCGCAAGCGTCGCATATCATAATACGCATGTGTCACGAATGCGCAGGAGCCGCGAACGCCACCTAATATTGTACGTATATGACGTAACTAAAAAAAACACGCACTCATCACTCACCATACGCGGATCCTTCACGACTTTTCCAAAAATGCAGCTAGAATATGCGGACCCGCTGCAGTAGGTACGCTTTAGATGCACAACTCCCCTCAAATTTTTTTTTAACAAATTTAAAAGGAAAATTATATAAATATATGAAAATACAAAAAAAACGAAATAATTAAAAATATTTCAGTTTTAAATGTATTTAATTTTTTTTGTAATTTTCAGAAAAATATATAAGGGGGACGCGCTTTTGGGTTGCTGGCTCTGCCGTGAGGGGAACAGCCTTTTACCACTCGCAGGCTACCTCACCATCAGCCGTTAGGGAAACGGCTTAGAAATCATACCGCCCAGCCCTCCAGGTCTCGCAGTGAGGGAAACGGCATCACAGGAACCACAAGCCCCAGCAGGCTTTGCCAGACGCCTGCTGTGGGCGTCACCACTGCTCCTGGAGACGTGTTAAACCGCCACCGCTCTCCCGTGGCACGGGACACATGCAGGCCAAGGGCGGGCCCGTCTTTGCCCGTTATTGACAGGAAGAGGCAGGGCAGGGCCACCCCCTTGATTCCTTCTATCCAGCAGCGGACTCTAAAGACGAGTCCTCTGGAGAACGTAACAGAACACTACTCGAAATCACCCCGCCAGGCAAGTTGACTTTCCCTTTTGGTGCTCCCCTCATTGCTACAAACTATAAATGCTGCATGCTCATGGTTGATTGACTACATTCATGTGGATTTTAAGGTGTATAGCTTAACGGGTACTTCCATCTACAAGTACAACAAACTCTTTTGGTACCCCTCCTGAACATATTGCTAAAAGCTTTGTGTGTCTGCTTATTGGCCGTAAGACTGCTTAACCTGTACAAAGGGTGGTATTAATATGGAGTGCCCTTTAACATTATATTATGGGGAAACGCACTTGTACTACTAAAAAGTCCCATGCCCAAGTCAACGCCTCTTCTCCGCCCCCCCAACATCAATTGATAAAATATTACAAAGAGCCATAGGTGCAGTTACAACGGAAATTGAATGCACTGAAAGGCGGTTGTCAGTTACTCCTGATCTTTTCCTTCCAACAGTAGACTTGCCCATTTCCAACACCTCTCCTGTATTACTCCTGTATTACTCCCACCTACTGGAATTGTTTCTCCGCCCCCCCTCACTCCAAGCAATTATCCGGATAAGTGCACTAGAAAGGGAGACAAGGGTGTAGGCACTCGGAAGATTGGGAAACTTAAGCAAACAGTTGGGAGGGCAACCAACAGTAAGAAAGCAAAAAGAGGGAACGAGCCAAGTGTAGAATATCCACCTATTCTAAATCCAACAATAGAACCCGCTGTTACCACTGGTACGATCTAAAGTATCCAATCTGGGCTCAGATGCTATTGGCAGATCTCCTGACTCAATTTAGAGCTATTCTAAAGTAAGAAGTTGCCCCCTTAGTCGACCAACGAAACATTTTGACATCTTTGGGGGACTCAAGGCAAACACAAGCCAGCACTAGTGTAACACAACTTACACAGAGGGAGGGCGATTTTAACAAAGAAGAGTTTCATTTTTGGCTAGCAAAGCATAGGCAGTTTTCCTATGAAAGGGCTGGGGAAATCTTAATGGTGCGGAGAGTAGATTGGGTGGGACCCAGTAAAAAAACAAATCACGGGTATTGTGTGGTTTTTAATTTTAAAAATCCCCAGACTGTACACAAGCTTCTGAATTACAAAACCTGCCCCACAGAGCCCCATACAGAGGTGAGAGCTCTTTCGCTAGACCATTTTTACTCTCACTGTTTTAACCCTGGTAGGGTAAATGTAACCTCAGGGTATGAAAGGTGCCTGATTGAAAACCAGAGCGTTGACACCATACACCCTCCCACTAGACCTTTTTTTTTTAATTTGCCCGTAAATAACCCATATGGGGCTCTGGAAGACGTGGATTGACCATCATGGATAGGGAGACTGGGCTATCCAAAGAGTACCCCGATGCTCCCGAGAGGACGAGTGGAGTTAGACCATGGAGGCACAGTGCGGTCCTCCTTTCTAGAGACAGACACAGAAATTGGGGCTCGGGTTTTAGCCACCCTGCAGGGGAGTAAGAGCAATGTGGGCCCATGTTATTCTCCAGGGTTCATATCCCAAAATCCTTCTGTCCCTCCCAACAACATCGCACAGGGGATAAACCCTTCAATCATAATCGCACCATGTACTGATCTCCTGGGAGGAATCTCACGCATAGGTAGCGAGTTGAAGATCCTCTCCTGGAACATGGCTGGCATCAAGGGTAAACTCTCCTGCCCTGAATGGGGACTTTTCGTGAACCAGTATGACATCAGTATGTTCCAGGAAACACGGGCAATAGAAGAGTGCACAAGGGTGGGATTTGCAACATTTAATATTCCAGCTGCTAAAGAGAGAGGGGCAGACCGTCAGGGGGATTATCTATCTGGGTCGCCTCACATGTGGGCTATTTACCTAGTCCCATGTTCACTTCCTCTAATGATATTCAATGTGTAATGCTCAGTTTTCCCACAAAGCTGAAGTTTGCTATTATTAACGTCCATGAATCATCAACACTTGATGTTTTAAACTCTTTAATTCCCACTGTGCCGCCTAACATGAGGCTAATAGTTTGGGGTGATTTTAACTGTCAATTTGAGCCCCTTCCTGGCATTCATGATCTAATTACCAACTAGGAGAACCTCCAGTGGGCTATCCCGGACCCACAAATTCAAGCAGTTAAGTCCTGGTCCCCCCTGGTACTTCAAAGAAATGCTATTTTTTTAAACCACTCGCTGAGAGCATGTAATAATAATAATAATAATAATAATAATAATAATAATAATAATAATAATGAGGCTTGTATAGTGCCTGGTTACGCCCACTGGCGTGTCCCCGCGCTGTAGTAAGTGAGAGATCCTAGAGTCCCGATGCCCAGACTAAAGCGCCAAGGCCCATTAATGAAGGAACAAGTGTGTTTTAAGCTCTCTTCTGAACCTGGTCTCAGAAGGTTCCAACCGAAGCTCTAGAGGGAGTTTATTCCAGCTCCTTGCCGCCAAGAGCCGGAATGATCTGCCACCCATTTCGGCCTTCTTGACTTTAGGGATCACCATCAGGCCAGTCCCTGTGGATCTAAGGGACCGGGTGGGCCTGTAAACAGTGATGAGATTCTGCAGGTACCTAGGCCCAATGCCTTGGGTGATATGGTGGCACGTACAGAGGGCCTTAAACACAATTCTCTTCCTGACAGGAAGCCAGTGAAGAGCGTCCAAGGCCCTTTTGGAAGCAACCCTTCTTGGAAGCCTAAGGACTAACCGAGCCGCCGCATTTTGCAACACCTGAAGCCGGTCAAGACTCTTGACCATGGCACCCAGATACAGTACATTGCCATAATCTAATCGCGAGGTGACAAGTGCATGCCCCAGCGTCCTCCTAGCTTCTATAGGAAGAAGGTCCAAAGATTTGCGTAGACCTTTGAGGACACCAAAACAGGTCCCCACCACACGTCTGATCTAAGGTTCGAATGTAAGATTCAAATCTACCCATACACCCAGGTTCTTAGCCTGGGAGCACGGCATAGGGGTTGGGCCTAAGCAGGATGGCCACCATGCCGATGACCACACAGACGGCCCCCCCCCACCACAAGCACCTCTATCTTGCTACCGTTCAACTTCAAAAGGGGGTGGTCATGGACGGAGCATCTGAACCAATCAAACACTCACACCCAGTCAAAAGATCTGGGTTTGATCCATCACCTTTCTTTAGCCCACTCTGCCACCCCAGTTCAGACATGGCTATATGCAAATCATTCTGACCCTGTGCCTCATGGGAACTGTCCAGCCCGAACTGCCAAGACGGCTGATAGCCAGAAACCGGTCCTAGGATGCTTGATTCCGGTCCATGAAACACATGGCTTGGCAGCTCAGGCTGGACTGTTCCCATGAGGCACAGGGTCAAGGCTGATTTGCATATGGCCATGTCTGAACTGGGGTGGTGTGCAGTGCAAATAAACAATGGATTTAGGCCCAGATATCTGTACTGGGGTGAATGTATGACATTGTTCTGCTTTCTGTCCATCAACTGTTGTTTTTGCATTTGTCAACCCGAGTGGGATGGGTATTGTCAGACGTGAGTCCCATGCTCTCCACACCACTGGAGTCATGCTATCCTGGCTGAAGATGGCTGATAGCCAGAAACCGGTCCTAGGATGCTTGACTCCGGTCCATGATAAACATGGCTTGGCAGTTCGGGCTGGAATGTTCCCATGAGGCACAGGGTCAAGGCTGATTTGCATATGGCCATGTCTCCACACCACTGGAGTCAAGCTATCCTGGCTGAATAAAGCTGATGATTTGCATATGGCCATGTCTGAACTGGGTGGTGTGGAGTGCAAAAAAACGATGGATTTAGGGCCAGATCTCTGTACTGGGGTGAATGTATGACATTGCTCTGCATTCTGTCCATCAACTGTTGTTTTTGCATTTGTCAACCCGAGTCGGATGGGTATGCTCAGACGTGAGTCCCATGCTCTCCACACCACTGGAGTCAAGCTATCATGGCTGAAGACGGCTGATAGCCAGAAACCGGTCCAAGGATGCTTGATTCTGGTCCATGAAAGACATGGATTGGCAGTTCGGGCTGTACTGTTCCCATGAGGCACAGGGTCAAGGCTTATTTGCATATGGCCATGTCTGCACTGGGGTGGTGTGGAGTGCAAAAAAATGATGGATTTAGGGCCAGATCTCTGTACTGGGGTGAATGTATGACATTGCTCTGCATTCTGTCCATCAACTGTTGTTTTTGCATTTGTCAACCCGAGTCGGATGGGTATGCTCAGACGTGAGTCCCATGCTCTCCACACCACTGGAGTCAAGCTATCATGGCTGAAGACGGCTGATAGCCAGAAACCGGTCCAAGGATGCTTGATTCTGGTCCACGAAAGACATGGATTGGCAGTTCGGGCTGTACTGTTCCCATGAGGCACAGGGTCAAGGCTTATTTGCATATGGCCATGTCTGCACTGGGGTGGTGTGGAGTGCAAAAAAATTATGGATTTAGGCCCAGATCTCTGTACTGGGGTGAATGCATGACATTGTTCTGCATTTTGTCCATCAACTGTTGTTTTTGCATTTGTCAACCCGAGTGGGATGGGTATGCTCAGACATGAGTCCCATGCTCGCCACACCACTGGAGTCAAGCTATCCTGGCTGAAGACGGCTGATAGCCAGAAATGGGTCCTAGGATGCTTGATTCCGGTCCATGAAAGAAATGGCTTGGCAGTTTGGGCTGGACTGTTCCCATGAGGCACAGGGTCAAGGCTGATTTGCATATGGCCATGTCTGAACTGGGGTGGTGTGGAGTGCAAAAAAACGATGGATTTAGGCCCAGATCTCTGTACTGGGGTGAATGTATGACATTGTTCAGCATTCTGTCCATCAACTGTTGTTTTTGCATTTGTCAACCCGAGTGGGATGGGTATGGTCAGACGTGAGTCCCATGCTCTCCACACCACTGGAGTCAAGCTATCCTGGCTGAAGACGGCTGATGATTTGCATATGGCCATGTCTGAACCCGGGTGGTGTGGAGTGCATAAAAATGATGGATAAAGACATGAAAAAAGTTTTTTTGCATGTGTAAATATTCGCCATAAAGTGCGTGATGAGAAGCTTTTGATGATGCTCGATGTATGCAGTGATTTGTGGCAAGATAGCAGGGAAGGCACGTAGATGGAATCAAAAGCAAGGCAACTCTAGTTTATATAAATTTTGAGTGCTCCGATTTAAAGAGAATATTCTCGTGCAACTCTCTTCATGAATGTGCATGTGCATAGCCTGATTCTTGTGGAAGAGAGGGACACATAAACGGAGATCTTAAACATGTGTCCAAAGATGTATGTCCCGCATGCTAGAAATTTTGGCATGATAGATACTTTGGAGCTGACAAAAAATGATAAAAAATCAAGGCACCTCTAGTTTTTATAAATTATAAGTGCTCCAATTTAAAGAGAATATTCTCGTGCAACTCTCTTCACGAATGTGCATGTGTATAGCCTGATTCTTATGGAAGAGAGGGACACATAAACAGAGATCTTAAACATGTGTCCAAAGATGTATGTCCCGCATGCTAGAAATTTTGTCATGATAGATACTTTGGAGCTGACAAAAAACGATAAAAGATGATACCATGGCCAACGTTGCATGAAATCTGGAGCTCAGTAAAGAGATGTTGAGCTACTAAAAAGAGCCTGGATTATGTCACCAACTGGCCGTCGTTGCCTCGGTCTATCATCTGAGCCGAGGGGAAGGTGGTGAGCATATCCGTTTGGACGAAATAAGAGGGCCAAGTGTGGACCAGAAAGGAGCCGCTTTTTTTGGGTTCATTGGACGTGTTCGGTGATGATTGGTTCAGTATGAGAACCGGAAACACAAGGGCAAACGCTTCTGCCACGTATATTTGGGGTGGAACGGTAGCGGACCAGATTGGAAAAGGCAAGTATGCTTGTTGTTGATTGGTCCTTTTGTAAAGACCGGAAACCGGATGCCGATCTATGTGCTTACGGCCGTACGTAACTGCAGCCACGTATATTTGGGGTGGAACAGTAGCGGACCAGATTGGAAAAGGCATAACAGGTATACTTGTTGTTGATTGGTCCTTTTGTAAAAACCGGAAACCGGATGCCGATCTGTGTGCTTACGGCCGTACGTAACTGCAGACAAAGGAGTGAAGTTAAACACAAACCCTGTGTTGATTTTTAAAGTAAACGAAAGGTGCAAGCTTGACGTTTCTAAGGTGGTTTGTGCACCTAAAGATAGGCGTCAATTTGAAGTTAGATGTGAAAATTTTTACAGTGCTTACCTTCAACAGGTTTGTTTTGGCCGGTCAGAGTTCTAGTACAGAGTGGGACACTGGATTCTCAAGAGTGACTGCCGGGTTTTGAGGTGTATGTTAAAGTTCATAGATCTGCACTTAGGTGTTTACAACGAGACCAGATTTTATATGTGTGAAGTTGTATCAGAGCTGGATCCATGATATATCATCGTTCAGCCCCCCAATGTCGCATTTAAGTTTGAAAATCCATTTCTGTTCTTTGACGAACAGAAAATGGGAGATGTCGCTAACATGTGCGGGTATGAGCGGCTGCTCAAGTACTAACCATTCCATGTCTTCAACAGAGTGTTTCATCGTGAGGAAGTGGTTTGTCATCCGGGTCGCTTGTTTGTTACGCCTGATGGTGCTTTTGTGTTCTTGTATCCTTAGTTTGACCTTTCTGGTCGTCATGCCTATATAGCGAAGGGCACACGGGCAAGTGATTTGATAAATAACCTTCTCCCTATTGCAATTCGTATGCCGTTTTAGCACCCATGGGCGTTATGTGCCAATATTCACTGAGAGCGTTTTCTTGGTTTGTGGGCATACAGAACAGTTACCACAGGGGTGGTGACCTTGCACAGGGGGAAGATTCCACAGTGTCGTTGTTGGTTCATTTGAGATAGAACGTGGTCTCGTATGCACTAGTTCATCTCTCAGGTTCGAACTTCTCTTGAAAGAAAAAAGTGGCGTTTTAATATTATCACCCGCAGTATTCAGTATACGCCAGTTTTGCCGGATGATTTTTTGAACCGATGATGAGGCCGTGCTGTAAGTGGTGAATAAAGTAAGTCTCTCAAGAGGCGTTTTTTCCATAGGGCTTGTTAATAAAGCTTCACGGTGATTGTTGGAGGCTTTTTTACATGATTTTTTGACCAACGCACTCGGATAGAGTCGTTGTTTCAGCTTGGTGGAAAGAACACTGGCTTGTTCTTGGAAGTCAGATATCTCAGAACAATTTCTACGAACCCTGAGAAATTGTCCGAAAGGCAAGTTCTCTCTAAGGGAATGTGGATGATGACTATCGAACCCGAGCAAAGAATTTCTGGACATTGGCTTACGGTACAGATTACTTGTTAGGTGACCTTCCCTGGGAATGATCAGAAGATCTAAGAATGGGAGTTCTTTTTTGCTATATTCCACTGTGAATCTTAAATAATGGTTCTGATTGTTAAGCCAATTTTGGAAAACAAGTACAGACTGACTGTCTCCACGCCACACCACAAGGACGTCATCAATGTACCTCTTCCACAACACCGTTTGATGGTAATACGGGTTGTTGTGGTTGAGGACATGCTGAGTTTCAAAGAGATGGACGTATAAATTCGCCAGTCTCGGCGCAAATTTACTGCCCATAGAAGTCCCCGATATCTGGAGATAAATCGAGTCTTCGAATTGAAAAAAGTTCTCGGTCATAGTGAGCCTCGCCAGATCCATAATGAAATGGATGGGTGTGATACTTTCATGAGTAGTGTTTTCTAAAAGTCCTCACACGGCCTGGAGAGTTTCTTCTTGCGGTATGCAAGTGTATAAAGATTCTACATCGAAACTGACAAGGATGTCAGTCTCGGTGTTGAACTCAACCTCTGGTAAAAGACGGAGGACGTCCTTTGTGTCTTGAAGGTAAGTGGGCATGGTTTTCACTAGGAGCCTTAGGAAGATGTCCACAAAGGATGAAAGGGGTTCAAGGAGTGAACCAATCCCAGAGATGATAGGTCGTCCTGGGGGGGGGGGGGGCCTGGCTGCTTTGTGAATTTTAGGCAGCGCATAAAAGTATGGAGTGACTGGATGTGATGTGACCAGGAACTTGGCCTCTTGAGATGTTATCCAGCCCTCCACACTCGCCTCTTCCACTAGATTCTTGATTTCAGTCAGAAGCCTTGTGGTAGGATCAACCGACAGCAGTGTGTAGGAGTTGGTATCACTTAACTGTCTCAGACATTCGGCGCAAAAAGAGGTGGTGTCCTGAATGACTATCGCACCGCCCTTATCGGCCGGCTTGATGGTAATGTTAGTATCATTAGATAATGTTTCCAGTGCTATTCTCTCTGCTCTGGATAGGTTCTGAAAAGTACCGGTTTTTGACAGGTTGAGAGAATTGATCTCATGTACCACTGCTTTTTCAAACATGCCCACTTTAGATGGTACCTGTTGGAGAAGGGGAACAAAAGTCGATTTCGTCTTGAGACCTGTGTTCATTTGTGTGGTTGGTTGTACTAGTTCTTTTCTGCTGTCAGCAAAAAAGAAATGAAGCCGAACCTTTCGGAAGAATTTTTCAACTTCACTCCAAAGCTGGAAGGCATCCCCATTGTTGGTTGGTACAAACCCAAGGCCTTTGTTTAGCACTTGGTGTTCAATGGAGGTCAGAGTACGTGAACTCAAATTGACTACAAGGTCTGCGTCGCTTCCTGGAGTGGTAGTTATTGGCCTCGCTTGCTGCGGGTGTTTGGAGAATCTAGCTCGTCTGCCCATTGTACTTGGGTTTGACCCCTCCGTCTGCTTCTGTTCCAGCCACGGCCTTGTCCTAAAAAAGCTTGGCTATCGTAGAATTGAGGCTCCATTTGGTAGTGGGACATGGGAGGTGGAAATTGTGGGTATCCCCATGGGGTTGGTGGCCACCAGGGGCCCTGTTGGTACATGTTGCCTTGACCAGTGCGCCTGCGATTTGGGCGATTGTATCGACCTCTTCCTCTCCATTGTGATGTCCCGCTGGTGTCTGAATCTCTAGAAACAGGATCAGAGGAGGAGGTTGCATAGTTAGACCCATACCCTTTCACTTGTTTGTGAGTATCTGTGGGTGTGTAGTTTTCACCAGTGTAGGGAGAAATTCTCTCATGGGAGAACTTCGCCAGATCTTTTTTGAATTTTTCAATCTTAGCCAAAAAAATAGGGTCCTTATATTCCTTGTTTTCTTTGTTTGTTTCTACTAGTTGTTTTTCAAATCGTTTAGTCGTGAGTGTGGTTTTTATTTGGCCTTCCAAGACTTGTATCTCCACAAGAATGGCATCAGCCACCCTTTTGGCAGTCGTGATAATTAAGATCAGCCAATCGCGAGTGCATCGCCATGTGATTAGTGACCAGTCTTTAAGAAATGCTTTATCCGTGAGAAACAGTCTGGGAGCATTAGTCACAACTAAACCAGTTGGAGCACATTTGCCATGCAGGTACTCGGCCATAATCTGTCCAAGAACAATGCTGAGTGAATGACTCTTCTTTAAATTAAGAATGGTGTCCCAGTCTCCTGGGGGAGTTGGTCCAATGGTAGGTATAAGGGTGGTGCGATAGTCATTCAGGACACCACCTCTTATCACGCCGAATGTCTGAGACAGTTAAGTGATACCAACTCCTATACACTGCCGTCGGTTGATCCTACCATGAGGCTTCTGACTGAAATCAAGAATCTAGTGGAAGAGGCGAGTGTGGAGGGCTCGATAACATCTCAAGAGCCCAAGTTCCTGGTCACATCACATCCAGTCACTCCATACTTTTATGCGCTGCCTAAAATTCACAAAGCAGCCAGGCCCCCCCCCCCTCCCCCAGGACGACCTATCATCTCTGGGATTGGTTCACTCCTTGAACCCCTTTCATCCTTTGTGGACGTCTTCCTAAGGCCCCTAGTGAAAACCATGCCCACTTACCTTCAAGACACAAAAGACGTCCTCCGTCTTTTACCAGAGGTTGAGTTCAACACCGAGACTGACACCCTTGTCAGTTTCGATGTAGAATCTTTATACACTTGCATACCGCAAGAAGAAACTCTGCAGGCCGTGAGAGGATGTTTAGAAAACACTACTCATGAAAGTATCACACCCATCCATTTCATTATGGATCTGGCGAGGCTCGCTATGACCGACAACTTTTTTCAATTTGAAGACTCGATTTATCTCCAGATGTCGGGGACATCTATGGGCAATAAATTTGCGCCGAGCCTGGCGAATCTATACGTCCATCTCTTTGAAACTCAACATGTCCTCAACCACAACAACCCGTATTACCATCAAACGGTGTTGTGGAAGAGGTACATTGATGACGTCCTTGTGGTGTGGCGTGGAGACAGTCAGTCTGTACTTGCTTCCCAAAATTGGCTTAACAATCAGAACCACTATTTAAGATTCACAGTGGAATATAGCAAAACAAAACTCCCATTCTTAGATCTTCTGATCATTCCCAGGGAAGTGTGGCTCAATGGTTAGAGCGGCAGACCCTGATGCGGAGGTCTAGCCCGAGACCAGGGTTCAATTCCCCGCCTCGGCGGGTCTTGGGCTCAAAATTCCACGGACATGATAATTCTCGCCTCAGTGCCTATTCCAATCATGGAGTCACACTCTGCAACTCTGGGCAATAGCTTGCTTAATCTCCACAACGGCCCCCATAACGCTAAGGATGCCTGGCCTCCACCTTGGGGGTGCCCAGGAGTGGACACCTCACAGGGAAAGCCAGGATGGGTTCCACAGCGGTATTCGTACAAGCGCCTTGAGACCCTTGTGGGTGAGTAGTGCGCTATACAAGTATCAATTTACAGGCATTTTCTTCGCATTTAACAAGTAATCTGTACCATAAGTCAAATGTCCAGAAATTCTTTGCTCAGGTTCGATAGTCATCATCCACGTTCCCTTAGAGAGAACTTGTCTTTCGGACAATTTCTCAGGGTTCGTAGAAATTGTTCTGAGAAATCTGACTTCCAAGAACAAGCTGGTGTTCTTTCCACCAAGCTGAAACAACGACTCTATCCGAATGCGTTGATCAAAAAATCCTGTAAAAGTGCCTCCAACAATCACTGTGAAGCCTTATTAACAAGCCCTATGGAAAAACTGCCTCTTTAGAGACTTACCTTTGTCACCACTTACAGCACGGCCTCATCACCGGTTCAAAAAATCATCCGGCAAAACTGGCATATACTGAATACTGCGGTTGATAATATTCCAACGCCAGTTTTTTCTTTCAAGAGAAGTTCGAACCGGAGAGATGAACTTGTGCATACGAGACCACGTTCTATAGCAAATGAACCAACAACGACACTGTGGAATCTTCCCCCTGTGCAAGTTCTCCACCCCTGTGGTAACTGTTCTGTATGCCCACAAACCAAGAAAACGCTCTCAGTGAATATTGGCACATCACGCCCATGGGTGCTAAAACGGCATATGAATTGCAATAGCGAGAAGGTTATTTATCAAATCACTTGCCCGTGTGCCCTTTGCTATAGAGGCATGACGACCAGAAAGGTCAAACTAAGGATACAAGAACACGAAAGCACCATCAGGCGCAACAAACAAGCGACCCGGATGACAAACCACTTCCTCACGATGAAACACTCTGTTGAAGACATGGAATGGTTAGTACTTGAACAGCCGTTCATACCCTCACATGTTAGCGACATCTCCCATTTTCTGTTCGTCAAAGAACAGAAATGGATTTTCAAACTTAAATGCGATATTGGGGGGCTGAACGATGAAATATCATGGATCCAGCTCTGATACAACTTCACACATATAAAATCTGGTCTCGTTGTAAACACCTAAGTGCAGATCTATGAACTTTAACATACACCTCAGAACCTGGCAGTCACTCTTGAGAATCCAGTGTCCCACGCTGTACTAGAACTCTGACCGGCCAAAACAAACCTGTTGAAGGTGAGCACTGTAAAAATGTTCACATCTAACTTCAAATTGACGCCTATCTTTAGGTGCACAAACCACCTTAGAAACGTCAAGCTTGTACCTTTCGTTTACTTTAAAAATCGACACAGGGTTTGTGTTCAACTTCACCCCTTTGTCTGCAGTTACATACGGCCGTAAGCACACAGATCGGCATCCGGTTTCCTGTTTTTACAAAAGGACCAATGAACAACAAGTATACCTGTTATGCCTTTTCCAATCTGGTCCGCTACTATTCTACCCCAAATATACATGGCTGCAGTTACGTACGGCCGTAAGCACATAGATCGGCATCCGGTTTCCGGTCTTTACAAAAGGACCAATCAACAACAAGCATACTTGCCTTTTCCAATCTGGTCCGCTACCGTTCCACCCCAAATATACGTGGCGGAAGCGTTTGCCCTTGTGTGTCCGGTTCTCATACTGAACCAATCATCACCGAACAGCCCGATGAACCCAAAAAAAGCGGCTCCTTTCTGGTCTGCACTTGGCACTCTTATTTTGTCCAAACGGATATGCTCACCACCTTCCCCTTGGCTCAGATGATAGACCGAGGCAACGACGAACAGGTTGGTGACATAATCCAGGCTCTTCTTAGTAGCTCAACATCTCTTCACTGAGCTCCATATTTCATGCAACATTGGCCATGGTATCATCTTTTATCATTTTTTGTCAGCTCCAAAGTATCTATCATGACAACATTTCTAGCATGCGGGACATACATCTTTGGACTCATGTTTAAGATCTCTGTTTATGTGTCCCTCTCTTCCATAAGAATCACGCTATACACATGCACATTCGTGAAGAGAGGTGCACGAGAATATTCTCTTTAAATCGGAGCACTTATAATTTATAAAAACTAGTGGTGCCTTGATTTTTTATCATTTTTTGTCAGCTCCAAAGTATCTATCATGACAAAATTTCTAGCATGCGGGACATACATCTTTGGACACATGTTTAAGATCTCCGTTTATGTGTCCCTCTCTTCCACAAGAATCAGGCTATGCACATTCACATTCGTAAAGAGAGTTGCACGAGAATATTCTCTTTAAATCGGAGCACTCAAAATTTATATAAACTAGAGGTGCCTTGCTTTTGATTTCATCTACGTGCCTTCCCTGCTATCTTGCCACAAATCACTGCCTACATCGAGCATCATCAAAAGCTTTTCATCACGCACTTTATGGCGAGTATTTACACATGCAAAAAAACTTTTTTCATGTCTTTATCCCCATGCTTAGAGCGTGGCCTCTTTGACCTGAGCGAGCGCCAGGCGAGGTGAGGCCGTCTCCATAACATTTATGGGTGAGTTAAATTTACCAAACTGTGGTACATTGATTTACACATACATTGATGTTATCTAAAATGCTTACATCTGCTTCTGTTTTGTGTGTATTTCTCTTTTCTTTTTTTCCTCAGGAGAATTTTTGTCAAAATAATATGAGACTACCATAGAGTAAAAATTTACCGGTAGGTCTACATCGTTACCACCTAGGGTGTGTTTGAATCACTGTTGCAGTAGTGTACATCATAGGTCCTGATGAAAGCCTGTTAAGGCTGAAACATGTTGACCAATTAATATCTATGACTGATAGTAATTTTTCCATACTATCCTCACTCTGCTTTTAATCGTGCCGTTATGATGGTCACTCCCAATAAAGTAGTTCTTTGTCATTATAACAGGTATTTTTAATATCACCGCAATTATTTTTCACACTTTGAGCACTGCAACCTTTTCACTTCAGCCTACTAATACTACCTGCTGGCTGTCCATCTCACTGGCGGATTCCTCGAAAGAGATCTGAAGAGGTGTCTAGTGGATACCAGTTTCCAATTCCAACCCAGATGATGAGGTTCCGCCAACGGGTGGGCTGATGGGTACTTTCACTCTTGCCTTCTCTCCTCTGGACTGTTTCTTCTCTACACACTACATTTGAGTGTCTAGTATTTCCACAGTACTCCTAGAGAACCTTGGCATCCCTTGTGTGTTGTTTTATTGTTTGTTTGATGTCAACTCTTGAGGAGTATAGTAAATTCAATGAACACATTTTTCAATTGGAAAAAGAAGAAATCATCAAAATTAGAGCAAACGATAAATTGGAACATCAAGGTGGTACAGTATTACTAACAGAAAACTGTAATCAAAATTGGATAGTTTAGAAAAGTCTGTGTCAAAAACTGCAGGATTTGAAAAACAGTTATGTGTCTGTAAAAATTGTTCTGTAATCCTACGTCGTAATTTAAATGTTGAAGAAGGGTCAGTGAATGGCGCAGTGGGTAAAGTTATGAAATGTATTCATTATCCAAAAAGAAATGATGTGGAGTACTTAGCGATAAAATTTGATATTACTGAAGTTAAGCAGATTGGTAGATGCACTGTACGTTTACTACTAGTGAAAGACTTGTATAACCAGTGAAAGCAGTTCCCAGTATCTTTAGCGTATCCAGTAACTATTCACAAAACACAAGGTTTGAGTGTAGATACAGGTCTACAGGTCTTGTTAATATTGCCAGTAGTGTATTCAAAGAAGTAATGTCATATGTTGGTTGCTTTGTTATGAATTAGAACATTGTCTGATTTATTTCTGATTGATTTTTGTGAGAAGAAAGTAGGTGCTGATATGAGCTGTGTAAGGGAGTAAATTGGTCAAGACCTCAATATGTTCCACATTTAGGACAGTATCTTCATTTTTTAATATATTTATGTTATTGCCCAGAGAGAGACCAGCAATACAGCTTACAAATATACATCAGTTGAATATGCAATAAATAACAAATTCATTAAATTACATACAAAATAGGTTGCACCAAATTAATTAACTTACATTTAAATGAGTTATACAGACACAATTAATTATACCAATTCTGAAAGACAATTAGATGAATTAAAAGGGAAACATTTTTTTACATTATACATCAATACAAATGAAATATTAAAAGCCATATGGGAATAGAAATCCGAACAATCTCCCCCTTAGGAATCAGGGGCAAACCAATCCCTGTTCCCTCAATCCCTAGTGATCAACGTGGTCATTGGGGACCAGATCTTATTGCCCCTAATCTTGGGGCACCTGCCCTTGCAGTTATATAGAGCTCATTCTTGGCTATACATACCTAGTAGACGACCCAACCTAGATTGATAGGCATCCTTCCATCTGGTTGCTATAAACAATCAGGCCACAGCAACCAGGATAAAAAAGAAGTTAGTCTGTGTTATATCCGGTGCATCTTTATTATCGTGCTGCAGAAGCAACATACGTGGAGTAATAGAGACCTGCCTCCGTATCACCCCCTGCAAGAAATTCTCCATCACGTTCTTTAGAGTTTTCAGTTTTTTGCAACTACAAAACATGTGTACCAGATCAGCTGGTCTTTGTGCACACCTGGGCCAATTATGGTCCTAACTTTTACCAAAACCCAAATAGCATTGCTGGAGTAAAATAATGAATAGAAATTGTTTTATAGTGCTGGGATTTCAAGTTGGCCGATAGAAAGATCTTCCTTCCTAAAGCAATTGACCTATACAGATCGGTTTCTCCATCATCCAGCTTCCTAGCCCAGTTGGCTTCTACCTTTTCTAAGTCATCAGACATAGAATCCACTAAGATTTTATAAATATCATTCATCCGAAAATCTGGGTAGATAACAGCTTCCAGGAGGGGAATGTTATGCAGGGAAAATAGTTCAACTCAAATTTTATTCAAGAATTATCAATCTCTGTATGTATTTAAAATAGGAGCCAGGACTTACTCCATAATCTTGTTGTAGATATGAGAATGAGGGCATTTGCTCAGCCAAATACATGTCTCCTATCTTAGTGATACCAGATAGTTTGCTATGCTTCAAAAAGTGATAATGTGTCCAAAGCGGAAAATATCAAAGCAGTGTATCAGAGTTGAACAGAAAGATGAGCAAAAAGAAAAACAACACAGAGGAAAGAAAAGAAAACTACAGCACAGTGAGGAAATAGAAGGGTATTATTTTGATAATAAATCTGGAGTGAACTGGTATGTTAATATAGTGCAAAATGTAGTATACCTTTTGCCTCATTTTACAAATTCTATTAAAGAAAAAGTAGATAAAAGAATGTCTTCACAACTGTGTAGTTTATTTAAAGAGTTAAGAAGTGACAGAAGTATTATACAATCTGCTACTGGAATAAGAAAACTCACGTTGACTGTACTGGATCAGTAGTATTCTCTCAAAATCTTCAGTAGAATGCTTAAGAATTTCTAATGATAATGCTAGGACTATTAGATGAAGAAGATGTACATATCAATGAATTATTCGGTTTATCTTAGAAATAGACCCATAACTGTGAAGACATGACAAGATTGTAAAGCTGTGCAATTTGTCAATTTAACTAGAAACGCCCATCAAGACATGACCTGTACAAACTGCAGATCGGAACTTAGGTCAACGTTGTTACTATAAAGGTTGGAAACTAAGTCATAGTACTGCTACAACGATGCAGAGTGGATGGTACTAAATTAGGAACTGAAATTACAAACTTTAAAGCTGGACACATTTCCCTTTCAAAAACAGCTTTCATAGCTATGGCAATCATATTTCATGAAGGAGTTAAAATAGACTCTGGACACTACACAATATATTTAAGATGTCAAATAGGATAGACAGAGTGCACTGACATATAAGTGACATTCAAATCAAGACTACCTATAAAGTTACCAAACCCATATTTGCTATTCTAGAACCAAAGTTCTAAGGAGAATTTAGGATAAGAAAATGAGGTATTGTGCTGATATATATATGGAATCCTAACTTTACTGATACGAAACGCCTTTTGTGAATACCGAAAGTCGTAAAGTTAGGATTTTTCTCAGTTTAGTAGTAGTAAAGATAGGAATCCTAACTTTACTACTACTAAATGCCCTTAGTGAATACCGAAAGTCATAAAGTTAGAATTTTGTCTCAGATTACTTATGTGAATCATACCCGAAATGATTAATTTTTGTTTGCACAATAACTTGTTTTTATTCAATAAGGACATTTATCAGCAAATAGGAGGAGTTACCATGGGAGCCTGCTTCTCCCCCTGCTATGTATGCTTGCACATAGGGTGGTGAGTGGCTCAGGTTCTCAGGGAAGCAAACAAAGAGGTTTGGGAGCAGCATATATTAAGTTGGATGCGTTTCATTGACAACTTTTTTTTAGTGTGGAATGGTTCTAAAGAACAAGCTCTTGCATTTGTTGATAACATCAATAGCAATTATTTAAAGTTACAATTTAATGCATTGATAGATAATAGAGCCATAGATTTTCTAGATGTATATGTTCAAGTAATCAACAGCAAATTAGAAACAACCCTGCATAGGAAGAGCACTGCTACAAATTCCACTCTCCATGCATCCAGTTGAAAGTTTTGCCAACAAAGATCCAGAAGGGTCTGGTGCGTGGACATTCGCAAATGATATGTGTTATGTCACAACCAGGATTTAGAACATCTCCAGCAAGAAGTGTGCGATAATAACCCAGCTTGATGTAATTTAACAGGTGACCAGTGCCAATCATGAAGAATTTTAAAGATACAGAATTTGAGACGCACTTCTCAAACTCCTTTGTGCAACCCCTCCAGAATATGATCCCATTGAGCATTGGAGTACATAATAGATAAGCGAGATTGCCATTTAGTCCGAAGAGTATGTGAGAGAGGTTGTGAAACAAGAGGGAGCAAAAAAGTTTTATAAAGACCAGAGGTCACCCCCTTAAACTTCCCCCATAGTTGCAGATAAGATAATATTGGAGAAACCTGAAGCAACCAAGGTGGAGAGCCTAATTTTTTTTAAGACATTGTTGAAGTTGAACGTATTTAGAGGAATGTAGGAGTGGAAGATTAAATTCCTCACAAAGTTGGGGGAAAGTTTTAAAATCTCCATCATGTAAGAGTTGATCCAGAGAAGAAATGCCGGCTTCTCTCCACAAAGGCCAGGATAAAGTACGACCATTGATACGAATAGCTGAAATATTCCACAAGGGAGCTTTAATGTGAATTTGTGGATTCAAACTTATTATGCAATGACCCCTCTGCCAAGATCTATGCATGGCTGATAAGATAGGATTTTTAGGATCCAAAGAACTAGTACCAGTACCGTATAAAAGGGATAGTCCTGAATCCTGAGATAGAAGATGACGTTCAATTGATACCCATTGTGGAATGTCTTTAGATTTGGTTAGAAAATATGAGAGTTGAGAAATGTGTAGGGCAAGTGAATAATGTTCAATGGATGGAAGACCCATGCCTCCATATAACTGATGGGCCTTTAATTTAGCAGCAGCAAGGCGCGGTTTAGCTGTGCCCCAAATGAAGAGCTTTATCTTGGAGTTGATTGATCTAAGAGTAACTAAAGGAATTTGGAGGGGGAGCATACACAAAACATAAATGAATCTTGGTAAAGTAACCATCTTAATAGCTTGAACTCTACCCCATAAAGATAATCCTAGAGCTTTCCACTTATCAAAGTCCCTCTGCATTTGAGAAAATAAAGGAACTAAATTATCCCCAACCATATTTTCCAAACCTCTATTAATCAGAATCCCGAGATACTTAAGGTGTGAAGATTGCCAGTGAAAAGGGAATCCAGAAATTGGTGATTTCGTAGTGCCAACTGAAATAGGTAACGCTTCACTTTTGTCCCAATTTATTTTATAACCAGAAAAGGAGGAAAAATCCTTAATAATTTGAAGAAGGGCTGGGAGAGATCGGGGGAGGTTAGTAAGAGTAAGAAGAATGTCATCTGCTTATAAATACATTTTAGAATGGCCAATTGGAAGGGGAATACCTGTAATATCATCGGATTGGCGAATTGCAGCAGCAAGAGGTTCCATCGCTAAGAGAAAAAGAAGAGGGGACAATGGGCAATCCTGGCGGGTACCTCTACGAATTGGAAATGGGGTAGATAAGAAACCTCCACAGTTGACTTGAGCTAATGGGCTATCGTATAATAAATGTATTTTATTAATGAATTGGTCACCCAAACCAAATCTATGCATTATTGTAAAGAGATATTCCCATTCAATGCGATCAAATGCTTTCTCAGCATCAAGTGAGAGAGCCAAGGCATCTTCTGGAAGATGTTTAGCAATCCATAACGTGTGAGCCAATGTACGAAGATGATTTCGGAAAGAACGGCTTGGGACAAAACCCACTTGGGAATTATGTATCAAGGAGGGTAACACTTTGCGAAGTTGGGACGTATGAATACTAGCTAGAATCTTAATATCCGAATTTAAGAGGGATATAGGGCGATAACTTTCGCATAAAAGATGGTCTTTGCCTGGCTTGAGTAGAACAGCTATAATTGCTTTATTAGAAAGGGGGCCCAAGGAGAATTCTTTGTCAGCTTCTAGAAACGCAGCATGCAAAGTATCTATCATATTCTGACCAGTCCATCTATAAAATTTGGCGGGGAAACCTTCCTCTCCAGGGGCTTTATGATATGGCAGAGCAGTGATAGCCGAAGAAATCTCGTCTCTCGTGATATTACCTTCAAGTAAGGATCTGCCATCATTCGAAAGCTTCGGAAGATTCACCTTCTCTAGAAGAGTTGACATTTTATCTAAATCAAGCTGATTACTTGGGGTATAAAAGATCTATAAAAGGAAGCAAATTCATTAACTATTTCCTGAGATCTGGTGAGTATTTTACCCTGAGTCGACTTAATAGCTGGAATAGCCATAGCAGCTTCTCTCTGACGCAATTGTGCAGCCAATAATCGGCCAGCCTTTTCTCATTGTTCGTAATGTCTCCCTTTCATCTTCTGCAATGCATACTTGCGTGCTTGTTCCAACAATTTGCTATTCTGTAAAGTAGGGTTCGATATATATAATTGAGAGTAATGTTGAATGTCTTGTTCTAGTTCTGTTTGTTTTGCAATATTATTCTTGTTGATAAGAGCAGCATCCCGCATTAACTGCCCTCTAATAGTGGCTTTTGCTGCTGCCCAAATTGTTCTCTTAGAAGAGACAGAGTACTCATTAATAGTGAGATAATCTTGGAAATGAGATTGCAAAAGAAGCTTACCCCCAGGTGTCCTTGTCGGAGGGATGGTCGGAAGCAGAAGCGGGGAGGCCGGATAGGTTGAATATTGAGGTTTTATTGGGAGGAAGTGAGACAAACAGGGCGTGGAATTGTAGTCAAATTATAAACAAAGTTTTTTAGAAAGTCTGGAGGGTTGAAGCGTCAGCATCTCTTCGAGGGCTTCTGGAGGCTTTGTCTTTCGTCGGAAACCTATTACGGGTTTCAGGGTGTCACCCGTTTCCGAAGATACCTCGAACAAAAGAGAGTGGCTTTAGATATGCTGCTCTTTTCTATTAGATGACCGTCACCACAACCAGGAAGTGAAGGAGGGTATGGGCCGTGAAGGTTTTAACAAAAAAAAGAAAATCACAAAAGGTATAGACGTGAGGTTCACAATTCTACTACTGTGGTGGTTCACGGGCTGTTGATGAGGGAGCTGGTTTGAGGAGTGCAGAAAAGGACGCAGGGGAATTAAGTCCTACCCCGAACCCGCCCTTCCCCTTACTACACCCTCACCCCTTCCCTAAGCCCGTGTCCCGTCACGTACCACTAGGAGCCACAACTCTCCTGAGTCGTGGCGGCTCGCACGTCCTTCGGGATCCACCACTCGTCTGACCAAGTTTCTTCCTCTGTATCAGAATCGGCGTCTTCTCCAATGTCGGCGTTTTCCTCACACAAGTTCCGCGTCTGGTCGGCATCCTCTTCCGGGTCCTTCTCCGTCAACAGAGCCAAGGAGTTCCCTTCCTGTATTTCTAGTTGGTCGGACGGAAGTGTTGAGAAATCCGATTGGCCTATCGGGGCGGGGACTCCACCTATCCAGGTTTGTTGTTCTTCCGGGTCACGCTGGGAAGGCTGCGGGAGGAGGGCAGAATGGCGGCTTAGTGGAACTGTTCCGGGGAGTGTTTCGGCCTCATACTGGTAAGGTGTCCACCTGGAAGGAGTGTCAGGGACGTTATTCTTAAGGGGCGGGTCCTCCTCCTCACAGTCCTATATTTCTGTAAACTCATTCGCCATGGTTTGCGTCCTGGTTTAGATAAACCTAAATCAAGAGATATAAGAACAGGAGAGTGATCCGATAAAGCAGCTTCCAAAATGTTAGAATCTGTGACCAATTGAACCGCTTTATGAGATAACAGAAAATAATCCAAACGGGAAAATGTGCCATGCAAGGAAGAAAAGAATGAATATTCCTTATCATGTGGATGACTGAGACGCCAATGGTCAACCAAACCATTATCAGAAAGTATGTTTTGTAAGATAGCCCTATCTGCTGCATTAATCCTGTCGAACTGACCCGTTTTGTCGAGGATAAGATCTTGAACCAAATTCCAGTCCCCTCCGATGAGATATTGGGAAGCATTGATCTCAGTAAGAAAACGATTCAATTGGAGGAAAAATTGTTTTTTAGTACTAATCGGAGCATAAAGGGATCCAAGACAAATTGAACAATTCCCAATTAGTAATTTAATGAAGACATAGCGACCATCAGGATCCAACCATGTCTTGGAAATTGTAATGGGAAGCGATCTCCGGATAAGAATAGCCACTCCACATTTACAGACAGGGTTAGGGTTGGTGGGGTCATTTCTGCGTATGCTGCTATGAATGACCTTCCCAACCCAGTCTCTACTGAGTTTGTTAGATTCAGTTTCATCCAGGTGCATTTCCCGCAATAAAGCTATGTCCACATGTTTGGACTGCAAATATGAAAGAACTTTCTATCTTTTAATGTAATGGGTGAGACCATGTACATTCCATGTAACAACAGATAAAGGATGAGCATGAGTCATAGTGGAAAATATTCAAAGAAATAATAAAGAAGAAGAATTGGGGGGTAGGGCAGAATAGGAGAGGGAGTTACTCTGGTTATTAAGTAAGAAAAGAGGTGATAGTATCAGAAACGTATAAGATAATAGTGCAGTGAAAGGAGGGAATCAAACAGGATAGAGGTATGTGAGTAGTCAAGTAGAAATGAGGCAGATGTTATGTATTTGAAAGAATAAATATAAATAGAAAAAAGTAGGGGAATGGCAGATTAGAAGAAGTGGATGTGAGAATAAGACATGAAGAAAAGTTAGGAAACCTAGACTGTGAACCGCGGGCCTGGGCACACTAGAGCACCGCCACGGGACAGGACACCATCCAGGAAAAGAAAAGTATGGATCAGCGAAGTAGATGATAGTGTAAGGTAAGGAGCCCTGACGAATGAATTAACAAAGAGAGATAGATCCAGTAGAATACGATAGAGGATTGATGAAAACAATTTAAGAATGCCTTAGGTAGTAATTAATCAGCCAAATACTATATTGACTATCTGAAATTATGCCCTGCAGCATCTTGTTACAGCTTATTAACGAAATATCAACAAACAGAACCTTAACATGGTAAAAAAGTAAGAATACAGTATGGGACGAGTGCAATGAATGATGGCAAAATTATGTGGAATTCAAATAACAGCAGCTTTTAATAGAATATGAATGACCGATAAAATGAGCACTCATAATTAAAAGAACTCAAAAGGCACATAGCATATTAGCACTGAATATCCAAGCTAAAGCTAGAGAAATTCATATTAAAATGATATACTATAATGAAGGGTAACGTGTTGCACTATAGAATAAAATAAGGGGGAGGGAATATGCATAATCATAGAATTTGGACGTATAAAGAAAGGGAATACCAATACCATTGAGCAACATAGGAATGATAAAACATGCAGAAATAGATAAAGCAATTCCAATACCCCGTAGAGGGATTGAGGATGAAGAAAAAACATGCAATTTACTATGAACTATGTCTAAGCATATAACAGGCAATTTAATAGTAGGTAGATAAACATCTCATAGCAGAAAATTAATACTGAATATAAATGATCTAATAGTAATATTGATTAGGAAAAATCAGAATTAAATACAAGATATGGCAAAAGTACAACAAAGCACAGAAACAGACAGTTAAATAATAGTAAACTATTCAGTCAGCATCTGAAGGAGTTTTAGAGGTGATCTAGATTTGTCTCTCTGCAGATCCTTGTAAGTATGGAGACAGAATGCAAAGCTGAGGCTTTATCTTCCTGGGAACGATTGACTCTAGTCAAGTCTCTACATTGTTGTCTGGACATACTAGATGCTAGTGGGCTTTGCACAGGCAGTTGTGGGGAAAAGGAAGAAGACGGTTGGAACTGTTCACAATGGGAGGACTGCGTATCCATGTCGTGAGATTTGATGTCATCTAAGAATTTTTCTAGAATTTCAGGGTCATAGAAGTCCCTGGTTTCTCCATTTCTGGTAATACGGAAGCGTGCAGGCTCAAACAACCGGTATTTAATGTTAACTGACGTAGTTGAGGCCGCATGGAGAGAAACGTATTCCGTCTTTCATTCGTCTCTTTAGAAAAATCCGCTGCTACGTGAATATTATGACCCTTAAAAAGAAAAGAGCCTCGTGAGCGAGCTGCAGTCAATATTTGTCGGGTTTGCTCATGACGAAGAAAACAGGCAATAATTGGCCTCGAGCGCCCAGCAGGGTCTGTGCGTACAGGCCCAATTCTGTGAGGTCATTGAATTTCAAGAGGTGGAGTAAAGGAAATTCCAGTCATTATTGGAAGGGTATCACAGAGGAATATTTTTGTGTTGTGTCCTTCAATATTTTCCGGAAAGCCAAAGAAGCGGAGATTGTCTCTTCTACTGCGATCTTCTAAGTCAATGATTTTGCTGTGCAAAAAGAGAAGATCTTGGTCTGAGCTTTGGACTGTATCAAGGCGACTCTGCATGGCCATTATTTTAGAGTCAAGACTTTCAATTCTTGTATGAAAAGTTGTAAGGTCTGCTCTAATCGATTTAGTTTCTTTAGCCAGAGATGTAATTGTGATATCCATCCCTTCCAATCGACGATTGACCCCAGAAAGCTCCTGCAATATAAGTTGCATGGTGTCTGTTAAAGTCTGGTCACCATGAGAGGGTGCAACTTGGGGCATATTTGTTGAAGACGACGAGTTCCCTTTCGTTGGCATAGCAGTAGATTGTTTCAAAACTTCTGTAAAGAGTGGTTGTTTAGTTATTTTAGTCCCATTCCTATTAGTAGACATTTGTATATTGCGCTTCATAGACGCTCTACAGTAACGTATTGATGTGATAACGTGGTGAGAAGCAATTATGAAAAAAAATTCACAATTGACAACAATAAGCAGAAAATAGCAATACAACATATAATGCAATATCTCAAACTGAGCAAGTTATATATATCGTAGGTGAAAGCAATAATAACATTTCATAAAAAATACATGCTGAGGAAAATCGGACGTCGCCTCAAACATTTAAAGATGTAAAGAACAATAGCGGGCAAAGTTGTCAAAAAAGATGAAGCAGTTTGTATTTACTTAATATTATGTTGCCTTGAAATAGTGACGAACATATAAACTCTTTTTGGCTGATGAGGTGATGAAGCAATCCAATAGATGGTCCATACAAACTGATATGGTGAAAGGCTAAGATCAGGTAGAAAGGCGTTATCTACTTAAAAAGGTGTAAGCAGAACAATAGTTTGAGAGGGATATAAAGCCACTGTCTTAGCTGACGCTATTTTCTGCAAAATAACAATAAAAGACCATGTAGCATTCCTCAAAGATGACACAGATTATTGCATAAAATATCATAAAAAGTCCTCTTGAATAAATGAATGTAGAAATTTCACTCTCATATTATATGTCAAATGCTAGTAAAACAATATCAACATATATGATTAACAAATCATAGCTATGAGAAAGAGTTTTGTTTGTTTACTACATTGTTTTCAGATGTATGAAAAGCCTCTTGGAATAATGAGTCGTGTGGTGCGTCCCCAAAAAATTCCCTCTCACATTATATAGCAAAAGTCAGTAATAACAGAATTTCCATGGAATGAGAAGAAACAGGTAGAAATTCACCTCATATCAACATCAAAATAGTCACAGCCAAATGAAGCTCCTCATAAAATTTCGAGCGATGACTAATGATTGCAACTATAAACTTCATAATGTTGAGATAATATGTATAAAAACTTCAAACCACTGCGCCAGTCTTACTTATTACATTTTGAAAAATAAAGGAATTCCAGGGATGCTGGTAGTATTAATACATTTGGAAGCGCTGTTCTCTGACTTTCCCTTAAGGAGGTTTCCAAATGACAATTGAAGAGATTCTGTGGTAAATTATTTTAGAACGCTGTTGATCTAGCTGGTGACATTCTGAAAATAATTATTTCCCACAAATACAGGAAGTATTGGTTCATGTGGAAAGCTGCTCTTAAATGTTCTTGTAAAGGTTTCCAGATGGCTATTAGAGAGGTTGTAAATCAGAGTTTAAAGCACTGGCAATTCATATGTTAATGGCAGCGCAGAAAGGCAGCTTGTGAGGTGCTTCAGCGACTCAGCTGTGCTTCGGTTTTCAAAATGCCAATGAAATAATAATTTTAGTCATAATTAACCCCAGAAAGGGTAATTCAGTCACAAAATTCAGCCACAGTGTACAAAGGCAAAGCCAGTTCTTACCAGCATGAGCTTATTTATCTTCTTGTTAAATTCAGAAGTGCCTAAATTCAAGAACAGCTCCCATGACTGGAAAGTCTTTCATTTACTCTGTGAATAACAACTTTGACACTGACCTTTATCTGTGAAGACCCACTTCACATTTCAAGGTTGAAAACCAGAGAATTGTCTGCCTCACATATCTCTGCTGTCAAGTTCAAGTGTTTACAGGAAGGCAGGCCTGTGCATTAGGCAAGGCCCAGCAAGCACCCCTCTCCTCAGGCCTTCTTCATTATGGGAGGCCGGAGATTCCAAATAGGTCATGAGGTCAAAGGCCCGGCTGCGCTTGTCTGCTCAGGCACTCTTCAGCTTGAGAAAAGCCCTCCAAAAAAAGGTCACCAGTCAGAACAAAACACACTGTTCATGACTAGGTAATTTCACCTTCTGGAAAATGTCTAATTATTAGCCCCAAGTTTACTGCAAATGAGGCTGCATCTGGATGTGTGCCTTCCCGGAGCGGAGCTCTTCTCTCAGGCGGCCATTCTCCCTCATGGCCAGACCACCTCCCCCTCAACCCATGTTAACTTTTTGGAAAGCCAAATCAATGCACAACGGTTTGGTGAGAAGTAGTCTATAGATACCATTTGGGGACTCAAAGTCTAAAACAATGTGGTTGGCACCAAAGAACGGGATCTACATTTGTAGTTTGTGTAATTTGGTATAAACACGACCCAATACTCTTCTGTGTTCAGCCCCACCTTCTACAAACTCAAAGGGATATACAACTGCCGTACAGAATTTGCAGTATATGTATTAACTTGCACTTGCGGTTTGCAATACTTGGGGAGTACTAAACTGCAAGTAGATGTGCAAATTTGTCAGCATCTCAGGGCAAGAGTTAACTCTGATATGTCCTAACCAGTAGCCAGGCCCTTTAAAGCAGTCAATTTGAGTTGTTTGAGATATTTTGTTATAGGTGTAGTGCCCCCATTAAGAAGAGGAGGTAACAGAGAGAAACCTCTGAGACAGTTAGAGTCCAAATTTATTTTGGAGTTATTTTGGAGTTAGAGTATGTGGACACAAAATGGAATGAATAAAGGGGAGGAACTCCATAATTACTTATAGAGTAAGTGGGCTTACAATCTGACTCTGAGATCCTTGATCCACCGATAACAATTGATTCCATGAGACAATGTGCTGGAGGTTGAATAGTTAGAAGCCATACAATGACCATCCTGTTTGGGGTTCCGCCCAATAGGCAGTTAGCCCTGATTCATTTTATAGGAAGAGCACAGTATTCTCTGGGGGTCCCCCACCCAGAGTGTCTCACAAGAGGTAATGCAAGCTTTGCTGAGTAAAGGAAGTAGAACAGATCAGGTTGCTCTGTTTAATTATTTTCCCCCTGTGCTAAGCCTTTTTTGGCAATTTTGGGTAGTTCGTGCTTAGGCCCCCGTACCTTTTTGACCACAAATTTGCAAATTTGGGTCATTTTTTTCCAACATCATGGGGATTCTAAAGGAACCCAGGGTTGGTGGATTTCCCTGGAGGGGACTCAGAAATCAGCCAAAATACAGCATATTTTTTTCTTTTTTTAAAAATGGGAAAAAAGGCTACAGATGAGAGCATCTGGTTTTATCCCTGCAAATGGTATCAAAAAAAGAGTTCTTGTGCTGAAATCACCATCTTCCTAGCTTTCAGGGACAAGCAGATTTCTGTCAGAAAACCAAAATATTTTACATAGTTTTGGCATTTTACTGGGACATAGCCTATTTTTGCTATTTTTTTGTGCTTTCAACCCACTTCCAGTTATTGGTAGAAATGGGTATGAAAGCAATAACGTATCCTGGAAAGCTAATCATTTAAAAAAATTAGACAACATCCTGAAATCAGCAAGGTGTCATTTGTGTACCGACTTGCACCCACCTGGGTGATCCACTAAAGAACTGCAAGTACCAGAGACCCGAGGGGCGATCCGGAGGAGGGGCTAGCGGTGTGCTCTCCATTGATGACTAAACACGATGTGGCTCCCGTGAGCTTTGGGCCGACGGCCTCTTGGAAGATGCACCTGCGTGCCGGTTCTGGCATCATGGCCTTTGACTGTTGTGTGGCGGCCTTCTCTTCCACCCCTAACGATTTTTCTCTACTGATGAGGGAAGTTATCCCGAAACCCGAGACATGTCTCGGGCGATATCCTAAAACCCGGGACATGTATCGGGTCTAGAGATTCATCAGTCCTACAAGTACCGACTTGCACCCACCTGGGGGATCCACTAAAGAACTGCAAGTACCAGAGTCCCGGGGGGCGATCCGGAGGAGGGGCTAGCGGTGTGCTCTCCATTGATGACTAATCATTTGTGTATATCCTTCAAGGTTTCTTCATAGAAACTAACAGGAAACATTGAAAATTAGTAGAAAAAACTGACATTTGTGTCAACATTTTCACCTGTAACTTCTTCTAAATATGACAGCTGGTTGAAAGCAATATACCGTTACATTTAATGGACCTTTCTGGTTGTGGGGATATATAGGACTTGTAGGTTCACTAAGAACCAGATGAACCCAGAGCCAATAACTGAACAGCATCTTGCAATAGTATTTTACTAGGTACAGCGTATATAGCAATTATTTTGGGGGAATGTACACATGGAAAAATGGGCATTAAAGATACCTATGTATTTCTAAAGTGGAAACAAAATATAGAGTTTAGAAACAGTAGATATTTGCACATTTACGAAATTGGGAGTACCCATACTAGCATGAGAATTACAGGTCATTTTTCAAAATGACTTCTTTTTTACACATTGTCTTTCATTTGGAAGGCAGAAATGCATCAAAAGTCAATAGGTAATAACATTTGCTCTACAATTCTGTGTTACCCTAAGTCTCCCGATAAAATGGTACCTCACTTGTGTGGGTATCCCTTGTGCCCACAACAGGAAACGACTCAAAACGTAGACACACCACATTTTCACAATGAAAAATGACCCTTTTTTTGCAAAGTGCGTAGCTGTACTTTTTTAACCCTAGCTCTGCCTGCACCTACGGAAACCTAGCAAACCTATATATTTTTAAAAACTAGACACTCAGGAGAATCCAGGATGGGGTGACTTGACTGGCTCTCACCAGGTTCTGTTGCCCGGAATCCCTTGCAAACCTAAATAATTGTAAAAAAAAACACATTTTCCTCACATTTCTGTGGTGGGAAGTTCTGGAATCTGTGCCGATCCACATATTTCTACCCATCCCGAGTTCCATAAAGTCTTCTGAGAAAAATGGTACCTCACTTGTGTGGGTAGGCCTAGTGCCCACAACAGAAAATGACCCAAAACACAACTTAGACACACCACATTTTCACAGTGAAAATTAACCCTTTTTTTGAAAAGTGCTAAGCTGTAGTTTTTGAACCCTAGCTCTGCCGGCACCTAGGGAAACATAGTAAACCTATACGTTTTTTAAAAATAAATACCCAGGGGAATCTAGTATGGGGTGACTTGACTGGCTTTCACCAGGTTCTGTTACCCATAATCCCTTGCAAACCTGAAATTCTTTTTTAAAACCCACATTTTCCTTATATTTCAGCGGTGGAAAGCTCTGGAATCTGCACGGATCCACAAAATTCTACCCACCTTGTGTTCCCCAAAGTCTTCTGAAAAAAATGGTACCTCACTTGTGTGCGTAGACCTAGTGCCCGCGACAGGAAACAGCCCAAAACACATGGTGGACACACAATATTTTCACAGTGAAAAATTACAATTTTTTTGCAAAGTGCCTAGCTGTAGTTCTTGAACCCTCGCTCTGCCGGCACCTAAGGAAACCTAGCAAGCCTATACATTTTTGAAAACTAGACACCTAGGGGAATCAAGGAGGGGGTGACTTAATAGGCTCTTACCAGGTTCTTTTACCCAGAAATTGTTAAAAAAACACATTTTCCTCACATTTCCGTGGTGGGAAGTTTTGGAATCTGCGTGGATCTACAAAATTCCACCCACCCCCTATTCCCCTGAGTCTTCCGAGAAAAAAGGTACCTCGCATGTGTGGATAGGCATAGGGCCCGTGACAGGAAATGGCCCAAAACGCAAGGTGGACACACCACATTTTCACTGTGAAAAATGACCCTTTTTTTACAAAGTGCACAGCTGTAGTTTTTTAACCCTAGCTCTGCTGGCACCTAGGGAAACCTAGCAAACCTATACATTTTTTTAAAACTAGACACCTGGGGGATGTCAGGGAGGTATGGCTTGCGTGAATCCTACAAAGTTTTCTTAACCAGAATCCCCTGCAAACCTCAAATTTACCTGAAAAAATCACTTTTTCCATACATTTTTGTGTGGGAAGGTTTTGGAATCGCCAAGCTGACCCAAATTTTGTACAACCCAGTGTCTCCCGACAGGCAAGGGACCAAAACCTATTGAGGCAACATCACATTTGCCTATCACAAAACAACCTGGTTTTGCAAGGGGGGCCACCTGGGTTTTTTGCCCCGTGCTTGGCGGCCAGCTAGGGAAACCTACCAAACCCACATGTTTCTGAAAACTAGACACAAGGGGGATTCCAGGGATGTATGGCTTGTATGGATTCCCAACACTTTCTGACCCAGAATCCCTCTGCAAACCTCAAATTTAGCTGAAAAATCACTTTTTCCACATATTTTTGTGTGGGAAAGTTGTGGCATCACTGGGCTGACATAAATATCCTACCAGCCAGTGTTATCCCAGGTCTCCCGATAAGAATGATACCTCACTCGTGTGGGAGGCCCAAGTACCCGTGACAGGGAAGGGTCCACAACCTATTGAGGCAACATCAGAATTGCCTACCTCAAAACGACCTGGTTTTGCAAGGGGTATCAACTTTGTTTTTGGCCCCGTGCTCGGGTGCCAGCTAGGGAAACCTACCAAGCCTACACATTTCTGAAAACTAGATACCCAGGGACTTCCTGGGAGGTATGGTTTGAGTGGATCCACCAACGCTTTCTTACCCAGAACCCCCTGCAAACCTCAAATTTAGTGGAAAAAATCACTTTTTTCACACATTTTTGTGTGGGAAAGTTGTGGCATCACCGGGCTGACACAAATTTCCTACCACCCAGTGTTTTCCCAGGTCTCCCGATATAAATGGTGTCTCAGTCGTGTGGGAAGCACAAGTACCCGCTACAGCCAAGGGCCCAAAATGTATTGAAAACTACCTGGTTTTGCAAGGGGGTCACCTGGGTTTTTGGCCCCGTGCTTGGCGTACAGCTAGGGAAACATACCAAACACACACATGTCTAAACACTAGACACCCAGGGGATACCAGGGAGGTATGGCTTGCATGGATCCCCTGAAAAATATCTTACCCAGAATCCCCTGCAAAGCTCACATTTAGCTGAAAAAACACCTTTTCCACACATTTATGTGTGGGAATGTTGTGGTATCACTGGGCTGACACAAATTTCCTACCACCCAGTGTTCTCCCAGGTCTCCCGATAGAAATGATGCCTCACTCGTGTGGGAGGCCCAAGTACCCATGACAGGCAAAGTCCCAAAACCTTTTGAGGCAACATCAAAATTGCCTATCATAAAACGAACTGGTTTTGCAAGAGTCATCATCGTTTTTGGCTCGTGCTCAGAGGCCAGCTAGGGAAACCAACATGCCTCTGGGCATACGCCCACCAGGGCGTGACTTTCTATCAGCAATAAGGTGCCTTTGTAACTTGGCGGTTTTGTCACTCACCTTCAGCTCGTGAACAAGAGCACAGCCGTGCTCGAAACACATTGGCCATTTTATGTCAATAGAATAAGTTTTAGATGCTGCTTTAAACTTCCCAGTGAGTGGCGTCTCCTAATGAGCAACTTTGTGATGTGATCAAGGTCCAGGTCGGACCGAAACGCGTCATGGCGGCATGAGATGCGGGGCAGAAAATTTGAATAAATGAAAAACGCACTAAGAAATTGGGTCCGTTTGTCTATCTGAGTCCGTGTTGTTCCATTGGATTCCTGACGGATAGAGTACTGCTATATATATATGTATATATATATATATATATATATATATATATATTCACTGAAAAAACCATAGGTTATAGACCATATATAGTTAGGAATTCGCATTTACAAAACCTTATTTTACTCACACAAAACCATTGAAATTCCATATATAGTTAGTTGCACTAACTATATATCGCGCACCCGCAATCCACTGCTGATGATGTCACATATTACATCATTCATGACATGGTCAGTGACATCACTGATGACATCACTGATGACATCTCAAATGACATCACTGATGACATCTCAAATGACATCACTGATGACATCACTGATGACATCTCATTTGACATTACTGATCACATCACTGATGATACCATTCATGTGATAATACGATGAACCTCTTCAGACTCTAATATAACCTTAGATACAATCAGTGTAAACAGACACTCACAGACTGTCACTCATCCATGGAGTTACTCACACACCTAGTCAGTCAATCAAAGAATCAATCACACCTCCATTTCCTCAACTATACAGTTATACAAACTTTACTTATTCAAACATATACTAACACATATTAACTCTCTTATACAATCCCTGATACAAGTTCACAATGATCCATACAGCCACTCACACATTCACTGGCTCTTATGCACAGTTATTTATATATGTCAACTCTCACATGTACTGTGTTTTACATATGTACTTACTTTGACATGTAGCACTGAGATATCCATTCACTCACCAATACACTCATGCACACAGTCAACCGCCCATACAGCTGTTTCCACATGCACTTTTGAAACCATACATCTAGTGAATCAACTGCTCACACATCTATGCACAGAGTCATACACCTCCCAGCCACCCACACACACACTCAGTCTCCCATACAAATACTTGGGCAACCAATCAATAACCCATATAGTTACTCATATAGCTACTTATCAACACATGCAACAGTTTACAGAACAACAGACATAATGATGCACAAATTAAGACAGTTTAGTCACTAACCCATGCACTCAGTGAGACACATTTAATCACTCACTCATAGAGTCAGTCATGCACCTACTAAATCCTTCATCCAGACACTTATACATCCACTCATTCTTCAATATGTAAGACATATTTTAACTTTACAGAAACATACAGTCACTGGATGTTGTCATCAGTGATGTCATCAGTGATGTCATTTGAGATGTCATCAGTGATGTCATCAGTGATGTCACTGACCATGTCATGAATGATGTAATATGTGACATCATCAGCAGTGGATTGCGGGTGCGCGATATATAGTTAGTGCAACTAACTATATATGGAATTTCAATGGTTTTGTGTGAGTAAAATAAGGTTTTGTAAATGCGAATTCCTAACTATATATGGTCTATAACCTATGGTTTTTTCAGTGAATTTTCAAGGTTTTGTAAATGCTAATTCCTAACTATATATGGTCTATAACCTATGGTTTTTTCAGTGAATTTTCAAGGTTTTGTAAATGCTAATTCCTAACTATATATGGTCTATAGCCTATGGTTTTTTCAGTGAATATATATATATACATACATATATAAACATATATCATCTGTATATCTATATAAATACAAACATAAATGCATGCATACATATACTTATATGCATTTTAGGGTTGTTAGGGCGTTTTCGTGTGTATTATGTTGCTTTTTTAGGGCTTTTGGGTCAATTAAGTAGGGTTACCGGAGCCTAGGGCTGAGGGGCCGGTTCAGTTTCGTGCGTATTGGTGTTGGCAAGGTTTTGAGGGATTTTGGCGCTTTTTGGTCGAGATTTGGCCGTTTTATGGCTTTTTTTGTGTTTGCGGGGGGCGCGTATTCGGGTTGAAATTCGTCCCCGTTCCAGTGGATGGATTGGGCTGATTTTTGGATAGATGTTTGGGAATCGCTGGAACTAGTTTCCAGCCAAGTTTGAAGCGGATCGAAGCAGTGGAAGTGCTTTAAAGAGCAATTTTTGTGCGGAGTAGCGAATTGTCATGTTATTCAATGGGAGTTTTTGGTGCGCATGGAGAAGGTGAATTTGGGGTGTTCCAGTTGCGCTAGAGGGACGGGGCTTGGGTGAGCTGTAGGGAGAGTGGATCGGCAGGTGTGCCGAATTTTTGGGATTTGTTGGCCGAAGGGAAGGGTGTGATTGGGCAAAGTCGATTTGGTGAAAACGGTGCGTTATTTACATGAAAGTTGAAAAAACACTAATAAAAGCAAAGCTAAAAAGCCACCTCATTACAAACAGAATGGCTTTAACTTAAACGAGGGCGAGATCTATTGCATTTTCAATGCTTGTTTACTTTGGTTCCATCAAGAAGGCATTCAGATGTGTCACACATTTGCCATCAATTCTGAATGTTAGCACTCTAGTTGCACATTAGATCACTGTAGTAAAGCTACTGCTCACCAGGGACGTCTGCTGCTGGTATTCAAAGTGCATGTTTCAGTCTGCATGTCAGAATTTTTTTAATGAAATAGAAGAGGATTTGAGAAGTCACTCAAAATGATCCCTAATTTTTCTTTCTGAAGCACTAATCATACTTTCTATGGCAAAATTAACCCCCTCATGTTGTTCCTTTTTAAATTGAGTGTCTTCAGACTTACCACTTCATTCCAATCAAGATGGCTTCTGGTGTGCCATACTTTTGTCATAAGTAAGACTGTTAGCGCTCTAGTTGTTCTTTAGAACACTCTGGGACATTCTGTCATTGGGCTATACTTGGGGTACATCTGGGTGATATTTGGGCTACATTTAGGCTCTTTTGTCTCTTGTGGCCATCTTGCGAGACTATGTCAGAATTTTTTAATGAAATTGAAGAGGGTTTGAGAAGTCACTCAAAATGTGCCCTAATTTTTCTTTCTGCAGCACTAATCATAATTCATATGGCAAAATATACCCCCTCATTTTGTTCCTTTTTAAATTAAATGTTTTAAGAGTTACCACTTTATTCCAATCAAGATGGCTTCTGGTGTGCCATACTTTTGTCATAAGTAAGACTGTTAGCGCTCTAGTTGTTCTTTAGAACACTCTGGGACATTCTGTCATTGGGCTATACTTGGGCTACATCTGGGTGATATTTGGGCTACATTTGGGCTCTTTTGTCTCTGGTGGCCATTTTGGGAGACTGCATGTCAGAATTTTTTAATGAAATAGAAGAGGATTTGAAAAGTCACTCAAAATGTGCCCTAATTTTTCTTTCTGCAGCACTAATAATACCTTCTATTGCATAATATACCCCCTCATTTTGTTCCTTTTTAAATTAAATGTCTTAAGAGTTACCACTTTATTCCCATCACGATGGCTCCAGGTGTGCTATACCTTTGTAATAAGTAGGACTGTTAGCGCTCTAGTTGTTCTTTAGAACACTCTGGGACATTCTGTCATTGGGCTATACTTGGGCTACATCTGGGTGATATTTGGGCTACATTTGGGCTCTTTTGTCTCTGGTGGCCATTTTGGGAGACTGCATGTCAGAATGTTTTAATGAAATAGAAAAGGATTTGAGAAGTCACTCAAAATGTGCCCTAATTTTTCATTCTGCAGCACTAATCATACTTTCTATGGCAAAATATACCCCCTCATGTTGTTTCTTTTTAAATTAAATGTTTTAAGAGTTACCACTTTATTCCAATCAAGATGGCTTCAGGTGTGCCATACCTTTGTAATAAGTAGAACTGTTAGCGTTCTAGTTGTTCTTTAGAACACTCTGGGACATTCTGTCATTGGGCTATACTTGGGCTACATCTGGGTGATATTTGGGCTACATTTGGGCTCTTTTGTCTCTGGTGGCCATTTTGAGAGACTGCATGTCAGAATGTTTTAATGAAATAGAAAAGGATTTGAGAAGTCACTCAAAATGTGCCCTAATTTTTCATTCTGCAGCACTAATCATACTTTCTATGGCAAAATATACCCCCTCATGTTGTTTCTTTTTAAATTAAATGTTTTAAGAGTTACCACTTTATTCCAATCAAGATGGCTTCAGGTGTGCCATACCTTTGTAATAAGTAGGACTGTTAGCGCTCTAGTTGTTCTTTAGAACACTCTAGGAGGCTGCAGTAGAACACAAAGGAATCAACTGACAGTCTCTGTCCTTGTTGGATGTACATGTTTTACTGAGAATGTCAGACTTCATTTTCACATGACTGAGAAAGATAATGTGAATTTACAGAAAATATGCTTTCAGTTTAGCTTATAGATCCCCTTCCAAACCACTGTGGGAAAATCATGAGATATTAGTTTTCTTTCAAACAATATTCATGATATCACAGCAGAAGGTTTTTTCACATGGTAAAATCATCTTAGAACCCACCACAATTCCTAAAACGAGTATGGTACCATCAACAAATGATTTATAATGTAACTAAAGTCCTAAAACCCTCTATTAACTACAATGCTTTTTAATGAGGTGCTATCATGTATATTGGTCCCAAGATGGCTGCCAACACTTCTTGGATGAAGTGCTGACAGCCAATCAGATCAGATGTGTGGTTAGGCTCCGCCCAGATATATATATTTTTTTGAACCTAAATTACTCAAAATCCACTGGAGCACATATATTGAGACCTAGCAAAGGCACATCAGGCTAACAGTCCCTACAATTTTGCCAAGTTTCGTGCAAATCCATTCAGCCGTTCGAGCTAAAAGTGAGGCCAACCGCCCTATGGAAATTAACATGGGAAAAATGCGTTTTGGGACCCCCCTTTTTTCTCGGCCCCCCCTTGATGAAACCCCCCCAAATTGTCAGGGGCTGCTCAGAAACAAAATGTTCCATTTTCCTGAAAATTTCAGCCAATTCCGTCCACAAACGCCAAAGTTATTAGACATAGAATTTTCAAAAATCCCATAGAGAAAAAATCCTAACTATATATACCTACTGGCGACCGCCAGTAGGTAATATATATATATATATATATATATATATATATATATATATATATATATATATATATATATATATATATATATATATATATAAATTCAAACAAGTAGTCCTGAACTTCCAGCTTCTGGCGGACAAAGACCAAACGAATCCCAAAGATGAGGCAAAGAAATGTATTGAACCAAGTTCAACAGCGCAGCGGACTGACGCGTTTCGGGCGGGTGCCCTTGATAACATCCATTTTCACTTCCTCCAAATTTGCCGGGGACGCCAAGACAGTGGTGCACCACAGGGTTAGAGGTTTCCCTGTCAATAGTATCCAGTTTCACCAAGCACGAAATAATTGCGCCAATGCACTCCAGTCCAAGCGACTCAAGATCTCAACAAAAATGATTTAAATCTGAAACTGGAAAGGAAAAGCAATTATCAGACTATTGAATTCCTGGACCTGTTAATTGAAGTATCCAACAGTACACTAGTAATGAAACTTTATCGAAAAGCCACTCCGGGAAACACGCTGCTTCATGCAGAAAATGGACACCCCAAATCCCTGATTCGCAGTATACCGTTTGGTGAGTTCCTCCGGACCCGTAGGAACTGTAGTACAGATCATGACTTTAATCTTGAGGGTGAATGCATGAAAGAGCGCTTCAGAGAAAGAGGTTACCATCCGAAAGTCATTCAGGAAGCTTTTTTGAAAGCCAGCAAGAGTAACCATGCAACATTGCTGGTTCCCCAAGATGAACAAGAGACAAAAGACAATGAAGTGGTAAGGTTTATTTCAACTTACCATTCCAGATCTTGGCAGGTTCAAAGTAGTCTTAAGAGACATTGGAACGTTCTCAAAACGGAACCCACATTGGTGGACGATTTGGGGAGTACTCCGAGTATGACATATTGTAAGGTAGACTCACTAAGGGATAAATTGAGCAAAAATGAAGTGAGTGCCAACAAGCAAAGGAGGAATGATGTACAAGGCTTTTTTACCTGCATGAAATACAAGGCATGCAAATACAGCTCTAATGTCTAGAAAGTGTATTATCCAGTAAAAGAAAAAGAGAAATGTATTAATAAACATCTCACATGTCTATCTGATCACTGTGTATATGCTCTGTTCTGTCCATGTTCTAAGAAATACGTTGGGAGCACAATGTTCCCGCCAAAAAGCGTATTCTTAAACATATGCGGGCAATTCAGAATAAATATCAACTTTCACCTGTTGCCCGTCATTTTGAAGAACTACACAATAGTAACCGCAACCTTTTAAATTTGTTTTTTATCGATAGAATTTCTCCCATGAAAAGAGGTGGGGACAAAATCAGGAAGTTGCGGAAACTTGAGAGTAGATATATTTTAGATTTGGACACCTGTATTCCGGGAGGTCTAAATTTTGAAGAAGAATTGATCTGGCACCTGGGGGAGTAATCTGGTATAGGATCACGAGTTGTAACATCTGTTTATGTTATACTAACTATTGACTTATGGATATCCACTAGCTGAGTCTCCTGCAATGAATTCCAAATGTTTTTAAATTTTAAATTTTATAATTTTGTATTATTATTGTTGTTTTTGATATCATGATGCACTGTGGGTGTACAAACAACCTCTGGCCTTAATAAGTGTGTAGTTTGCTAAGAGTCTGATTGGCTCTATTTCCTCTCTCTGCTTAGGTACTGTATGGAGGAGCAGCGCATAAGAAAAAGTCTACCCACTGGGGATGGAGTTGGAAAATGATTTCGATTTTGTTCTGTGCTACAAGAAATACATGCCCACTGGGGATTTATATTAATCAAATTTCTCGAGAAAGCCTAGGATTAAATATTAGTGGCCTACGGGGTTATGTTGAGACTGTGCTGCGTACTAAATAGGCATATGGCATTTGACAATAGAGTACGCAATATGTTTTAGGCTGGTGTGATAGTGCACAGTATTGTTGAATCGGTCTATGATATGTTTAGACACGGATCGGCTATAAGTAAATTGACCGATCTGATGTGCTGCTGCGTTACTGAAGCATTTAATTGATGGTGTTACTGTTCCAAAGTGACAGATTGCAAATATTGAAATGCAAATCTCAGTATGTATATCTTGGAAGTTATAACTTTAGAGGCACTGTGAATATGGAACAGTCAGTATACAGTATGCTCGTAGCGAACAAACTATTTAAATATGGCCGCCAAGAAGGTTTGTTTTGTTTTTAGTCCTATGTTGGTTTTTATACACTGGGAACTCCACGAGACGTGTGTTGGTAAAACTTTATTTATTGTTTCAAATTCCATGCACTAATCACCCGTGAACAAGGGGAGTGGACCGCTGAAACGCGTTGGGTTGTTTTTCCATTGCTATGATTTACGATGCTGGAAACCGCAAGAAGCCTTTTGAAGTGGTAATTTCGCTTGGACTGGAGTGCATTGGCGCAAATATTTTGTGCTTGGTGAAACTGTATCTATCTATCTATATATATATATATATATATATATATATATATATATATATATATATATATATATATATATATATATATATATATATATATATATATATATATATATGTATATTACCTACTGGCAGTCGCCAGTAGGTCGTTATAGTTAGGATTATTTTCAATGCAAAATCTCAACATTCTATTGTGAATAACTTTGGCACCGGTTAAGGAATCTGCCTGAAAGTTTGGGGGGGATCCGTTAAGCGGGGGCCAAGATAAAAGGGGGGTCCCAAAACGTGTTTTCCCCATGTTAATTTCCATAGGGCGGTCAACCTCACTTTTAGCCCGAACGGCTGAATGGATTTCCACCAAACTTGGCAAAATTGTAGGGACTGGTAGCCCGATGTGCCTTTGCTATGTCTCAAGATATGTGCTCCAGTGGATTTCGAGTAATTTAGGTTCAAAAAAATATATATATCTATAAGCGCTCCCCGCTACGCGCACCGGGGCGCTAACCAGCGCGCTACGCGTGATGTCACTGACGTTGTCATGAGTGATGTAATATGTGACGTCATCAGCAGTGCATTGCAGGCGCGCTTGTTATAGTGAGTCCAACTAACTATAATGTTGGAATTTCTATGGTTTTATGTCAGTAAAATTTCCAGCTAACTTTAACTGGTGTGAAACCTATGGTTTTTTCAGTGAATTGAATAGGTTTTTTAAATGCTAATTCCTAACTATAACTGGTATGAAACCTATGGTTTTTTCAGTGAATATATATTTGTTCACAAAGGTCTGGAAGAGCAGATTGAAGGCTTACAGCGCTTTACTTTACACAATGTAAGAAAAACAGGCGGTTAAATAACGTAGCCAGGGAGAGAAAACATGTAGGAAGCACAACAACCAATTAAAAAGTACAAAATTGAATTTATTTATAAGTATACCTATTCATGGTAAAAACATATTAATTCAAAAACATAAACACCAAACATTAGAGAAGACAGTTAATCCAATGCAAATAAAATATTTTTCTAACACAATTACACAAAAATTCATAAAACAGTGGCGGACAGAAATAGTCATCGACGCGCGTTTCGGCATTTTAACAGAACGCCTTCCTCAGGAGCCACATTAAAATCTGAAAAACATATGTAAAATAAATTTAAAAACAAACAGAGGAATATTTCTCACTCCTATCATACATGTAATGGTACATATGCATAAAATTATGCTTATGGCTGTGCTTACCAAACAGTTTCTCCCTACTTATGTAGCTAACCATTATAGCTACACAAGGTACAAACTGAATATTTTATATCTGAGCAGTGTTATATTATTGGGCTAGTGCAACACATGAATTAATGCCCCCCATTAAATTAAACTAGTACAATGGACTTCTATTGCTCACAATAAGAAATAGAGAAACCATGAGCATGCTTATTTAGTTGTATTCATACCTGACCAGGGAGAACATGGGATAAATGCTCACTCTGTATTCCTTATGTATATTTCAAGGATGGATAGAAATATAGTTTCTATATTCTCCTTTCATCTAGGCGCAGTCACATTTCACTCCACGAAAATTGTGATCTAGAGTGGTAAGAACATCACTATTGAGGATACATCGCAGTTCTAGATACCCTATTTATATAGCGCCAGTGTATGTTGAACCTATTTTTCTTACCAGGGTAATCGATGCATTCGTGATTTCCACTGAAAAAAGCACTATAAAATAACTCCGGTGTTTAACTTTGTCAATCGGCCATCGGGTCTTAGTGCTGAGAAGGAAAATCGATAAGAACATTAGTTGTTCTTCTGTATATGAGTGCTGCGACTATGCCGGACTATTATGGGCTACAGATATCAAAATCTTACCAAGTATTGAATCAACATGGGAAATTGCGCCTGGGTAACCGAAGAAGCATCCGTCAATCTTCGGTACTGTAAATGAAAGACCGGGCGATGGTTGTAAGTATGTGCTAAAGTAGTTAAGTTTACTGAAACAATTATGCAATTGAGGGCAACAAAACTTACCGAATATACGCAAAAGGATAATTGCTAATATAAAAGAGAGGGCGCCGAATTCAGGATATCCACTAGCGTCCCTTATTAATGTCTTCGAACTGTGGGCAAAAAATGAAACAAACGCCCTGCAATTACTTTCAAATGTCGGGTGCGAATGCGCTGTTACAAGGCAAGTTCAAAGGGAGGCCTGCACGCGCTTGCAATTACTCTCAAGTATCGGGTCCGATTGCGCTATTATAGGACAAGTTCAAGGGGGGGTCCGCCTGCACGCGCATACGAAATAGCGTAAGTGGTTAATGCAATATCGCAGGTAACCGTGACAAAACTTACCGATTCTATACCAAAGGTGGTTGATACTATAGAAAACGGGGGAGCCGCACACAGAATATACGCTGGCATCCCTTGGCAAGTCTTCAATACTGTGGCAGAGAGTTCAACAAATCTACATTTACTCTAGAATATCGGGATGATATAATTAAACTGCACTATTACGGGGCAAGTTATAAGGGGTGGGGATGTCTCTATGCTTACCGAGAATGCCTGTGGACGAACGTTGACATCAACCTGCGGGTGCCCCCTTCGACGTGTATTTTAGCGTCCCGCAGCCGTTGGAAAAGGTGGTTAACCTAGCCAACTGTTCCGCCCTTTCTTAAATCCTTCTGACTAAATTGCTTGTGCTGACGTGTCAAATCGTCAGAGCCTCTGCTTAAAGGGAAAGTGTCCCGAAGTTCGAAAAACGGCGGATGGTTCATGTGAGGCATATTTTAAAGAGCCAGGGCAGCAATTCACAGCGTGTGTTGTGACAATATGGGGATGTGTCTCCGGAATAATGAAATCAATCTCAATACTAATCAGATGTTTTTAGTTTAACAGTCGTAACAAGTATTTGCAGCGGCTAAAGGAAGGCGGCGAGTGACAAGGTGGATCCCTATTTGTCACGTGGTGGCCCGCCACTACATCTCCTAATACTGATAATAGAGAGTGTCCTCATATGCGAGATAATCTGCATATGGACCATAGATGTACTCTGTATAGAAATTATTGATCCTTTCTAAACGGGGGAGAATTCCCCATTGAAAAGATATCCGTTTTGAAGATCAAATCACATTGATGAATCCCATGATATTTTTAATATATACGCGTACAAAGGGGAGAGAACAAAGGAGGGTGTGTTTCCATCATTGGGTTGGAAAGAAATATAGAGGGGTGCGGTGAAAGGCGCCCTCTTTGCCCAACACTATAAACGGTTCCATATAACTTTTGGGAAATGTTCTAACTATTTCAAGCACTATACCACAAAGGGGATGATCATATGAAATTCCAAGAAGATTAATTTGATGTTTCTATTTAAGGACGGATGGCGTTCTCCCAAGGAATCTCATTGTTTAGTCCTTTACTTTACTCCACTTGGTGAATACTTGGTTCAAATTTAAGGACTGTTGAGTGGCCCCACTATGGGAAGAGGGCCAGCGTACTACAAGGCACAGAAGGCTTTGCGATGTAGCCACGCCACTGTGGCAGGTGGCAGTGATTATATGAGCAGACGCGGCCACAAACTGCTCTTCCAGCCCTTTGTGAACAAATGCCTCTGAAGAAAGGATTATTTCCTGAAACGCGTCAGGCTTTACATGTTCAAAGATTGCTCTGAAAGCTGTCAAGGAGCGAGCAGTGAACTGGATGCAAATAAATGTGCTGATCTGAACTTCGTTTGGCTTTGCTTCAATTTGGCTTCCTGTTTAGACTTTGATGATATATATATATATATATATCTCTGGGGAAATCAGCGACACTGAAGTAACCTATCTTGACTTTAAAGTGTTTGTCAGTGATAACAAATTGCACACATCACTTTTTAGAAAGCCCACTGTGGGAAACTCAGTGCTTCATGCATGCAGTAGCCATCCCACAAGCCTCAAGAACAGTATCCCCTATGGGGAGCTCTTGCGCATTAAGCGCAACAGTTCCAGACCAGATGACTTTAACCAAGCAAGTGCAGAGAGCCTCAATAGATTCAAACAGCGAGTTTATAAAATGAGGATTCTAAGAGAGGCTTGGAAAAAAGCGCAGAGCAGAGACTGAACAGATCTTATCAAGGATACACCCAAGAATAGAACTGTCACTAACACCAATCTCAGGCTCCTTACTAACTTTTCAAACGCTGCCAAGAGCCTGAAGAAAATAATCTTTTCCAATTGGAAAATTCTTAAATCCGACCCGATCATCGGCCGAGACATACCTGCGCAACCATCCATACCTTTCGCAAGACAAGATCAATTAAAGATCTGCTAGTACAAAGCCATCTAGCACCAGTCAGTAGGGGGATCCAGGGTCTTAAAGGCTTCTATCCTTGCAACAAATGCAAGGCTTGTGCCGACAGTAAGAAAGTCACCAACTATCAGGTACCTGGCAAAAGTGATCCAGTCATGATCAAACAATTCATGAACTGTCTGACACCCTATGTTGTATACTGTCTGACCTGCCCATGTGGCCTCAGATACATAGGCAGTACGAAACATCAAGCTAAGATCCGCATTTTAGAACACCAAAGAGCGATTCAAAACAATGATAGCAGTTACCCAGTGGCTCGTCATTTTTATACATACCACAATAGCAATCGCAAACTTCTGAGCTATTTTTGTCTAGATCATGTTGCTGCAGACTCTAGGGGAGAGGATCGAGAAAAACAACTCAGGAGACTGGAGTCTTGCTACATAATCGATCTAGCAACTAAGACTCCTTTGGGTCTGAACATGGGGCTGAATGTACACCTGTGAATACTGTATGGAATTGTGTATATTTACTGATATATTTTTTCACATAAACCTCACCTTGGGAAGTTGGAGCTCATGAGATATATTGAGAGATAATCTCTATCTACATTGATAAAGAGTTCTGTATATATTGTACATATTCATTTGCATATATCACCTTCTTAGTTGGGGAAAGGGAGTACTAGTTAGACTTAACAGAGATTGTATTGTGTATTATACTTCTTGCTTTGGATACATCTATGAATTTGCCCATTCAGGGCTTTATTTTTCTTTCTTTTTGTGGACTGAAGGGAACTAATCAACTAAAAAAATTTGATTCATGTATTATCACGGTTAATCACAATATACTGTTTGTTTTTCCCATTAGACACATTTGATTTATCCATGCCACAAATTAACTGCTTTTGCCGATTATGCAATTAACTATGTCTGCAAGATATAATTTACCCCACTATATGTTTACCTGGTATACAGAATTTGATCGATTTTTTGTTTACAATCTTACGCCAGTGAAATTGCATGATGTAAAAATGGCGTTTTGGTGAGACAATTCCCGTGAGAATCAGTGAGGCGTTATGTGTATATGTATGCAGCGTAATGGCGGCCGCTTGTAACTGACGAAGGCGTACCGCCGAAACGAGTCTAAAACGTTAATCTGTGTGCAATGAAATCCGGCTGGATTTGACACCAGTGAGTGCAGTTTTTCTGTTTGTGCTGAATTTTATATATATATATATATATATATATATATATATACATATATATATATATATATATATATATATATATATATATATATATATATATAATATATATATATAAATCCACAAATGCCCTTAAGCTTTCCAGGACACACTCGTGTTCGGCCTGCCATCCGGCTTATCTGGATACTTCTCTCCGATAACTCACAGGTGAGTTGTAGTGCCTGACGCGTTTCAGGGCCAACTGCCCCTTAATCATAGGTGACTCAGTATGTGCTGTTAAGAGGCTCTATTTTATTTGTATTTCATTTAAAAGCATGCTTCCCATTGGTTCCCAGTTCGTATTCAGTTTTGTTGCATGCTGGGAGATGTATTATTTCCATTCGAGCCTCTGGGTCACATACTTGTTTAGAGCAATTTTTCATGTCCCTGAGTGGGATACCGTGAGTTTATGGAGAGTCCTTTAAATCCGGCTTCACACGCTGAGCAGATCGAAAGCATTCCAATCCGCAGCCTCTCCTGTCCATTCCCCGCACACTCGGTGACAGAAGACGGTGCATCCTGACGCGGTAAGGACCCCGCGCTGCAAATAGAAATCCACAAATGCCCTTAAGCTTTCCAGGACACACTCGTGTTTGGCCTGCCATCCGGCTTATCTGGATACTTCTCTCCGATAACTCACAGGTGAGTTGTAGTGCCTGACGAGTTTCAGGGCCAACAGCCACTTAATCATAGGCGACTCAGTATGTGCTGTTAAGAGGCTCTATTTTATTTGTATTTCATTTAAAAGCATGCTTCCCATTGGTTCCCAGTTCGTATTCAGTTTTGTTGCATGCTGGGAGATGTATTATTTCCATTCGAGCCTCAGGGTCACATACTTGTTTAGAGCAATTTTTCATGTCCCTGAGTGGGATACCGTGAGTTTATGGAGAGTCCTTTAAAATTCGGCTTCACACGCTGAGCAGATCGAAAGCATTCCAATCCGCAGCCTCTCCTGTCCATTCCCCGCACACACGGTGACAGAAGACGGTGCATCCTGACGCGGTAAGGACCCCGCGCTGCAAATAGAAATCCACAAATGCCCTTAAGCTTTCCAGGACACACTCGTATTCGGCCTGCCATCCGGCTTATCTGGATACTTCTCTACGATAACTCACAGGTGAGTTGTAGTGCCTGACGCGTTTCAGGGCCAACTTACCCTTAATCATAGGCGACTCAGTATGTGCTGTTAGGAGGCTCTATTTTATTTGTATTTCATTTAAAAACATGCTTCCCATTGGTTCCCAGTTCGTATTCAGTTTTGTTGCATGCTGGGAGATGTATTATTTCCATTCGAGCCTCAGGGTCACATACTTGTTTAGAGCAATTTTTCATGTCCCTGAGTGGGATACCGTGAGTTTATGGAGAGTCCTTTAAATCCGGCTTCACACGCTCAACAGATCGAAAGCATTCCAATCCGCAGCCTCTCCTGTCCATTCCCCGCACACACGGTGACAGAAGACGGTGCATCCTGACGCGGTAAGGACCCCGCGCTGCAAATAGAAATCCACAAATGCCCTTAAGCTTTCCAGGACACACTCGTGTTCGGCCTGCCATCCGGCTTATCTGGATACTTCTCTCCGATAACTCACAGGTGAGTTGTAGTGCCTGACGCCTTCAGGGCCAACTGCCCCTTAATCAAAGGCGACTCAGTATGTGCTATTAAGAGGCTCTATTTTATTTATATTTCATTTAAAAGCATGCTTCCCATTGGTTCCCAGTTCGTATACAGTTTTGTTGCATGCTGGGAGATGTATTTTTTCCATTCGAGCCTCAGGGTCACATACTTGTTTAGAGCAATTTTTCATGTCCCTGAGTGGGATACCGTGAGTTTATGGAGAGTCCTTTAAATCCGGCTTCACACGCTGAGCAGATCGAAAGCATTCCAATCCGCAGCCTCTCCTGTCCATTCCCCGCACACACGGTGACAGAAGACGGTGCATCCTGACGCGGTAAGGGCCCCGCGCTGCAAATAGAAATCCACAAATGCCCTTAAGCTTTCCAGGACACACTCGTGTTCGGCCTGCCATCCGGCTTATCTGGATATTTCTCTCCGATAACTCACAGGTGAGTTGTAGTGCCTGACGCGTTTTAGGGCCAACTGCCCCTTAATCATAGGCGACTCAGTATGTGCTGTTAAGAGGCTCTATTTTATTTGTATTTCATTTAAAAGCATGCTTCCCATTGGTTCCCAGTTCGTATTCAGTTTTGTTGCATGCTGGGAGATGTATTATTTCCATTCGAGCCTCAGGGTCACATACTTGTTTGGAGCAATTTTTCATGTCCCTGAGTGGGATACCGTGAGTTTATGGAGAGTCCTTTAAATCCGGCTTCACACGCTGAGCAGATCAAAAGCATTCCAATCCGCAGCCTCTCCTGTCCATTCCCCGCACACACAGTGACAGAAGACGGTGCATCCTGAGGCTGTAAGGACCCCGCGCTGCAAATAAAAATCCACATATGCCCTTAAGCTTTCCAGGACACACTCGTGTTCGGCCTGCCATCCGGCTTATCTGGATACTTCTCTCCGATAACCCACAGGTGAGTTGTAGTGCCTGACGCGTTTCAGGGCCAACTGCCCCATAATCATAGGCGACTCAGTATGTGCTGTTAAGAGACTCTATATTATTTGTATTTCATTTAAAAGCATGCTTCCCATTGGTTCCCAGTTCGTATTCAGTTTTGTTGCATGCTGGGAGATGTATTATTTCCATTCGAGCCTCAGGGTCACATACTTGTTTAGAGCAATTTTTCATGTCCCTGAGTGGGATACCGTGAGTTTATGGAGAGTCCTTTAAATCCGGCTTCACACGCTGAGCAGATCGAAAGCATTCCAATCCGCAGCCTCTCCTGTCCATTCCCCGCACACACGGTGACAGAAGACGGTGCATCCTGACGCGGTAAGGACCCCGCGCTGCAAATAGAAATCCACAAATGCCCTTAAGCTTTCCAGGACACACTCGTGTTCGGCCTGCCATCCGGCTTATCTGGATACTTCTCTCCGATAACTCACAGGTGAGTTGTAGTGCCTGACGCGTTTCAGGGCCGACTGCCCCTTAATCATAGGCGACTCAGTATGTGCTGTTCAGAGGCTCTATTTTATTTGTATTTCATTTAAAAGCATGCTTCCCATTGGTTCCCAGTTCGTATTCAGTTTTGTTGCATGCTGGGAGATGTATTATTTCCATTCGAGCCTCAGGGTCACATACTTGTTTAGAGCAATTTTCATGTCCCTGAGTGGGATACCGTGAGTTTATGGAGAGTCCTTTAAATCCGGCTTCACACGCTGAGCAGATCGAAAGCATTCCAATCCGCAGCCTCTCCTGTCCATTCCCCGCACACACGGTGACAGAAGACGGTGCATCCTGACGCGGTAAGGACCCCGCGCTGCAAATAGAAATCCACAAATGCCCTTAAGCTTTCCAGGACACACTCGTGTTCGGCCTGCCATCCGGCTTATCTGGATACTTCTCTCCGATAACTCACAGGTGAGTTGTAGTGCCTGACGCGTTTCAGGGCCAACTGCCCCTTAATCATAGGCGACTCAGTATGTGCTGTTAAGAGGCTCTATTTAAAAGCATGCTTCCCATTGGTTCCCAGTTCGTATTCAGTTTTGTTGCATGCTGGGAGATGTATTATTTCCATTCGAGCCTCAGGGTCACATACTTGTTTAGAGCAATTTTTCATGTCCCTGAGTGGGATACCGTGAGTTTATGGAGAGTCCTTTAAATCCGGCTTCACACGCTGAGCAGATCGAAAGCATTCCAATCCGCAGCCTCTCCTGTCCATTCCCCGCACACTCGGTGACAGAAGACGGTGCATCCTGACGCGGTAAGGACCCCGCGCTGCAAATAGAAATCCACAAATGCCCTTAAGCTTTCCAGGACACACTCGTGTTTGGCCTGCCATCCGGCTTATCTGGATACTTCTCTCCGATAACTCACAGGTGAGTTGTAGTGCCTGACGAGTTTCAGGGCCAACAGCCACTTAATCATAGGCGACTCAGTATGTGCTGTTAAGAGGCTCTATTTTATTTGTATTTCATTTAAAAGCATGCTTCCCATTGGTTCCCAGTTCGTATTCAGTTTTGTTGCATGCTGGGAGATGTATTATTTCCATTCGAGCCTCAGGGTCACATACTTGTTTAGAGCAATTTTTCATGTCCCTGAGTGGGATACCGTGAGTTTATGGAGAGTCCTTTAAAATTCGGCTTCACACGCTGAGCAGATCGAAAGCATTCCAATCCGCAGCCTCTCCTGTCCATTCCCCGCACACACGGTGACAGAAGACGGTGCATCCTGACGCGGTAAGGACCCCGCGCTGCAAATAGAAATCCACAAATGCCCTTAAGCTTTCCAGGACACACTCGTATTCGGCCTGCCATCCGGCTTATCTGGATACTTCTCTACGATAACTCACAGGTGAGTTGTAGTGCCTGACGCGTTTCAGGGCCAACTTACCCTTAATCATAGGCGACTCAGTATGTGCTGTTAGGAGGCTCTATTTTATTTGTATTTCATTTAAAAACATGCTTCCCATTGGTTCCCAGTTCGTATTCAGTTTTGTTGCATGCTGGGAGATGTATTATTTCCATTCGAGCCTCAGGGTCACATACTTGTTTAGAGCAATTTTTCATGTCCCTGAGTGGGATACCGTGAGTTTATGGAGAGTCCTTTAAATCCGGCTTCACACGCTCAACAGATCGAAAGCATTCCAATCCGCAGCCTCTCCTGTCCATTCCCCGCACACACGGTGACAGAAGACGGTGCATCCTGACGCGGTAAGGACCCCGCGCTGCAAATAGAAATCCACAAATGCCCTTAAGCTTTCCAGGACACACTCGTGTTCGGCCTGCCATCCGGCTTATCTGGATACTTCTCTCCGATAACTCACAGGTGAGTTGTAGTGCCTGACGCCTTCAGGGCCAACTGCCCCTTAATCAAAGGCGACTCAGTATGTGCTATTAAGAGGCTCTATTTTATTTATATTTCATTTAAAAGCATGCTTCCCATTGGTTCCCAGTTCGTATACAGTTTTGTTGCATGCTGGGAGATGTATTTTTTCCATTCGAGCCTCAGGGTCACATACTTGTTTAGAGCAATTTTTCATGTCCCTGAGTGGGATACCGTGAGTTTATGGAGAGTCCTTTAAATCCGGCTTCACACGCTGAGCAGATCGAAAGCATTCCAATCCGCAGCCTCTCCTGTCCATTCCCCGCACACACGGTGACAGAAGACGGTGCATCCTGACGCGGTAAGGGCCCCGCGCTGCAAATAGAAATCCACAAATGCCCTTAAGCTTTCCAGGACACACTCGTGTTCGGCCTGCCATCCGGCTTATCTGGATATTTCTCTCCGATAACTCACAGGTGAGTTGTAGTGCCTGACGCGTTTTAGGGCCAACTGCCCCTTAATCATAGGCGACTCAGTATGTGCTGTTAAGAGGCTCTATTTTATTTGTATTTCATTTAAAAGCATGCTTCCCATTGGTTCCCAGTTCGTATTCAGTTTTGTTGCATGCTGGGAGATGTATTATTTCCATTCGAGCCTCAGGGTCACATACTTGTTTGGAGCAATTTTTCATGTCCCTGAGTGGGATACCGTGAGTTTATGGAGAGTCCTTTAAATCCGGCTTCACACGCTGAGCAGATCAAAAGCATTCCAATCCGCAGCCTCTCCTGTCCATTCCCCGCACACACAGTGACAGAAGACGGTGCATCCTGAGGCTGTAAGGACCCCGCGCTGCAAATAAAAATCCACATATGCCCTTAAGCTTTCCAGGACACACTCGTGTTCGGCCTGCCATCCGGCTTATCTGGATACTTCTCTCCGATAACCCACAGGTGAGTTGTAGTGCCTGACGCGTTTCAGGGCCAACTGCCCCTTAATCATAGGCGACTCAGTATGTGCTGTTAAGAGACTCTATATTATTTGTATTTCATTTAAAAGCATGCTTCCCATTGGTTCCCAGTTCGTATTCAGTTTTGTTGCATGCTGGGAGATGTATTATTTCCATTCGAGCCTCAGGGTCACATACTTGTTTAGAGCAATTTTTCATGTCCCTGAGTGGGATACCGTGAGTTTATGGAGAGTCCTTTAAATCCGGCTTCACACGCTGAGCAGATCGAAAGCATTCCAATCCGCAGCCTCTCCTGTCCATTCCCCGCACACACGGTGACAGAAGACGGTGCATCCTGACGCGGTAAGGACCCCGCGCTGCAAATAGAAATCCACAAATGCCCTTAAGCTTTCCAGGACACACTCGTGTTCGGCCTGCCATCCGGCTTATCTGGATACTTCTCTCCGATAACTCACAGGTGAGTTGTAGTGCCTGACGCGTTTCAGGGCCGACTGCCCCTTAATCATAGGCGACTCAGTATGTGCTGTTCAGAGGCTCTATTTTATTTGTATTTCATTTAAAAGCATGCTTCCCATTGGTTCCCAGTTCGTATTCAGTTTTGTTGCATGCTGGGAGATGTATTATTTCCATTCGAGCCTCAGGGTCACATACTTGTTTAGAGCAATTTTCATGCCCCTGAGTGGGATACCGTGAGTTTATGGAGAGTCCTTTAAATCCGGCTTCACACGCTGAGCAGATCGAAAGCATTCCAATCCGCAGCCTCTCCTGTCCATTCCCCGCACACACGGTGACAGAAGACGGTGCATCCTGACGCGGTAAGGACCCCGCGCTGCAAATAGAAATCCACAAATGCCCTTAAGCTTTCCAGGACACACTCGTGTTCGGCCTGCCATCCGGCTTATCTGGATACTTCTCTCCGATAACTCACAGGTGAGTTGTAGTGCCTGACGCGTTTCAGGGCCAACTGCCCCTTAATCATAGGCGACTCAGTATGTGCTGTTAAGAGGCTCTATTTTATTTGTATTTCATTTAAAAGCATGCTTCCCATTGGTTCCCAGTTCGTATTCAGTTTTGTTGCATGCTGGGAGATGTATTATTTCCATTCGAGCCTCAGGGTCACATACTTGTTTAGAGCAATTTTTCATGTCCCTGAGTGGGATACCGTGAGTTTATGGAGAGTCCTTTAAATCCGGCTTCACACGCTGAGCAGATCGAAAGCATTCCAATCCGCAGCCTCTCCTGTCCATTCCCCGCACACACGGTGACAGAAGACGGTGCATCCTGACGCGGTAAGGACCCCGCGCTGCAAATAGAAATCCACAAATGCCCTTAAGCTTTCCAGGACACACTCGTGTTCGGCCTGCCATCCGGCTTATCTGGATACTTCTCTCCGATAACTCACAGGTGAGTTGTAGTGCCTGACGCGTTTCAGGGCCAACTGCCCCTTAATCATAGGCGACTCAGTATGTGCTGTTAAGAGGCTCTATTTTATTTGTATTTCATTTAAAAGCATGCTTCCCATTGGTTCCCAGTTCGTATTCAGTTTTGTTGCATGCTGGGAGATGTATTATTTCCATTCGAGCCTCAGGGTCACATACTTGTTTAGAGCAATTTTTCATGTCCCTGAGTGGGATACCGTGAGTTTATGGAGAGTCCTTTAAATCCGGCTTCACACGCTGAGCAGATCGAAAGCATTCCAATCCGCAGCCTCTCCTGTCCATTCCCCGCACACACGGTGAATGAAGACGGTGCATCCTGACGCGGTAAGGACCCCGCGCTGCAAATAGAAATCCACTAATGCCCTTAAGCTTTCCAGGACACACTCGTGTTCAGCCTGCCATCCGGCTTATCTGGATACTTCTCTCCGATAACTCACAGGTGAGTTGTAGTGCCTGACGCGTTTTAGGGCCAACTGCCCCTTAATCATAGGCGACTCAGTATGTGCTGTTAAGAGGCTGTATTTTTTTTGTATTTCATTTAAAAGCATGCTTCCCATTGGTTCCCAGTTCATATTCAGTTTTGTTGCATGCTGGGAGATGTATTATTTCCATTCGAGCCTCAGGGTCACATACTTGTTTGGAGCAATTTTTCATGTCCCTGAGTGGGATACCGTGAGTTTATGGAGAGTCCTTTAAATCCGGCTTCACACGCTGAGCAGATCGAACGCATTCCAATCCGCAGCCTCTCCTGTCCATTCCCCGCACACACGGTGAATGAAGACGGTGCATCCTGACGCGGTAAGGACCCCGCGCTGCAAATAGAAATCCACAAATGCCCTTAAGCTTTCCAGGACACACTCGTGTTCGGCCTGCCATCCGGCTTATCTGGATACTTCTCTCCGATAACTCACAGGTGAGTTGTAGTGCCTGACGCGTTTCAGGGCCAACTGCCCCTTAATCATAGGCGACTCAGTATGTGCTGTTAAGAGGCTCTATATTATTTGTATTTCATTTAAAAGCATGCTTCCCATTGGTTCCCAGTTCGTATTCAGTTTTGTTGCATGCTGGGAGATGTATTATTTCCATTCGAGCCTCAGGGTCACATACATGTTTAGAGCAATTTTTCATGTCCCTGAGTGGGATACCGTGAGTTTATGGAGAGTCCTTGAAATCCGGCTTCACACGCTGAGCAGATCGAAAGCATTCCAATCCGCAGCCTCTCCTGTCCATTCCCCGCACACACGGTGACAGAAGACGGTGCATGCTGACGCGGTAAGGACCCCGCGCTGCAAATAGAAATCCACAAATGCCCTTAAGCTTTCCAGGACACACTCGTGTTCGGCCTGCCATCCGGCTTATCTGGATACTTCTCTCCGATAACTCACAGGTGAGTTGTAGTGCCTGACGCGTTTCAGGGCCAACTGCCCCTTAATCATAGGCGACTCAGTATGTGCTGTTAAGAGGCTCTATTTTATTTGTATTTCATTTAAAAGCATGCTTCCCATTGGTTCCCAGTTCGTATTCAGTTTTGATGCATGCTGGGAGATGTATTATTTCCATTCGAGCCTCAGGGTCACATACTTGTTTAGAGCAATTTTTCATGTCCCTGAGTGGGATACCGTGAGTTTATGGAGAGTCCTTTAAATCCGGCTTCACACGCTGAGCAGATCGAAAGCATTCCAATCCGCAGCCTCTCCTGTCCATTCCCCGCACACACGGTGACAGAAGATGGTGCATCCTGATGCGGTAAGGGCCCCGCGCTGCAAATAGAAATCCACAAATGCCCTTAAGCTTTCCAGGACACACTCGTGTTCGGCCTGTCATCCGGCTTATCTGGATACTTCTCTCCGATAACTCACAGGTGAGTTGTAGTGCCTGACGCGTTTCAGGGCCAACTGCCCCTTAATCATAGGCGACTCAGTATGTGCTGTTAAGAGGCTCTATTTTATTTGTATTTCATTTAAAAGCATGCTTCCCATTGGTTCCCAGTTCGTATTCAGTTTTGTTGCATGCTGGGAGATGTATTATTTCCATTCGAGCCTCAGGGTCACATACTTGTTTAGAGCAATTTTTCATGTCCCTGAGTGGGATACCGTGAGTTTATGTAGAGTCCTTTAAATCCGGCTTCACACGCTGAGCAGATCTAAAGCATTCCAATCCGCAGCCTCTCCTGTCCATTCCCCGCACACACGGTGACAGAAGACGGTGCATCCTGACGCGGTAAGGACCCCGCACTGCAAATAGAAATCCACAAATGCCCTTAAGCTTTCCAGGACACACTCGTGTTCGGCCTGCCATCCGGCTTATCTGGATACTTCTCTCCGATAACTCACAGGTGAGTTGTAGTGCCTGACGCATTTCAGGGCCAACTGCCCCTTAATCATAGGCGACTCAGTATGTGCTGTTAAGAGGCTCTATTTTCTTTGTATTTCATTTAAAAGCATGCTTCCCATTGGTTCCCAGTTCGTATTCAGTTTTGTTGCATGCTGGGAGATGTATTATTTCCATTCGAGCCTCAGGGTCACATACTTGTTTAGAGCAATTTTTCATGTCCCTGAGTGGGATACCGTGAGTTTATGGAGAGTCCTTTAAATCCGGCTTCACACGCTGAGCAGATCGAAAGCATTCCAATCCGCAGCCTCTCCTGTCCATTCCCCGCACTCACGGTGACAGAAGATTTTGCTCTAAACAAGTATGTATTCGTCCCCCTCTGAAGAAGAAGACAACCGCCTTCGAAACGCGTCAGGACACTAGACGAAGCAGGAATCATTATAAACCTTGTTCCCGGTTTCCAGCTATTGAGCACCCTGTTATGAATAAAAGCCTTGCCTGGAAGCCCCGTGAGTGTGGTTGGTGTTTTACACTCGAGCTCTCACATTTTGGAAGGTCCCATCACCCTCCTTGCTGCACCCGCCTGAGAAGAGTGAACGGCGCCTTGATGGGGAATGAGCGTTGCAGCAGAACTGCATTTCGCCGAGCACCGCCACGCAAGGAGATGTAACAAGTCCATGATGGCGAGCATCCAGCTTGCGGGGAGATGATCATACATTTCTCTCTAACTCGAATATCACCACGTTGCCTGGCTGGCGAGGGGTCCCCAGGACAAGGCCATTTCATGACAAATGAAAACCCCGAACTTGCACGCATTCCGCGAGTAGGCATCACGGCAGGACTACAAACACCACAAGGCACTGCGCCCATCTAGGGGCGTGCCCTGATCATAAAGAAGGGTGTTTCCTGCTACTACCCTGCAAAATGTATTCGTCCTCCTCTGAAGAAGAAGGCAACCGCCTTCGAAATGCGTCAGGACACTAGATGAAGCAGGAATCATTATGAACCTTGTTCCCGGTTTCCAGCTATTGAGCAACCTGTTATGAATAAAAGCCTTGCCTGGAAGCCCCGTGAGTGTGGTTGGTGTTTTACACTCGAGCTCTCCCATATATATATATATATATATATATATATATATATATATATATATATATATATATATATATTCACTGAAAAAACCATAGGTTATAGACCATATATAGTTAGGAATTCGCATTTACAAAACCTTATTTTACTCACACAAAACCATTGAAATTCCATATATAGTTAGTTGCACTAACTATATATCGCGCACCCGCAATCCACTGCTGATGATGTCACATATTACATCATTCATGACATGGTCAGTGACATCACTGATGACATCACTGATGACATCTCAAATGACATCATTGATGACATCTCAAATGACATCACTGATGACATCACTGATGACATCTCATTTGACATTACTGATGATATCATTCATGTGATAATACGATGAACCTCTTCAGACTCTAATATAACCTTAGATACAATCAGTGTAAACAGACACTCACAGACTGTCACTCATCCATGGAGTTCCTCACACACCTAGTCAGTCAATCAAAGAATCAGTCACACCTCCATTTCCTCAACTATACAGTTATACAAACTTTACTTATTCAAACATATACTAACACATATTAACTCTCTTATACAATCCCTGATACAAGTTCACAATGATCCATACAGCCACTCACACATTCACTGGCTCTTATGCACAGTTATTTATATATGTCAACTCTCACATGTACTGTGTTTTACATATGTACTTACTTTGACATGTAGCACTGAGATATCCATTCACTCACCAATACACTCATGCACACAGTCAACCGCCCATACAGCTGTTTCCACATGCACTTTTGAAACCATACATCTAGTGAATCAACTGCTCACACATCTATGCACAGAGTCATACACCTCCCAGCCACCCACACACACACTCAGTATCCCATACAAATACTTGGGCAACCAATCAATAACCCATATAGTTACTCATATAGCTACTTATCAACACATGCAACAGTTTACAGAACAACAGACATAATGATGCACAAATTAAGACAGTTTAGTCACTAACCCATGCACTCAGTGAGACACATTTAATCACTCACTCATACAGTCAGTCATGCACCTACTAAATCCTTCATCCAGACACTTATACATCCACTCATTCTTCAATATGTAAGACATATTTTAACTTTACAGAAACATACAGTCACTGGATGTTGTCATCAGTGATGTCATCAGTGATGTCATTTGAGATGTCATCAGTGATGTCATCAGTGATGTCACTGACCATGTCATGAATGATGTAATATGTGACATCATCAGCAGTGGATTGCGGGTGCGCGATATATAGTTAGTGCAACTAACTATATATGGAATTTCAATGGTTTTGTGTGAGTAAAATAAGGTTTTGTAAATGCGAATTCCTAACTATATATGGTCTATAACCTATGGTTTTTTCAGTGAATTTTCAAGGTTTTGTAAATGCTAATTCCTAACTAAGGGGTCGATTAGGATCGCGGACGGACTTGAGTCCGTCCGCGACCCCAGAGTATGAGGGAACGTCCGCATGGGCTGCGGCGTTCCCTCATGTGCGATTAGGATGTGACCGCCACCCTGGCGGTCACATCCTGGGTATTTAACATTGCGGCGGGTGCTGCTTCAAGCAGCACCGGCCGCAATGTTAAAAGTGCATGTGTAACATTTACATGCACAAAGCGGCAGGCACCGCGCAGTGCCTGCCGCATTGTGCATGTAAATGCTGGGGGGTACCATAGGTACCCCCCATGTGCACCCCCCACCCGCCAACACCCTGGGGGCCCGCAACGGGCCCCCAAAATCAAAAGTACACATGCTTTTCCACGGCGGAAAAACCGCCGCGGAAAAGCATGTTTTCAAATGCTTCCTAATTTGGCCGGCGGTGTCTGATAGACACTGCCAGCCAAATGAGAGCTTTTCCACCGCGGTTGTAATCCGACCGCGGCGGAAAAGCAGCGGACAGAAACCAAGACCCACCAGCCATCGTAATGCGGCGGTGGGTCTTTGGTGAGTCCGCAGAGGATTTTCCGCCTCCTCCGGGCCGGAGGTGGCTTCCGCCGGCCCGGAGGAGGCGGAAAATCCTCCATCCTAATCGGCCCCTATATATGGTCTATAACCTACGGTTTTTTCAGTGAATTTTTAAGGTTTTGTAAATGCTAATTCCTAACTATATACGGTCTATAGCCTATGGTTTTTTCAGTGAATATATATATATACATACATATATAAACATATATCATCTGTATATCTACATATAAATACAAACATAAATGCATGCATACATATACTTATATGCATTTTAGGGTTGTTAGGGCGTTTTCATGTGTATTATGTTGCTTTTTTAGGGCTTTTGGGTCAATTAAGTAGGGTTCCCGGAGCCTAGGGCTGAGGGGCCGGTTCAGTTTCGTGCGTATTGGTGTTGGCAAGGTTTTGAGGGATTTTGGCGGTTTTTGGTCGAGATTTGGCCGTTTTATGGCTTTTTTTTGTGTTTGCGGGGGGCGCGTATTCGGGTTGAAATTCGTCCCCGTTCCAGTGGATGGATTGAGCTGATTTTTGGTGAGATGTTAGGGAATCGCTGGAACTAGTATCCAGCCAAGTTTGAAGCGGATCGGAGCAGTGGAAGTGCTTTAAAGAGCAATTTTTGTGCGGAGTAGCGAATTGTCATGTTATTCAATGGGAGTTTTTGGTGCGCATAGAGAAGGTGAATTTGGGATGTTCCAGTTGCGCTAGAGGGACGGCGCTTGGGTGAGCTGTAGGGAGAGTGGATCGGCAGGTGTGCCGAATTTTTGGGATTTGTTGGCCGAAGGGAAGGGTGTGCTTGGGCAAAGTCGATTTGGTGAAAACGGTGCGTTATTTACATGAAAGTTGAAAAAACACTAATAAAAGCAAAGCTCAAAAGCCACCTCATTACAAACAGAATGGCTTTAACTTAAATGAGGGCGAGATCTATTGCATTTTCAATGCTTGTTTACTTTGGTTCCATCAAGAAGGCATTCAGATGTGTCACACATTTGCCATAAATTCTGAATGTTAGCACTCTAGTTCCACATTAGATCACTGTAGTAAAGCTACTGCTCACCAGGGACGTCTGCTGCTGGTATTCAAAGTGCATGTTTCAGTCTGCATGTCAGAATTTTTTTAATGAAATAGAAGAGGATTTGAGAAGTCACTCAAAATGATCCCTAATTTTTCTTTCTGAAGCACTAATCATACTTTCTATGGCAAAATTAACCCCCTCATGTTGTTCCTTTTTAAATTGAGTGTTTTCAGACTTACCACTTCATTCCAATCAAGATGGCTTCTGGTGTGCCATACTTTTGTCATAAGTAAGACTGTTAGCGCTCTAGTTGTTCTTTAGAACACTCTGGGACATTCTGTCATTGGGCTATACTTGGGGTACATCTGGGTGATATTTGGGCTACATTTAGGCTCTTTTGTCTCTGGTGGCCATCTTGCGAGACTATGTCAGAATTTTTTAATGAAATTGAAGAGGGTTTGAGAAGTCACTCAAAATGTGCCCTAATTTTTCTTTCTGCAGCACTAATCATAATTCATATGGCAAAATATACCCCCTCATTTTGTTCCTTTTTAAATTAAATGTTTTAAGAGTTACCACTTTAATCCAATCAAGATGGCTTCAGGTGTGCCATACCTTTGTAATAAGTAGGACTGTTAGCGCTCTAGTTGTTCTTTAGAACACTCTGGGACATTCTGTCATTGGGCTATACTTGGGCTACATCTGGGTGATATTTGGGCTACATTTGGGCTCTTTTGTCTCTGGTGGCCCTTTTGGGAGACTGCATGTCAGAATTTTTTAATGAAATAGAAGAGGATTTGAAAAGTCACTCAAAATGTGCCCTAATTTTTCTTTCTGCAGCACTAATAATACCTTCTATTGCATAATATACCCCCTCATTTTGTTCCTTTTTAAATTAAATGTCTTAAGAGTTACCACTTTATTCCCATCACAATGGCTCCAGGTGTGCTATACCTTTGTAATAAGTAGGACTGTTAGCGCTCTAGTTGTTCTTTAGAACACTCTGGGACATTCTGTCATTGGGCTATACTTGGGCTACATCTGGGTGATATTTGGGCTACATTTGGGCTCTTTTGTCTCTGGTGGCCATTTTGGGAGACTGCATGTCAGAATGTTTTAATGAAATAGAAAAGGATTTGAGAAGTCACTCAAAATGTGCCCTAATTTTTCATTCTGCAGCACTAATCATACTTTCTATGGCAAAATATACCCCCTCATGTTGTTTCTTTTTAAATTAAATGTTTTAAGAGTTACCACTTTATTCCAATCAAGATGGCTTCAGGTGTGCCATACCTTTGTAATAAGTAGGACTGTTAGCGCTCTAGTTGTTCTTTAGAACACTCTAGGAGGCTGCAGTAGAACACAAAGGAATCAACTGACAGTCTCTGTCCTTGTTGGATGTACATGTTTTACTGAGAATGTCAGACTTCATTTTCACATGACTGAGAAAGATAATGTGAATTTACAGAAAATATGCTTTCAGTTTAGCTTATAGATCCCCTTCCAAACCACTGTGGGAAAATCATGAGATATTAGTTTTCTTTCAAACAATATTCATGATATCACAGCAGAAGGCTTTTTCACATGGTAAAATCACCTTAGAACCCACCACAATTGCTAAAACGAGTATGGTACCATCAACAAATGATTTATAATGTAACTAAAGTCCTAAAACCCTCTATTAACTACAATGCTTTTTAATGAGGTGCTATCATGTATATTGGTCCCAAGATGGCTGCCAACACTTCTTGGATGAAGTGCTGACAGCCAATCAGATCAGATGTGTGGTTAGGCTCCGCCCAGATATATATATTTTTTTGAACCTAAATTACTCAAAATCCACTGGAGCACATATATTGAGACCTAGCAAAGGCACATCAGGCTAACAGTCCCTACAATTTTGCCAAGTTTCGTGCAAATCCATTCAGCCGTTCGAGCTAAAAGTGAGGCCAACCGCCCTATGGAAATTAACATGGGAAAAATGTGTTTTGGGACCCCCCTTTTTTCTCGGCCCCCCCTTGATGAAACCCCCCCAAATTGTCAGAGGCTGCTCAGAAACAAAATGTTCCATTTTCCTGAAAATGTCAGCCAATTCCGTCCACAAACGCCAAAGTTATTAGACATAGAATTTTCAAAAATCCCATAGAGAAAAAATCCTAACTATATATACCTACTGGCGACCGCCAGTAGGTAATATATATATCAGCACACTTTTCTTCCAAACCTCCACAACGGCGAAAAGAAGAAGCGGACCCCACAACTCGAGGTAGGAAATGATTTTATTAATCCAACCTTCTTTGTTGACGCATTTCGAGCATCAAGTGCTCTTAATCACACAGTGAACACAGCTTCAGCCTTCTTTTTGTACTATTTCATAGTGAAAAAATACACCCTGTGAAAATCACATGACCTTTAACATGGACATAGAAAGAGTCTCGCTGATGTAACTTCTTTTCAGTATGTAATCATTTTGCAGCTTTCACTATGTTGCAATAATATCAGCATGAATGCTTTATAATAATATACATGGTTTCATTGTTGAACATTCAAACACTTAATATTCCCAGCTTAAATGCTGTAATAAGAGCACAATCATATAAAGTGACAAAATGCAATATATACATCGGGTTAGATTACAAATGTATGAATATATCAAACATTATAAAATCAATGCCTATATTTATGTCAGTTAAAAAATAATCCAAATATATACATAATTTAAGACACTTGCACACACATCTACAGTCGATTGGGCCCACTGGGGCATTACATGGATGGGTAATGGCTCCAACCAATTGTATTGCACATTCCATATCGAGAGACAGCTAAGGCCAATGACAATTGAGCTTGCACAATTGCGTTACGTGATCGGAATATCTCGCAATGAGTACGGTTACTAGATAAAATATAATCTGTGTATGAATTTGCCATCGATCATCCCTTCATTGATCTGTGTATAAACTTGAAGGGTCCGTGGGACATTTAAATCCCTTTCGATGAAATGTACAAATTTGTAATTATTAATTGTAATATATGTAAAATAACGCGCCATAAATTATATATTACGCGGCGCATATGATGTACACACATATACTCCATGCTCAGATATGTATTGTTCATTTTTTATGAAGAAACTGCCTAGAGCAATATGTCCTCCGGGCTTACACTGTATGTCACATGACTTATCTCAGAGGGTGTGTTTTGGGGATTTAAAAATGGCCGCTTGTGTTGGTCATGCGAGCGTGAACAAGCCGTAATGGTGAAGCTCGTAGTGACTTTTCACTTGCAGAAATAAATGGATTGCAAGCAAGCTCTGAGTGTCTGGGTCAACTTCTTATAATGAGAGGTGAATTGGAGTGAATACGGAGGTCTGCCGGTGACCTGACCTGGACCGCTCGAGACAGCTGCAGTACTCATACCGGCCCTGGTGGAGTGTTATAATTTAATATGTATATATAAAACCATTTCTCGTACAAAAAATATATATATTTTAATAAAACATTTCTGCATGAAATGCAAAGATTCCCGTTAATTCATCTATTATGCAATTATCCACTCTACTGCAAGTGAGAGCTGTTCACAACAATACGACTAAATCATAGTGACAAGCTGCTACTTAAAGATAATTGCGCTTCTTGTCCATTGAATATGTGATTAATTAAATCAACTTATGTGCAGAAATTGTGCTAATGAATTCATAATAAACCAAACATGCATACTAAATTATGCTCTATAAACAATAAATCCTACCAAAGGTGTATGTTATACAAATTATACAGTGACTTGACTTTTAAAAGAATGTAGACTGGTTGATGGAGAAATACTTATTATTGGGCCAATTTTGTTTGTACTGGCTGACCAATCTAAGCAAGCGAACTGTACAGATGCCTAGCAGCTAAAAATACTAACACTGATATGGTATGGGCAACCTTAAATCCTAAACAGATCTTACAAGAGTCACCATCGTTTTATATGCACATTTCATTTATAATCAACACATTACAGGAAGTGGTGCAAATCTTCTGTTGTGTTCAGTCCATTTGGTTGTTTACTGTCCAGCTCTACTATATACCCAGATTCCTTAGGCCTCAGCATTTTATCTCTATCACCCCCTCTCCTAAGAGGTGCAATTGCGTCAATCACAAAATAAGATAAACAAGATAAATCATTATTGTGTGCTGCTTTGAAATGACGCACGACAGGGTAACTCTCTTATCATTATTTACGATTGCCCTCAGATGCTGCAAAATCCGGGCATGCACCTGTAGCTTCGTGCTGCCCACATACCGCAAGCCACAGGTGCACACCAGGACATACACAGCATAATCAGTATGGCAATTGTAATTACCTCTAATCGCAGTTTTGGCTGTGGAGAATAGGGTTTCATAGTGGGTGGTAGTGATGCCGAATTTACATGCTCTACATAGGGAACACTTGTAAAACCCATCTTTAGGTTTTAACCAGGTACTGCCACTACCTAGTTGAGGACTTGCTTTCACTAAGTTGTTACGCATACTCTTCGCTTTCCTGAAAGTGATGGTCGGGTTGTCAGGTAATCTGCAGCCTAAAACTCCATCGGTTTTGAGGATCGGCCAATTTTTCTTGATGATTCCCTTGATAATACGTTCTTGTTTACTGAACATTAATATCAAAAGAGGGGCCTCATCAGCAGTCACTGCGTTGGTATTTTTAGGTGTTAATAACGAATCCCTTGGTCTTTCACGTGCTTTCACCAATGCTTTAGTTAAGGTTTGGTTGCTATATCCCCTTGCCTTGAGACGTTCCATCATCTTGTTGGCCCCTTCCTCAAAACTTTGTGTGGAGCTACAAATCCTTTTTAGGCGTAAGAGTTCACCATACGGTATACTTTCTATGAGGTGCCTGGGATGCCCACTGCTGGCATGCAAAATGCTGTTGCCTGCTGTGGTTTTACGGAACATAGATGTTTCACATTTGCCCTCTCTAATCTTAATCTGAACATCCAAAAATTCGGATTTGACTTTACTAACCTTGGATGTAAAAAAGAGATTGTGTGTATTCGCATTTAGCTGGTCTACAAATTTTAGAGCACTGGATTCCTCTCCTTCCCATATGCAAAAAACATCATCAATGATACGCATCCAATAATGTACATTGTTAAAACCTAGGGTGACGATGAGATTCCGCTCCTCCCACCAGCCAACATGTAAACACGCGTAGCTGGGGGAGAAGCAAGATCCCATCGCCACACCTCTTATCTGTTTCCAGATATCTTTCCCAAACATGAAATAATTATTGTGCAAACACCAGGCCACCAATTCGTATAACATTTAGTTGTGACTATAATACTCACAGGATCTCTGCCTAAAGTAGTGTTGTATGGCTTACACACCTATATATATATATATATATATATATATATATATATATATATATATATATATATATATATATATATATATATATATATATATATATATATATATATATATATATCTGCAAAAGTGTGGGTAGAGCTAGGTTTAGGAATTCTATAGAGTACAAACTTTTCTGGTGATAGTTTCTCCCTAATATTCTGGTCACAATATTGAGGATATTGTCCATTCAATACTTTTTCCTGAATATTCCCATCAGACACCTCTGCCTACCATTCGATGCGCCTCCTGCCCCCCTCCCCCTAAAACACACTCAAACTCTGGATATATTGGGTCCCTGGCATGATATACTATAGAGATCTCCAGAAGGTAGTTCTGAATGTCTAGACGATGGATAACCTGTCATCGGCCATTGGTTGTTTAATGACCGGTGTCATGACCTGGCCATTGGAGAGTAGTCTAGTGTTGGTAGAATCCTTCAGCAGGTCCCTAAAGTCCAATAAAATAGAATATTCATGACACAGTCCACGTCTGCAAGCAGCCATGCGGAGTCTGTCAGCATGATGAAATTGCAAGCAAAAAGGCACATGGCTACTTCCTTTGGGACCTTTCATCCTATACCAAGTTAACAAATATACCTTAGCTATTTCTTTATTTGGTTTGCCAGCAACCCATTTGAATATTTTAAAAAAACCTGGACGATGGTGCATCTCACTCATTTTCCTATTACACAGATAGTAAAGCCACTAGACCAGTCATACAAGTTATACTTTGGTAGCTTACTACTAATGGCACGAATGTTCCGCAAAGCTATACAATAAGAACACTTCAGTTTTCAAGAGTGGGAGACAGAAGGAGTTGTAGAAAGTTCGGGCATCACACAGTCCACACAAATCATGTATTCATTCTTCTACCTACATAAGGAAGGGTATGAGCACTGCCTTGAATTTTATTTACTACTTGTACTGAATTTCTACCATTGATCAACTTTGAGTTATTTCTGGGCTTTGATTTAACAATAATTGGTCCACAATTGTAAGGTTTTTTTATTGACCTACAAATAACGTATTTCATTTAATTGATTCCCATAAATTGCCATTGATATGACACTATATAAATGCTTCAATACAACACACTATATACAATGTATCCGGAGATGACTGAAAGCTAACTCTATTAGACAGGATTATGGAGCTCCTTGTTTCGCTCTCTCTTCACCTTACCTCTCTTTCGTGCCTATTTCATATCACCAGCAATCATCTTTCAGGATTTAGAGTCATGTCTTTAAGTTAACTTTACCCAATGGATATGGCATGTCCACATTATTAGAGAGAAGGTCAAAGTAACCCAGAGCAGCTGCCAAAGAATAACTATTGAGCCCTCAGTTCAAAGGTGAATCTGGTCTACTGTACTTTACAAGGTAAATGCCATGCAGACTCCATCATATCTTGTGACTGTAGCAGACCCAGGGCCTTTGTGTTCTGTATATGGTATGAAGGCCAGGTAGACACATGTAAAGCCAATAGGGAACCATCAGTTTAAGTGAGAATCTTTAATGACTCCATATTGGATGGGTTGAAACAGTGTCTAAAGAGGCATTACTCTTTCATATTCATCTTAGCACCACACTGATTTATTTCTTTGTAGCGGTGACAGCAGTACTTTAAGGCTTTATATAAAAGGCATGACACTGTAGAATATGTCTCACAGTTTTGCAATAACTATTGATCTGTTTCACTAAAACCTAAAAAATGTTCATGTCATTTGTTTGGTTCTAGAAAATGAAAAGTTAGCGCAAGGAGGTAAACCAGTGAAGCCGAATTCTCGCCGTCTGAAGGGTACAGCAAAACCTAGGACAGGATTACCAGGTTATACAGATAATGATTTCCTTTCTTTCTTAATATTGCATATTGATTACAGTGTAGCTGAATATTCTAATTGGCAGCTAAAATAGTAAAATAAGTTTTGTTTTGACATATTTACAGGTGGATCAAGATGCTATGCTATATTAATTTAACTTTTATATCAACATTCTTCAAATATAACTGCTGAGTTTAGGAAATGGTCAGAAAACCTTATTATTCAAGGCTGCAACCATTATTTCCCTGTAGAAACAACATAGAATTATAGATGGGTAACAGTGACTTACGGGGATGTTCTTCACCAAGCGGTTTTGAGTGGCATCCAAGATATAAGGAGAGTGAAGTTCGAGTTGCTTATGTTACTCACAACTCAGAGTTGAAAAACATTACTGTAATTCACTTTTTACCCATCAATATTGTTATGTTACATATGACCTCCAAAATCATCTACCCCACTTTCAACTGCTACACACTGATGGGGCTGCCATACATAACACAGCCTCTCCTCCCTGTCATAAATTTAATAAAAATAAGCTTAATGGCAATCATTAACCAACTCCCATCACCTTCCATGCCTTCCTTCTCCCTCCTACAGCTATGCTTTCTTCTAAAGTAGATAACCATCACTGTGCTGACAGGCTCTCAAAGAGCCCTGTCAGCCTGGCCTGGAGGGACCTCATGGCATAGCAACAGTGGTTAACAAGTTTTGTTATCAACAGTTGCTACGCCAAAGAAGTGCGTTATGACATTTAAAAACTGCCATAAACAATGCAGGATCTCTATGCAGCCATACAAAACCATGTGCATTGTCATGCTCCTGTTCTGTAGTACAGAAGAGAGCCCTGCACATGGCCTATATTAATAAATGAATGGCTTATTGTCAGAGTCACTGGAATTATGCAGCAGGGGAGAACCAAATTATTTGGCATAGTAGTTTCAATTATATGACAAGAAAAAAGCAAAATATGCAATGTAATAGAGCACATTTTGAGATGTATTCCTTCTTTATTTTGGCATTTTTACAGATGTTAACCCTGTTCAGGCAAAAGTTCTACTATATTAATACCCAGATACACATCTGAAATTTGACCAGTCAAACTTTGCGAAGGTCCTTCGATTGCAACAAGTGTCGGCACAATTTTAGTAACTTTTGATACTTTTCAGCTTGAAAACTTTTTAGTGTTAAAATATTACTATGGAGCAGGTAATGGATTATGTGGTAATTCTAGTAATATGACTGCCTCTGGATATAGAATGCTCAGCAAATTGTACAAAATAAAAATGGTATGAAAGAGAGCTGTAGATGTTCTGTGTTTCTATAATGTTCAATTTTGGACTCAACTACTAACTTGCAAAGTTACAAAGTTAATTCATACACTTTATGATGTGCAATGTCTATAAGGCCCATATGGAGACAAAGGAGAAAACTTAGCGGGAGCAAACACCAAAAAACAACAGGGAAGGAATTGAAGGCACAAACAAACTCTTCTACCAAGACAGTGATCAATCTATCCAATAGCGAACTTAAAGAAGCAGAAATTCAGCTACTTTCTTTAGGCTTAACCTTCTGTCCGGAAAGTACTTTCAGTTACAGCCAGATGCGGATTGATGTGTTAAAATTCATCCACAAATTAAAGTTGATGAAATACCACAAACAGAGAGAACAATCTAAAGTTAAAAGAAACTGCAATACAGGAAAATATGATCTCTAACAATTTAAAAAATGTGACATTGATATTTTACGGGATTTGCAGGTACATCAAAATGACGGGTTGGATACAAGTGTTTTAGTGCCTTCCAAACTGATAATTTCCCAACACGCCCTTGACATAGCCGCACCTACAACTTCTTTCAAGCCAAGATCAATGTTTGTGCCACCGATCCCATTAATACTTTTAATGACAAATTAACTGAACAAATCAAAAAACCAAAGCTCCAATCTCAACAAACATCACAGAGATGGGCTGATCGTGACAAAAGATTTTTTTATCTAATTGATAAGCTATGAAAAAACAATTAAGTCATTATCAGAAATGCCGATAAGGGGGCAACATCGTTCTTTGGCCAAGAATGGACTATCTTACAGAGAAATACAGGTATATACACAATAAAAGCTGTTACAAAAGAAGCCATTTGCAACACGTGAGAGAGATAAACATCCTATTTCATGATGATTTAAACTAATAATCACAGGGAAGACCAAGTTACACTAAGCACCCTCTTTACAGTTCAAAGTCGAGGAACAGACATTCTTATTTGTTTCCAAATTCGAAAATAAACTTATGGTCGTTTTTCACCAATTTCAACAATCAATTAATTGGTAGTAAGGCTTCAAAGCATGGATCCAAAACCGTGTGTGATACTTTCAAAGTCTTTATTTTGAACACATTAAAACGTTTTTTTCCAGCTTGGCTCTGCCGACACGTGTTTCGCCCTCAGGGGGCTTTTTCAAGGCAATCTAGATAAAGAGGCACTTATTTTCAAACAGTTCTTGTTGGGCGTAGCCGGTGCGTTGTAATAAGAGTCCTATTGATTCCAATGCTGACAGCTAAGTAAATACAGGTGCAGGTTCCAGTTATATTGTCAAAAAGATCCCGTAAGTCACTGTGTGGAGATCAATTCTTTATGTCCATGTAGTTAGCGATCCCGTAGACCATGATAAGTCTTGCCAGTTCAGCTCATTTCTCCCCGATCTCCACTGCTGGACAGCATTGGAATCAATAGGACTCTTATTACAACGCACCGGCTACGCCCAACAAGAACTGTTTGAAAATAAGTGCCTCTTTATCTAGATTGCCTTGAAAAAGCCCCCTGAGGGCGAAACACGTGTCGGCAGAGCCAAGCTGGAAAAAAACGTTTTAATGTGTTCAAAATAAAGACTTTGAAAGTATCACACACGGTTTTGGATCCATGCTTTGAAGCCTTACTACCAATTAATTGATTGTTGAAATTGGTGAAAAACGACCATAAGTTTATTTTCGAATTTGGAAACAAATAAGAATGTCTGTTCCTCGACTTTGAACTGTAAAGAGGGTGCTTAGTGTAACTTGGTCTTCCCTGTGATTATTGATACGAGCATTAAGTTGCTCTGTGCAACACCCCGGGTGGTGGGTGTCCTACCAGGTTCTTAGTGCACCTCTTCCCTTGACACTGTACACACAACTTGCCCAGAGGAAATATTCTTTGACAGAAGGTGCGGACGCTTTCTCTCTCTGAGAAACGCTACCACCAACATGATTTAAACTAAACTAGTGGAGAAATAATGGTTTGCTATCAAATGATGAGCATTTATTCTTTTTTTTTTTTGAAGTTTATAAAACCTTTATTATCTTAGAAGGTGATTTACACAGCTTATCGCCTACAACCAGTAATTGGCAGGCAGCTCCACAATCGCATCATCTATTCAGCAGGAAACATTCATAAATGTGTCTCAGACTAACACAGCATGCCGCCTACAACCTCTCTGGGCCGGCCGCGTTGTGATCCCTGATTCTTACATTCCTGCAGCAGCAGAAGTGTTAAGCCTAGAGGAAATGTTTCAGGATGAAACCTATTTCAGTTCTGACTTATCATCTGCCAGTTGATGACTGAAGGACCCTGTTGACATTCCTCCATAGATTAACAGGAAGCTTTGCAAAACCAATTTTTTTTCCGTGTCATCACCCCCCGCTCCCTAAATAACTATATACAAAAAAAAGGAAGCAACACAGCCAGTGCATGGTGGACATCTTAACCGATACACAGCTCCGCAGGCACTCATGTATCACAAAACACAAAATCAAGTAACCACGACATCCTTCTAGTGGTATAAGAAAGGCTGACATGTTGCCTCTCAGTTGCCCAATGCAGTCTCCTATAAGGTCGCGCCTGTCTCGCCAATCACCCGTGCTAGCACTCTCAATTGTCTGGATTTTGCGCTCATCCCAATTCACGTGGTGCTTTAATCAGAGTCCGCTCTAGTGACCATGTATGCAGTATAGGGCCCCCAAATATCACTCGGTCTAGATTTCGTTGGCATGATCTCGTAATATCAGGTGAGTTGGTCACGACAGTACGCCAACTCCAACAGCCAGTCTTTCAGAGCAGGTGCTCGCTTTCCTCCCCAACATACAGCAATCTTACGCTTAGCCATTTGAAGTGACAAAGATACTAGCCTACGCACACTCTTCAGTATAGTGGACACCAGTCCCAGCAAACACATCCGGGGAGTACACTCAATCGGCACGCCAGTCATAGCCGTCAGCGTCGCAACTACATCCGACCAGAAGGCATATACACTAGGACATTCCCACGCCAAATGCATGAAGTCAGCAACCTCAGCCCTGCAGCGTGTACAACTGTCAGAATCTCGCAGCCCGTATTTATGTAATTGCGCCGGAGTATATTATAATTGATGCAGATATTTGTAATGTATGAGTTTAAAGTTTCCATTTGCTGCAAACTTACGAGTCATAGAGCAACACTCCTCCCATTCATCATCCGTTAGTGGTTGCTGAAGCTTATCGTCCCATTTGCGCTTCGAGCGGCTCGCTACTGTTCCCTCGTCCCGTTGCTCCGCACAATATAAGCGGGACACCAGCTTTGTCCGGTCTTTTGGCATGTTAGAAGCTGCAATGTCTCCAGCGTCGGTGGTTCCGAAGGGAAGGACGGAAATAGGCTTCGTAGTGCGGCCCTGTTAGACCTGACATCATTGGCTTGAGTCTCTCCTCCATTTTTTCTGTTTTGCCTCTACTGTTTTTCGATGTTTTGCTGGTATATGCTTTGGGCGCCGTGTCACTGCTGATCAGTGCCACAGGGCAAGTGCTCCCTATGTTAAATTGATGTATCGATTGTATCCATGTTTGGCTTATTTGGTTTACTGTCAGTCCCTAGTCTAGTGCACCAGGAGTGCCGGGGCTTGTAAATACAAATGCCGCTCGTGGGCTTGCAGCACGTGTTGTGCCACCCACAGGAGCGGCCTCGTAAAAGAATGTCTCCGGGTCGGTCATTGTGAGACCCACGTGCAGCCTAGTGCTGTCACGCAAGCGGCGCAAGTATACCTACTTGCCAGCCCCTCAAACCTTCCCTTGACTTCATGTTAGTCACCCCTATGGTAGGCCCACGGGCAGGGTGCATTGTAAGTATAAGGTAGGACACGCCTGACCAAGTTGGCATGTCCTAATAGTGAATTACCGCCATCTTCGTTCTTCACTATTGCGAGGTAGCCTGCTCTCCGTTGGGTAGAATGGGCCGCCGGGAATATTAATGCTATGATCCTAGCTGGCTCGGGGAGCATGGTGCAATGTCGAGTTTGGTATCCCTGAACTCGGGGTTTAATTACGCATCCGTTGGTGTGGATGGTTTTTGGACTCTGGGTTTGAAAATAGCACTTTTAGAAAGTGTCTATTTTCTTGTCTAACCATATCTGGTTTCTGCTGGTCTTGCATGTGTGTGACAGGAGCTGGGTGGCTCCAAGAGGTCTGGATGAGTCAGTGTGGGATGAGTGGGGCATTTGCGTTGAGAGTAAGGGGAGAGTAGTTGCTGATAGCCGGCCCTGCCTGATACAATGCTGGCTCCACCTCCTGCCAAGCGGCTGATGGCTCTGTGCCTGCCATGGACGATCCTAGCCCCACCTCCTGCCAGGAGGCCGATAGCTCTGCTCCTGCCAGTGTCAATGCTGGCTCCACCTCCTGCTGGGCGTCTGAGGACCCAGCCCTGCTCAGTGAATAGGCCAGGTGCTTCTGCCTGGCTCCACCCACAACAGACCCAGGATGTTGGGAAACTCCCCTGCATGGACAAAGGGATCAAAGCCGAAAAGGGGTATAAGAGAAGGACCCCTGAACTACGAAATCAGATCACTTCTGACAAGGAACCCTGTAACCAAGGACAAGAGGCCTGCTGATCTGAGGACTTGCCTACCCCTTCTGCCAGTGTGCTGTTTGCTGGGGGGAATCCTGCAGTGCTTCTTTATTGTTGCCGAGGAACCAGGAGAGAGGAACTGTGTGTGTACTCTCACGCTTGCTAAGAAAATCTCCAAGGACTGGAAGAGTGCCAGTCTCCTGCTGAAGTCACAGGGCTAAAGGACTTCATCTGCTTAAAGTGCTATTTGCTGGAACCTGTGAATCCAGCACCTCTGAAAGAGCCAGCAACCTCGACGCCGACGGACGTCGCCGAATCCAGCTCGACATAGTGGGTAACGGCCCCAGTGTCTCGCTTCCTTGACGACCGGCCGCCGGGCCCGACCGACGCCAGCAGCAACGCCAGTGAGTGGGAGTACGGCTCTAGCTCTAGGGGACCTTGTGTCTGAACCGCTGCTGATCGCATCAACTGTGTGCCCTCTCGACGCCGTGAGCGCTGCTCACTCTGTGCAACCGCATCATCGACGACGCCTGCTGAGGCCTGATCGACACCGAAGACGCAACGCCGGATTGCTCGACGCCGCTGATCATCGTGTGCTTCATTTTCCAAAGGTACTGTGTTGTTGGGGGTCTGTGTGACTCCGGGCTCGACGTAGCGCTCCTCGCGGTCGACGCCGAACCTTTGGATTAACTTTGCCCCGACGTCGTGTAGCCCCCGTGTGGGTTACCCTGTTGCTAAGAACTGTATTGCCAAGAAGAAGATTTGCTTTGATACGAAAGACTTTGTGCTAAAGAAGAAACTACCTTGAACTATCCTTTTTCCCTTCCCCGAGTATTTATTAAGATTGTGTACATTTTTGTCGTTATTTGGTCTTGTGCTAAGCCTTATATAAAAATACGTATTTTTATAATACTACTGTGTCGTGTCCATTTGTAGTGTATTCACTTTATTACTGTATGTGGTCATAAATGCTTAACACACAGCCTCTGATATAAGCCTGTCTGCTCTGCCAAGCTACCAAGGGGGTGAGCAGGGGTTATCGAAGGGTGTGATCCCCTTGCCCTGACTAGAAAAGGTGTGTCCCTATTTGTGAGAAGTGTATACCTCTGCCAACTAGAGACAGCCGGTTCTAACAGGCCCTAAGTCTGACATATATGAACGTGGCCATGACTTCATTGCCCCCCCTAGCCAGGAAAGCCTGCAAAGTGATAAACGTGCCATTTGAAAAGAGGTCCCCCATCACTTGCAGACCAGCAGTGTGGAGAAGGCGGAGTGCTCCGGTTTCACTTGTCACCTCATGATGTAAGAGAGGCATCGCTGGCGCATACAGGGGAAGCTTTCCAGCCCTTTTCCCCAGGACATTCCAGGCTGCAGTTGTGCACCGAACCGTGTTCACCTCATTCTTGTCGTATACCGAGTAAGAATTCACAATCATGGCCTGTAACGGCAATGGTTGGACCGCCCCCGCCTCTATCGCCACATTCGGTGTGTACTGTGGGGCTGACAGCCAATACGAGGCAAAATGTGCCTGAGCACACAGGTAGTAGAGGTGCATGTCAGGGACTCAGAATCCTCCAAGCTCCTACGGCTTTGTCAAGACATCCCAGCCTAGACGGGGTTTTTTGCCCCCCTATGCCAAGGTGAGTAAAAGGGAGCGAAGCATGATGAAAAAATGACTCCTAAGCTCCAGCGGGACATTCACAAATAAGTACAAGAATTTTGGAAGTACCACCATTTTTATCAGCGCAACCCGATCAGCAAAAGATAGTGGCAGGCGCGTCCATCTGCCCACTTGGTCCTGAAGCTTAGAGACCGCTGTCCCATAATTAGCCCTGATTATTTCTTCCGGGTCCCGGTGTACCCAGACGCCTAGATAGTGGACAGGTTCCGTGGCCCATTCCAGGGGAAAATTCAGCGAGAACCTTACGGTGCTATCAGTAAGAGGCAAAATGATTGATTTCGTCCGATTATTACACAGACACAAAAACCACTCAAAGCGAATGTATTCCCGGATGACCCCTTCAAGGTGGCTGTCTGGTCCCCTCACATATAAAACCATGTCCTCTGCATACATGGATATAGCCAGCGGCCTCGCTCAAAGCGCAGGGCTGGGCCGCATGTCGCTGGCGTAGTAGGCAAGCCAACGTTTCCAGTATCAGAGCAAATAGTAAAGGAGAGAGCGGGCAGCCCGGCCTGGTTCCGCGCCAAATGGGAAAAGTCTCAGATACATGTCCGTTAATCCGCACATGGGCCACTGGGTTTGTGCACAGCAGTTTCAGCCAGTTGACAAAAAACAGTGGGGCCCCCATACGGTTCAATACTGCAAATAAAAAGTTCCACGCAATAGAGTTGAACGCTTTTGCAGCGTGCAACAGAACTGCCACAGCCGGCAAATCTGGTTTAATTAAATGTAGGACAGCAAACATAGCCCGTAAGTTGTGTGTGGTGGAACGTGACGGGATGAACCCTGATTGATCCGGTAGGACCATAATGGGAAGGAGTAGTCGCAGCCGGGTTGCCAGTACTTTAGCCAATATTTTTACGTTCGTATTCATTAACGAAAGTGGCGGGTAGACAGTCCGTGCCCACAGCTTTACCATTTGGCAACGCAGCAATGGCCTCCTTCAGCTCATCGGCCTTCAAATGATGCATTAAAAAGTCTTGTTGGCCCTTTGAAAGCCAAACTAACGCTACGTCTTCTAGATATTTGCCCACCTCCTCCTCACTAGCCGTTTCCCTACAGGCATACATGCCCTTATAAAACTGAACAAACTGACTTAAAATCCCTGCAGCGTCCATCACTGGGCAGCCGTCTTCAGTAATCTCCTGCACAGTACAGTATTTCGCCCATGGCTCAGTAATTTGCTCTGCCAGTGCATGCCCAGGTCACCCGCCCTCCCCATAGTATCGGGCTCTTCGCCTTTTAGACAAATGGCGCACCTCTTGTTCTGCTAACTCATTATATTCATCCACTTTCGACCTGATGTCTGCCAATAGCGCCTCAGTGGGCACTGGGGCATAGCGATGCTCTAGGCTCTGGAGGTCGTGCTTCAATTGTGCAATAGAATTGCGCAATGATTTAAGAACCACCTGCCTGCTTTCCTATACACACACCTCTAATAGTCACCTTGAAAGCCTCCCAGACAGTGCTCATGTCTTGTACTGACCCTACATTTTCCGAAAAATAATGTTCAATCGCTTCTTGCACTTCTTCCTTAAACACTGGGTCAAGCATGGCTGTGGGTTGCAATTTCCAAGAGTACGGGGCAGGATAGTGAGTCGGAAGCTCCATAAGCAGTACAACCGGTGCGTGATCTGACAGTGTACGCGATAAGTGCTCAACACTAGCAACCCATGTGTTCACATCCCGCGTCGACAGCCAGAAATCCAATCGGGACCATGTATCATGCGCATACTTAAGCATGTACCCTCTCTCGCACCAGGGTGTCGCAGGTGCCACACATCCACCAATCCCAGGTCAGCTATACCATCGCGCACCGCTTTCGCAGCTCTCTTCTCATGTGTCGGGTGAGCATTCTTCCTATCCATTCCTGATTCCAGAACCATATTGAAATCCCCCCCACACACAATAGCAGATGATGGCAGTTCATAAACCTTGTTCCACAGTATTCTATAGAAATCTGGGTCGTCTATGTTAGGCCCGTAGATATTTACCATTGTGACCAATGTTCCGCACAGTTTGCCTTGCAATATGATGTATCTCCCTTCTCGGTCAACCTCCTTGTGCGTAGTTACAAACTGTACACCTCTTTTGATCAGAATCATAACACCTTGGGTATATGTTGAGTACGTTGATGCCAGCCTGAACCCCGCCTATTGTTTAGCCACAGACATCGCTGTATGCGCTTCTAAGTGTGTTTCTTGGAGGAAAACAACATGTGCATTATGACGATTTACATATCCTAACACCTGTCTAATCTTTTTGGGACTGTTTAGGCCTCTTACATTCCACGTAATCCAATTAATCCTACCGCTACTGGACATACAAAAAAACCAACAGATACCTGTGATACGATGAATCATAAGTCAAGTCGAAATGATCCTGAAAGAAAATGGAAACACCCATGTTTTGGCTGTGCTCAGAAAACTGACCTCCACAAATGTGAAAGTGCAAAAAACAATTGCAAGCCCTTCCCCCCCCCCCATCAACCCCCCACCCACTTCAGCTACCCAAACTAGCCAAAGCCATCCCAATCCCGAACCCAGCCCTCCCCCCACCCATTCAAACAGCAATTGGGGTACGCCCATGTGGAAGGTGCATAGGGCATTGCCCTCCCGTAAAAGACAAAACAGGAGGTGATCAAGCGTCACAGTTACAACATCCCTAAACAAGCTTTGCAATGCAGCGCCCCTTGAACTCCAATGTAAACTCGTTCAATCTTCAACACATATATGAACATTCTCTCCCTGGGAGTCTTGTGCTGCCACCTCCCACACCTCTAACCGAGTAGAACACACCCAGATAGCATAACAAATCAAGCCAGTCTTACATATCACTAATACTCAGCACTACCTTGTAGGACCCATGCGGCCTAGTGGTCAGATCTTCGAACCATGCAGATTCAAGTATTATTCTTGAAATGAAGCCCTACAGCATCTCTGTATAGCTAACCAGTAAAGGTAACCATAGAGGTTCCCAGACAGTCAGATCAGCACTCTTCGTCAGCCTGCTCCTCCTCATCATGCGTTGCGGCAGAGTCTCGCTTTTTACGTTTTAATTTCTTAGCATAGTCCATAGCCGCTTTAGGAGTATTAAATATTTTGTTGTCTGCAGGAGCACCAATCCAAAGTCTGGCAGGGTAGAACATGGCATATGGTACCTCCTCCTTTCTTAGAAGTTGCTTGACAGCTCCGAACTCTTTTCTTGCCGCCTGGACCTCCATTGTGAAATCTGGAAAAAATTCAAGTTTGTTCCCTTGATGCTCTATCGTGCCTTTCTCTCTCGCCATTCTCAAAATGGCGTCCCGATCTCCATAATGTAGAACCTGCGCTATAATGTGGCGTGGCGGGGCTCCCGGCACTGGTCGAGTGGCCAGTGACCGGTGTGCACGCTTAATAACAAACATGGCCGACAGTTGTGCAGTTCCAAAAATGTCTGTAATAAGGTGCTCCATGTACAGTTCCATTTTCCCCACATTTGTAGATTCCGGCAGGCCCATGACGCGGATGTTGTTGCGTCGCGAGCGTGTCTCCAAATCCTAATTTTTTGCTTTAATAATATCGAGTACTTTTTCTATATCTAGCGTCTTATCGGTGACCGCAGTTAAGCCATCTTCAGCGGCCGATATTCTCTGTTCCACTTCACCCATGCGGGCCCTGTGCTTTTCTAGCTGCGCAGACATGTGGTCCAACCTGTGATTGACCGCAGACATGACCCCCTCTATAGATTGCATCGACTTTTGCATGGCCTGCAACGTTGCCTCTAAGGTCGGTGTTCCTCCAGACGCATTTTCCGATTCAGAGTTGGAGACGTTCTTTTGTGGCGCTTTGGTCGGTCTGCGGGACTCAAACGTAAGTTTTGCCTGGCCCCTGTCCGGCCTACCCATGGTGATTATTACTCGTAGGCCCAACTAATGTGCAGCAAACGTCCCCAGGGCCGGAGTTGCGCTCCTAGTTTCCAAGCCACACCGTCCGCCTCTGCACGAACAGCCCAGGCCCAGATGATCAGCCCCAGCGCAGAGCCCCGCCAACCTACAGTCTGGGCGTGCTGTATTCTACCTCCGCAGCCCCGGGCCCACGATAGAAACTGGCGGTCGCCAGTAGGTAGTTATAGTTAGGATTATTTTCAATGCAAAATCTCAACATTCTATTGTGAATAACTTTGGCGCCGGTTGAGGAATCAGCCTGAAAATTTCCTCAAATTTGCTCGCGGCGCTCCGGTCCTTCCCTGAAAGTTTGGGGGGGATTCATCAAGCGGGGGCTGAGATAAAAGGGGGGTCCCAAAACGTGTTTTCCCCATGTTAATTTCCATAGGGCTGTCGACCTCACTTTTAGCCTGAACGGCTGAATGGATTTCCACCAAACTTGGCAAAATTGTAGGGACTGGCAGCCCGATGTGCCTTTGCTATGTCTCAAGATATGTTCTCCAGTGGATTTTGAGTAATTTAGGTTAAAAAAAAAATATATATCTATGGCCGCGCCCCGGTACGCGCACCGGGGAGCTAACCAGCGTGCTACGCGAGTTCGCGCGCGGAAAGCTGATTGGCTCCCGGGTGTCTGTCAACATTCCAAACAGTCCGGAGCGGCCGCCATCTTGTGTCTCGGTAGGATCGAGACACAAGAGGTTGCAAAAACAAAGGGGGAAATGACCATAAGGGAGCAAAGTAGCCCCCCCGACCCCCTAGGTTTGATGTGAGGGCTATAAAAGGGCCCGCGGGGCAAAAAAAAATTATTTTTTTTGATTTGCGTGGGGGGAGCGCCCAGTAGGCGCGCCGCGGAGCGTACCGGGAAGCGTTCCATGGGAAAAAAGAATGATAGAGTTTTTTAAAAAATGTAGCCTTTTTAAAAAAATTGGAGGTAGTTCTAAAAAGAACTGTTTTTTTTCTTCTTTTTTGTTGTTTTATATTTTTTTAATGTTTTTTGAACATTTTGTACTTTTTTTGGCTGTTATGAACTATTTTATATCTTTTTGTTGTTTTATATGGGGAGAAACAAAAAAAGGGAATTGAAAATGGCTCAACTGGAGCAAAAATCTGGAAAAAATTAGGGTTTTTTGGGGCAATTGTAGTTGTCACCAGCAAGGAGGATGAGCTTTATGCTCTGTTCACCATAGGAGATGGTCTTACCACAAAAAATACATGTAATTCTGAATTCCCCAAACTGTGGTTGTATGCAAGGGATCGTCTCCCTTGTCTCTGGTCCCGATGGAGTGGGTTGCTTTCTTTTGGAGGTGGTGGTTGAAGATTGGGGAGGGTTACTGGCCTGTTCTCTCACCTCTGCCGTAGAATAGTTGTTCGGATGCTTACACTGCATGTGTCTAATCATGGTATTATTACCAAAAGAATATTTTTTGTTAGGGTTCCCCCTTGAAAGTTCCATGCCACAGATTAGGCAAGTCACCTTGGGCGCATTGACTTTCTTCTTGCCCTCTGGGAAAGAAAAAAACTCCCATACAATGTGCTGCCTTGGTTTGTATGGGGTATTGTCTTCTTGCAGCCACCTTCTCCCCTCCTCCTCCTTTTCCTCCTCCTGCTCCTCTTCTTGACCACCAATGTAATGTTGTGGTGGTCCTCTTGGTGGTGGTGGTGGTGGTGGTGCTGCAGATACTCCAGCTGCTGCTGCTACTGTAGCCATTTTAAAGTACAAAATATTTCTGATAGATTTCCAAACAGGTCTTCCTCAGTCAAAGGACAAAGTCAGAATAAGGAAAAAAGGTGGGGTCTTTCATCATTTGGAAAAAAAAACTGTCCTGAACCAATGAAAAGTGTTATTTTCAGGTCACATGACCCGGGTTTTCATCATTTAGAAACCAAAACTGTTCTGCACCAATAAAAAGTGTTATTTTTAGGTCACATGACCCGACGTGCTTACGCGTCGCGCCCCCGGGCGCGCTCGGGGGCACGCAACTGGGCGCGCCACGGGGCGCCTCGCGTAAGTGCGTCAGATGATTACGTTGCGCGATCGTATTTGCTCGAGTATTTCGGGGTGCGCTTACGCCGTGCGTATCATGCGGATGCGGCTACGCGATACGTCCTGATGTTTTCGTTCGCGGAAATAGCGCTTACGGGATGCTCACCGGTGCGCGACCCGGGGCGCTCCGGAAAAATGCACTTTCCAGTGCGCACACCGGGGCGCGCACCGGGAGCGCACCAGGGTAAAAAAATAAAACAAATTTAACAAAAAGTATTATATAAATATACAATATCATGAGTGATGTAATATGTGACATCATCAGCAGTGCATTGCAGGCGCGCTTGTTATAGTGAGTCCAACTAACTATAACGTTGGAATTTCTATGGTTTTATGTCAGTAAAATTTCCAGCTAACTATAACTGGTGTGAAACCTATTGTTTTTTCCGTGAATTTAAGAGGTTTTTTAAATGTTAATTTCTAACTATAACTGGTGTGAAACCTATGGTTTTTTCAGTGAATATATATATATATATATATATATATATATATATATATATATATATATATATATATATATATATTACCTACTGGCGGTCGCCATTAGGTAGTTATAGTTAGGATTTTTTTCAATGCAAAATCTCAAAATTCTATTTGGAATAACTTTGGCGCCGGTTGACGAATCTGCCTGAAAAGTTTCTCAAATTTGCCTCGTCGAGCTCCGGTCCTTCCCTGAAAGTTTGAGGGGGATTTGTCAAGCGGGGTCCGAGATAAAAGGGGGGTCCCAAAACGTGTTTTCCCCATGTTAATTTCCATAGGGCAGTCAAACTCAGTTTTAGCCCGAACGGCTGAATGGATTTCCACCAAACATGGCAAAATTGTAGGGACTGGTAGCCCGATGTGCCTTTGCTATGTCTCAAGATATGTGCTCCAGTGGATTTTGAGAAATTTAGGTTCAAAAAAATATATATATCTATGGCAGCGCCCCTTTACGCGCACGGAAAGCTGATTGGCTCTCGGGTGTCTGTTAACATTCGAAACAGTCCGTAGCGGCCGCCATCTTGTGTCTCGGAAGGATTGAGACACAAGAGGTGGCCAAAACAAAGGGGGAAATGACCATAAGGGGGCAGGGATAGACCCCCGTGGCCACCTAGGTTTGATGTGGGGGCTATAAAAGGGCCCCGCGGGGCAAAAAAATATTTTTTTTTTCGTTTTGCGCGTGGGAGCGCCCGGTACGCGCACCGGGGAGCGGACTGGGGAGCGTACCGGGGAGCGTACCATGGGGAAAAAAGAATGACAGACTTTTCAAAAATGGTATGTTTATTAATTGTTCTTTTTGTTGTTTTTTTTTATTAAGTACCAACATGTAGGTACCAATGCAGAGTCTAAAATTTAATGTACACCGTCTCCTTTGTAGATATCTTGCATGTTGTTACAGAAGTTATTGTGGTATATGGAATTCATACCATAGTCTGTCAGGAAAGCAGAAACAACATGGAGGCAGGAGATGATAAAGAGATGTTAAATACACATTGGAGATAATATAGTGGGAGAAAGGAAGAAACTATGAGCAAACTTCCTATGTAACACAAAAAAGTTGCACAGTATACTATAAGTCTCACTTTATATTATAAACATTTTGGAACTACTTGATGAATTATATATAAAAATGAATAATGGCTCGAACAATTTTTGATTATTAAATATAAATTTATTCTTCTGATTCTTTTTCATAATTTAATAAAACTTCTAACAATATATTGTCTGGAATGTCCTCATTTTCATTCTGTGATTCCATTGATTCCACACACTGAACTAATTCATGGTCCAGAGACTCATCCATAAAATCAAAGTTATCATTCTCCGCAATTTTTTCTTCAGGGTTGTTGTCCAAAACAATTTCAAAAGAAATATCCTGTTCTCCTTCCATTTTGTTGCTGTAAATTGCATAAAAAATAAATATATAATAATAAATCCAGAGAGGTATTTAAGATCTTGAATGAGCTTACCTCAGACGATAGGACCCTCCCAGCTCAAACCCCCACCATAGAGACCTGTGATGCCCTCAATCTTTTTTTCACTGAAAAAATTATCAAAATAAAAGATTCGATTATGTCCCCTTCACAGCCACCACCACCTGACACTTCTTGTAATAACCCATGGTCCTTCAGGCAGTTCCCCGCCTTGGATCACACCACCTTAGCGGAACTGGCCATCCGGGTAAAATCAGGCTCCCCGAATGACCATTGCCCTCCTTCGGTGTTGCGAGACATCTGTCTAAAATTACCTGAGTGTATACTACCCCTGCTGAACAGATCTCTCTCCAGTGGCACGGTTCCCAGCTCCTTCAAGGAGGCCATTCTTGTGCCTCTTTTGAAGAAGCCTGGCGTGGACTCTACAGAACTCACCAATTATCGCCCAATATCTCTGTTGCCCTACCTGTCTAAACTTATCGAAACTTTTGTCACTAGATGTCTCTCTAATTTCATCGAGAGTTCACACTTCCTTGAACCCAATCAGGCGGGCTTTAGACCGGCCCACTCCACGGAAGCTGTAATCATGGCTGTTTTGGATACCCTGAGGAGGAATGCTGATGTGGGAAGCCCTCAGGCCCTGGTACTTCTGGATCTATCTGCCGCGTTCGACACGGTGGATCACAACATCCTTCTCCACCGTGTCGAACAGGCTGGCATCCAGGGCCTTGCTCTTGGATGGGTGGAGTCATTTCTTACTGGCTGATCCCAAGCCGTTCGTTTGGGATCTTTCACTGCGTCCAAAACCCCTATCACCTGTGGTGTCCCCCATGGTTCCTCTCTTTCCCCTTTATTATTTAATCTGTACCTCCGTCCCCTCATTCCCTCACTTCAAAGGTGGGACGCTACAGTTTTCAACTATGCGGACGATCTGCAGATCGTCCTCCCGCTTCACTCTCCACATGCTGTCAATAATTTTCACTCTATTATGACCCACATTCAGCAGTGGATGAATCACAACCAACTAAAACGTAATCCTGGGAAGACTGAGCTCCTTCTCCCTGGTTCCAGTGCTGCTTACTGGGGTCCGCAGTTCTGGTCCATTGAGCTTGGCCCCCCCTCCTGCTCCGGCCAAGACGGTGAAGAGCCTTGGAGTGACAATCGATGCCGAGCTCTCGCTTAAAGCCCAAGTAGGTGCCACGATCTCTTTATGTATGTTCCAGCTCCGAAAGATCCGGAAGATCAGGCACCTACTACCACATGCGGCACTGGCCCAGGTTGTCATGTCCCTGGTTCTCTCCCGCCTGGACTTTTCTAATTCCCTTTATCACGGACTTCCATGTTCTCTTGTGGGCCGTCTCCAGGTTGTGCAGAACCAGGCAGCCCGTCTTATTTTCAAAGTCCCACAATGGCAGTCTGCGAAGCCCTTGCTTCATAAGCTCCATTGGCTGCCAGTAGAACGGAGGGCGGCCTTTAAGTTGGGCTGTCTTACGTTCAAATCCCTCCACTGCACCAGTCCTGACTTTCTTTTTTTTTTTTTTTTTTAAAACCTTTATTCAAAAAAGTAGGAGATACATGCGCAGGCCCACAACCATCATGGCCGGCCGCAAAGACAGTCAATAAAGACACGAGAAATTTAGGCCAATCAGCAATCAGGATATGTTAAGGTACACCAGATGTGGTTGTGAGGCTCGCAACACAGGATATGAGGTTTTCATTTTTAAATTTTAAAGGAAGAGTAGGGGCTGCAACAACAAGGACATAACACCTTAAAAGAGAGATACACAAAAGAGACGAGGGGGACGTACCCCAATTACAGTCGGAGATAGGTTATGACTACAGCAACTATATAATCTAGACAGCCGCGGTGGTAATACTGGACAATAGGCAATATTACAGTAAACAACATTCCTAAATATCACCCCAGAGAGCCCACCCCCAGAACGGAGAAACAGAGGCATGTTGAGAAGCCGGAAAAAGAAAAAAAGGTGCAAGACCAAGAGACAGCCAACCCTACTAAAGAGGAAAGAACCCTCCCAAAGCCGGAAAAGAGCGATAGGGACCATAGAACAAAACAAACTAAAATAACAATCCCCCCGCACCCGCCACCCCTGTAATGGCTATGGCCTAACCCACTAACAGCGTGCCTATCGCCCCAGAACTGCCCCACAGAAGGGAAAAAGGTACAAGAAGTGGAGGAGGAGAGAAACAGACATACCCCCGGACACCCGGCACCCCCCGCCGGTAGTGACCCCCCCAAGACACCTTCATCATCAATCAAAGCAAACAGTCGGCATGATCACGGGGAGGACAGTCACCAATAAACCCCCCCCACCTCACCCCTGGCCCGGGAGATACTCGGTGCTGTCCCGGCAATCACAGAAAGGTAAAAGTCAACCCTGTAAGCCTCAGGAGGAGATCTATCGCCAAAGTCAGAACAAATACAATCAAAGGGAGCGTCTCAGGTGGTCCGAAGCAGAGGCGAGGAGCAAGATCAACTCAAAGTCAAAGTCAGCCCTGACCAGTGCGAATCCGTACCGGAGCACATTTCGACCAAGCCACATCCATCCAGAGGCAGACAAAGCGTCCATGGTAATCCGAGGCATTGAAGGTGGAACAAAGTTCGGACACAAAATGGCGGCCTCCGTTAAACAGACGGGCCGGAACAAAGAAAAATGGCAGTCCCCATCAACAGGACCCCGAGACTCGGCATTGACGAACAGGACCTCCAGCGACGATACACCATCGGATGGGAAACATGAAGGGAAGACCAGGCACTGTAGTAGATGAAGGAGAAGTGAGGCCGACTCCCCATGGAGCGAAGTCGGGCTGCCGCCCGGGCACCGTAAGATGGCGGGTCAATTCGCTCCACTGGACCACAAACTGCCGTTCAGGTGTTGCGGCGTCAGTGGCCGGTCGCGAGCAGACATCATCCAGCTATGCCGCCAGGGAGACACATGCGACGGTGAATTGCGAGCGGAGCGCCCCAATCGCTGCCATTACGGAACTCAATGAATGTGTGTTATCCATCCCCTCCATCCCGGGGCCCATGGGATGGAGGGGGACACAATCTCCAGCCCACATCGCCAGGCTCCGAGCACACAATTAGCGATCCCAAACACAGGGGCGCCCCGAATTGGCACACTCGACACAGTCACCGGCCGTGGGTGCAGCCCGTCAGCCCCCGGACCTGGAAACGAGGGCCGGGCACACAGCCCCCAGCCACGGTGCAGGAGGATCGCAGCACGTCACAATGTGTCTTCTCCAGCACCATCCATCAACAAGGTCAAAAGCCGAAAGCGGAAAGAATTATTCAAACCTGGAAGACCGGCCACTGTCGCAGTCCCACAGCCGATGTTGATCAGTTCCAGCTCGGGAAGTTCAAAAATCGAGGTCCCGGCGTCAGCCCGGGAGTAGGCCGAAAATGGGACACGACATAACTTCGTCGCTGAATAAGGTAGGAAGTTCGGGACAGCACCATTGGCATCAGGCAACCTTCATACATCCAGGCACAGGGCGTGGGTAGAGGATAAACAACAGGATAGACGAGCCGCCGGCAGAGGTCGACGGAGCCGGGAGCTTATGCGGCCATCTTGGTTCACGGCGTAGCTCCTCCCCTGAGTCCTGCCTTTCTTAATTCACTGATCACTCCGTACCAACCTGCACGTAACCTCCGGTCAGCTCATCATCACCTACTTGTCACTCCCAAAGTCAAAATCAGCAAGGTTGGGGGCCGTCGCTTTGCCAACCTCGCACCTAAATTCTGGAATTCTCTTCCAATGGTCATTAAATACAATGGTTCCTTACTCCAAATCAGGAAGCTTTTAAAAACTTTTCTGTTCTCCAGCACCAGTTAGTTTTTGCCTTGGGATTTTGTTTTTGTTCTGTCAGTTAGCGCCAAGAAACCTCTGGTGTTAGTGCGCTTAAGAAGTTTCACTTAACATAACATAATATAAATCAGTAGAGATAGGGCACTGTTGGGTTTAAGGTCAGACAGGTATTTTGGATTTTTTAACAGTGAAGTTATCTTTGGGTAGTGTATGGTATCAGGCTGGAATTAGAAATATAAAAAAGTGTATGTGATAAAGCCTAAGTAAATGTATAATTATACAAGAGAAGCCTAACTCAATCCATAACTATTACAGAGGGATAGTATATAACTATCAGAATATTGTTTCTCAAATTAACTTAAAGTGCACAACATACTTCACTTTCCAAAATAACAACTTACCTTTGAGAAAGCAGTTGAAGTTCTCAGTGTAATTAAGTTTTCATTAATTATATGGTAAGTGTGACTACAAAATGTAGTTTGTCATCACCCTTTGCTTTAACCTAACTACTTTTCTCTCACCCTACCTCACCCCTGTTTCCTTACTCTACTTCCCTCACTTATTGTTATCCTCCATATTTACTCTTTTCCTTACTTTCCTACCACATTCAACTTCTTTCAGTGCCCCTGCTCACCCGCACTCCCTCACTTTCCTTTTTTTCTGGTTCACTTAATCCCTTTCTGACACTCCTTCCTTTACTCTCTCTGTTCTTTCTTTCTGTCACTCTCCATGTCTTACCCTTATTCACTTTTATCCACCCTCTATCACTCCTCTTTACTTACACTCACTGCTATTTTCTTTCCCCCCGTCACCACTGTTCCTTTTCTCTGGTTCCGTCACTACCTGTCATTCCCCATCCTTTACTCTCCTTCCTTTTACTTTCATCACCCATTCACATTCTCCCAGAACATCTGCTTTAGTTTTCTTCCTCTTTCTTCTCTTCTTTTGCTCCCTTATTCATTTTCCTTTTCTCAGTTACTTCCTCTTATACCTTTTCTCTGTTTTACTATCTATTACACAGTCCCTATGTGTTTCTCCCTCTAGCTCTCTTTCTCTTTACACCACTCTCTTTGTCCCCATTCCTCATGCTCACTCCTTCATTATTTTATTTTTTTTGTTGGTGCGCTGACGGGACGCGCCCCGGTACGCGCCCCGGCACCCGCACCGGGGCGCTCACCGGTACGCGCACCGGGAGCGCTCCAGAGTGAAATATAAAAAAAATGAATATACTTTAAAAAATATATATTATATTAATATACAATATAGGATTCATTTTTAGAAAAACATACCTTTCTAAGCTATAGATATTTGCGAAAAAATAACCTTAGAAATTCACTAAAAACACATAGGTATGAGGCCCTATAAAAAGTTAGGAATTAGCAGTTAAAAAACCTATGAAATTCACAGAAAAAACCATAGGTTTCACACCAGTTATAGTTAGGAATTAGCATTTAAAAAACCTATGAAATTCATTGAAAAAACCATAGGTTTCAGACCAGTTATAGTTAGGAATTAGCATTTAAAAAACGTATTAAATTCACTGAAAAAACCATAGGTTTCACACCAGTTATAGTTACCTGGAAATTTTACTGACATAAAACCATTGAAATTCCCATGTTATAGTTAGTTGGACTCACTATAACTTGCGCGTGTAATGCACTGCTGATGACATCACATATTACATCACTCATGACATGGTCAGTGACATCACTCATGACATCACTGATGACACCATCCTTGTGACAGAGTGACTGACCTCCTTTCACTGTAAAGTAACCCTTGAAACACATATTCAAAAATAGAAACTAACATTTTCAAAAAAGTGGAGATACCTATACCAGTTACAACAACCAATTCAGTAATTCCACCATTTATATACACATCCACTCATTCACCAACAGTTCTATATAGTCATTCATACATATACTCACTTATCATACGTAGTGAGACACCTTTACATCCGTTAACACACCGACAGTCTTCCAAAAGATGCTCACACACATACTCACACATGCAAATAAACTATTGAACATCCATTTTTTTGCATATACAGCTATACACACACTACCACCTTACTTCTAAGGAAACTTACACATACTTACTCTCTTAAACAATCACTTATAGAAACACATACTTATTAAAACAAGAACTCTTTCAATCTCTCACTCTCACATATACTCACTTATGTACATCAATACTCACATATACTAGATTAAAACATATGTAGTTACTGATAAAGACACTAGTGAGACAGTCATTCACTTACTAACACATACATATACACACTCATTCACCCATAGAGTCCGGCACATATGCTGTCTTCAAAACACATACAAACAGTGAGTCAGTCATTGATGCATCTATGTGCTAAGTAACACCCCCACCAAATCAAACAGACAATTATAAAGACACTAAAAAATATATAAAATAACCCATATACACACACATGTAGCTACTCACCAACCCATGCAGCCACTTATACACAAAGTGAAACACTGATACAAACATTTAAATATTTAAACAATACTCGCTAATATATGTATTCACTATGATACACTTAATAAGCCAGTTAACCAATCAATTTTAAAAAAAATCCATTAAGAGACTTATTGAAACATTTATTCTTCCATCCACCTTTACATATACATATATAAAACATGTTTATTTTGCAGAAAGACACACATTCACTGGATGGTGTCATCAGTGATGTCATCAGTGATGTCACTGACCATGTCATGAGTGATGTAATATGTGATGTCATCAGCAGTGCATTACACGCGCAAGTTATAGTGAGTCCAACTAACTATAACGTGGGAATTTCAATGGTTTTATGTCAGTAAAATTTCCAGGTAACTATAACTGGTGTGAAACCTATGGTTTTTTCAGTGAATTTCATAGGTTTTTTAAATGCCAATTCCTAACTATAACTGGTGTGAAACCTATGGTTTTTTCTGTGAATATATATATATATATATATATATATATATATATATATATATATATATATATATATATATATATATATATAACCTACTGGCGGACGCCAGTAGGTATATATAGTTAGGATTTTTTCTCTATGGGATTTTTGAAAATTTTATGTCTAATAACTTGTGGACGGAATTGGCTGAAATTTTCAGAAAAATTGAACATTTTGTTTCTGAGCAGCCCCTGACAATTTGGGGGGGTTTCATCAAGGGGGGGTCGAGAAAAAAGGGGGGTCCCAAAACGCGTTTTTCCCATGTTAATTTCCATAGGGCGGTTGGCCTCACTTTTAGCTCGAACGGCTGAATGGATTTGCACGAAACTTGGCAAAATTGTAGGGACTGTTAGCCCGATGTGCCTTTGCTAGGTCTCAATATATGTGCTCCAGTGGATTTTGAGTAATTTAGGTTCAAAAAAAGATATATATCTGGGCGGAGCCTAACCACACATCTGATCTGATTGGCTGTCAGCACTTCATCCAAGAAGTGTTGGCAGCCATCTTGGGACCAATATACATGATAGCACCTCATTAAAAAGCATTGTAGTTAATAGAGGGTTTTAGGACTTTAGTTACATTATAAATCATTTGTTGATGGTACCATACTCGTTTTAGGAATTGTGGTGGGTTCTAAGGTGATTTTACCATGTGAAAAAACCTTCTGCTGTGATATCATGAATATTGTTTGAAAGAAAACTAATATGTCATGATTTTCCCACAGTGGTTTGGAAGGGGATCTATAAGCTAAACTGAAAGCATATTTTCTGTAAATTCACATTATCTTTCTCAGTCATGTGAAAATGAAGTCTGACATTCTCAGTAAAACATGTACATCCAACAAGGACAGAGACTGTCAGTTGATTCCTTTGTGTTCTACTGCAGACTCCTAGAGTGTTCTAAAGAACAACTAGAGCGCTAACAGTCCTACTTATTACAAAGGTATGGCACACCTGAAGCCATCTTGATTGGAATAAAGTGGTAACTCTTAAAACATTTAATTTAAAAAGAAACAACATGAGGGGGTATATTTTGCCATAGAAAGTAGGATTAGTGCTGCAGAATGAAAAATTAGGGCACATTTTGAGTGACTTCTCAAATCCTTTTCTATTTCATTAAAACATTCTGACATGCAGTCTCCCAAAATGGCCACCAGAGACAAAAGAGCCCAAATGTAGCCCAAATATCACCCAGATGTAGCCCAAGTATAGCCCAATGACAGAATGTCCCAGAGTGTTCTAAAGAACAACTAGAGCTCTAACAGTCCTACTTATTACAAAGGTATGGCACACCTGAAGCCATCTTGATTGGAATAAAGTGGTAACTCTTAAAACATTTAATTTAAAAAGAAACAACATGAGGGGGTATATTTTGCCATAGAAAGTATGATTAGTGCTGCAGAATGAAAAATTAGGGCACATTTTGAGTGACTTCTCAAATCCTTTTCTATTTCATTAAAACATTCTGACATGCAGTCTCCCAAAATGGCCACCAGAGACAAAAAAGCCCAAATGTAGCCCAAATATCACCCAGATGTAGCCCAAGTATAGCCCAATGACAGAATGTCCCAGAGTGTTCTAAAGAACAACTAGAGCGCTAACAGTCCTATTTATTACAAAGGTATAGCACACCTGGAGCCATCGTGATGGGAATAAAGTGGTAACTCTTAAAACATTTAATTTAAAAAGGAACAAAATGAGGGGGTATATTATGCAATAGAAGGTATTATTAGTGCTGCAGAAAGAAAAATTAGGGCACATTTTGAGTGACTTTTCAAATCCTCTTCTATTTCATTAAAAAATTCTGACATGCAGTCTCCCAAAATGGCCACCAGAGACAAAAGAGCCCAAATGTAGCCCAAATATCACCCAGATGTAGCCCAAGTATAGCCCAATGACAGAATGTCCCAGAGTGTTCTAAAGAACAACTAGAGCGCTAACAGTCCTACTTATTACAAAGGTATGGCACACCTGAAGCCATCTAGATTGGAATAAAGTGGTAACTCTTAAAACATTTAATTTAAAAAGGAACAAAATGAGGGGGTATATTTTGCCATATGAATTATGATTAGTGCTGCAGAAAGAAAAATTAGCAAACACAACAGGTGATGGACCAAATGTGGATCAATGTCACACACTCATCCCAGTCCAAAGATCTGGGCCCAAATCCATCGTTTTTTTGCACTCCACACCACCCTGGGTTAGACAATGGCGATATGCAAATCAGCTCTGACCCTGTGCCCCATGGGAACAGTCCAGTCCGAACTACAAAAGCCATGTCCTTCCCAGAACGGAATCAAGCATCCGAGGACCGGACCGGTTTCGAGGTAACACCTCTCATCAGCCCGGCTAGCTTGACTTCAGGGGTGTGGAGTGCCTGGGACCCACGTCTGGGCATCCCCAGCGCACTTAGGGCGGAATATGCAAACATAACAGGTGATGGACCAAATGTGGATCAATGTCACACACTCATCCCAGTCCAAAGATCTGGGCTCAAATCCATCGTTTTTTTGCACTCCACACCACCCTGGGTTAGACAATGGCGATATGCAAATCAGCTCTGACCCTGTGCCCCATGGGAACAGTCCAGTCCGAACTACAAAAGCCATGTCCTTCCCAGAACGGAATCAAGCATCCGAGGACCGGACCGGTTTCGAGGTAACACCTCTCATCAGCCCGGCTAGCTTGACTCCAGTGGTGTGGAGTGCCTGGGACCCACGTCTGGGCATCCCCAGCGCACTTAGGGCGGAAAGAAAAATTAGGGCACATTTTGAGTGACTTCTGAAACCCTCTTCAATTTCATTAAAAAATTCTGACATACAGTCTCCCAAGATGGCCACCAGAGACAAAAGAGCCTAAATGTAGCCCAAATATCACCCAGATGTACCCCAAGTATAGCCCAATGACAGAATGTCCCAGAGTGTTCTAAAGAACAACTAGAGCGCTAACAGTCTTACTTATGACAAAAGTATGGCACACCAGAAGCCATCTTGATTGGAATGAAGTGGTAAGTCTGAAAACACTCAATTTAAAAAGGAACAACATGAGGGGGTTAATTTTGCCATAGAAAGTATGATTAGTGCTTCAGAAAGAAAAATTAGGGATCATTTTGAGTGACTTCTCAAATCCTCTTCTATTTCATTAAAAAAATTCTGACATGCAGACTGAAACATGCACTTTGAATACCAGCAGCAGACGTCCCTGGTGAGCAGTAGCTTTACTACAGTGATCTAATGTGCAACTAGAGTGCTAGCATTCAGAATGTATGGCAAATGTGTGACACATCTGAATGCCTTCTTGATGGAACCAAAGTAAACAAGCATTGAAAATGCAATAGATCTCGCCCTCGTTTAAGTTAAAGCCATTCTGTTTGTAATGATGTGGCTTTTTAGCTTTGCTTTTATTAGTGTTTTTTCAACTTTCATGTAAATAACATGCATCTGTATGCATATAAGTATATGTATGCATGCATTTATGTTTGTATTTATATAGATATACATATGATATATATGTATGTATATATATATATTCACTGAAAAAACCATAGGTTATAGACCATATATAGTTAGGAATTAGCATTTACAAAACCTTGAAAATTCACTGAAAAAACCATAGGTTATAGACCATATATAGTTAGGAATTAGCATTTACAAAACCTTGAACATTCACTGAAAAAACCATAGGTTATAGACCATATATAGTTAGGAATTCGCATTTACAAAACCTTATTTTACTCACACAAAACCATTGAAATTCTATATATAGTTAGTTGCACTAACTATATATCGCGCACCCGCAATCCACTGCTGATGATGTCACATATTACATCATTCATGACATGGTCAGTGACATCACTGATGACATCACTGATGACATCTCAAATGACATCACTGATGACATCACTGATGACAACATCCAGTGACTGTATGTTTCTGTAAAGTTAAAATATGTCTTACATATTGAAGAATGAGTGGATGTATAAGTGTCTGGATGAAGGATTTAGTAGGTGCATGACTGACTGTATGAGTGAGTGATTAAATGTGTCTCACTGAGTGCATGGGTTAGTGACTAAACTGTCTTAATTTGTGCATCATTATGTCTGTTGTTCTGTAAACTGTTGCATGTGTTGATAAGTAGCTATATGAGTAACTATATGGGTTATTGATTGGTTGCCCAAGTATTTGTATGGGAGACTGAGTGTGTGTGTGGGTGGCTGGGAGGTGTATGACTCTGTGCATAGATGTGTGAGCAGTTGATTCACTAGATGTATGGTTTCAAAAGTGCATGTGGAAACAGCTGTATGGGCGGTTGACTGTGTGCATGAGTGTATTGGTGAGTGAATGGATATCTCAGTGCTACATGTCAAAGTAAGTACATATGTAAAACACAGTACATGTGAGAGTTGACATATATAAATAACTGTGCATAAGAGCCAGTGAATGTGTGAGTGGCTGTATGGATCATTGTGAACTTGTATCAGGGATTGTATAAGAGAGTAAATATGTGTTAGTATATGTTTGAATAAGTAAAGTTTGTATAACTGTATAGTTGAGGAAATGGAGGTGTGATTGATTCTTTGCATGACTGACTAGGTGTGTGAGTAACTCCATGGATGAGTGACAGTCTGTGAGTGTCTGTTTACACTGATTGTATCTAAGGTTACATTAGAGTCTGAAAAGGTTCATCGTATTATCACATGAATGATATCATCAGTGATGTGATCAGTAATGTCAAATGAGATGTCATCAGTGATGTCATTTGAGATGTCATCAGTGATGTCATTTGAGATGTCATCAGTGATGTCATCAGTGATGTCACTGACCATGTCATGAATGATGTAATATGTGACATCATCAGCAGTGGATTGCGGGTGCGCGATATATAGTTAGTGCAACTAACTATATATGGAATTTTAATGGTTTTGTGTGAGTAAAATAAGGTTTTGTAAATGCGAATTCCTAACTATATATGGTCTATAACCTATGGTTTTTTCATATATATATATATATATATATATATATATATATATATATATATATATATATATATATATATATATATATATATATATATATATATATATATATATATATATATCCAAACAACAAAGTTTGCCCAATGAGGAGATGCCACACAATGGAGATTCACAGCCTTTAATCAAGGAACAGCAGTTCGATAATGAAGCAAGGTCCCCCTCTTTCAAATCACAGCCCAACGCGTTTCGAGCAGCCTTCGCTCTTGTTCACGGGCTCGAGTGAATAAACAAAACGGCATTTTCAAATGCGTCTTAAGTGTAACAAAGGTCCCGCCCTTGTGGGCGTATGCTCACAGGCATTCTGGTCTTTGTGGTTCCTTGGATACCCTAGTGGGTGCCGTTTTGCATCCAAATAACCTCCTTTAAGTTTTTCCTCAGTGGGTCAGGTAGGCAACTTGAATCACTTCGAGCTGATCAATTTTACATCCCTTGGCACGGCACTTCCATTCCCTCTGTGCTTGAGGTTTCAAACACTGGTTCCACGCACATCGCGGCAGGGCATCTCCGCGACCTGGGCCAGGCCGCTTTCATATCCAAACAACAAAGTTTGCCCAATGAGGAGATGCCACACAATGGAGATTCACAGCCTTTAATCAAGGAACAGCAGTTCGATAATGAAGCAAGGTCCCCCTCTTTCAAATCACAGCCCAACGCGTTTCGAGCAGCCTTCGCTCTTGTTCACGGGCTCGAGTGAATAAACAAAACGGCATTTTCAAATGCGTCTTAAGTGTAACAAAGGTCCCGCCCTTGTGGGCGTATGCTCACAGGCATTCTGGTCTTTGTGGTTCCTTGGATACCCTAGTGGGTGCCGTTTTGCATCCAAATAACCTCCTTTAAGTTTTTCCTCAGTGGGTCAGGTAGGCAACTTGAATCACTTCAAGCTGGTCAATTTTACATCCCTTGGCACAGCACTTCCATTCCGTCTGTGCTTGAGGTTTCAAACACTGGTTCCACGCACATCGCGGCAGGGCATCTCCGCGACCTGGGCCAGGCCGCTTTCATATCCAAACAACAAAGTTTGCCCAATGAGGAGATGCCACACAATGGAGATTCACAGCCTTTAATCAAGGAACAGCAGTTCGATAATGAAGCAAGGTCCCCCTCTTTCAAATCACAGCCCAACGCGTTTCGAGCAGCCTTCGCTCTTGTTCACGGGCTCGAGTGAATAAACAAAACGGCATTTTCAAATGTGTCTTAAGTGTAACAAAGGTCCCGCCCTTGTGGGCGTATGCTCACAGGCATTCTGGTCTTTGTGGTTCCTTGGATACCCTAGTGGGTGCCGTTTTGCATCCAAATAACCTCCTTTAAGTTTTTCCTCAGTGGGTCAGGTAGGCAACTTGAATCACTTCGAGCTGGTCAATTTTACATCCCTTGGCACGGCACTTCCATTCCGTCTGTGCTTGAGGTTTCAAACACTGGTTCCACGCACATCGCAGCAGGGCATCTCCGCGACCTGGGCCAGGCCGCTTTCATATCCAAACAACAAAGTTTGCCCAATGAGGAGATGCCACACAATGGAGATTCACAGCCTTTAATGAAGGAACAGCAGTTCGATAATGAAGCAAGGTCCCCCTCTTTCAAATCACAGCCCAACGCGTTTCGAGCAGCCTTCGCTCTTGTTCACGGGCTCGAGTGAATAAACAAAACGGCATTTTCAAATGCGTCTTAAGTGTAAAGGCTGTGAATCTCCATTGTGTGGCATCTCCTCATTGGGCAAACTTTGTTGTTTGGATATGAAAGCGGCCTGGCCCAGGTCGCGGAGATGCCCTGCCGCGATGTGCGTGGAACCAGTGTTTGAAACCTCAAGCACAGACGGAATGGAAGTGCCGTGCCAAGGGATGTAAAATTGACCAGCTCGAAGTGATTCAAGTTGCCTACCTGACCCACTGAGGAAAAACTTAAAGGAGGTTACTTGGATGCAAAACGGCACCCACTAGGGTATCCAAGGAACCACAAAGACCAGAATGCCTGTGAGCATACGCCCACAAGGGCGGGACCTTTGTTACACTTAAGACGCATTTGAAAATGCCGTTTTGTTTATTCACTCGAGCCCGTGAACAAGAGCGAAGGCTGCTCGAAACGCGTTGGGCTGTGATTTGAAAGAGGTGGACCTTGCTTCTTTATCGAACTGCTGTTCCTTGATTAAAGGCTGTGAATCTCCATTGTGTGGCATCTCCTCATTGGGCAAACTTTGTTGTTTGGATATGAAAGCGGCCTGGCCCAGGTCGCGGAGATGCCCTGCCGCGATGTGCGTGGAACCAGTGTTTGAAACCTCAAGCACAGACGGAATGGAAGTGCTGTGCCAAGGGATGTAAAATTGACCAGCTCGAAGTGATTCAAGTTGCCTACCTGACCCACTGAGGAAAAACTTAAAGGAGGTTATTTGGATGCAAAACGGCACCCACTAGGGTATCCAAGGAACCACAAAGACCAGAATGCATGTGAGCATACGCCCACAAGGGCGGGACCTTTGTTACACTTAAGACGCATTTGAAAATGCCGTTTTGTTTATTCACTCGAGCCCGTGAACAAGAGCGAAGGCTGCTCGAAACGCGTTGGGCTGTGATTTGAAAGAGGGGGACCTTGCTTCATTATCGAACTGCTGTTCCTTGATTAAAGGCTGTGAATCTCCATTGTGTGGCATCTCCTCATTGGGCAAACTTTGTTGTTTGGATATATATATATATATATATATATATATATATATATATATATATATATATATAAATATTACCTACTGGCGGTAGCCAGTAGGTATATATAGTTAGGACCTAGTTTCCATAGGAAATCCCCAACATTCTATTGGGAATAACTTTGGCGCTGGTTGATAAATCTTCGCAAATTTCTCAAAGAAGATGGCTCGCTCCGCTCCTCTCTTTCCCTGAAAGTTTGGGGGGGATTAGTCAAGTGGGGGCTGAGAAAAAAGGGGGGGGTCTCAAAACGTGTTTTCCCCATGTTAATTTCCATAGGACCTTTAGACACGGCTACAGCTTGAACCACTGAAGGGAATTACACCAAACTTGTCAAAATGGTAGTGTCTGGTATGCAGATCACGCTTTTGGTTAAATAGTGTAAATCCCTCCAGTAGTTCCTGAGAAAATTAAAAGAGAAATAAATTATATAACTGTAAGCGTGCATCGTGCGCGCACCCCGCGATTTTTCAGGAAAAAAAAATTGGGGGGGTGGGGCCTTGGGGGGCTTCTCTCTTTTATTTCAATCTTTATATTTTAATATCGAGGGTGCCCACCCCTCGTTTTGCCCCCCGAGATCACCGCCGCGGCCCGAGCCGCCTCAAGATGGCCGCCGCCTGGTTGTGGGCGGGGCCGGGAGGACGTGGTTTCCGCTTCCCCCTGCCTGGGGGAAGCCTTCGATGTGCCCGCCGGTCTCCCGTGCCGAGGGGGAGACCGGGTAATGATGCACACGTAAGTATAATTCCATCTATATCCGGAACAGGAACTGCATCGTTGGGTACTATCCAAATTAGTAAACCAGACCCATAGAGATCTTCGCAATTGTAAATAAACTTCTTAAATGAAGTTGGTTGAGGAGTTTCCATGTTCCCTTCTCCTACAGTGTGTCGGTGTTCGGCCCATACACAAAGGCGCGGCCTGCAGAAGGCTTCCCAATTATAACCCGGGCCTGGCTCCTGCTCAGGGCGCAGACCGAGGCAATTTGTCGATGCTATTTCCATATATTTTGCATAGATCGATAAAGGAAACCACCTCCGGGTTCAGGCGCTGCAGGGGAAGCGCGCAAGCCCAGGGCTGGCTGCAGAGGAGGATTTAATGAGCTACCGGAGCAAGCCGTGGACATTAATGAGCGCCAAAAGCCGACTGTAACACGGGGCACTATTGAGCGGAACTGCCAGCTGCAGGGGACATTAATGAGCAGGCCGCAGAAGGGCATTAACGAGCTCCCAGTGCTAGTTGCTGAGATGGCAATAATGAACGTCCAGTGCTGGCTGCAGAGGGCATTAATACGTATTAAACGCCGACTGTAGAGGGGGCATTAATGAGCTGCCATGCTGGCTGCAGAAGGCATTGATGAGCGCTCGGTGGAGGCTACAGGAGGGTAGGAGGGTAATAACGAGTTCACGGTGCTGTTGCCGAGATGGCATTAATGAACGTCCAGTCCTGTCTGCAGAGGGCATTAATGAACGGCCATGCTGGTTGCAGAGTGTAAAGCGGGTACAAATGAAAGCCCGGTGGTGGCTGCTGTGGGAGCTTTATGAGCGTCCAGGCATTTTACAATATTAAACACTGGAAGCGAAAATGTATTTACGTATGCGACAACGGGCCTCGGCGAAGGACCCGGAATACGATGAAGGAAAACAAGCGACTCCTGACTTTACTTTATTTAATCATTAGATCGAAGACTTAGGAATTGCAAACGTTTTTAAAAATGTGGGTATGTTTTATTTTTCGTTTTACACCAAAGCAGTTATTTAATTATAAACTTTTAGTCGGCTAAGATGGTAAATTGATCCAAATTTCGTAGTTTTGCCACCAAGAGACCGCAAGGTCTGAGGCCCAGGTGGGGTAGTTTTTTTCTATTTTATGCCCTGTATTTTCCAAAGGATACACCATGGCTTGGTATGAAATGCACGCGTTCTGATGTTTACTTCCCGTTTATCGGCATTTTTGGGCCCTAATCAGAAAAATCTACTGTACAAGGTTTTACGTTTGAGCTGTGTCACTTTCGGATCTTATATTTTCTTATATTTTACTTGCCTCGCCTCCCTGTCCCCACTTTAAACCCACAGGCTCACAGAATATCGGACGCGGCCTACAGACATACGGGAAATAATATAGCAAAGAGGGGTGAGGACAGTAATCTACAGCACTTACATAAGCATATTACGGCCAAAATACTGAAATGTATTTACCTGCATCCACATTCGAAGATGTCGATACATTCGGCAAGAACGGACAAAGAAACTACAATTAATATAACCAGAAATCTCAGCATGCTAAGTATCGTGTACAGACAGGTGACTTTCTAATACTCTTGCTTTGACATGGAAACCCTTTTTATGAGCAGCAACTAACTGCTGAGAAAACCCTGGTCGTCCAGCAATCACGTTAATGTTGCATAAACACATTTTCATCACAAAGTGATTAATCACACTTTGCCTGATATACTGCAGGGAACAGCTATTCATATCTTTTTATTGGCTTCACTCTGCACTCAATAATTTGCCACCTATCATTATGAAATGTTCTGTGTAAAGCTATGATTTATAAGAAATTATGCCATGTACTCGGACACGATTTATGGACTGAAATAAGTCAACATCTTGTCTGAATGTGTGTTTTCTGTTACGGGCGTGTGATGAGATGTATAGAATACCCGGGCCCGCGTTCAAGGTTGCATTTTTATGAAATGTTCTGTTCTGTTATGCTATGGGGACCAATATGACAGTATGTTACTGTGATTAAGTTCTGGAACCTGGAGATATGAAGCACTTCTTGTCAGAAATTACCTATGAGGGAATTGAAGTTGGTGTCATATATATTACCTACTGGCGATAGCCAGTAGGTATATATAGTTAGGACCTAGTTTCCATAGGAAATCCGCAACATTCTATTGGGAATAACTTTGGCGCTGGTTGATGAATCTTGGCAAATTTCGCAAAGAAGATGGCCTGCTCCGCTCCTCTCCTTCCCTGAAAGTTTTGTGGGGATTAGTCAAGTGGGGGCTGAGAAAAAAGGGGGGTCCCAAAACGTGTTTTTCCCATGTTAATTTCCATAGGACCTTTAGACACGGCTACAGCTTGAACCGCTGAATGGAATTATACCAAACTTGTCAAAATGGTAGAGTCTTGTACGCAGATCACGCTTTTGATTAAATAGTGTAAATCCCTCCAGTGGGTCCAGAGAAAATGAAAAGAGAAATAAATTATATATCTGTAAGCGCGTACCGTGCATAACCTATTGGTTTTGCCAATGCCTGTTGGTCTTGCTACAGGTAGATCTACCTCACTGCTCGAGCTCATATCATCAAGGCATTAATTACCACTCTCTCTTTAACATGTATATATAGAATATATAAATATATATATATATATTACCTACTGGCGGTCGCCAGTAGGTAGTTATAGTTAGGATTTTTTTCAATGTTAAATCTCAAAATTCTATTTGGATTAACTTTGGCGCCGGTTGACGAATCTGACTGAAAATTTCCCCAAAATGACCTCGCGGCGTTCCGTTCCTTCCCTGAACGCTTGGGGGGGGATTTGTCAAGCGGGGGCCGAGAAAAAAGGGGGGTCCCAAAACGTGTTTTCCCCATGTTAATTTCCATAGGGCGGTCGATTTCACTTTTAGCCCGAACGACTGAATGGATTTCCACCAAATTTGGCAAAATTGTAGGGACTGGTAGCCCGATGTGCCTTTGCTATGTCTCAAGATATAGTAGTAATAATCTTTATTCGGCAAAATTGTTCACCATAAAAGAGTACATATGCACAATAAATATTCAATTCCCCCGCTAAAACAATAAAATATAATACAGCATTTAAAACATATCCTGAGGTAAGGAATGCTCCACAGTCACTAATTTAAGTGAAGGTATCTTCGGTTACATGCATCAGTCCGTTGGTAACCTAGAATGCAATTTCAGTAACCAGGAGCGCGTCAGCCAAACGCTACCCAAAAATTTTGCCACCCCGCATATCATGACAGTGGATGATGAATCGGTGGAAAGTTCACGTAATGCCAGACTATGACACCTCAACCCCAGCTCCCTACATACAGGTTTCAACCAGATTTTCCGGGCCACTTTATAGGCGGGACAGGCAAAGAATAAGTGGGCCACAGTTTCCTTTGGTGCTGCACAGCTTGGGCATGAACGCAAGGGGGCACCAGACTTGGACCACCTCGAGGTGAAATCATGCACCGGGAGCGTTCCGTACCTCAGTTTTAGATATAGCGCTCCATCTAGGGGTTTGGTTATGAAGTTTAGGAAGGGTTCCAGTTTTTTCACCCATTTAAATTCCAAAAAACGATCCGTAAGTGAACCCCCATCCAAACCACTCAGTGCCTCGCCCTGTACCCATCCCAGTAAAGCTTTTTAATCACTTCCTTGGGCGGCGGCATCTGAGACTCCCATGCGTCTCTTAGTCCTAATTTAAGGACCAGGTCTCTCACATTGTTCAGCCATCCAATTTTTTTTCCAGTGTCGAGCAGTAGAAGGTCATCCAACCCTTCAGCATATTTAGCAAGCTCCTCAGTCCTTCTTAAGCGGGTCCAGAAAAGCAATGGGCGTAGCCTCACCAAGTCCTTAAGGGCTCTTCTGCCCAAATCTAATCTCAGGGGGATCAACGGAGTGGAAGCGGGAAGAGCCACCACCTTCCTCAAAAAGTTATTTTCCGCTATGGAGAGATCGATACATTTTCGAACCCCTAGAGCTCGGAGCCATATAGTGCCGCCGGGAGTATCTGGCCCTCATAAATCGCCATGGCCGGGGAGACAGGTTTACTACTTGACTCACAAAGCTCCCTCAGAGTCACCCCAGATACTCTTTGGTGGCTGAGTAACATTTTGGCCAGATGGTCCTTCCAGGTCATACGACTATTTATCCGAACTCCAAGATAGTCAAATGAATCGACCATCTCCAGGGGAGCCCCATTAAGCGAAAAGTTATTTTTAAATCTTTTGGAGGGTGAGAATGCCATCAATTTAGTTTTCGAGGTGTTGATGATTAAGCCTTTGTTAGTGCAGAAGGAACTAAATCGATTCAAGAGTTTTTGCAGACCCACTGGGGATTTGGAGATCAATAAGGTGTCGTCGGCAAAGAGTAAAGTAGGGATTCTTTCCCCCGCCAGGGATGGGGTATCCAACTCTTCCCCTTTCAGATGGTCCACCACTCCATTCACAAATAGGGAAAAAAGAGTCGGGCCATAACACAACCCTGGCGTACTCCCCTCCTCACAGGGACCCTAACCGTTAACTGGCCCTGGGTACCCCATCTGATCCTCGCATAATTTCCCTCATGGAGTTTTACGATTAAACTCAGGAGTCTACTGGGGAATCCCATCCCTCCTAGGATCTCCCACAATTTAGCCCGGGGGACCAGGTCAAAAGCTGTTTTAAGATCTATGAAGGCCATATATAAACTGCCTTTTTTGATGGTAACTGCCTTCCAATAGATAACAAAAAAGCGAAAGACCTGGTCCATCGTGCCTACCTTCCTTCGGAAACCCGCTTGAAGGTGGGAGAGGATACTAGCCTCCTCCATCCAATCGCCAACCCTTGAGATGATGACCCTGCCAACCACTTTCTGGATTATATCTATCAGACTAATAGGTCTGTAGTTGGCAGGGTCATCCCTTGCCCCTTTCTTAAACACTGTTACCACCTCGGCCCCCTTCCAAGAATCTGGCACCGGGTGTCCCCTAGCAATCAAGTTCATTATTGTGGCGATTAGATTGGACCAAGCCAGAGGATCCGCAATCAACAGGTCCCCAGGGATCCCATCCGGACCGGCCGCCTTCTTGGGGGTTATATGTCTGATAGCCATTGCTACTTCAGAGGCCGTGAATGGGAGGTTGTCCGCCCTGTGGTATCCCCATCTCCAAAACTTGCTACCCCGGGACTGTTTATCTCTTCATTACCGCCATATAGGGCTAAAAAGTGGTTAAACCATTGCTGGCTAGTTATGTGAGCTGCTAATGGTTGCGATCTCCCCTGCCTGGCTCTGTTAATCAGATCCCAAAAATGGTTCGGGTTCCTCCTGCTCACAGCATTAGTTAGGTCTTGCCAATGCTGTTCCTCCCATTCGCGTTTAGCCAGCGATAGTACTTTCAAGTAGTCCTTCCTAGCCGCTCTAACTAGCAAAGGATCCCTAGAAAGTAGGGCTTTTGTCAGATTCTTCCTTTTGCCCTTACACTGGTCCGAATACCAAGGTTTATTTGTGATGGGAGGTGTGGTGTTTTTCCTATGGCTTTTCCCTTTGGGGGTAAAGAAGTGACTAACTTGCTCTATTGTGGCTTTATAAGCTGAGTCAAGGGAGGTGTGCGGATTCATACTAATCTGATTTTCACAATCCCAGACCTCCAAATCCAAGCACAGGCCCTCCACCAGGGATTTAATGGTCCCTAGATCGTCCTCCTTCAGGTTTGCCTTGTCCCATTTCAATCTGTGGTTGTTATTGTATGGGATAATCTCTTTAGTTATTTTTGTGGGGGCATTCACCCTCCTGTCTTTAGAGATGCCCCAGTTAAACTTGCTACACAGGGGGTTATGGTCGCTGTCCTGACTTGGGAGCACCTCCATATCAATTAGGTCTGCCCACAAACTAACATCCATTAGGATGTAGTCAATTCGGGACGGCCCAATTAGCCTATTGAAAGTCAGTGCACCTGCCCGGTCGGACATGGTCCTGCCGTTGAGGGCTCTTAACTTATGATCCCTAGTTAGTGCATTGATTTGGATTGCCCTAGCTGACCATTTTCTAATAGGGGGCAGGGACAGGGTTGGAATGGACCATTTTAAATCTTCATCTTCAATACCCAAGGGATCGTCTCCGAGGAGGGGTTCAAACGTGCAATTGAAATCCCCCCCCACAATGATTTTCGCTGTTGGAGGGCAGTTAGCTAAAGCTGAATCCAGAGCTGATAAAGTTGAAGAGGCGATATCCCCAGGTGCCCCTCTGGCATATACGTTAAATAGATCAAGCCTGCCTCCCTCTACGTGTCCCCTAAAAGAGAGGTGAAGTATGTCACTACACTCAATCTCATGGCGTGTGACCTCCCAGTCCAGATCTATTTTTATCCAGACCGTGAGGCCTCCCGCCGGTCTACCCTTCCCTCTACTTACTGCTGGCGAAAAGTGGGTGGCCTATCCCGATTTATTTAAGGGTAATAGGCCCCAGGTTTCCTCGAACAAGCAAACATCGAACTTCTCGATGAATGTGTGCCATTCAGGTATATCCAGCTTCCGTTTCAACCCCGCTCCATTCCAAGATAACAGGTTTATTACCCGTCGACCCTTGGGCACCTTGGTGTAGACCCCCTTGTTCCCCCCATCATTACCCACCGCGGTCATGCAGCTACTCACCTCCTGAACCAAGGGATTAGGGTTTGCAGGGCAGCTAGCCGTGCTGACCATACTCCCGGCTACCGAAGAAGCCTCGATAGTGATGTTGGTAATGGCAATTTGAGTTAAATGGGATCTATCTTGCCCTATATCTATACTGCCACGTGATCGTAGAGCCTCCATACCAGGCAGACCAATTCTCTCCCCCCTGGACAACGAACATCAATCACAATCTTCCAGCCCAGAGAGCTGCGAAAACCGATTATAAGTGTTCAAGGGGGTAAAAGGTCTTAGATGTTCCATCCTGGTGTCGAGGTTCATTGTATGTCTACGGGGCACTGTGGTCCAGGCAGAGTGATCAGCCGCCAAGGCAAAGTACTGCCCATACTGGGGATAAATGTTACTGTAAGGCAAAGTAGGGGGTGGCCTATAGGAGTGGAACTTATTTTGGTATTTAGGAGGAAGGGCCTCTGTCCTGGGATAGAAATACGTTAGGGCCCGAGGGATGATTCGAGTGTCCCCATTTCCAGGTGGCCAGTTTAAGATGTAATCTACTGCCCGAGGGTCTCTAAAGTTAACCACCACTAGGTCCCCCTCTATATCTTTTCGCCTGCTACCCAGCCAGTTAATCCTTCTGACATGGACTATATCCCCATCTATATTGTGTGCTATGGGCCTATATGTCCTCAACCAGTGAATGATTTTATTTTTAAGTTCATCATATCCCTCCTTCTTACTTTCTGCTAGTGGTGGGACCCCGGTCAAGACCACCACAAAGGGTACTGCTTCTGGGGGAATTTCCACTTGCGGCACCTTTTTCCGTGGGTCTCTAGTATATCTGCCTTCCCCTTGGTCGTTCTGTTTATTACTTATCGGGGCCTTTGACACTGGCCTTTTAGGGTCGCCACCCGTTTCAATTACTGGTGTGTTTAGATGTTTAGGAGGGGGTGGATTTTGGGAGCCGAGATCGGCCCTACCCTGGGGCTGTGACTTATGTTTGGTCGGCTGAGGTGGGGCAGTTGGAGTGTTAGCAACACTGGTAGCGGGAAGCCTGGCCGGAGGTATGGGAGCGCCACCCCACTCCCCTGGGCTTTGGTTAGAGTAACCATGCTGTTTATAGCAGTCTCCAAAATAGTCAGTCTAATTTCAACTTTTTTAATGGTCTCATTAATAGGTAAAAGGAGAGATCTTAACAGAAATTCCAAGTTCCCTATTAATGAGGGGGGAGATGGAATATCTGGTGCTACAACCCCAGCATTGCTATCAGAATCCACAGCCTGTATAGCTACTTCAGATGATCTGCTTTCCAACGGCGGTGCTAGAGCTGGTGGAAAATCCGGCCCCTCAACTAGGACACTCTCAATTTGGATAGGAGTTTTTAACCCTTTACCAAACTCAGAGTGCGGGATTTTAGCTTTACCTTGGGCCGCCCTTGATTTCCTCCTTTTTTTACTTGGAGGAGGGCGATGAATCTGGGCAACAACTAATTGCTTGGGTTTCTTTTTCCTAGGCTTGGCTGTGACAGTGATGCGACCGGGGCTAGGGGTAGGGGAAACAATTATAATATGATCCGAGGGCAAGGTAGGTGGGGGTGTAAAATCACGAAGCAAAAGGGGAACACCTACTTGGCTAGCATTATCCCCACTCATGTCTAGCGAGCCTCCCTCCCGGGTCAAAACAAGAGGAGTGCTATCAGTGAGGTGTCTATTTTTCATGCTCTCAACTGAGCGACGCCGCTCAGCCCTGCGCTCAGCTAAAATGGAGTCCTTATCACCCTCATTCAGTACTTTAGGGAAGTAGTTGTCCAAAGACCCATTGCGTAGTCTTCCTTTCTTCCCAGGGGTTTCCTCTTCTGTCAGCATAACCAACGTTTGTCGAGGCACGGACCACTGTACTGCAGATGTTAAGGGGTAGGCCCATCCCAGCCTACTCTGGCCTACTCTGGCCTACGAGGGCCCGCCCTTTGCCCGGGCTTCTCCCGGGATGCTCCCGCGCTGCGGAGTCGTAATCTTCTTAAATGATGATTGGGTCCAATAGGAGTGAAGCTTTCAATACCCCGGTGCTCAGGGGGGCGGGGCTAGCAGGGAGAGTGGGCCAGGTGTGTTCTATCGGCCGGCAGGGACTCCTGGAACATCGAGTCCCTGCGCGCTCGCAGCCCTGCTCAGCCCTGTTCTGCACCCTGGTAAGTCCTTTCAAAACCTCTGAGTCTTTGTGGCGAGGAGTTGGTTAAAATCCGGCCTTTAGTGAAATCCGGGGTAGGTGCAGCAAAACACACGCAAAGCAGCCCAGGGACAGCAAAACAGCACGAGGAGCTGAGGATCCCTCAATCTCAAGATATGTGCTCCAGTGGATTTTGAGTAATTTAGGTTAAAAAAAATATATATATCTATAGGCGCGCTCCGGTGCGCGCACCGGGGGGCGCACCAGGCGCGACACGCGACTTGCGCGCGGAAAGCTGATTGGCTCCTGGGTGTCTGTAAACATTCAAAACAGTCCGGAGCGGCCGCCATCTTGTGTCTCGGTAGGATCGAGACACAAGAGGTGACATAAAAAAAGGGAGAAATGACTATAAGGGGGCAGGGTATTTTTTTTCGATTTGCGCGGGGGAAGCGCCCGGTACGCGCACCGGGAAGCGCACCGGGGAGCGAAGCACAGGGAAAATCCAGGACCTTATTTATGAAGGCCTTGCGACAGTTTTGCGCTGCCTGCGCGTCACTTTTTGTGACGCACCAGCAGTGTAAAAAAATGCGCATCATTGCGCCATATTTGAAAAGTGACGCATCTAGGTAGATGGGTCACTTTTTAAAACCCTATGCCACATTACACCTGCGTCAGGTATAAAGTATGCAGAGGGGGCGTTCCCCCGCAAAAAGCTTGGTAATAGCGACGCAGTGAAATCTATGAGATTTCACAGCGTCACTTTTAGGATGCTGTTGCGTCAAAATCTTGCGCCTGCCTCACAGCAGGTGTAAGACTGACGCAAGACCATTCACAAGGTGCTTTCCCCATGTGAAAGGACGCATTACTGGAGTTGCGTCACTTTTGTGATGCACTCCAGCAATGCGTTACTTTTGTGTTTACAGATACGTCAGAAATACTGACGTATCTGTAACTCCTTGCGACATGATTCGTCATACATTAAATATGACACATCTGGAATGTTGTAAGGAGTGCGCACAGAAAAGTGACGCATCGCACCAGCGGTGTAAAAAAATGCACCTCGTTGGGCTATATTTAAAAAGTGACCCATCTAGGTAGATGGGTCAGTTTTTAAAACCCTACGCCACATTACACCTGCGTCAGGTATAAAGTATGCAGAGGGGGCTTTCCCCCACAAAAAGCTACGTAATAGCGACGCAGTGAAATCTATGAGATTTCACTGCGTCACTTTTAGGATGCTGTTGCGTCAAAATCCTGTGCCTGCCTCACAGCAGGTGTAAGACTGACGCAAGATCTTTCACATGGTGCTTTCCCCATGTGAAAGGACGCATTACTGGAGTTGGGTCACTTTTGTGACGCACTCCAGCAATGTGTCACTTTTGTGTTTACAGATACGTCAGAAATACTGACGTATCTGTAACTCCTTGCGACATGATTCATCATACATTAAATATGACACATCTGGAATGTCCTAAGGAGTGCGCACAGAAAAGTGACGCATCGCACCAGTGGTGTAAAAAAATGCGCCTTGTTACGCTATATTTAAAAAGTGACGCATCTAGGTAAATGGGTCACTTTTTAAAACCCTGTGCCACATTATACCTGCGTCCGGTATAATGTATGCAGAGGGGGCGTTCCCCCGCAAAAAGCTTGGTAATAGCGACGCAGTGAAATCTATGAGATTTCACTGCGTCACTTTTAGGATGCTGTTGCGTCAAAATCTTGTGCCTGCCTCACAGCAGGTGTAAGACTGACGCAAGACCTTTCACATGGTGCTTTCCCCATATGAAAGGACGCATTACTGGAGTTGCGTCACTTTTGTGACGCACTCCAGCAATGCGTCACCTTTGTGTTTACAGATACGTCAGAAATACTGAGTATCTGTAACTCCTTGTGACATGATTCGTCATACATTAAATATGACACATCTGGAATGTCATAAAGAGTGCGCACAGAAAAGTGACGCATTGCACCAGCGGTGTAAAAAAATGCGCCTCGTTGCGCTATATTTAAAAAGTGACGCATCTAGGTAGATGGGTCACTTTTTAAAACCCTGCGCCACATTATACCTGCGTCAGGTATAATGTATGCAGATGGGGCGTTCCCCCACAAAAAGCTTCGTAATAGCGACGCAGTGAAATCTATGAGATTTCACTGCGTCACTTTTAGGATGCTGTTGCGTCAAAATCTTGTGCCTGCCTCACAGTAGGTTTAAGACTGACGCAAGACCTTTCACATGGTGCTTTCCCCATGTGAAAGGACGCATTACTGGAGTTGCGTCACTTTTGTGACGCAATTCAGCAATGCGTCACTTTTGTGTTTACAGATACGTCAGAAATACTGACGTATCTGTAACTCCTTGCGACATGATTCGTCATACATTAAATATGACACATCTGGAATGTCGTAAGGAGTGCGCACAGAAAAGTGACGCATCCCTGTTTTCACGCAGCGATGCGTCACTTTTCAGAAATGAGGCCTCCAGTTTATTCACTGTGTCACCTCTACGACCCTTTCTTGCGTCAATACGTCCCTGTTGCATGCATTACACCTGACGTAGGAATAATGTGGCGCAGGGGTTTACAAAGTGCCGCATTTACCTAGATGCGCCACTTTGTAAATATGAATAAATAAGGTGCATTTTTTATTGGACTGATGCGTCACAAAAAGTGATGCTTTGGTGGCGTTAAAGTGACGCATGGCTTCATAAATGAGGCCTTCTGCCTTCAACTCCAGCAATGCATCTTTTCTTATCCTTCCACACCCCTGTTCCTTTTCAACATTTTCTTTGAATATCAACATTCCCCATATTCACTCTTCTTCTCCTTACTTTCTAACACTCACCTTCTTTCAGTCCTCCTACTTCACTTCCTTTCTCCTCTCATACCTTTCTGTTCTTTCTTACTCATTTTCCTTTCCATTATCAATGCACTCTATTTCACTTACTCTTTTTCATTTTTTTAAGAATATAGCTCTTTGATGAGAATTGGAGGTAGTTCTGAAAAGAACTTTTTGTTTTCTTCTTTTTTCTAAACAGGAACAAAAACAGGGAATGGAAACTGCTCTCCAGGAGCAAAAAAACAAAAAAAATTAGGGGTGGGAAGGGCAGCGTTGGTTTTCTAATGCTCGAACCATGAGCTGTACACTTTGTTCTCCAAAGGTAAGCAGTTGATTGCAGTATCTGCATCTGAGGGCACCATGGTTAAAAGCAGGTTGAATGTTCGGAACCAGCTCTTGTGATCTCCCCCTCCCAGAAGAAGTTGCTCCTCCGGTGGATGTAGAGGCCCCATCACTGGGAACCTCTTGTGCCAGAGCCCTGACACTTTCCCGGGCAAAATTCTGGGGGTGCTTCCTCTCCACATGTCGGATCATTGTGAAGTTTCCAAATGAGTATTTTTTTAAGGGGTTACCCCGTGACAGCACTTCTTTGCAGATCCTGCACTCCACTTTTGGAGCATTCACCTTTTTTTGGTTAGGTGGGATTTTAAATTTTTTTCCAAATAATGAGGCTCTTCATTGATAAATTGAGGCTCTTCATCACTGCTGTATTCTCTGGCAGCCATGGTAAAACCAAGAAATATCCAGGAGCAAAAAGGCAGGTCTTGCAGTCACAAAAGTGAAAGAAGAAGTGAAGGAAATGGATGGGGATTTCATTCTTTGTAAAAAAAACTGTTAGCAACCAATGAAAAGTGTTATTTTAAGGTCACATGACTTGACGCGCTTACGCTGCGCGCTCCAGAGCGCTTCCGGGTGCACACACGCGGCACGAACGTAGGCGCTTTTGGGGCGCATACCCGTTGCGAACGTAGGCGCTTCCGGTGACGTACACGCGGCGCAAACGTAGGCGCTTCCGGAGCGCACACGCGGGGTGAACGTAGGCGCTTCCGGGGGCGCTTACGTTGCGCACCGAAGTGGCGTCATCATAGTTTTACGGAAATGCATAATCATTTTCCTTATAAAAAAAAACTGCTTTTATTTGTATGGTACGAAATGTTTTGCGTTATTATTAACTTTTCATTCATATTTTTTTCACAAACGAAAGTAGCGCTCCCAGTGCGCTTTCCGGAGAGCTTACCGCAGAGCTTACCAGAGAGCTTACCGGAGAGCTTACTGGAGAGCTTACCGGAGCGCGCACCCAGAGCGCCCCAAGAAAAAATGATATTAAAAAAACTCAAAAATTAATACTTACACAAAACAGCAAATTGTAAAAAATCATAGGTTAGAAACTCGATATAGAAAGGAATTAGCATTTAAAAAACCTATGAAATTCACTGAAAAAACCATAGGTTTCACACCAGTTATAGTTAGGAATTAGCATTTAAAAAACCTATTAAATTCACTGAAAAAACCATAGGTTTCACACCAGTTATAGTTAGCTGGAAATTTTATTGACATAAAACCATTACAATTCCCACGTTATAGTTAGTTGGACTCACTATAACTTGTGCGCCTGCAATGCACTGCTGATGACGTCACATATTACATCACTCATGACATGGTCAGTGGCATCACTCATGACATCACTGATGACACCATCCTTGTGACAGAGTGAGAGACCTCCTTTCAGTGTAATGTAAGCCTTGAAACACATAATCAAGAATAGTATTTAACATTTTCAAAAAAGTGGAGATACCCATACCAGTTACAACAAACAATTCAGTAATTCCACCATCTATATACACATCCATTCATTCACAAACAGTTCTATATAGTCACTCATACATAAACTCACTTATTATATGTAGTGATACACCTATACATCCTGTTACACTTCGACAGTCATCCAAAAGTTACTCACACACATATTCACACATGCAAAAAAACTAATGAACATTCATTTATTTGCATATACAGCAATACACACACTACCACTTTACTTCTAAGAATACTTACACATACTTACTCTCTTAAACAATCACTTATATAAACACATACTAATTTAAACAGGAACTCTTATAATCTCTCACTCTTACATATACTCACTTTTATAAAACAATACTCACATATACTAGATTAAAACATATGTCGTTACTGAAAAAGACAATAGTGAGACAGTCGTTTACTCACTAACATACACATATACACACTCATACATCCATACAGTCCTGTACATATGCTGTCTTCAAAACACATACAAACAGTGAGTCAGTCACCAACCCATACAGCCACTTATACACAAAGTGAAACACTGATACATACATTTCAATATATAAAAGTTACTTGCTAATATATGTATTCACTAAGATACACTTAATAAGGCAGTTAACCAATCAATTCTTTTAAAAACAAACCTCCATTTACACACGTATTTAACCATTTATTCTTCCATCGTACTTTACAAATACATATAAAAAAAATTTTTTTTCAGAAAGACACACATTTACTGGATGGTGTCATCAGTGATGTCATGAGTGATGTCACTGACCATGTCATGAGTGATGTAATATGTGACGTCATCAGCAGTGCATTGCAGGCGCGCAAGTTATAGTGAGTCCAACTAAGTACAACGTGGGAATTTCAATGGTTTCATGTCAATAAAATTTCCAGCTAACTATAACTGGTGTGAAACCTATGGTTTTTTCAGTGAATTTAATAGGTTTTTTAAATGCTAATTCCTAACTATAACTGGTGTGAAACCTATGGTTTTTTCAGTGAATATATATATATATATATATATATATATATATATATATATATATATATATATATATATATATATATATATATATATATATATATATATATTATACAGACATATATGTATATATTTGTTAGAGAGTGGTAATTAATGCATGATAAAGATAACATGCACCTTTCTTATATATATATATATATACACACATATATATGTATACACATATATATATATACACACATATATACATATATATATATATATAATTACCTACTGGCGATAGCCAGTAGGTATATATAGTTAGGACCTAGTTTCCATAGGAAATCCGCAACATTCTATTGGGAATAACTTTGCCGCTGGTTGATGAATCTTCGCAAATTTCTCAAAGAAGATGGCACGCTCCGCTCCTCTGGCACAATCAGGGGGGCAGAAGCAAGAAATGCGGCACAATCAGGGGGGCAGAAGGCAAGAAATACGGCACAATCAGAGAGCATCTTGCTCCGGTCCAAATATCGGATCCTTATAGCTGCTCAGGTGGTCCCACAAGGATATTAACATATTTAAACGTTATCTGCTAATAGAATTAGCATTCTAAAAACCTTGCAAATTCACTGAAAAAAACATAGGCCTTATTTAGTTAGGAATTAGCATTTAAAAAACCTTTGAAATGTCAAATGAGATGTCATCAGTGATGTCATCAGTGATGTCATTTGAGATGTCATCAGTGATTTCATCAGTGATGTCACTGACCATGTCATGAATGATGTAATATGTGACATCATCAGCAGTGGATTGCGGGTGCGCCATATATAGTTAGTTCAACTAACTATATAGGAGCAATTTCAGTGGTTTTTTATATGTTAATTCCTAACTATATAAGGCCTGAAACCTATGGTTTTTTCAGTGAATTTTCAAGGTTTTTTAAATGCTAATTCCTAACTATATAAGGCCTAAAACCTATGGTTTTTTCAGTGAATATATATATATATATATATATATATTATTCCGAAGCCTCCAAGCTTTGAAAAACGCACTCCGTGAAGAAAAGTTGAACAAACTTTTATTAATGTTGCAGTGGCAATACGAACCCGCCATTTGTAGTCCCTGACGCGTTTCGGTGCACACCTGCACCTTATTCTTAGGGAAAGGCAAGGTGTAAAGTCTGGGCTGGACTGTCGTTTGTTTTGCCCTTTCAATGCGTGCACTCTCCAATGAGTAGCATGCTGGGATCGGCAGTCCACAATATCTTCCCTTCAGTGGGTCCCATTTACAACTTTGTTTTTGGTGCCATCATTTTCTCAGTATTTTTCTTTTAGGCCCTCCAGTGAGCCTCAGGGTCGTGAAGCCAGTGCCAAATGTCAGATTTCCTCACGCCGGAAACAGACTGCCTTGATTTGCAGCCTCACGGAAAGCATCCCGGTGTCAGCAGCGGTGCGTCTTTCCACGGCCGGAGAAGCCGTGTCAAACATTATTCCGAAGCCTCCAAGCTTTGAAAAACGCACTCCGTGAAGAAAAGTTGAACAAACTTTTATTAATGTTGCAGTGGCAATACGAACCCGCCATTTGTAGTCCCTGACGCGTTTCGGTGCACACCTGCACCTTATTCATAGGGAAAGGCAAGGTGTAAAGTCTGGGCTGGACTGTCGTTTGTTTTGCCCTTTCAATGCGTGCACTCTCCAATGAGTAGCATGCTGGGATCGGCAGTCCACAATATCTTCCCTTCAGTGGGTCCCATTTACAACTTTGTTTTTGGTGCCATAATTTTCTCAGTATTTTTCTTTTAGGCCCTCCAGTGAGCCTCAGGGTCGTGAAGCCAGTGCCGAATGTCAGATTTCCTCACGCCGGAAACAGATTGCCTTGATTTGCAGCCTCACGGAAAGCATCCCGGTGTCAGCAGCGGTGCGTCTTTCCACGGCCGGAGAAGCCGTGTCAAACATTATTCCGAAGCCTCCAAGCTTTGAAAAACGCACTCCGTGAAGAAAAGTTGAACAAACTTTTATTAATGTTGCAGTGGCAATACGAACCCGCCATTTGTAGTCCCTGACGCGTTTCGGTGCACACCTGCACCTTATTCTTAGGGAAAGGCAAGGTGTAAAGTCTGGGCTGGACTGTTGTTTGTTTTGCCCTTTCAATGCGTGCACTCTCCAATGAGTAGCATGCTGGGATCGGCAGTCCACAATATCTTCCCTTCAGTGGGTCCCATTTACAACTTTGTTTTTGGTGCCATAATTTTCTCAGTATTTTTCTTTTAGGCCCTCCAGTGAGCCTCAGGGTCGTGAAGCCAGTGCCAAATGTCAGATTTCCTCACGCCGGAAACAGACTGCCTTGATTTGCAGCCTCACGGAAAGCATCCCGGTGTCAGCAGCGGTGCGTCTTTCCACGGCCGGAGAAGCCGTGTCAAACATTATTCCGAAGCCTCCAAGCTTTGAAAAACGCACTCCGTGAAGAAAAGTTGAACAAACTTTTATTAATGTTGCAGTGGCAATACGAACCCGCCATTTGTAGTCCCTGACGCGTTTCGGTGCACACCTGCACCTTATTCTTAGGGAAAGGCAAGGTGTAAAGTCTGGGCTGGACTGTCGTTTGTTTTGCCCTTTCAATGCGTGCACTCTCCAATGAGTAGCATGCTGGGATCGGCAGTCCACAATATCTTCCCTTCAGTGGGTCCCATTTACAACTTTGTTTTTGGTGCCATAATTTTCTCAGTATTTTTCTTTTAGGCCCTCCAGTGAGCCTCAGGGTCGTGAAGCCAGTGCCAAATGTCAGATTTCCTCACGCCGGAAACAGACTGCCTTGAATTGCAGCCTCACGGAAAGCATCCCGGTGTCAGCAGCGGTGTGTCTTTCCACGGCCGGAGAAGCCGTGTCAAACATTATTCCGAAGCCTCCAAGCTTTGAAAAACGCACTCCGTGGAGAAAAGTTAAACAAACTTTTATTAATGTTGCAGTGGCAATACGAACCCGCCATTTGTAGTCCCTGACGCGTTTCGGTGCACACCTGCACCTTATTCTTAGGGAAAGGCAAGGTGTAAAGTCTGGGCTGGACTGTCGTTTGTTTTGCCCTTTCAATGCGTGCACTCTCCAATGAGTAGCATGCTGGGATCGGCAGTCCACAATATCTTCCCTTCAGTGGGTCCCATTTACAACTTTGTTTTTGGTGCCATAATTTTCTCAGTATTTTTCTTTTAGGCCCTCCAGTGAGCCTCAGGGTCGTGAAGCCAGTGCCAAATGTCAGATTTCCTCACGCCGGAAACAGACTGCCTTGATTTGCAGCCTCACGGAAAGCATCCCGGTGTCAGCAGCGGTGCGTCTTTCCACGGCCGGAGAAGCCGTGTCAAACATTATTCCGAAGCCTCCAAGCTTTGAAAAACGCACTCCGTGAAGAAAAGTTGAACAAACTTTTATTAATGTTGCAGTGGCAATACGAACCCGCCATTTGTAGTCCCTGACGCGTTTTGGTGCACACCTGCACCTTATTCTTAGGGAAAGGCAAGGTGTAAAGTCTGGGCTGGACTGTCGTTTGTTTTGCCCTTTCAATGCGTGCACTCTCCAATGAGTAGCATGCTGGGATCGGCAGTCCACAATATCTTCCCTTCAAAGGGCAAAACAAACGACAGTCCAGCCCAGACTTTACACCTTGCCTTTCCCTAAGAATAAGGTGCAGGTGTGCACCGAAACGCGTCAGGGACTACAAATGGCGGGTTCGTATTGCCACTGCAACATTAATAAAGTTTGTTCAACTTTTCTTCACGGAGTGCGTTTTTCAAAGCTTGGAGGCTTCGGAATAATGTTTGACACGGCTTCTCCGGCCGTGGAAAGACGCACCGCTGCTGACACCGGGATGCTTTCCGTGAGGCTGCAAATCAAGGCAGTCTGTTTCCGGCGTGAGGAAATCTGACATTTGGCACTGGCTTCACGACCCTGAGGCTCACTGGAGGGCCTAAAAGAAAAATACTGAGAAAATTATGGCACCAAAAACAAAGTTGTAAATGGGACCCACTGAAGGGAAGATATTGTGGACTGCCGATCCCAGCATGCTACTCATTGGAGAGTTCACGCATTGAAAGGGCAAAACAAACGACAGTCCAGCCCAGACTTTACACCTTGCCTTTCCCTAAGAATAAGGTGCAGGTGTGCACCGAAACGCGTCAGGGACTACAAATGGCGGGTTCGTATTGCCACTGCAACATTAATAAAAGTTTGTTCAACTTTTCTTCACGGAGTGCGTTTTTCAAAGCTTGGAGGCTTCGGAATAATGTTTGACACGGCTTCTCCGGCCGTGGAAAGACGCACCGCTGCTGACACCGGGATGCTTTCCGTGAGGCTGCAAATCAAGGCAGTCTGTTTCTGGCGTGAGGAAATCTGACATTTGGCACTGGCTTCACGACCCTGAGGCTCACTGGAGGGCCTAAAAGAAAAATACTGAGAAAATTATGGCACCAAAAACAAAGTTGTAAATGGGACCCACTGAAGGGAAGATATTGTGGACTGCCGATCCCAGCATGCTACTCATTGGAGAGTGCACGCATTGAAAGGGCAAAACAAACGACAGTCCAGCCCAGACTTTACACCTTGCCTTTCCCTAAGAATAAGGTGCAGGTGTGCACCGAAACGCGTCAGGGACTACAAATGGCGGGTTCGTATTGCCACTGCAACATTAATAAAAGTTTGTTCAACTTTTCTTCACGGAGTGCGTTTTTCAAAGCTTGGAGGCTTCGGAATAATGTTTGACACGGCTTCTCCGGCCGTGGAAAGACGCACCGCTGCTGACACCGGGATGCTTTCCGTGAGGCTGCAAATCAAGGCAGTCTGTTTCCGGCGTGAGGAAATCTGACATTTGGCACTGGCTTCACGACCCTGAGGCTCACTGGAGGGCCTAAAAGAAAAATACTGAGAAAATTATGGCACCAAAAACAAAGTTGTAAATGGGACCCACTGAAGGGAAGATATTGTGGACTGCCGATCCCAGCATGCTACTCATTGGAGAGTGCACGCATTGAAAGGGCAAAACAAACGACAGTCCAGCCCAGACTTTACACCTTGCCTTTCCCTAAGAATAAGGTGCAGGTGTGCACCGAAACGCGTCAGGGACTACAAATGGCGGGTTCGTATTGCCACTGCAACATTAATAAAAGTTTGTTCAACTTTTCTTCACGGAGTGCGTTTTTCAAAGCTTGGAGGCTTCGGAATAATGTTTGACACGGCTTCTCCGGCCGTGGAAAGACGCACCGCTGCTGACACCGGGATGCTTTCCGTGAGGCTGCAAATCAAGGCAGTCTGTTTCCGGCGTGAGGAAATCTGACATTTGGCACTGGCTTCACGACCCTGAGGCTCACTGGAGGGCCTAAAAGAAAAATACTGAGAAAATTATGGCACCAAAAACAAAGTTGTAAATGGGACCCACTGAAGGGAAGATATTGTGGACTGCCGATCCCAGCATGCTACTCATTGGAGAGTGCACGCATTGAAAGGGCAAAACAAACGACAGTCCAGCCCAGACTTTACACCTTGCCTTTCCCTAAGAATAAGGTGCAGGTGTGCACCGAAACGCGTCAGGGACTACAAATGGCGGGTTCGTATTGCCACTGCAACATTAATAAAAGTTTGTTCAACTTTTCTTCACGGAGTGCGTTTTTCAAAGCTTGGAGGCTTCGGAATAATGTTTGACACGGCTTCTCCGGCCGTGGAAAGACGCACCGCTGCTGACACCGGGATGCTTTCCGTGAGGCTGCAAATCAAGGCAGTCTGTTTCCGGCGTGAGGAAATCTGACATTTGGCACTGGCTTCACGACCCTGAGGCTCACTGGAGGGCCTAAAAGAAAAATACTGAGAAAATTATGGCACCAAAAACAAAGTTGTAAATGGGACCCACTGAAGGGAAGATATTGTGGACTGCCGATCCCAGCATGCTACTCATTGGAGAGTGCACGCATTGAAAGGGCAAAACAAACGACAGTCCAGCCCAGACTTTACACCTTGCCTTTCCCTAAGAATAAGGTGCAGGTGTGCACCGAAACGCGTCAGGGACTACAAATGGCGGGTTCGTATTGCCACTGCAACATTAATAAAAGTTTGTTCAACTTTTCTTCACGGAGTGCGTTTTTCAAAGCATGGAGGCTTCGGAATAATGTTTGACACGGCTTCTCCGGCCGTGGAAAGACGCACCGCTGCTGACACCGGGATGATTTCCGTGAGGCTGCAAATCAAGGCAGTCTGTTTCCGGCGTGAGGAAATCTGACATTTGGCACTGGCTTCACAACCCTGAGGCTCACTGGAGGGCCTAAAAGAAAAATACTGAGAAAATTATGGCACCAAAAACAAAGTTGTAAATGGGACCCACTGAAGGGAAGATATTGTGGACTGCCGATCCCAGCATGCTACTCATTGGAGAGTGCACGCATTGAAAGGGCAAAACAAACGACAGTCCAGCCCAGACTTTACACCTTGCCTTTCCCTAAGAATAAGGTGCAGGTGTGCACCGAAACGCGTCAGGGACTACAAATGGCGGGTTAGTATTGCCACTGCAACATTAATAAAAGTTTGTTCAACTTTTCTTCACGGAGTGCGTTTTTCAAAGCTTGGAGGCTTCGGAATAATGTTTGACACGGCTTCTCCGGCCGTGGAAAGACGCACCGCTGCTGACACCGGGATGCTTTCCGTGAGGCTGCAAATCAAGGCAGTCTGTTTCCGGCGTGAGGAAATCTGACATTTGGCACTGGCTTCACGACCCTGAGGCTCACTGGAGGGCCTAAAAGAAAAAAATACTGAGAAAATTATGGCACCAAAAACAAAGTTGTAAATGGGACCCACTGAAGGGAAGATATTGTGGACTGCCGATCCCAGCATGCTACTCATTGGAGAGTGCACGCATTGAAAGGGCAAAACAAACGACAGTCCAGCCCAGACTTTACACCTTGCCTTTCCCTAAGAATAAGGTGCAGGTGTGCACCGAAACGCGTCAGGGACTACAAATGGCGGGTTCGTATTGCCACTGCAACATTAATAAAAGTTTGTTCAACTTTTCTTCACGGAGTGCGTTTTTCAAAGCTTGGAGGCTTCGGAATAATGTTTGACACGGCTTCTCCGGCCGTGGAAAGACGCACCGCTGCTGACACCGGGATGCTTTCCGTGAGGCTGCAAATCAAGGCAGTCTGTTTCCGGCGTGAGGAAATCTGACATTTGGCACTGGCTTCACGACCCTGAGGCTCACTGGAGGGCCTAAAAGAAAAATACTGAGAAAATTATGGCACCAAAAACAAAGTTGTAAATGGGACCCACTGAAGGGAAGATATTGTGGACTGCCGATCCCAGCATGCTACTCATTGGAGAGTGCACGCATTGAAAGGGCAAAACAAACGACAGTCCAGCCCAGACTTTACACCTTGCCTTTCCCTAAGAATAAGGTGCAGGTGTGCACCGAAACGCGTCAGGGACTACAAATGGCGGGTTCGTATTGCCACTGCAACATTAATAAAAGTTTGTTCAACTTTTCTTCACGGAGTGCGTTTTTCAAAGCTTGGAGGCTTCGGAATAATGTTTGACACGGCTTCTCCGGCCGTGGAAAGACGCACCGCTGCTGACACCGGGATGCTTTCCGTGAGGCTGCAAATCAAGGCAGTCTGTTTCCGGCGTGAGGAAATCTGACATTTGGCACTGGCTTCACGACCCTGAGGCTCACTGGAGGGCCTAAAAGAAAAATACTGAGAAAATTATGGCACCAAAAACAAAGTTGTAAATGGGACCCACTGAAGGGAAGATATTGTGGACTGCCGATCCCAGCATGCTACTCATTGGAGAGTGCACACATTGAAAGGGCAAAACAAACGACAGTCCAGCCCAGACTTTACACCTTGCCTTTCCCTAAGAATAAGGTGCAGGTGTGCACCGAAACGCGTCAGGGACTACAAATGGCGGGTTCGTATTGCCACTGCAACATTAATAAAAGTTTGTTCAACTTTTCTTCATGGAGTGCATTTTTCAAAGCTTGGAGGCTTCGGAATAATGTTTGACACGGCTTCTCCGGCCGTGGAAAGACGCACCGCTGCTGACACCGGGATGCTTTCCGTGAGGCTGCAAATCAAGGCAGTCTGTTTCCGGCGTGAGGAAATCTGACATTTGGCACTGGCTTCACGACCCTGAGGCTCACTGGAGGGCCTAAAAGAAAAATACTGAGAAAATTATGGCACCAAAAACAAAGTTGTAAATGGGACCCATTGAAGGGAAGATATTGTGGACTGCCGATCCCAGCATGCTACTCATTGGAGAGTGCACGCATTGAAAGGGCAAAACAAACGACAGTCCAGCCCAGACTTTACACCTTGCCTTTCCCTAAGAATAAGGTGCAGGTGTGCACCGAAACGCGTCAGGGACTACAAATGGCGGGTTCGTATTGCCACTGCAACATTAATAAAAGTTTGTTCAACTTTTCTTCACGGAGTGCGTTTTTCAAAGCTTGGAGGCTTCGGAATAATATATATATATATATATATATATATATACATTACCTACTGGTGTAATGTGTGAACAAGCTCTCGTGTAGAGTGAAACGCGTCACCTTTATTTAATAAAGCGTCTTCCCTGTCATCCATTCTCGGATTCCTGATTTCTGCGAGGCTATTTCAGATTGCTTGGCGTGCGGCTTTTGAGGTCCTGACCTTTCGGTTCCGCCATTATTGAACGGGACCAGGACTGCTTCTATATATATATATATATATATATATATATATATATATATATATATATATATATATATATATATATATATATATACTACTATTATAAAGAGAGAAAACAAACCTTTGAGCCAGGTAAACTCGAAAAGTACACCACCAATCAAAACACCCAAGACATCGTTGAAAACCTCAGGGCAAGCAGAAGGACATAGGCTATTAAAAATAAAAAATATACATTGTTTAAAAAATGTCGAAATAAAAATAAAGTAGTCCCCTGCAAGTAGCGCCGGCCGCGACGTCTGGTGATGATGTCACATATTACCTATTACATAATTCATGACATGGTAAGTGACATCACTGATGACATCTCAAATGACATCACTGATGATATCACTGATGACATCATCCAGTAAATGTGGTTTGGTTTGTTATTTAAATATGTATTATATATATAGCAATCTCCATTTAAGAATCAATGGATAAATAGCTATCTTGATGGAGGATTTAGTAGCAGTGTGATTGAAATGAAATGAAATGAAATACCAGTATTTGTAAAGTGCGCAGCTGCGGCACTGGGGGCCCTCGGGAAGATTAAGCAAGCTATTGACCAGAGTCACATGGTGATGGGCTGACCTGCTGTTGGCACCGGGGATCGAACCGTGAACCCCGTAATCCGGAGTCAGGCACCCTGGCTGCTGCGCCACACCTCTTCCACCTTTGACTGTTTACTTGACTAATTTATAGTGCCTCACTAAATATATTGGATAGTGACTAAACTGTGTGAATATCTGTATTACTTTGTCAGTGTAAACTTCTGCACCAGTTGGTTACTAGCTGCTTGAAAGTCGATATCAGTTATTGATTAGTTAACTGACTATTTGTATGGAAGAGTGAATGTGTGTGTGGTTCTGTTGGGGATCTGTAACTGCCCAAAGATATGTGAATAGTTAATTTTGTAGGTATATGACGTTAAGACTACTTGTTTTAATAGTTGTTTGGGTGAGTGAATATCTTTATGGGTGATGTGATGAGCAAATATATTTCTAAATGGTACATGTCCAACAAAGTAGAAAAGTAAAAGGCAGTGTATGTGACAGTTTTTGTGTATAAATAAGTATACATTAGACTCATTGATTGCATGAGTGACTGTTTAGATAACTGTATACTTGTAATAATGATTTCATAACACACTAAGTATGAGTTACTATCTATATGAATAAAAGAAGTGCTATTTGTATAAGTGTGTAGCTGAGTAAATGTAAATATGATAAATTGTTTTCAAAAGTGAGAAGGATGACTGCATACCTGAATAGGATTTGTGCTGGTGTGTAATGTCAATATAGGTGTATAAGTATATTTGATAGTGTTCTATTGATCATTGACAACATGTATGAGTGAATCTATAGGTAATTGATTGGATGTGTGCGTAGATCTAGGAATCACTGAGTGGGTTTTTAAATACTTGTATTGCTGTGTCAATGGATTCAAATATGGTACTCTCTATTTTACAGTTAGTGATGAAAGGTTTTACTTAGGTATATCAGATTGTCACGTGGATGATGTCATCAGTGATGTCATTTGAGATGTCATCATTGATGTCATCAGTGATGTCACTGACCATGTCATGAATGATGTAATATATGACATCATCACCAGTGGATTGCGGGTGCGAGAGTTACAGTTAGTACAACTAACTATAACGGAGGAATTTCAATGGTTTTGTATGAGTGAAATGTCCAGCTAACTATAACACCCCTGAAACCTATGTGTTTTTTCAGTGAATTTCTAAGGTTTTTTAAATGATAATTCCTAACTATGACCTGTCTGAAACCTATGGGTTTTTTTCAGTGAATTTCAAAGGTTTTTTAAATGATAATTCCTAATTGTAATGTTCATTAAGAACATCTGTTTTTTTCTATCGTTTTTTAATCATTATCCCGTTCTCAACCTTGTAAAAAGTGCAAATATTACCACACTTCAATTGATTCCTTCCTCCAAGAAAATCGCTACAAACCAGAATCACAACTAACATTAATATTATACAAACTATGCGTTCCTGTGGAAAAAAACAAAAAAATACCACTTCCCCATACTTTCAACAACAAACCAAATCTACAATGCTACCAAAAAAAAGGCGATAGTTCCATTTACCACTATCAAATTAATATCAACATTTAACTAAGGACATCGACTATGTACTGCATGAATTACATCAAACTCTCACCCATTTTTAAAGACGAATATGTGATAGAAGTAGTAATTATGCACTTCCAACACACAACAAAATCACAACACCTAGCGCCACTACCACTACAACTATCCCTCCTAACCCCTCCCCCTCTACAACCTCAGAGGCAGCGCAAAACAGGACAATGGACCTTCCCAAAATAATATATCCCCTCAACAAGACACTAGCTCAATGTTCAGAAATATGGCAACTAACTATGTATAAAGAAGGAAACACGCACTTCAACAATAATTTATACAATGCAAAACTAGCCGGTGAAATGCTATACACAACTCACTATACAAACCAAAAACTTTTCTGTGTGTAGATATACTATTGATACGTGTAGTATACTGCACAGTGGACACAACAATATTATCTCAGACTCTGGGAAATATCTCGGTCATGTAGCTGTGTTGTCTCCCCTCCGAAGCAGAAGCGGAGTGGTCTGGTCCAACGTATGCAACTCCTGCGTAAGAGTAGAAATATTTAGGCTACGCCTTAGGCATGGTTCACTTCTGCAAAGAGAAAAGACTCTGCCACAGTGAAGGTCCTCACTCAGCCACGTGGCTGCCGCCATGACCACGTGCCTCCTCCATACAGGCCCATTGCGAACTCAGTGCCACAGCACCGCAGACTTATGTCTGTGTCGACCATTGCCTTCAATCTACACTTCGGACAGCAGGGTTCACAACTTGAATTCAGCTTCGGATCTACATTACGGACAGCATTGAAGTTAGCCTTGATTTATGTAAGGCAGAAACAATTGTACTCTATTTCCTCTGATTTTGTTAAAGGATGCGACAAAAAACATTCCTCAATGTCTGTGCTGACTAGTGCCTTCAATCTACACTGCGGACAACAGAGTTTACAACTTGATACCAGTTTTGCATCAACATTACAGACATCATTGAATTCAGTCTCGATTTATTTAAGGCAGAGACAATTGTACTCTATGTCCTCATATTTTGTTAAAGGATGTGACAAAACGCATTGCTCGATGTTTGTATTACCTACTGCCTAAGATCTACACTGCGGACAGCAGGGTTTACAACTTGAATTCAGCTTTGCATCTACACTACAGACAGTAGGGAATTCAGCCTTGATTTACTTAATGCAGAGACAATTATATGTATGTATTCAGATTTTGTTAAATAAGTGAAAAAATATATTCTTCTATAACTGTGCTGACTACTGCCTTCGATGTACACTGTGGATAGTAGGGTTCACAACTTGAATTCAGCTTTGGATCTACACTACGGACAGCATGAAATTCAGCCTTGATTTATTTAAGGCAAAGACAAATATACTGTATTCATTCAGATTTTGTTAAAATAAGTGAAAAAAGCATTCTTCTATAACTGTGCTGACTACAACTTTGATGTACCCTGGGGGCAGCAGGGTTTAAAACTTGAAATCAGTTTTGCATCTACAGTACAGGCAGCATTGAATTTAGTCTCGATGTATTTAAGGCAGAGACAAAAAATACTCCTGTGGCACTGCTAGTATGTGAAAGCACCTTCAAACCCTGCATCCTGCGAACTATGCTCACAAAGAATGTAGAAGACTGCACCAAAATGTACCTTCACCACCGGCAATACCAAGTAACTCTGGCACATCACCTTCAACATCGCCACCAGACATACATCCCCAATTTGGGAAAGTTAGAACGAACTACGTGAAGTGCAATTGTTTAATTTGTGATGGGGAGCAATCAGTAAACCAAGTTCATTCAGTCCAGTATGCAACAGTCAATGCTTTGAGTGCAGCCCGTTCAGACTACGCATCATTGCAGGGTGAGCACACGCTAAACATCAGTACACCATAAGTAATTGCCTCATGGCCTTATTAAGGCAAAATTCAGTAGTCATAACACATTCTTATCGGTGTGGTCTGCCTGAACCACGCATCATCGCAGGCTCCACACAAACCGCCACTACCTCAGTGCACCACAACTCATGAAACCTTTACAATAGAATTTTCTGTGTATTATTTCGCATATAGTTCTCCTTCCTTTGTACAGCAGAAGGCTAAAACCGTTTATGATTGAATATCTGTGTATGATATCATGATTACTATTCTACTTGTTACCAACAGCAACATAATACAATGGAGTCGTACACACGTGCCCGTACCAACTTCAACCATCTATCTGTGTCTGTGTATTTATTATGTTTGCAAAATGCTGCTTCTGTGCCCCACCACATTATATTGTGCTGTAAACAGTGTATGCAACCATCTTACCTCTGCCATTACCAAAAACTTCGATGATATAACTTTCTGTCACTCATTCTACAAAAACAAATGTTAAAACTGGATTATTACAATACTGCAAACAAGTCTAAAGTAAATTTATAAGTGTATGCTATTGCTCGATTTTTTTTTCTTTAGCATATTTATAAAGCGCGAAGTCGACCAAAAAGGATATCAGCAATTTACATGAGCACCGTATTTACAGTACATTTTCAGTCACACGTAGATTATGTCATTTCTATACAATAACAGTATGTGGACGTGACTCCGAACCTCGAACACTGATTTCCAGCACCAAGTTCAACAGTATACCCAAATGACCACATACGTATATATATTATCTGCCCTTCATGTGCCAAAAACTGCAACCTAAAGCTTTCATAGCCTTGGATTACTACAGCTACAACAATTCACTGAATGTACAACAAACATTCATATTCGCAGAAATGCGTCATGTCCGCCATCTTTTATGTGTGCAACTATGGATGAATATAGGGTCAGTGATACCCCGTACCTTCCATGTTGGCATGTTGTGGGACTTTACAGACATAATGACACATTTGCGTTTAAGACCAGGGTGACGGCAGCACTACAACACGGACACCCAAATCTGTTGATTTCTCAAATAGCTCACGGCGGAGCCACGCCCATAGCTCTGAGTCATTGTTCACATCCTCACGCAGCACTGGCATACATCAGTCCAGCCCACTGTGCTTACGCTTCCAGGAATTGTAGTGATTTCTTAGTTCCAGGTCTAGTTGTCAGAATGGCACACACACACTCCCTCATGGCTGGTATACACCCACACCACACGCATCCAGCACATGTGTCACAACACATGTGACCCTACCAATAAAAAAGACGGGGCGCATGTGCTCTATGCCATTTTAGAGTTGCTCACATCGCAAGCGCTATGATGGCCCGTCCTGGTGGTTTGAACACCTCATGTAGGCCCGAACTACCAAACAGGGGGCCCTTCACCAAGTGTGTGGCCTCTTTAGTCACTGAGTTACTGGTACCGCAAGGACTGAGTGGGTGAGGAACCTGTGATGATGATGGGTGCGAAAGTATGTCCTTTCCCATAGCGATATCAAGACTCAGCATCAAATGTGAGACTTCTTGGTGGGCGGAACTGCATGATGTAGAATGTACCCTGTCCGTGAAAAGGTGAGCAGTGAGGGAGTAGATGGCGTGCAGCAGACTGGATACAAAAAGGTGACACAGGGATTTAGGCGTACACAGTCCTATATACCGTATCTTATTGCATTTGTATTTTTTTTTCTATAGCAGAAAAGATTTTATAGACGGTCAAAAGTCTGTCGCTTGTGATGATTGAACCCACATGTATCACTGTGCACCACTTGTTTTCTATAACCGGATGAAAAACATTACTACTCTACTAATTATTCATAAATTGAAGCCCATTAAGCAAGCTGGAACTATACAAATAGTTGTATTTTTAATGCATAGGGAAGGTGTGTGAAAGGGCAAAGTTATTCTACTCCACATTAAGATAAAGGCAAATACCAATCATACCATCTTCCTTTTAATATCTTTTAGATGTAGAGCTTCAGGGTGTACTATGATCCGTCACGTGGTGGAAGACACACCAGTGACAGAAAGGTGAGCTGTGAATATTCTTTTCTGTCACTCTATCACTTCCTCTCTCCTTTGATAAACAAATGACGTACAATCTTATCTATGATGCATGGCCATCGTAACAACGCATAAGAAGGCTGCTTCGATACTTGGTGGACCCTCGTTGAATCACACCAATGGCACAAGGTGAGCAAAGAAGCTTGTTTCCAAAGCAACAAGACGTCACCCGTGGGCGGAGAGAGTGGATAGTGTGCAGCAACTTGACTGCGTACGAATGTACAATTACCTCCGGGCAGTGGGAGTGGATAGGTTGCAACAGTCTGGGTGTGCAAGAAAGGGCACTCACCTCCGGACACTGGGAGTCAATGGGGTGCAACAGTTTGGGTAGGCAGTAATGAGAACTCACCACTACTCAGTGGGAGTGCTTGGGTATAGTACTCTGGGAGAAAAAGAGCGCACAGACACCTCCTCGTAGTGGAAGTTGATGTAATACAGTATCCTGAGTGTCCAAAGGCATAACACAGAAATATACATGTGCAGTTGTATGTACTCTTCTATTACTAACTTTATAGTATTTTTCAGAACACTAAGCTTGAGGGGGCATTATGAACCGGCACGTGCATGGACACACACCGGAGGCAAAAAGGTGAACTACGAAGATGTTCTCCAGTATCAACACTACCTCTCCTGCTCCATCTATTACTTTATCACTTTCACACTTTCAATGCTGTTTTTTATCTCTTTCTCTGTCTCCCCCTCTCTCACATTGGTTCTCTTTTCAAGTTATGAACGCTGCTGTCCACTCTGCAGATAAATAAATTAAGGTTGAATTTATTACACTCCACAGTACAGAACCAAAGCAGAATTCAAGTTGTGAGCTCTGCTGAAAACAGTGTTTGCAAAAGGTAAGCAGAGCGGCTTAGATACACAATGCCTAAAATTAAATGTGCTGCAAATAAACGATATTGTCCTGCATAATGACGTGATCTCTTACCTAATTCTGTCTCATCTCTAAATCATTTTGAAGACCTGCTGGACCATACTGTAGATCTGAGCCAGCAGGCACTTCCCTACAGACACCTCTTCAGCGCGGGCCTATGAGAGGGGTGGGATGTATCAGGCTCACTGCACACATGTGAATAAGCAATATCGCCAAGTGTTATGTTCATTTGTGGTCTTTGACCTCATTCAGTCACATCAATATAATTTTAAAGACTTATTTTCATTTTTCTTTTGCAGGTTACCTACGCTCCTACCATTGGAGTCCATCTCATGTTTTGTTTATTATACTGTTACGTTAAAGTTACATTTCTATATATTTAATTTGGTTTGAATAAAAGTTAATTAAAAAAAACCTCAGTATATATGCCTTCTTTTTCTGACATGTCACTATTATTTAGTGTGATAATCTTATGCTTAGAGAAGATTTAAAAATCAAAAGTAGAAATGATGTTTATAGCTAGAAGTATAATACTGAGTCTGTAGCTGTGATTAATGGTTCCTATGGAAAATTTTAAAAAGTCCAGCACACTTGCTGTTTGGATTAGCAACATTGTGTGGTGAACTTGTGACCTGTGTGTTCAGTTAAGTGTTCTATGAACCGTTACTATGGTAACAGGCAGTACGCAGTTTGGGGTTAGGGTTGAAAGGTACTGGCTGTACAGAAGCTGCTATATTTACCCAGGATCCTCTACATGGCAGAGGGGAAAGCAAACTGAGATGACAGAACACTATGTACATTATTATTATTATTATTATTATTATGCTGTTTTATAACGCGCTCAATTACTGTCGGAGTATCCTGGCGCGAAGATGAAGAAACAGATTACACAGCCTACACTACAAAGAACTAAAAGGCTTGCCGAAACAGATGGGTTTTCAACCCTTTTTTAAAAGAGATAAAATTCACAGTAGCTCGCAAGGCTAGAGGGAGCTCATTCCAGGCCAAAGCGGCCTTCACCGCCACTGATTGCCCTCCCAGCCGAGAAAGCCGGAAGTGCGGCACCCGCAGCAGATGTTGAGCGGCAGAGCGCAAAAGGCGCTTGGGAGAGTAGCGACTAAATCGTTTCATCAAGTAGGCGGGTCCTTGTCCATTGATAGCTTTGTGGGCCAGTGTCAAAATTTTAAAAAGATCCTCTGGGAAACTGGCAGCCAGTGCAGACTCTGCAGGTGATTCCTTACGCTAACCCGGCTCGAAATATTACCCAGCAATCTGGCGGTTGCGTTTTGGATCACCTGGAGACGTCTCACCATGTAAGCCGGGGATCCGCTCAGCAAGCCATTGGCATAGTCGAGGCGCGAGAGAATTAAAGCTCTCGCAACTGACTCTCTTGCTGAGGCAGGCAGATAGGGGAAAAACTTCCGCAAAACCTTAAGAGTCCCGAAGCAGCCTCCTGCCAGCTTCTTGATATGCCCCTCAAACTGGAGGTCTTCCCCAAACCAGACCCCTAGGTTCTTGGCGAGGACATTGACTGAACAGGGCATCGGGAAACCCGTCGGCCAAAGTGCTTCTCTAAAATTCGGGAGGAATTGACCGTAGAGCAGTATTTCCGTCTTATCCTCGTTGCACTTCAGTTGAGCGGAGGCTAACCAATTAAAAACAGAGGATAGACAAATCTGAATCCGCTCGGTATCTAAGACAGCACTGGGCCAGGTGAACAACAGCTGCGTGTCATCGGCATAGGCGATTATTTTGGCCCCCAGTTGTTCGGCAAGCTCAATCAAGGGTGTCAGATATACATTAAAGAGAAGAGGGCTCAAAGTGGAGCCCTGAGGGACCCCAGTCATGAGGTGCTTAGCCGAAGATGAAAAAGGAGGGAGCCAAACCTGTTGTGATCGAGACGAGAGAAAGGAGCGCAGCCAGTCCAAAGCAAGGCCTGTGACCCCAATGTCAGCAAGTCGCGCGAGGAGGCGTTGGTGCGGCACCGTGTCGAACGCGGCAGAGAGGTCCAATAAAATTAGAGCCACTCTGCCGCCACAGTCCAGACACTCCCTAGCTGCCTCAGAGATCTCCACCAAAGCAGATTCCGTGCTGTGCGCAGCACGGAAACCAGATTGAGCAGGATGGAGAGCCCCAGATGATTCCACAAACTCATTAAGCTGCCGGAAAGCCAGTTTTTTGCCTATTTTTGCCATAGCCGGGAGCAGGGAAATTGGCCGGTAATTGGCCAGCACTTCAGGGTCCGCTCCAGCCTTTTTCAGCAGGGGTAGGAGCTTAGCTTGTTTCCACTCGGCAGGTACTGTGGCTGATTTAAATGAAAGGCTGACGATATGCGTCACTTCCTGCACCACCACTTCAGCTACACCTGCCAACACCCGCGCCGGACACGGATCAGAAGGTGATCCTGATTTCAAGGATTTAATCACGGCCAGTGTGTCAGTAGCAGTGGGAGGAGTGAGCTCAACTATCCGGGGAGATGAACACTCTAAAGGAGGGGAAAGATGGAGAAAGCCCTCCAAAAAGTGGCTAGAGCTAAGACTCGACTGAATAGCCGCTATTTTTTGCTCAAAGAACCCGGACAAGCTCTCACACCATGCTCCAGAAGCTGGAACCATCCACTGCTCAGCACAGGGGGAAAGGAAACTATTAACAATCGCAAAGATTATGAGCAAAAGAAGTACACAACTCTTCCAATTAACCTCAAGAGAAGGCTCAAGGAATAGCCACTGACGTTACAAAACCCCATGTACAATTTGCCTACTCTGTACTCAACAATGGGCAATTCTTTATCGATCACAATCAGACACTGTTGCTTCACGATTTATAGTGTGCACTCCCCTAAATGATTTGTGCCTATTTAAATGGGAGACAGGATTGTCGACATTCCAAACCTTAGGGGCATAGTTACAAGGACGGCGTTAAAATTATCCCCGCTTTAGCGGCAGCAAACTACAGCTAAAACAGCTGTAATGGACTTCAAAATCCTTTGTTGTCTTACCAGAAGATTTTTTCAACACTGCTGTTTGCTATGGCAGGGTGAAAGCTGAGGCTCCGGCCCTGCCATAGCAAACTTGGTTTGCATTTTGAAAGAGAGAACACGAAAATCTACTCTCTCTTTTAAAATGCAATGCAGAATGCTTTTCCCCACGGCGAGCTGCATATTAGCAGGTCCCCGTGTGAAAAAATAATGGTGGCTTCTGAAGGACGCAGGGAGCTGACTGGCACATAGGGACATTGGGCCTCCACCCACAGTCCCCAAGGTTGAATATATGCCCATGGGATGGGATCCTGAGGAAGAAAACAAATTGGTAGTAGGTGATTTTTTTTTACTGTAAAATTAGGAGTCTGTAATGGGTGTATTTAAAAGGACAGCGTTAAAATGTTCTGGTGTAAACCTGGGCTCCTATTGGAATTCTCACGAATTCTCAAAAGCCTTTTATTAAGCACATTATGGCCGCTTTACCAGCATTTTCCTAACTCTAAAGCGCCTATAATTTTAACACTGTCCTTGTAAATATCTCTGCAATATCGCGAGAAGTACAGCGATAATTCATGTTCGCAAGTGAAAAGCTTGTTAATATGAGACTGTGGACTTAACATATCAATCCACCTCGCATATTAAACATGCTTAAGTCTTCTTCAGAACAGATGTTAGGATCTGACATAAACCGCAATTACCAAGAGTTTTGCTATCGGTCCTCAAATCCAGGGCCGCCTTGTAAATACAACGCTGTTGTCATACCTCTCTCTTCCATGTTATATTGTCATAGGAACACCTACCTTGCCACTGGGAATGCCTACATTGTAACTCATTGGAGATACGAGGCGAGCCGTTAGCAAACCGGCTGCTAACATGCGTTAATGCATCTTAGCGTCGCCTAGTAAATAGGGCAATAACATTTTCACCACATTTTTGGGTTTTCTAAAAAAATTGTGACGAAATAGCAGTTGTTAATATTCCCTCAAGTTTGCTATGATAGAGTGGGAACCTCGGCTCCCACCCTGCCATAGCAAACAGCACTGTCCCAGGGGTAGGCACCACAAGACACAGCAGGAGCCACTCCTGGGGGGTGGTATTCCCCAAAGCTTTCGACTGCTCCAGAATGGGGACCACGCGGCCCCACTCAAAAAATATAAAAATACCTGGAGGGCGGTAATCCCCGGGGCTTAGACGGACCTTTGAGCTCCCTCACCCATTTATTTTGTAGCACCAAGGAATGGAGGTTCCCGGGCTACAGGGCCCCTCTGAACCCCCATCAATTGTAATATTTTAGACCCTGGGATTTGGCCCTCCCAGGTAGCTAATTTTTAAACAAGCACAGGAGCCCGCGCTTCGTTTTTTTTTAATGGCGGATCCATGCACCCAGCACACATTTCTCTATTTAACAAAAAATATATTAATACTTTTCGGGGCCCTAGGGGTCCTTGTGGGACCCACTAAGCAGGTCTAGAGGGTTAAAATATTTCTAACCTGCCCCCTTTATAAGTTTTGAACACTTGTTCCACTAATTTCTAGATCCTTGCTTCTACCAATTTAGACAACCACTTGAAAGCCAATTAGCATTCAGTGCGCGATCGACATGGTGCTCTTAGGGTGAGCTCAGGATGCACAGATCCACTGCGGCCATAGAAATATATGTACTTTTAAATGTGATTTTCTCAGGAACTACTGAACGGATTTACACCATTTAAGCAAAAGGCACTAGTCTGAAACAAGGACTACCTCTTTGCCAAATTTGGTGTAATTCCGTTCAGCAGTTCTGGCTGTAGCCGCGATTAACGGTTCACCCCGAGACTTTTGCGTAGAGTGTGATGCTGTTAAATTGAGTTGCTGCTGGAGACGGGGATGAAACCGTGAGCCTAAACTGTGTGTGCTATGCTGTGAAGTCATGTGCTCTGGGCGATGTGTCACACCTGTCCAACTTGTATATGGTGCTTCGGTGGTGTTGTATAGGGAGTGCGAAGGTAAACCAATACGGTATTTGTATAGCGCCTATGGGTGAGTACAGCCAGAGATCAAAGTGAGAACTCTGTACTGAAAAGTGAGATGGTCCAGCCGTTGTGCCACAGCTGTGTGGAGCAGGAGTTGCTGTTATGTGGCCCTAAAATAGCAGGCCCAAGTTGTAAGTTATAGGGTGGCTCTAAAAAGAGACCTTGTGATCATTAGTTGGAGCTACATATAAGTGCGGGTGCACAGCTTCAAGTTATTCAGGAAAACTCAGTTTCCCTGATCTGTGAAGTTTCCATTACTTCTGTAGACATCCGCCATATCATATTGTCTGTTGTTGTTGTAGATGGACCCCATTTTGTGGTCTCTGAGGTAGCAGACACAGCTTTGGTATCTTTATTCCGAGATTTTTCAATCTGAGGACAAAATTGTTTGGACCATTTCCACTTTTTTCTGTGGGATATAATGGAATATACAAAGACAGTTTGAGGCAAAAGTAACATCCATTGTCCAAAGGTGTCCTTCAGAAGCATTTCCAAACCAACCCCAGTCAATGTGCCTAGGTTGTTTCCACCACAGTAAACAATGACGAGGTCAGGGTGTTGTAGATCCAAACAGGTTTTAACCAAAAGCAACTATTGGTGCCACTTCAATCCTCTCTGACCAAACCGTTTAATATCCACATTTTGTAAACTGAGGTATAAATCAATACGTCTTGGTTCTGCATACCTCTTGCACCAGAAAACATAGCTATGTCCTACGATGCACACTAGCATTTTGAAGGTATGACTGGAAGGTATGGAAAGATGTCTGAAGCTCATGCAGTTCCTTCATAGAATAAGAGATATGTTTAAAGATGGGGAACTAGTTTTTTCACATACAATATGGTACTTGATTGGGAGATGAAAAGGATTGTTTTTTAAAAGTACGGTGCACATTTGTTTTGTGAAAAAGCATCTTTGTGATTTGTTAAGAAAAAGCAGTTTGAACGGGGAATGCATATTATAGGATACAATTTGCTCAACTCAACCACACCTGCTACTTCCATTTGGAATGCAGTGTTGGAACTTAAAACAATCGTGAACTTTTAACCTGCAGGTGCAGTTCAATGTTCCAGAAAATGTTGCAAAAGAATATTGTTAGGTTTAAAACATTTTAAAACTTTTAACCTCCAGGTGTTGTAGAATGTTCTAGAAAGTGTTTTGATAAACTACGTTGCATTTTTGACTTCTATGTGTACTTGAACATTTAAAAAACTGTTTATATGGAAAATTAGAGAGACACCAAAAAGAATCAAGGAACTATTCTAATTCGTTCTTTATATGTATTTATTTGTGGAGGAGCAAAATTATAGAAAGAAGAGCACCAGGAAGAGGAAGAGGCAAGGAGTGGGTGGACCGGGGAGATGGGCGCAATGGCATACATGTACAGTGAAGTACAGCACAAGTATAGACAAACTATGGCCAAAATGAAACACACCAACATGGAGCATAAGTCACACAACTCGGCAACATCACAATGCTGAACGTGCATAGGAGTGAGAACCACGCAGCATTCATATAGGATGTGTACATAGGCAGGTCGTGGGTGTTGTGGGATGTGTGCGACTGTGGCCATCATGGATGAGATATCCAGCACATGGCACATGGGTGGGTTCATTGTGTGTTACATTGCCAAACAGCTGCTCCTCCTTCCCTCGAGCCCCCATGTGTCTTGCTTACTGGACAGCGTCATGTGAAATCTGGACTGTATCTTAATTGTGAGGACTGCTGACCATAGTGTAGGTCAGAGGTAGCGATGAGGAAGGGCCTACGGCCTTGTGCATGCGTTGGTGTCGTCACCGGCCTGCGTAGTGCAGGTTCAGTGGCACCACTTGTCAGCAGACTTCAATCTGTAAATACGCCTCACTAATCAAAGGGAGTGAGGTGCTGTGGCCACTGCCACGAAGTTGGGGTTCACTGCTGTCAGGACTCAGGACACAGTTAGACATGTGGGATTTGTTTGTGTTAAATAGGGTTAGTGATACAAGAAGCATTGAGAGTGTAGGAGCCTGTGATGATGTTTTATGTGGACGGGTCACTCTGGGAGCAATGTGTCTTGCCTACTGGACTGCATCATGTGGAATCAGGGCTGTATCTGAATTGTGAGGACTGCTGACCGTAGTGTAGGTCAGAGGTAGCAATGAGGAAGGGCCTACAGCCTTGTGCATATGTTAGTGGGGACTCCGGCCCGCGTAATGCAGGTTCAGTGGCACCACTTATCGGCAGACTTCAATATGTAAATACTACTTACAAATCGAAGGGAGTGAGGTGCTGTGGTCTCTGCCACGAAATTGCAGTAGCTGCCAACGAGGACTTGGTTATACATTTGGGATCAGCTGGTGTTACAGAGGGTTAGTGGGACTACATATCGAAGGCCTTGCATATGGAAATTTGGTTGTGATCGAAGGGAGTCTGGTGCTGTGCTCGCTGCAAAGAAGTTGTGGTCGCTGTCATTCAGGACACAGTTACACATGTGGGACCGGCCTTCCATATGGCAATATGTCTCAGTGATCGAAGGGAGTCTGGTGCTGTAGTTGACTTACGGACTTGAGGTCACTGCTATTTAGTACTCAGGACATAGTTGGACATGTACACTTGTGTTGAAGACAGTTAGTGGCTCTATGTGTCGACGGTCTTCCACAGTATAGGTTAGAGGTAGCGGAGAGGAAGGGCCCAAAGCCATATGCATACATTGGTGGCTCCTCCGGCCTGTGTAGTACAGGTTCAGTGGCACCACGTTTTGCTGGCTTTCCATATGCAAAAAGTATTCACCGATTGAAGGGAGTTTGGTGGTGTGGTCTGTGCCACGAAATTGGGGTCGCTGCCATTTGGGATTCAGGAATCAGTTACACACGTGGGATTGGCTTGTATTGAACAGGGTTAGTTGGCAGCACGTGCTGGCAGCCTTCTATAGTGTAGGCCGGAGGCAGCGGTCAACAAAGGCCCACAGGCAGGTGATGCTGACTTGAGCAGCACAGATTGGGAGCATTTGGTTTTCTTAACCCATTATACTCTCCTACACAATTTGCGAAGCTACAAATCTTGAATTGGGAACCATGTAACCCCAGTGTAGCTTGCAGGCAGCGGTCAGGATGGGCGCACAGCCACGTGGTGTTGAGTTGAGCTGCACAGTGCGTGGCACCTGGAGTACTCAGCGTGTGTGCGCACTTAGATAATACGTTGTCTTAGTGGTCCACAGTGGGAGCAATGTCTTTACTTGATAGGCCACGTGGTGATGATTTATAGTGCAATGAGTTAGTAGCACCAGAAGCACACAGTGTGCGCACATTCTGCGATGAGTCGTGGTCTTGGTGGGCCGCAGTGGGAGCAACGTGTCTTGCAAACTGAACTGCATCATCTGCAATCGCTACTGCATCTGAATTGTAAGCCGTGCTGTCCGCAGTGTAGATCGAAGGCAGTAGTTAGCATAGACATCGAGGAATGCTTTTTGTCACTTCTTGATAAAATCCGAGGACATATATTACAGTTCTCTGTGCAATTAATACATCAAAGCTGAATTCAAGTTGTGAACCCTGCAGTCCACAGTGTAGATTGAAGGCAGTAGTTAGCATAGACATCGAGGAATGCTTTTTGTCACTTCTTCTTGACAAAATTCGAAGACACAGAGTACAGTTCTTTGTGCAATTAATAAATCAAGGCTGAATTCAAGTTGTGAACCCTGCTGTCTGCAGTGTTGATTGAAGGCAGTAGTTAGCATAGACATCAAGCAATGCTTTTTGTTACTTCTTCTTGACAAAATCCGAGGACAAAGAGTATAGTAATCTGTGCAATTAATAAATCAAGGCTGAATTCAAGTTGTGAACCCTCTGTTCGCAGTGCAGATCGAAGGCAGTAGTTAGCATGGACATCAGGGAATGCTTTTTGTCACTTCTTCTTGACAAAATCTGAGGACAAAGAGTACAATTCTCTCTGCAATTAATAAATCAAGGCTGAATTCAATGCTGTCCACAGTGTAGATCCAAAGCTGAATTCAAGTTGTGAACCCTGCTGTCCGCAGTGCAGATTGAAGGCAGTAGTTAGCTTAGACATCAAGGAATGCTTTTTGTCATTTCTTCTTGACAAAATCTGAAGACATATAGTAAAATTCTCTCTGCAATTAATAAATCAAGGCTTAGTTCAATGCTGTTCACAGTGTAGATCGAAGGCAGTAGTTAGCATAGACATTGAGGAATGCTTTTTGTCACTTGTTCTTGACAAAATCCGAGGACATAGAGTACAGTTATCTGTGCAATTACTAAATCAAGGCTGAAATCAAGTTGTGAACCCTGCTACCCGCAGTGGAGATCAAAGGCAGTTGTTAGCATAGACATTGAGGAATGCTGTTTATGACTTCTTGTTGACAAAATCCGAGGGCATAGAGTACAGTTCTCTGTGTAATTAATCAATCAAGTCTGAATTCAAGTTGTGAACCCTACTGTCCGCAGTGTAGATCGAACGCAGTAGTCGGTACAGACATAAGTCTGCGGTGTTGTGGCGCTGGGTTCGCAGGGGGCTTGTGTGGAGGAGGCCCCGGTCATGGCAGCAGCCACGTGCCAGGGTGAGGGCCACCACTCTGGCAGACTCGTTGGTCTTTGCACAAGTGAACCATGCCCAGGGCATGGCCTATTTATTTGTACTCCTACACTGGAGTTGTGTACGTTGGACCAGCCCAATCCGCTTCCGCTTCAAGGGGGGGACAACACAGCTACATGACCGAGATCTTCCCCACTGTCTGAGGTAATATGGTTGCATCCACTGTGCAGTACACTACATGTATCAATACTATATCTCCACATGGAGAGGTTTGTACTTTGAATAGGGGGGTCTGTGCAACACATCACCGGTACTCTTGGGATTCTGTGAATTATTGTTGATGGGTGACTTGCCACATCTTCGAACTTTCAGTTATTGTGCGGTTGAGGGGATATGGGGCCGATTCACCAAATGAACTTAAGACTAAATCCTAAACTTACTACTATTTGATATTCATAGAAAGGACTTACTACTTTCGGGATTCACAGAGTGAACTTACTACTTTCAGGAATCACAGAATGAACTTACTACTTTTGGTATTCACAGAATAGATTTAAGACTACTAAGTTTACGTCCACACTCAGGCCGGAAATCCGGCCCAGAGGCGGAGCTTTCGGCCCGGAGGTAGATCTTCTGGCTTGGGGGTGGAGCTTATGGCCCAGAGGCGGAGCTTACGGCCCAGAGGTGGAGCTTGCAGCTTGGAGGCGGAGCTTCTGGCTCAGAGACGGGGATGTAGCCATGGCTACAATCTCCACCTCTGGGCCAAAAGCTCCGCCCCCAAGCCGGAAGCTACTCCTCCAGGCAGGAATTTCCAGCCCGAGCGCGGACGTAAAGTCACTCTATTCACAAGGTGAGGAATCCACACGGCAGATGTATCTATCAGAAGAACAAGTTACTTACCTTCGGTAACACTTTTTCTGGTAGATACAATATCTGCCTGTGGATTCCTCACTGACCCGCCCGCCTCCCCGTTGTCCACTCTTCTTTGCCAGAGTATCTTTAATGGATTGTTTTATTGTAAAATGTTTTATTGCATTTACTTCACACTGTGTGTGTTACTTTTATTTCTATACTGTGTATATTGTGTACATTTCTACTGTTATCGGTCCGTCCGTGTGCCTCGAAGGCACGGAAAAAAGGGCGGAACTGATGTCATCACGCCGGCGCGGGCCTATTATAGGCGTCGGTGACGTCAGCGGTGTCGCGAGCGGAGCCGTGTCTCTGTGACGTCCGCGTCCACGTCGGCGCGAAGCTACAAAAAGAATTTCCGAATGTTGCTGACGCAAGGGGATATTCACAAGGTGAGGAATCCACAGGCAAATATTGTATCTACCAGAAAAAGCGTTATCGAAGGTAAGTAACTCGTTCTTCCAGCCCGAGTGCGGACGTAAAGTTAGTAGTCTTAAATCTATTCTTTGAATACCGAAAGTAGTAAGTTCATTCTGTGAATCGCGAAAGTAGTAAGTACACTCCGTGAATCCCGAAAGTAGAACGTGCATTCTGTGAATACCAAATAGTAGCAAGTTTAGGATTTAGTCTTAAGTTCATTCTGTGAATCGGGCCCCTTGTATTTTGGGAAGGTCCGCTGTCCTGTTTTGCGCTGCCTCTGTGGTAGTAGCGGGGGAGTGGTCTGGGGGAGGTTCGGGTGGTGGTGGCGCTGGGTGTTGTGGCCTTGTTGGGTGTCGGAGCTGCATGATTAGTACCTCTATCACGTGTTGGTCTTTAGATGTTGGTGTGAGTTGGGTGTAATTCATGCAGTATATATTTGAAGTCCTTACTTCAGTTATAGGTTGATGTTAATTTGTTACCGGTAACTGGGGCTATCACCTGTTTAGGTAGCATTGCAGATTTGGCAGTTTTTTTGAAAATACGGGGAAGTGGTCTTTTCGGGTTTTTTTGCACGGGAACGCCAAGTTTGTATATTATTAGCGTTAGTTGTGGCTCTGGTTTGTGGCAATTTTGTTGGCGGAAGGTATTGATGAAAGAGTGGTGAGATTTGAAGTTTTTATCAGGTTGAGAATGGGATGGTAATTAAAAAAGACAGAAAAAAAGATGCTTAATGAGCATTATAATTAGAAATTAGCATTTAAAAAACCTTTGAAATTCACTGAAAAAACCCATAAGTTTTAGGCATGTTATAGTTAGTTGGACATTTCACTCATACAAAACTATAGAAATTCCGCTGATATAGTTAATTGAGTTAACTATAACTCACGCCTCCGCAATACACTGCTGATGACATCACATATTACATCATTCATGACATGGTCAGTGACATCACTGATGACATCACTGATAACATCTCAAATGACATCACTGATGACATCATCCATGTGAAAATCTGATGCACCTCATCAAACCCTAATATAACACTTGATACACCCACTATAAATTACAGACTAAATTTTTCAAAACCATGAACACACCAATACCAGTTATTACATATCCACTCACTAATTCCAAGGTCTACGCACAAATCCATTGATTGACCCATACAGTCAGGTATGTATTTAGTTAGCCATCTATACAGCCATCTATATAGCCTATTTACAAGAGCAGCGTAAATGGGAAGCAGGGCCAAAATTAAGGCCAGGGAAAACCTGGTTTTATCTTGGCGAAACAATGAGAAACGCTTCATCTCTCCTCGTTTTTGTAAAACGACTTGGATTGTTTATGTTCAGGTAGGCGACCCTTTCTGCACATAAACAATCTTTTAAAAAAATGACATTTTGTAACTTCCATGTGTGATGCATTAAGCATAGAAGTGAGAAAATGACATTTCAATATTGTTTATGTGCAGGAAGGGGGACCTTCCTGCACATAAACAATCTTCCCTTAATAAATGTAGAGCCAGTTCAGGGGGAATTCCCCCGTTATAGTTAGTTTAGCTAACTATAACTTGCGCGCCGGCAATCCACTGCTCATGACGTCACATATTACATCACTCATGACATGGTCAATGACATCACTCATGACATCACTGATGACATATCAAATGACATCACTGAGGACATCACTGATGACATCACCCAGTGAATGTGTGTCTTTCGGAAAAATATATTTTTTTTAAATAATATATCTAAAGGTTGATGAAAGAAGGTAAATAAGTGTCTAAATGGATGTTTTTTTTGTAAAATTGATTGTATAACTGACATATTAATATATATATATATATATATATATATATATATATATATATATATATACACTGTTGGTGTATATGTATATATATATGTATATATATATATGTATATATATATATATATATATATATATATATATATATATATATATATATATATATATATATATATATATATATATATATATATACTACAAATATCCAAGCATTTACTGCCTCCGCCTTAACGAGAGTTGCGTCGTCACCATGGAACTCCTTGGACTGAGTCCCGCTCGCAATCCATAACAAAACGACCACGCCGTGTGAGATTGTTCAGTTTGTATTTATTCTGCCGCTGCCATACCCGTTTCGACTACACAGTAGCCTTGGTCACTGGTTACGGTTTGAAAGCGCGCGGCATTTACTTAAAGAAAAAACAATTCATGCAACGTCATCAACACTGCCTGTCAATCGACACGGAAGACAGACTTTCGGACTCATTTACTCGTAAAATGTCATTCTACACATTTTGAATCAACATAAATAAACAATTTTAACCAAATGCATAAAATCGGTCGCTTCATTATTTGCAGCATAACTGTGTGTTTGTTAAATTCTTTGGTGAATATGTTAAAACTGTCAACTCGAAATGTCAACAAAACTTTATCGGCATGGGCAAGCAACTTTAAAGCTGCAAAGTGAACACACTTCTGTTACACTTTCTATTCAGCCATGACAAAAAACAACAACAAATTTCGCCCCAGTGGGCTTGCCAACTAAGGTCAATGTTCCATCCTAATACGGACCATGATATTTCCAACAATTAGGGTATAATAATCCCTGTTAGCAAATAACTATATTGGCATGCACAAAAGGATTTTGTCGTTGATGTTGTGCACTGAATTGCTGTAAACATATAACACCAATTCCACTTTTCAATTGAATGCAATAAAGCTCCAGTGAGCTAATACACCAGTTATGACTTATATAAATGATCTTAACATTCTACACTTTTTTGGACCATTGTTGACTACCAAGTGTAATACACTTTTCTGAAAGTACTGTACTTTAAGCAGTGGGGCTGTTGCTACGGCTAGGCTAGCCGTTAAAATCCAAACAAAGAGTTGCCCCAAACAGCAAACGCCCACACAGGTAAGTAGAGCCACTCGATTTATGAAGACAAAATTGCACTACAAGTACCAAGAGTCCCAGCGGTGACCACGCCCATCTGAGCGAGTACTTTATTAAAATCTGAAACGAAACGCGTCGGCTAAAAGAAGGGCTGTGGATTTTGTTTCTGTTGGGCTTTAGCTTCATCAATAAATCGAGTGTCTCTACTTACCTGTGTGGGCTTTTGCTGTTTGGGGCAACTCTTAGTTTGGATATATATATATTGTATTGTATTGTATTTGTATTTGTATCGCGCAACTGTCACCCTACGGGTATCCTGGTGCCCAAACAGGAAGTAGTCAGATGGAACAACAATACACTGGCTGTCATGACATGTAAAACAGCCGCCAGTTCCATTAAATGGAGTTAAGGGGATTAAACTTTGGCAAACAGCCATGTTTTCAGACTCTTTCTAAATCCAAGCAGGGTGTCAATTTGCCTGATATATATATATATATTTATTACCTACTGGCGGTAAGCGCACCGGGGCGCGAACCAGCGCGCTACGTGAGTTCGCGTGCGGAAACCTGAATGGCTCTCGGGTGTCTGTCAACATTCCAAACAGTCCGGAGCGGTCGCCATCTTGTGTCTCGGTAGGATCGAGACACAAGAGGTGGCAAAAACAAAGGGGGAAATGACCAAAAGGGGGCAGGGTAGACCCCCTGACCCCCTAGGTTTGATGTGGGGGCCATAAAAGGGCCCCGCCGGGCAACAATTTTTTTTTATTTTTTGTTCAATTTGCACGGGAGAGCGCCCGGTACGCGCACCGGGAAGCGTACCGGGGAGCGTACCATGGGAAAAAAAGAATGACAGATTTTTAAAAAAATGTACCATTTTTTTATAAATTGGAGGTAGTTCTAAAAAGAACTGTTTTTTTTATTCTTTTTGTTGTTTTATATTTTTTTATTGTTTTTTGGAACATTTTGTACTTTTTTTGGCTTTTATGAACACTTTTGTATTTTTTTGGGAATTTTTATGGGGACAAACAAAAAACAGGGAATTGTAAACGGCTCAACTGGAGCAAAAAAAAATCAGGAAAAAAATGAAGGTTTCTTTCGGCACTTGTGGTTGTCACCAGCACAATTGATGAGTTTAACACTTTGCTCACCATAGCAAATTGTACTCCCACAAAATATGCAAACTATTTTGAAATTTCCCTTGTCTCTGGTCCCGATGGAGTGGGTTGGGTGCTCTGGGAGGTGCTGGGAGAAGATTGGGGAGGGTTTCTGGTCAGTTCTCTGACCTCTGCCGCACTATAGTTGTTAGGGTGCCGGCGTTGCATGTGGCGAATCATGGTGATTAGTGATGTCACTGACCATGTCATGAGTGATGTAATATGTGACATCATCTTTTTTTTTTTTTTTTTGGTAAACCTTTATTGGTACTTAAATCAGTTACAATCAAAGCAGTTCAGACCATCATGGTCGGCCATCAGGACAGAAGCGGTTAAAACAAGACAAATAGTCCATTGCAGCACAAAGCTCCGCTCCTTAAATACTCGGTTGTAACCCAGGAAAGCAGTATTACAAGCAGGTAACAGGATTAAAGAAGGTTTCTTTTAAAAATTCACCCTCATTGTCCGAAATAAGAAGAGCATGCGGAGAATCATCTCCACGCAGACCCCAAGAAAAAGAGAAAAGAGGAAAGTAAAGACAAGCCAAGGGCAACAAAAATAAAAAAAGAAGGCCCTAGCAACGAAAAAGAAAGGAAGAAACACAACAACACCCCTCCCCCATCCCCCCACCCTGCACCCCTGCATATGGCTACAGCCTACCCCCCTAGCAGCGTGCCTGTCGCCCATTATATGAACCCGAAATATAGACAAGAGAATCAGAGAAAAGAGAGAGAGACAATAACACACCGTAAGGTAAAGAAAGAAAGAGTGGAAAGGAAAGAAGTTAACTAGCATCCCACAATAGGAAAAAGAAGATATGTGGAGGGTTCCCGTTACGGGTACCCCGACCCCCCCCCCACCGCCACACAGCGTTTCAACTACTTCAGGAGTAAAGTCATAACATCGGGAGCACCCACTTAAACAGAATAGTATTAATAGCTCAGCATTTCAAGTCCCACAGTAAAGTATAGATCTCCCCAAGTAGCAACAATGGCGCCCCGAGCGCCCTCGACTCCCACAGGTCCGCAAGATCAGTAGCACAAATTACATCACTCATGTAATGCTGGGCCGGGTTAGAAAAGTACCAACTGGAGCACACAAGTCATTCCGGGAGAAACCAAAGCCTTTGCAATGTCCCATGGCGCGGCTCGCTCAACCGCCGGCAACCTTCACCCACGGAGCCAGTTATCCTCTAGTCGATCCACTCCGAGCCGCCAGGTAGTCTCTTAAAGGAGCATGTCTGCCTCTCAGCCACCATTAAGTCGCATCCACACCCGGCCGCAGCTCCTCCGCAGGGAACTGCAACATGTGCCCCACAAAGAGTGACTTGCAGAGCTGGTGGCGGCTTACAGTTAGTCATCGATCCAAAGGCAATCAGGAACATCCTCACGCCACTTCCAGAATGTGGTCCTCTGGCCCCCAGGGGGTATTCAATCGCCCCCCCCGGTATTCAATACACTCGGCCGAAGCCATAACCAGGTAGAACCCATCGAGGCACCATTTTCATAGGGAGCACCACCGAGGCGCAGTTCAAACAAGCTTCAGAGTCGCCGGCCCCCACCAGACTGGGGATCGTAGGTCGCCGGAGCCCCAACAGTAAAGCATCACACGAATGCCATTCTCACCCACCACTGGTAGGCGCATGCAGGCCCCCCCCAGCCCAAAAAGTACCACAGCAGCATTATACCCCCACCGGCACCGGTGAGCCGGAGGGTAGGTCGCAAATCAATGTAAACAAGCAAATGGTGTACCTCCAGGGAAACAAAGAGCAGTTCCCAGTGTCCCGTTGCTGATGGAATGTGCTGGGGGGGAAGGTGGGCGAACGGCACAGAGGGATAGTGCAGCACGTTGGTAGCGGGCTCCAGCGGTGTCCTGCTGAGAGTAAGTTGTCGAGGGGCATGCTGATCACCATGACGGGAGACCGGCGTCTTCCGGGTCCGTGTGGCCGCTGTTGTTCAACTGGCAGCCGGAAGCAGTGCAGCGTGAGGTCCCGGCTGCCGGCATCGGACGGGCCGCACCGCGCAAAGGAGCATATCTTCGTCCATGGAGCCCGGAATTTCACCAGAATCAGGCGCCTCATTTCGGCGTCCCCTCTGACGCACAGAAGCTCCGTTTCCGCACGGGACAGACGGTCAAATCGGGCGGTAAGGGAAGGAGGTCGGCGGAGCCGGGACCCCGAGCGGCCATCTTGGTCGCCGGCCCGGCTCCGCCCCCATATGTGACATCATCAGCAGTGAATTACAGGTGCGCAAGTTATAGTGAGTCCAACTAACTATAACGTGGGAATTTCAATGGTTTTATGTCAGTAACATTTCTAGCTAACTATAACTGGTGTGAAACCTATGTTTTTTCAGTGAATATATATATATATATATATATATATATATATATATATATATATATATATATATATATATATACAAGCAAATCCTCGAACCTCCACGCCGACAGCGTAGCGAAAGAAGAAAACAGACCCCACGATTTCAGGCAAGATGTTGAAATTTATTTAGGACCTTTCAAATGACGCGTTTCGAGTACGATGTACTCTTGTTCACACACCGTTAAAACAGTCAGCCTGTTATTTTATATGCTTTCTTTCCCTGACCCTTCCTAAGGGCCACACCTCCTGTCGTGCATCACATGACAGTGAAAATAAACATAGAAATGGGTGCTGGATTGTGGATGGGAAAACAGACGACTTTTCTTGATGTAATTACTTGATCACAACATAGCATGAAAAATAATACAGTATATAAAACAAATTTTGTTTATATAAAATGCATTGCGTCTTAAATTTCAAAAATGTACATCGTGACATTTATAAAATATATTCATTTCCTACCCTAAAACATTGCACAAATCTCATAAATGGCCTTAACACATATCATGACTGCATGAATGCAGATACCCAAAATAAGGCTGTTAAAGTGACTGGTGCTTAATTCTTACTGCTTGAATGCAGTTATCCAGAGGGATATAAAGTGCCTAATGCAAATTCATGTAAACTAACAACCAGATTAGTCCTTAACATTAAAGCCTTGATTCTCTAAGTCATGTGATGTAAACATATCTGTGACAACTTACTTTGTGATACCCACGAGCTAATGTCTAAAATATTTATTAAAAATTCAAATGTCATGAATTTACATATATCATAAATATCAAGACCTATGTACAATTATATACAAAAAATGTATATATATAATGTATAGTGTAAAATAACCACCACTTGATTTGTGCTCATATATACATGTGCAAAATGTGAGTAAAAAAATAAAAAATTTTAAACAATTTATTTTATGAGAAAATAAAGCATTATATACAATCCTAAAAAAGAGAGAAGTTGCAATTTCCATAAATACACGTATTATCAAAATATTTCCGGATGTATTCAAAGTGGTATATCTTTGCCGTGTGAAATGGAATTATTAACTCAGTGGGCTGTTTGATGTTGGAATCGGTTTACAACGTGAATCCAAAACCCAATACTGAGGTAGCCAAGACTTACAAAATCCAATGCACAGAAAAACTCCACCTCCAAAGACGATACTGAGGGAGACACTTATAAGAAATTATGTAAGTCCTCTGTGGCGTTGAGACAGTATGGTTGTTTACTGTCCAACGCCACGATGTACTGGGTCTCCAACCTTCTGAGTAATTTGTCCCTATCACCACCCCGTCTCAAAGGGGGCACTGCATCAATGACAAAATAACTCAAACACGCCAGATCCCATATATACATATACACCAACAGTCCTGAACCGCAGCTAGTACTCCGCAGCCATCTCAGGTACAGACCACAAAAGCGCGATGAGTTCAAGTTTCAGTGCTTCATTTTTCCATTTGTCAGCATGATGGTCTTGTTCACATGACCCTCGGGATACCATCAAAGTGTTTAAATAGTGACTTCCTGGTTAACCAGATCACATGGCATATAGAGCTAAACAAAATACTTTCACTTTAAATAGTAGTTCTACAGGAATCGATTAAAGCCCAATGAGTTGTATATAAATAATTAAAAATCTTATAAATACATTCACAACACATTTGAGATCACACAGCAGCAGCATAGGAAAATGTTAAAATCTGTTAAAAAATAATAATAAATAATTATCATTATCTTTTTTATACACAGAGTCAACACCTTAGTTCGTATTTTTCAAATTTGGCCTAGTGGCTTAAATGCTTTGTATAAACATAATACATTTGATCCTGAGCTCTTATAAGTACTCTAGAAAAATCGCCATATGATTTGATCAAACTAATAAAGTGCTTGTGCAATTAATTCTTAAGGTGCAAAATAATGCAAAGTGCAAAATACCATGGATAAAATGATATTAACATTACGTATCAAAATTACAGGATTAAAAAGTTACATTAAAAAATAATAGGTTTAGCGGCGCTTTGCTAAAATTAATTGCATCATAGCTCAAGCTCCCAACAAAATTGTTTTATACAGATTTAAGTGCAAGTGCATAAATTCCATTGACCTCTTATATTTCTTATTTATAGAGGTAGTCTCTCCTCAATTTAAATCCATTACAATTCTTTTACGTTCATTGCTCTGATATACCTCTTGTTATTCTAGTATTAAATGCTCTACTCTAACACTAGAGTCCATAACTTGTATATATAGATATATATTCACAGGGTAAAAAAGGTTACAAGGATGTTATAGTTAGCAAATAGAATTAAAAAAACCTTAGAAAGTCACTAAAAAAAAACAAAGGTTACAGGGATGTTATAGTTAGTGCCACTCTGCCAACTACACCCACAAAGTAGATGTTGGAATAGGTTGTTGTAACTGGTATTGGTATCTCCATTTTCTTGAAAATTTTTGTTTCTATTTTTGAATGTGTGTATTAGAGTGAGAGGAGGTTTGCCTCTCTTTCACAAGGATGATGTCATCAGTGATGTCATTTGAGATGTCGTCAGTGATGTCATGAGTGATGTCACTGACCATGTCATGAGTGATTTAATATGTGACGTCATCAGTAGTGCATTGCGGACGTGCAAGTTATAGTTAGCTGAACTAACTATAACGGGGGAATTTCGAAGGTTTTGTATGAGTAAAATGACCAGCTAACTATGAAACTATGAAACCTATGTTTTTTCTGTGAATTTGCAAGGTTTTTTAAATGCTAATTCCTAACTATAACGTGTGTGAAACCTATGGTTTTTTCAGTTAATTTGCAAGGTTTATTAAATGGTAATTCCTAACTATAACATGTGTGAAACCTATGGTTCTTTTAGTGAATTTTTAAGGTTTTTTAAATGCTAATCCCTAAAGAAAATGTGTGTGAAAATCCAAACACTCAAACTAGTTTTCTTTTGTATGTATATTGGCGTGCGCGCAATGTGAGCGCACGCCAAAATGCGCACCCGCAAGTTTTTTTTTTTACAAAACACGTTTTTTTTCATCTCCGAGGTCCTTCAAGGACCCCTGAGAAGGGCTAGGGGGTCAGGAAGTCTATACCCTGCCCCCTTTTTATGTTTTCTATTTTGTTTTGAACTCTCTTCTGCCTCGGGGTGCGTGCACAGTGCGCGAACCTCGCAAATTCTTTTTTAAAATGCTTTTTGGGGCCGTTGGGGTCTTTAAGGGACCCCCTGAGAAAACCTAGAGGGTCAGGGAGTCTGTTCCTTGCCTCCTTTTTACGTTTTGAAACTTTTATCGTAATCAAGTGAAACGCCATTTTGAAACGTCGTGTGCGCTACGTCCGCGCACGTCAAGTCATGTGACTCAAAAACAACACTTTTCATTGGTTAATAGTAGTTTCTATTCTGGAATCTTCAAAAACCCCACCCAGTAAGCCTCACTATTTGCTTTATTCTCGTGGAAGAAGGACCCTTTTGGAGTTTGGAGTAGAAATATCACCAGGATGGCAGAGAGACATGATTCAACATCATCTTCATCTGATTCCCACCTGGAATATCGCCTACGAGCCAAGAAGGGCAAATCTTCATTTATTTGGAAATGTTTTACATTTCCAGCAGGACAAAAAAAGTGAACGCCCCCAAGGTGAAGTGTACACTTTGTGGTACTGTCCTCTCAAGGGGAAACCCTCTAAAGAAATATTCGTTCTCTATTCATACCATGATCAGATATATAAAAAATGTGCACCCTGTGCAGTATGCCCGAGCTGCGACAAGAGCTCAGGCCTCGCAGATTCCACCAGCTGTAGCCAGTACATCTTCAGCTCCACCTGCATCACCAGCTACAGCTCAAATGGACATTAGACCATATTTGGGAAAAGTGAACATGCGATGCAACAAGTGCTCCGAAATAATTGTGTATGGGGAGCAGAGCCTCAGTCTCATTGAGAACAGAATTGAGAGCCATAAATGCTCTTAAAGGAGTTAATTATATTTTTTCATTTATTTTGTTCCCGTTGAACAGTTTCCATGTTCCAGTTCCCGAATCTTCTTTAAAAAAAAAAATATAAAACGTTCAAAAAAGGAAAACAAAACCTAACACAACAAAAGAAAAAAAAAGTTATTTTCAGAACTCACTCACTTCTCCAAAAAGAGTTGTATTTCTAACACACTGTGTCGTTCATTTTTTTGAATGAAAGTGTAGTGTATAAATGAATGATTGAAATGACGGAGTGAACGGAAGGAAGGGACTAAGGGAATGAGTGAGGAAAGGGGAGTATGGTGAGTGAGAAAAGGTGAGTCGAAGAGTGACTGAAAGAAGGGGACTAAGAGTAGGAGAGTGAGTTAAGGGGAGTGAAAAAGTAAGGGAAGGGCAGTAAGGAAAGGAGAATGAGGGAGAGGGAGTGAGAAAAGTGGAGCAAGACAGAGACAGGGAAGGGGAGTAAGGGACGGAGAGAAAGAAATAGAGTAAAGTAAAGTCAGTGAAGGAAAGAGAAGTGGAGTGATGGTGAGGGAAGGGGTATGAATATGATAAAAGGGAGGTAAGTGAAAGTAAGAAGTGGGGAGTGAGGGACACAGAAATGCAGTGAGGGAATGAAGTGACTTAGGAAAGCATAATGAGGGAAGGGGACTGAGGATTTTAAGGAAAGAAAGAGAGTGAGAGAAAAAAAGCAGAAAAGACAACAGGGATGACATACAGATAGGAGGAAATGTAGTGAGGGAAGGGGAGTGACAGTAAGTGAAGGGCAGTGACAGATAACGAAGGGGTATGAGGGTGAGGGAAGGAGAATGAGAGAGAAGAAAAGAGATTAAGAGAGATGAAATACGACTGAGGGATAAACTAGGAGTGAAAGAAACAGAATGACAAAAAACAGAAAGATTGAGGGAGAGAGAAAGACAAAGATAGACTGACACAGAAAGAGATGGAGAGTGAGTGACTGAGATGGAGTAAAGTGGTTACACTCAGTGAGACAGAAAAACTAAGCATGGGCGTAAAATCTGTTCCGCTCGCGGATTTTGCGGATTTTCGGTAAATTCGCAATCCGCTAACTCTCGCGAATTTGCCGAAAATCCGCAAATTCGCACGCGACGGATTTTTTTGCTTGGTGATACAATATTGCGGCGCTCGGCGTTCACTTACCGTCATTCAGCGTTTGCCGAGTTGTTTTTCTCGATATTTTGCAAGTGCTGCGCCATTTTGGATCTTGCTGCGGGATCCCGCGGGAGTTTGGCGACTGCGATTACGTAATCGCGGCTTGCCACCTTGCACAGCACGCATCACGAGAGTTCGCAATTGCGAACACGTAGATGCGGCGGGCAGCAACAATCTCGCACTCGCGAAATACAGAATTTGCAATTCTGCACAAGAAATCCACCAGCAAGCAGCATAAACCTTCTGAAAATGATGAATTTTATCAGAATCCATTTAGGGGGCGGGGGGGGGGAGGAAGGAAGTGCCCCACAGTCCCCAACTTCCTGTTCCTGTCCAGCAGGCTCCTCCCAGTGCTGTCTTCATGTGCTGGTCACTTTCATTCGGATCTTGACCTGGAAGGATTACTTTTTGTGGATGCTGCTGGATATTTGGATTTGAGGCCTTTTTGACTTTCTTTGGATCACTTTTGGATTAGAAATTTCACAAGTAAGTTTGTTAGGGGCATTACAGTTGCTGCAACTACAATTTTGGAATTTTCGATTTTTGGGCTGTAGTTGGGGCCTTTTGACCAAGGCTAGTGAGTGATGCATGGGCCTAGTCTTTCTGTGGGGTGTCTTGAATTTAAACATCATGGAGGGCATAGATGGCATGGGATTGTGCTGCTTTTTCTGTGTTTTTCGATTTTTGGGCTGTTGTTGGGGCCTTTTGACCAGGGGTAGTGAGTGGTGCATGGGCCTAGTCTTTCTGTGGGGTGTCTTGAATTTAAACATCATGGAGGGCATGGATGGCATGGGATTGTGCTGATTTTTCTGTGTTTTTCGATTTTTGGGCTGTTGTTGGGGCCTTTTGACCAGGGCTAGTGAGTGGTGCATGGGCCTAGTCTTTTTTGTGGGGTGTCTTGAATTTAAACATCATGGAGGGCATGGATGGCATGGGATTGTGCTGATTTTTCTGCGTTTTTCGATTTTTGGGCTGTTGTTGGGGCCTTTTGACCAGGGCTAGTGAGTGGTGAATGGGCCTAGTCTTTCTGTGGGGTGTCTTGGAATTTAAACATCATGGAGAGCATGAATGGCATGAAATTGTGCAGATTTTTTTGTGTTTTTCGATTTTTTGGGGTGTTCATGGGGACAGGCCTTGTGGGTGGGGGCCATTTTGAGTGCTGGTACAGGCAGGCCCTGGCTATGTGCTGGGAGGCAAGGGGCCATTTTGAATGCAGGCAGTGTTCTCAGGCCTGCACCAATTTTGCTTAGCTTTCATCTATTATGCCCAGGGGTAGTGAGTGGTGCATGGGCCTAGTATTTCTGTGGGGTGTCCTGAATTTAAACATCATGGAGGGCATGGATGGCATGGGATTGTGCTGATTTGTCTGTGTTTTTCGATTTTTTGGGGTGTTTATGGGGACAGGCCATGTGGGTGGGGGCCATTTTGAGTGCTGGTACAGGCGGGCCCTAGCAATGTGCTGGGAGGTAAGGGGCCATTTTGAATGCAGGCAGTGTTCTCAGGCCTGCACCCATTTTGCCTAGCTTTCATCCATTATGCCCAGGGGTAGTGAGTGGTGCATGGGCCTAGTCTTTCTGTGGGGTGTCTTGAATTTAACCATCATGGAGGGCATGGATGGCATGGGATTGTGCTGATTTTTCTCTGTTTTTTGATTTTTTGGGTTGTTCATGGGGACAGGCCATGTGGGTGGGGGCCATTTTGAGTGCTGGTACAGGCAGGCCCTGGCCATGTGCTGGGAGGCAAGGGGCCATTTTGAATGCAGGCAGTGTTCTCAGGCCTGCACCCATTTTGCCTAGCTTTCATCCATTATGCCCAGGGGTAGTGAGTGGTGCATGGGCCTAGTCTTTCTGTGGGGTGTCTTGAATTTAAACATCCATGAGGACTTGGATGACATGGGATTGTGCTGATTTTTATGTGGTTTTCGAGTTTTTGGGGTGTATAACTGAACTGATGTTCCTCTGTCTTCCATTGCTTTTAGGTGCACAAGACTCAAGAGAACCACCAGTGCCAGGAAGAAGTGGGGAAGAGTGGCTCACTGGTTAGAGGAGGCAGACCTGGAAGCAGAGGTCAGCCCGGGACCAGGGTTCAATTCCTGTCTTGGCGGGTCTTGAGTCCTAAAATGTCCACAGACTCAACAATTCTCGCTCCGGTGCCTACTCGATTCATGGGTTCACACTCTGCGACTCTGGGCAATAGCTTGCTTAATCTCCACTACGGCCCCTCGCGGTGGGATGCCTGGCTTTCACCTTGTGGATACCCTGCCGGGGTTTTCACACAGGGGAATACCAGGACGGGTTCCCTAAGCAAGGGCTTAGATACCGGGTCGGTGATTTGCGCTATATAAATACATGTACATTTACATTTACATTTACAAGTCCTGCAGAGGTGTGTGTGTGCAGCATAACGTCACGCGACGTCACGTCTGGCCACAGACAACTCTGCAACTCGTGCAACTGCGGCCTGCTGTTCTGACCTCTGAAGAAGACGGCCCCAAAAAAAGTTCCCCGTAGCTCCTCTTGCAAGAAAGTTGCCAGTAAGGAGCTGAAGCGGCAACTTACCAAGGAGACTGGTGTGCCGCCCGCCACATTTTATGGAAATAAAAAATAAAAGTATGCCTGCAGCAGCAGCGGAATCTGCTGGGGACCAAGCTGGGAGCAGCACCCCCGCTCCATTGGGCTCAGTGCCACCACCACCACGCCAACTTAAGTCCAAGCCCTTGAGTGCTGCAGACTCACTTAGTCTAGTTGTTCAATCACCATCGACCAGTGATGTTGGCTCATCGCAAGAAAGTAGCAGCAATGTCCCTCAATCAACACAGGTTGTTGTTGTCGACGAGGAGGCAATGGGAACACCACAATCATTGGAGTTAACTAGTACACCACCACCTACCGCTTCCATATTTCTTCCTCGCCAGAAGGGACCTCCATCCACCTCGACCTCAATTAGTGGTGGTGAAAGTGCACAACGTAGTAAAGTTCGGCTATACACATCCTCCACTTCATCTGGCATTAGCAGTATGACCACCACCAGTATCGCCTCCTCAGGCCCCCACGGACATTTCAAGTCCGCAGTTTGGGACTTCTTTAGTGTTTGCCCAAAAAAGGAAAACATAGCCATTGTAGCATTTGTAAGCTTGCAGTTAGTCGTGGTAAGTTTGGTACCAACTAGGCCAGAGAGGTCATCTTAAGAGACAGCACGCTGTCCAATGGTTTGCGCACCTAAAGGAGATCAAGGAAGCCCGAATTGCAGGTCAAGAAAACGTTGATGTTTCATCTGATGATGACGAGGAGGAAGAAGTGTCAAACACTTCACTTACACCCAGTACCCCTGTCAGCACACCCCCTGTGAGCCACACTAAGAGTGTGGGAGTGAGTGAGACACCAATGCGAAAAAGTTAATCAGCGAGCGTAACTGGGTCGAAGAAGTCATCATCATTATCCCGTAAAATCATGGTCCAGGCCAACATTAGAACCATGTTGTTTTCAGAAGCGCCATATGAATGCAACCACCCACTGATGCGTCTGTATAACACTAAGCTGGCTAAAATGCTAGCTCTGGACCTTCTCGCTTTTTCTTTTGTAGAAGGGGTTGGTTTTCTAGAATTAGTGGCAGCGCTCTGCCCTAAATGGAAGGTGCCTAGCCGGGTCTATTTTGCCAGAGTTGCGGTTCCAGCACTACATGAAGATGTGCTGGAGGTGATTGGGGCAGCTTTGCAGAAGAGTGCTGTTCACACTATACATCTGACAACAGACATGTGGACCAGTGGCGCAGGCACTGATTACATGTGCATCACTGCACACTGGGTCTCTTTTTCAGGGGTTAAAGCAAAGCTAAACGCAGGTGTTGACCCGGACCAAGTTTTTAAAGCTGCTCGGAAACATGCAACACTAGCCATGTTTGGCTTGGAGAAACTTCATACAGCAGAAAACATTTTGAATGAGTTTAACACAAAGGTCTTTCACTGGCTGTCCCCAAAAAAACGCAAGATTGGTTATGTTTCCACAGATAATGGCGCCAATGTAGTTTAGGCCATGGATCTGGGTAAGTATTTCAGAGTGCCGTGTTTGGCGCACTGTATAAACCTGGTTGTTAAAAAATTCTTGGGTGAAGAAGACAGTCCAGCGTGCGAGTTAGTGGCTACCTGCCGAAGAATGTGCAACCATTTCAGCCATTCTTTTAAGCCGACGCGTTTCGAGATTCTTATCTCTTCTTCACAGGCTTGACATGAAGGCTGCATTGCATGGCAGTGATTGCACACCAGATTTGAATAAAGTACTCGCTCAGATGGGCGTGGTCACTGCTGGGACTCTTGGTACTTGTAGTAAAAATTCGTCTTCAATAATCAAGTGGCTCTACTTACCTGTGTGGGCTTTTGCTGTTTGGGGCAACTCTTTATTTGGATTTTAATGGCTAGCCTAGCCGTAGCAACAGCCCCACTGCTTAAAGCGGACCATGGCTGCACCAACCGGCGCATGTTGATTATGGACAGGAAGCGGTGTTGAGAGCTACAAGTCCTCCAATACTTATTATACTGAGAGAACCTAACACCACGGTTAAAGAAAAATATATATTTATTCTATTTCATTTTTAAATTTCATTTTTATGCTCATATTGTTACAATATATTTTTTTAGAAGTAGGTAAAAAACAGACAGGTTGCCCCAAAGGGAGCGTGCAAAGAAAGAGGTGTGGTCAGAGAATTGGAACAAGTGAAAGGAAAAGAAAATACACAGTGGTGGGCAAAAAAAAATAATTATTCACATTATTTTACAACCAATATCGGACATATAATTTGCCGTATTGAATACCTGGCCAAGATTTTGTTCACATTATTGCAATCACAACACTGTAATACATAAACCTATATATCCTATATTTTGCAGTATCAACAATGGTGTTGCACAATTGGTCCAAGGTTATGTAAAGAAGGTGTCGACGTTTCGACTCGACTTAACCCAACGGTGATTTAAACCTGGGGATTGCGAGTCTTCATCAGGACTGTAGGGACAAACTGGGGCAACCAAGGGATTTTTAAATAACCCTAAAAGAGAAAAATTAGGGAGTTACTAAACCGTGGTGAAAGTTAAAAAACCTATAACCCACTCAGGGGTAAGGTGGTATTTCTTACCCTTCAGAATAGAGCAAGCGATGGGAGGAGATCTGAATCAACACTTCCCAACAGATATCCTGTAAGAACAAATTGAAATCTAGAATGCATCTAGATCAGATGCTAGACAATTCACTTGACATTATCAAGAAAAGGGGGGCGGAGGGTCTATTTACTTAGAGCCCATGTTCTCATCCATGTAGAGAAGGTGATACTTCATTCGCATTCACTGGATAAATGATACCTACAATTAATTTAGGTAGCATCAATATACCTTAACCATAGGCGGTATGAATACTTCCAAATCATTCACAATCGGGGTTGTTTACCTTGATATAAATGTCTTGGAAAAGATCAAGCGTTCTCCTTGACGATTTCTGGTTGCTTGAGATACAATGCACCAAAAAGGGAGGGTCCTAATTTCCGGACTCCTACTCCTGGATTCACATAACTCTAAAGGAGGACATGAGTAATTGGACTGTCATTCATTTTTTGCCAATTATTCTAGTGTATTAGAGTTGCAATCTTTATGTTATTTAATCAAAGACGCTTACCTAATTTCAATCTACTACTTTGCAGGTAAGTCAGTGGTTAAAACGAAATCCTAATCGTTTTCCTGTAAGGGAGACACAAAATTAGGTCTCACTCGATATTTCCATAGATATCCAACTTGTAACGCGGTTGTATATCTAAAGGGACAGTGTGTCCCACTCAAACACGAGTTAAAAAGAAATTAAACCTACCCGATAGCCAATAATTGGAACGTTTTTACATCCGAGCCTCCCTGTGCTTCAGGATGCCGCCATCAACGTTCGTACATTTCCGCGTTTGTAATTATACCCAGAATGCCTCGTGTAAGTGGCATAGAAAGAGGACTAGCGCCCGGAGAGTTGCATAGAGTGCCTCTGTGTCCGATATTAAGGAGTATTTTGGATAAACTCACAATGTGCCTATGTTATAACATTTTGGGAATATAATTATGGCGACGTGGCATATTGGGGCGATTTTAGGAATTCGGCAACTTGAAATAAACTGGCGATATTTATTGTTAAAAAACGGAAATCTAATGGCATTCTGAAGGCATAATTTTAAAGCCAGATTCGGAACAAAATAGAATAATTGGCAAAAAATGAATGACAGTCCAATTACTCATGTCCTCCTTTAGAGTTATGTGAATCCAGGAGTAGGAGTCCGGAAATTAGGACCCTCCCATTTTGGTGCATTGTATCACAAGCAACCAGAAATCGTCAAGGAGAACGCTTGATCTTTTCCAAGACATTTATATCAAGGTAAACAACCCCGATTGTGAATGATTTGGAAGTATTCATACCGCCTATGGTTAAGGTATATTGATGCGACCTAAATTAATTGTAGGTATCAATTACACAAGGAAAGCGAATGAAGTATCACCTTCTCTACATGGATGAGGACATGGGCTCAAGGTAAATAGACCCTCCGCCCCCCTTTTCATGATAATGTCAAGTGAATTGTCTAGCATCTGATCTAGATGCATTCTAGATTTCAATTTGTTCTTACAGGATATCTGTTGGGAAGTGTTGATTCGGATCTCCTCCCATCGCTTGCTCTATTCTGAAGGGTAAGAAATACAACCTTACCCCTGTGTGAGTTATAGGTTTTTTAACTTTCACCACGGTTTAGTAACTCCCTAATTTTTCTCTTTTAGGGTTATTTAAAAATCCCTTGGTTGCCCCAGTTTGTCCCTACAGTCCTGATGAAGACTCGCAATCCCCAGGTTTAAATCACCGTTGGGTTAAGGCGAGTTGAAACGTCCACACCTTCTTTACATAACCATGGACCAATTGTGCAACACCGTTGTTGATAGTGCCAAATATAGGATATATAGGTTTATGTATTACAGTGTTGTGATTGCAATAATGTAAACAAAATTTTGGCCAGGTATTCAATACGGCACATTATATGTCCGATATTGGTTGTAAAATAATGTGAATAATTTTTAATTTTTTTTTTTTTTTTGCCCACCACTGTGTATTTTCTTTTCCTTTCACTTGTTCCAATTCTCTGACCACACCTCTTTCTTTGCACGCTCCCTTTAGGGCAACCTGTCTGTTTTTTACCTACTTCTGAAAAAATATATTGTAACAATATGAGCATAAAAATGAAATTTAAAAATGAAATAGAATAAATATATATTTTTCTTTAACCGTGGTGTTAGGTTCTCTCAGTATAATAAGTATTGGAGTACTATAGAGCAGACTGGATACTGTTGCTCTACTATAAGTATTGATTCTTTATTGATTAACTCAATTGCTATAATCTATAGGTTTAGGACCACTGTCTGTTTATATCAATGTATACCCAGGTCCATGCCTTATGGGCTACCCCATTTTCTTAATGGAAAGCGACAAGTCAGCAGCATACCAGTCACAGGTAATCCCAGCAACCCACTGTGGTTTTAACTTTTGACTTTATTTGGGCTAAATGCATGGCACCCCACTTGAGGAAGACGAAATTGCACTACAAGCACCAAGAGTCCCAGCGGTGACCACGCCCATCTGAGCAGCCATGGTCCGCTTTAAGCAGTGGGGCTATATTACCTACTGGCGGTCGCCAGTAGGTAGTTATAGTTAGGATTGTTTTCCATAGGGAATCCGCAACATTCTATTGGGAAGAACTTTGGCTCCGGTTGAGGAATTTGCCTGAAAATTTCCTGAAATTTGCGCTCCTTCCCTGAAAGTTTGGGGAGATACGTCAAGCGGGGGCCGAAATAAAAGGGGGGTCCCAAAACGTGTTTTCCCCATGTTAATTTCCATAGGGCGGTTGGACTCACTTTTAGCCCGAACGGCTGAATGGATTTCCACCAAACTTGGCAAAATTGTAGGGACTGGTAGCCCGATGTGCCTTTGCTATGTCTCAAGATATCTGTTCCAGTGGATTTAGAGTTATTTAGGTTAAAAAAATATATATCTATAAGCGCGCCCCGGTACGCACTTCGGGGCGCGAACCAGCGCGCTACGTGAGTTCGCGCACGGAAACCTGATTGGCTCTCGGG